>NC_141198.1:16463073-17063073 GCF_054491065.1 Syngnathus leptorhynchus | reverse complement strand
CCTGAGTGGCTTGACCTGGATACCTAGCGGTGTTAACGAAGGGTCAATGCGACTCAGGGGGTACGTATGCGGCCCCCCTGGGTTCCGACTCTAGGAACAAAGCACGCAGGGTGTGGTGGTCCGGAGCGGAAGGACCTTAATCGAGGCTCAGTCTTCTATGAGGGTTAGCCTCGCTCACCCAACAGCACATTGCACCACACACGTTAAAATTGAACTCTAAATGGCGAATTGGAACAGTCTGGAAATTCTTACCCCTAATATTCACATCCCCTAGTCCAGCTTAGGTGACTAGGCCGAGGATGCACCGGGACCTAGGCGATGTAGAGTAGCTTTTCTTTTTCAGCCTTTCCCTCAACAATTACTGCAATACAGGTGAGTTCCCTTTAGGTACTTGGTTGGCAGGTTGGACTTCCCTGGAGCCCTCACGATGTACTAAGCACAGCAAAGTTGGAGGAATGGATACAGCATCTCCTTAGGTTGTGCGTTGACATGGGACAAAGAAGATTGCTCAAGAAGAAGCTTTTTTTTGTAGGTACAACCCGGAGGAGAGCACTGGGGAGGCACTGCTTAGTCAGGGCTGGCTCCAGTGCTCTTGAACCCTGATCGGAAGAGAAAGGCAGCGGTTCACCGCGGCTGGTTCTCACTCTGATCGGGGTGGATTGATCCCCAGCTCTTCTGCCCTGAGTGGCTTGACCTGGATACCTAGCGGTGTTAACGAAGGGTCAATGCGACTCAGGGGGTACGTATGCGGCCCCCCTGGGTTCCGACTCTAGGAACAAAGCACGCAGGGTGTGGTGGTCTGGAGCGGAAGGACCGGAAGCTATCAGGGGGTGCACGAAGGTGACTGGACGGCGTGGCGGCCATTTTGGAAAAAGTGGGTGTAAGGGAAACCCTTCCCTGGGGCCTTGCGGTGTATGAAGCACAGGGAAGTGGAATTAATTAATTCCAGCATCTCCTTAGGTCGTGCGTTGTAATGGGACAAAGGAGATTGCTCAAAATGTTAAGAGCATACTTTTGTAGGCTAATCAGGTTCTCACTCTGATCAGGGTGGATTGATATTGAACTCTTCCGCATTGAGGGGCTTGACCTGGATACCTAGCGGTGTTAACGAAGGGTCAAGGTGACTCAGGGGGTGCACGAGTTCTCACTCTGATCAGTGTGGATTGATCCCCAGCTCTTTTGCCCTGAGTGGCTTGACCTGGATACCTAGCGGTGTTAACGAAGGGTCAAGGTGACTCAGGGGGTACACGAGTTCTCACTCTGATCGGTGTGGATTGATCCCCAGCTCTTTTGCCCTGAGTGGTTTGACCTGGATACCTAGCGGTGTTAACGAAGGGTCAAGCCTTGTTCATGCTATAGCATGCAGGGTGTGGTGGTCCGGAGCGGAAGGACCTTAATCGAGGCTCAGTCTTCTATGAGGGTTAGCCTCGCTCACCCAACAGCACATTGCACCACACACGTTAAAATTGAACTCTAAATGGCGAATTGGAACAGTCTGGAAATTCTTACCCCTAATATTCACATCCCCTAGTCCAGCTTAGGTGACTAGGCCGAGGATGCACCGGGACCTAGGCGATGTAGAGTAGCTTTTCTTTTTCAGCCTTTCCCTCAACAATTACTGCAATACAGGTGAGTTCCCTTTAGGTACTTGGTTGGCAGGTTGGACTTCCCTGGAGCCTCACGATGTACTAAGCACAGCAAAGTTGGAGGATTGGATACAGCATCTCCTTAGGTTGTGCGTTGATATGGGACAAAGAAGATTGCTCAAGAAGAAGCTTTTTTTTGTAGGTACAACCCGGAGGAGAGCACTGGGGAGGCACTGCTTAGTCAGGGCTGGCTCCAGTGCTCTTGAACCCTGATCGGAAGAGAAAGGCAGCGGTTCACCGCGGCTGGTTCTCACTCTGATCGGGGTGGATTGATCCCCAGCTCTTCTGCCCTGAGTGGCTTGACCTGGATACCTAGCGGTGTTAACGAAGGGTCAATGCGACTCAGGGGGTACGTATGCGGCCCCCCTGGGTTCCGACTCTAGGAACAAAGCACGCAGGGTGTGGTGGTCCGGAGCGGAAGGACCTTAATCGAGGCTCAGTCTTCTATGAGGGTTAGCCTCGCTCACCCAACAGCACATTGCACCACACACGTTAAAATTGAACTCTAAATGGCGAATTGGAACAGTCTGGAAATTCTTACCCCTAATATTCACATCCCCTAGTCCAGCTTAGGTGACTAGGCCGAGGATGCACCGGGACCTAGGCGATGTAGAGTAGCTTTTCTTTTTCAGCCTTTCCCTCAACAATTACTGCAATACAGGTGAGTTCCCTTTAGGTACTTGGTTGGCAGGTTGGACTTCCCTGGAGCCTCACGATGTACTAAGCACAGCAAAGTTGGAGGAATGGATACAGCATCTCCTTAGGTTGTGCGTTGACATGGGACAAAGAAGATTGCTCAAGAAGAAGCTTTTTTTTTGTAGGTACAACCCGGAGGAGAGCACTGGGGAGGCACTGCTTAGTCAGGGCTGGCTCCAGTGCTCTTGAACCCTGATCGGAAGAGAAAGGCAGCGGTTCACCGCGGCTGGTTCTCACTCTGATCGGGGTGGATTGATCCCCAGCTCTTCTGCCCTGAGTGGCTTGACCTGGATACCTAGCGGTGTTAACGAAGGGTCAATGCGACTCAGGGGGTACGTATGCGGCCCCCCTGGGTTCCGACTCTAGGAACAAAGCACGCAGGGTGTGGTGGTCCGGAGCGGAAGGACCTTAATCGAGGCTCAGTCTTCTATGAGGGTTAGCCTCGCTCACCCAACAGCACATTGCACCACACACGTTAAAATTGAACTCTAAATGGCGAATTGGAACAGTCTGGAAATTCTTACCCCTAATATTCACATCCCCTAGTCCAGCTTAGGTGACTAGGCCGAGGATGCACCGGGACCTAGGCGATGTAGAGTAGCTTTTCTTTTTCAGCCTTTCCCTCAACAATTACTGCAATACAGGTGAGTTCCCTTTAGGTACTTGGTTGGCAGGTTGGACTTCCCTGGAGCCTCACGATGTACTAAGCACAGCAAAGTTGGAGGAATGGATACAGCATCTCCTTAGGTTGTGCGTTGACATGGGACAAAGAAGATTGCTCAAGAAGAAGCTTTTTTTTTGTAGGTACAACCCGGAGGAGAGCACTGGGGAGGCACTGCTTAGTCAGGGCTGGCTCCAGTGCTCTTGAACCCTGATCGGAAGAGAAAGGCAGCGGTTCACCGCGGCTGGTTCTCACTCTGATCGGGGTGGATTGATCCCCAGCTCTTCTGCCCTGAGTGGCTTGACCTGGATACCTAGCGGTGTTAACGAAGGGTCAATGCGACTCAGGGGGTACGTATGCGGCCCCCCTGGGTTCCGACTCTAGGAACAAAGCACGCAGGGTGTGGTGGTCCGGAGCGGAAGGACCTTAATCGAGGCTCAGTCTTCTATGAGGGTTAGCCTCGCTCACCCAACAGCACATTGCACCACACACGTTAAAATTGAACTCTAAATGGCGAATTGGAACAGTCTGGAAATTCTTACCCCTAATATTCACATCCCCTAGTCCAGCTTAGGTGACTAGGCCGAGGATGCACCGGGACCTAGGCGATGTAGAGTAGCTTTTCTTTTTCAGCCTTTCCCTCAACAATTACTGCAATACAGGTGAGTTCCCTTTAGGTACTTGGTTGGCAGGTTGGACTTCCCTGGAGCCTCACGATGTACTAAGCACAGCAAAGTTGGAGGAATGGATACAGCATCTCCTTAGGTTGTGCGTTGACATGGGACAAAGAAGATTGCTCAAGAAGAAGCTTTTTTTTTGTAGGTACAACCCGGAGGAGAGCACTGGGGAGGCACTGCTTAGTCAGGGCTGGCTCCAGTGCTCTTGAACCCTGATCGGAAGAGAAAGGCAGCGGTTCACCGCGGCTGGTTCTCACTCTGATCGGGGTGGATTGATCCCCAGCTCTTCTGCCCTGAGTGGCTTGACCTGGATACCTAGCGGTGTTAACGAAGGGTCAATGCGACTCAGGGGGTACGTATGCGGCCCCCCTGGGTTCCGACTCTAGGAACAAAGCACGCAGGGTGTGGTGGTCCGGAGCGGAAGGACCTTAATCGAGGCTCAGTCTTCTATGAGGGTTAGCCTCGCTCATGCTACAGCACACCTGGCACCACACGCGTTAAGATTGGACTCTAAATGGGGAATTGGAACGCTCTCGAAATTCTTACCCCGAATATTCACATCCCCTAGTCCATCTTAGGTGACTAGGCCGAGGATGCACCGGGACCTAGGCGAAGTAGAGTAGCTTTTCTTTTTCAGCCATTCCCTCAACAATTACTGCAATACAGGTGAGTTCCCTCTAGGTACTTTGTTGGGAGGTTTGCCTTCTCTCGAGCCTGGCGTTGTATGAAGCACAGCAAAGTGGAAGGAATGAATCCAGCATCTCCTTAGGTCGCGCGTTGTCATGGGAAAAAGATTGCTCAAGAAGAAAGAAGTTTTTTTTTTTTTTTTTTGTGTAGGTACAACCGAAAGGAGAGCACTGGGGAGGCACTGCTTAGTCAGGGCTGGCTCCAGTGCTCTTGAACCCAAATCGGACGAGAAAGGCAGTGGTTCACTGCGGCTGGTTCTCGGCGTGGATTGATCCCCAGCTTTTCTGCAGTGAATGGCTTGACCTGGATACCTAGCGGTGTTAACGAAGGGTCAAGGCGACTCAGGGGTTATGCGGCAGGGGATGTGCGGTCAGAGGAGGCAAGGGAGGCTTGCTACGCCTCCCCAATCATGAACCTCACCGCACGTCACTGCTGGGTATAGATGCACGTACATGTATGACGCGGTCACGCGTGGAGGGCACCTTGAAAAAGCGTGATCTGAATGGCTGACGAGTTATTCCTATAATCCCGCAATCCAACCATCCATCTCCTCCCACCTCCCTTCCCTCTTTCTTTACCCGCAGCCCATCTACCTTCCCATCTTAAATGGCTTCATTTCATAGCGCGCCGGGAAAGGGCTGGCGTCCGCCGCTGCTTCAGCGTTCTTTCGGCCAATGCGGCAATCATGCTGGCCAACCCTACCTGACCTTTCTCCAATGATGTGTGTTTTCATACAAATATTTAAAAAGTAATTCCACCCTCATTGGTGATTTATAGAATCTATTATCTCAGATCATTAATCATTCGAGCAGCGTATGCTGATGACATGGGGGCTCATCCCTGGGAGGAATGAGGAGTGAGGCGCGACGTAATACCTCCGGATTGTGTCACTAATTAGGGGAGCAGTTCTCTCTCTGTGTGTGTGTGTGTGTGTGTGTGTGTGTGTGTGTGTGTGTGTGTGTGTGTGTGTGTGTGTGTGTGTGTGTGTGTGTGTGTGTGTGTGTGTGTGTGTGTGTGTGTGTGTGTGTGTGTGTGTGTGTGTGTGTGTGTGTGTGTGTGTGTGTGTGTGTGTGTGTGTGTGTGTGTGTGTGTGTGTGTGTGTGTGTGTGTGTGTGTGTGTGTGTGTGTGTGTGTGTGTGTGTGTGTGTGTGTGTGTGTGTGTGTGTGTGTGTGTGTGTGTGTGTGTGTGTGTGTGTGTGTGTGTGTGTGTGTGTGTGTGTGTGTGTGTGTGTGTGTGTGTGTCAGTCAACACACATTCACGGCTGCGTAATCAAAAGGTCTTATTCCAGGTGAAATGAAAGCGCAATGGGATGTGAAGGTATCGATTAGAGGTCTTCATGAGAGGGGACGCACATCGCTTGCGTGTAATTGCGAGATTGTAGACGAGCCACTCCGCCTCCAAAATATTTTTTTTTTTTTTTTTTTTGTTGCCTTAATATTATCATCCACAGTTTGCAGGATAAAAGAAAAATTGAAAAGATGGTGAGTACATGATTCCATCCGAGCTCCAGCCCAGCTCATTAAAGCTCAGTTAAAATTTGCATTTCGCTGCCTTCAGAACTAAAGATGGATGAAGTTGTCATTTAGGAAAGAGCATAATCACTGAAGATCATCTTGGACCCCCCCAGATGTATCCACCTTGACCGCGCCTTCTCCCAGCCAGCATCTTTGTTCCCAACAAATCTAACCATGAATCATCCCGCCCCTTCCCATCCCCCCCCCCCCTTCCTCCCAGTCTCTCCCTCTCTCTTTCCCTTTTCCAATCACGTCTCCAAGGTGACCCCTGAGTGTTTGTGCTTCCACTCATAATGGAGATCTTTTGCAACAAGACAACCTGTTAGAGGGTACAAGCTCACTAATGTGATTTCAAGGACCCCGGCGATGCAGCAACATCTGCTACATGCAAAGTGATGTCCACCTTATCTGTTTGTACACTCGCTTCATATCAGGCCTTTCGTTTGAAGTCCCTTCAAACCAGACTCGACTGTCCTGGAACCATCATGGCACGAGACCTTTTCTGCAATACCTCATTGTACCTCTGACTGGAAAATAATAATAATAATAGTAAATTATTATTTTAAAAAATTATTAATATTATTATTACTATTAGACTCGATTCTGTCTGCCTTTGAGCAGACCAAAACAAAGGATAAGACCTGAATCGTAGCGATTTCTGAAGCGCAGTTTCGAGGTGGCGGGATTGGGAAGGTGGAGATGAGAGGAAAGAGGAAATAGGAAGTCTGCGTGAGGCAAAGGAGGCAGAGAGGAGCAAAGACGGATGTGAGAAGTGTCAAGGCAAAGCAATCTTCCTGTGAGTGGAGGATTCCCTCATCTTCATACTTGCTAAGCTACACGCTTTGGGGATCAGGGAAAAATTGTCATGCCCGAGTGTGTCAAGCTGATTAGAAAATATGCATGCGATGAATGCCACATGCACACATGTGAACGGCATTCCATATTTTGCCAACCAAAACCTCGGCAGCAAAAACATTCTGGCTGTGAATTGTAATATATAACATATTTGAATATGTTTTGTGCGAAAAAAAAATCATTCACGGCTTGACAGCCCAAAAAGGAATTTCTGGGAACCAAGTTTGTCTTTTCATCCATTTTTAAACAGATAAACTGCCCATCTGATAACAAAGTGTCTGGCCGGCAACTTTCTCTCTTTCTCCTCCCCCCCAAAAAGTTTATTGTGCTAGCTCGGTTTTCCTCTTTTCAAGTCACATATTTTCCTTGACTGTTCTTCTCCCTAAGTGACCATTTTATTCCGCAACTAATTCTTAGCTTCGGTTGTCGAGAGGCCGACAAAACACGGTTGTTCCTCGTGAATATTTCATTTGGATTAAACATATAAGGGCTATTCTTCACTCAATTATTCATGCCAAGATGGGAAATATCATTGAGCAACTTGCATAACATCACATTTAAAGGGAGGGGGAAGAAGGTCTCCCTCATGAATACTTCATGAGACTTTTGGTTATAAGCGCCACAGGAAAAAGTGGATTTAGAGTTTTTTGGATGTTTGCTTAATGGCTACTGTTGCTCTATTCTGTAAACCAAAAAATAAAAGGCTCCTATGAATCATATATGTGAACCTCATACTTACCACGTTTTACATATTTCATTAGTGGAGATTAGTCTCTAAATCTGAAGTGTTATTATTCTATACTCGTCGACACCAGTATCTAATATTATTGAACGACAAAAACGTGTCCTGTCCGCTCGGGCACAACACCAAATTGTCGGAGGCCAAGAAGTGCCAAGCAGCAAAGTGCCAACAACTTTCTGGCTCCGAGACAACCGTAATCCATTTAGGCCTTCACATGAGAAACGATCGCAGCCTTTGTCCCGTGAGACAAGTCGGATTGTGAGGAGTCCTTTTTCAAATGAATACAGTAGCCAGATAAGGGGAACGGTTTGTCAGAATGCTAGCCTAAAGTCATGATAACAGCATGATGACGTGTGAAAAAACGATACATTAAAACTCCCGAATGCCACATTAACTTCTTCATTGCGTGACTTCAATGGAAGGGAGGGAAAAAGAATGTGACCAATATGGCCGCCGATTCACCGCAGTCTGTACGTTGCCATAATCGCGGCGGGTTATTGCGACGGCGGTAATTGTTGTGCCGCTTGAAATTATCTGCGCTCTACAGCTGCTTCTGCTGAATGATTCACGTGCCATTGTTCCGCTCGGCCGCTTTTGAGAAAGCCCGCTGAGGATGCCGTCAAACCTCTTACATGGTGTACAAGGCGCCGGCCGGGCTTCCGACCTGCTACAATACGTTGCGATTGTTGAAGTAGAACACAAAGTTGAATCAAAATGGAGGATGAAGTGTTTCTATGTGAAACTCATTCCAGTTGTATTGGCAAACTTACACTTGTGGATAGCGTCGATTGATTCGAGACTCGCTGCGGAATAAAGTGGAAGCTGTCGATAAATAGTGCTTTAATTCATTAACGTGTTGTGTTTGCGTGTTTAAAGATAGTCGTTTGCGTTTTATTTATTTGTTCATATATTTATTCATTATTGTATTGAGCAATATCATGAATGAGAGATGAATGTGTGTGACAACGTGCACGCCACAGGATGCGTGTCTTACCTTGAACTTTGTATAAACCCTCACCGTGCGGTTCACGTCAGCTCAAATATGAATTCATGAAATGAATAGTACCACATCGCTAACATTTATACAGTAGCGTAGTGGGTCTATGTGTTCGTCAAAAATGACACAGAGGTTTTACTAGTATTGCTTTGGCTTTTGACTGACTTTGGACTCTTCTGCCACTGTACATTTTATTTGTAGTTGTAAAATCCGCAAAATAAATCAATACGTGTGTATTATGTTGTATTGGGGCAAATATTTTCAAACCACTCACCAGCTCCTTCTTTTTCATGCACTCCATGAGGATGATGAACAGATGTTGGGCCTGTGTGCGGCTGTAGCTGAAGGTTTTCTGGATGGTCACCAGCAACTGGTCTCTCAGAGACTCGTTAATTATGCTGCAGAAAAGAAGCCGAGAGGAGCAGGATAAATGAAAATCAAACCAAAGAAAGGCCAGAGGAAAACAGAAGAGAGGGGGGGGGGAGAAAGCGGAGGGAGGGGGGAGTGGCAAATTAGATTTGTTGTCTGTAAGTGAAACCAAGGTTGACCGGGACTCTCGGCTGCTACAGTATTCCTCTTTAGCAAAATGAGTTTCATCCTTAACCGGACACAGCGAGAAACACTAAAAACAATTACGTGTCTCGTGAGAAACGCCTTGCATTATTAAAGTGATGCATCAGCATATTTTCCAGTAACAACTTTCATTTGCCGCATTTGTTTTGATCCCAATAAGCCGTTTCTCCTTAAACGTATTCATCATTACACATACTCGGAGGAACGCCGAACGGCGTCTGCGGTATGCACAATAGAATGAGATTCGTTCAGCATCGGTGCATTTTTGTGCCCGTTGCTTGCGCATCCATACGATAGTGCTCGCCGTCCACATTTTATGACACGAGCGCCTACCCTCCCTCCTCGGAGTATTTGTGACCAAATGCCAAGATGTCGGAGGCTCTTCCGCTGCCGTCACACACGACCACAGGGACCGGCGGGGTGTCCCTGAGGTACTCCAACACGATGGAGATCACATTTGGGCCTCCTTCCACAATGAGAGCCACCACTGGTACGCCTTGGCCAATACCTGGACGCAAATAAAAGACGAGGCACAATTCTCTGTCAAATGGGAAAACCATTAAAAATGCAACAGTTTTGAGATATTCTATTCCCCCGAGTGTCCATGTTTTTGGTTCTAACCGAATATCCATCCAGGCATGACGGCTCAGTATCCGCCCCCGCCTATTTAGCGGTTTGGGTCCAATCCATTCCTTAAAGCCGCCGCCACCCCTCTTGTCTTGTTTGACATGCTATTTCTTCTTGCCGTTTTGACTCCTGTAATTCAAAAAGCTGCGTCTTGCCGGATCATCCCTACGCCGCACTCCGGGGTCTGCATAATTTACACGCGTGGAAAGACAAGGACGGCGGGCGTTTGGCGCTATAGACTCCACCGTGACGTTTTGCCTCGCAAGGGGGACAGTTACATAAGGAGAATATTTTCGGGACTTCATCTGCTTCAAAGAGTTCAAACGTCACAAGATTAGACGAGGGCGGGACAGCAAAAATGGACGCAAGCGTAAAGAAGACGATCTCTTCCGTGTTTGCACGTTTGGGGTTTTTTTGATGGCTGCGGAGGCAATGTTGCGGCATCAAAAGCAAATGATCGTTAAAGTAAAAACCACCGTGGGGCAAATGAGAAGGGGGAAGCACAGCTGCGGCAGCTTTAATAGTGGGAAAAGCATAACAAGCAAAACAAAACCACAAAAGTCATGAAATTATCCCCAGCTTCACTAACTACAACATTTACATTCAGAATAATAAAAAAAAAAATCAACATTTTATACAACTTGCCTGCTCACCATCCATTTATTTATTTATTGGACACATTTCTTTTTTTATGACACAGACAAGTTAGGTTAGCATTCACTGGCTTAGCTGGTTTAGCATCTGAGCGTGTCTGCTGGTCGCCTAACTTCTTGCTTGAGGTTATTCCATATACTGGATATTCAACACACTTGCTACTAAGTAAATTATTGATGTCAATAACAAACACGTCCTGGGGGAGAGAATGTCTTGTAGAAATCCTAATAAAATATGGCTTTGAGTTAATTGACTTGAAAAATAATTGTATATAATAGAAATATCAATGTTTGGGAATAACCTTTCTCCATCAGTGTTTGCTATGTTGCTTTGATTGATTAGCTTCGACTTCTTTCCTCCGGCGTGCCTCGAAATAATCTTTAATGGCAACTGAAAAAGTACATGACGGAAAGAAAACGTGTGTGAGCGAGCTACCATAGCGTCATATTGCTTTGATTCAAATCCGACAGCCGCCCTAGCACTGCTAACGTGATCTTCTCTGTGTTTAATTAAATAAACTCCTGAAGGCTTGAGAAAGATCAAAGGCAGCATTATTTTCTATTTTAAAAAAGATCATAAGTCACTTTTACTCAGTAAAAGGTGTGTTCTTCCAAAAAAGAACATATTATGTTAGTGCTAACCTTTTATCACTGCGGCATATGGCGAGCGAGTCATAAATGAAGACTCTTGTGACCTTTTCCCTTCTGGTGGAAAAGGTTTGGTATTGCGCAGTCCGCGCACTCGCATTCTTTCTCCATCATGTCGCATTTCACCATTCACGCATGGAGCAAAAACGTCAGGTACTTCAAAAAGTTTGCCTGGGTTTTGTTCGACAAGGCTCTTGACTTTCCCGGTGCCGTCGCTTAATTTTAATCTTCCATCTACGGGCCGGTCCACGAACGAGGTCAGCGTGTCACGGCTAATCTGCAACGCAAGGCCTGATGCCTTTCGAGATTCAATTACCTGGCCTACTTCATCTTTATTTATTTATTTTCATCATGTGCTGTGATTAATGAAACTGCCCGTGGAGAAGGGTTAGCGAAGGTTACCCGGAGTGAAAACACGCATGTACGGTAACGCCCTCGTATATTATATTAGATTATATTATATTATAACTATTTCATTTATTTTCTTTCATACTGTAGTCTATAATAAGGTCTAAGCCACGTCACATATCGACAATTTGCAACCTCTAACCAAACAGAGTATACGTAATTGATTTTAAAATAATCGATTTCTTCTTATGATGTCATTTCTACAGTGTGACATAATAAAAGCCAGCGCAGGACATTTTTCACCTACCAGCCTCTCTTTCACCACACGTGATTATATGTGCAGTCAAACCTTTCCCCCTGTAATTTCTTCATTCCTTTAATTGGATGGCAGGCTACAGCGGGATGGAGCAGGGAGCCGTGCTGTGAGGAAAATTGATCCCGCCGATGCTTGATTTTGTGGGCAGGTAATCAAATTAATAACTGTCGACTAACCCAAGAGTGATATACTCCGGCAGTACTTCCCCGTTTCGCTCACGAGTCAAAGTGATATGGCTCACTTGTATTTGAAGGTACCAATGAAATTTAACAATGTAGAAGATATTAATAAGGCGAGACTGGACCACATCCTTCAAAACAGTTTCAGATGGAGTCGAATTTTCAATCCTGGTTATTTTGACTAAAATGCACAACGCACCTCCCTTAAAATGTTTCACCGGGCACATCAGATAACGATTAAAATTGCCGAATGTCAGATGAGCTCGCTTTAAACCTTTGTAGCAGTACCGCTTATCTCATCGAGCAGATCCCAAAAGGCTCCTCCTCGGATTAGATCGAAAGTTTAAGCGGGGGGAAAATTCGGAATCCCATCAAGGCACTTTACATTGCTCGGATGATGAATGTGTGACGACCGGGCGTCCCTTTGCCTTCCCAGCCCCTTTCGTATGATTCCAGGCATAGGATGACAAAGGGAAGTCCATGAGTCACATGACTGGAGGCTGAGCAGAGACAAAAAAAATGTTTATCGCATTCAAGCCAAAGACTTGGTGGCAGATCAACACGAACGGAAAATGACGATATTAAAGCAAAAGTTTATTTTTTAGTTTAGTAAGTTTAGTTTATTAAAGCAAAAGTGTCCTTGTCTTGAAAATAAATGGAGTCCTATTTTTGGCGTTTATAAAAGGTGTTTGCGTGCATGTTGACAACAAAAGGAGGGAGCGGAAAATAAATCATGCCTTCCCCTATCCAGCTCTGTGTCCCTGACACATTTGAAAGAATATGACGAAAAATGCATTTCAAGAGGGAACGGGCGACGGGCTCCAGCCCTATGTCTGACTGCGAGAATGAGAGAAACGCATTTTGTATTTGTGACAATCCATTTGGGTTCCCCGCCAAGGTATTAAATGGACATTGAAAATTGATAAATGAAATGTGACAGGGGCTCAATAGCAAATGAAGAGCGTGCACATGAGCAAATACACATTAATAGAGTGTAAACACACAGTACACGCTCCAAAAATACAAATGAGCTATTGCTGCCCTGTTATGAACATGATACTGGATATGTGGGAAATACTATCATATTAATTATGCCTCTCAAAATGTTCACGACATAGCTGACAAATGCCTCATACTGGAAAAAGTAAATAAATAAATAAATAATTAGATAAATAAGTAGATTAAAAAATTAGAATAAAGAAAAATTAAAATAAATACATGTAAAAAAAAAAATAAACACCACCTTTTAGCATTCACTGCGTCAATGATTGGGGTCAATCATACACGCGTATGAGTGTGACTCACGCGTGTTGATCTTCTGCAAGGAGATGTGTTTCTCCAACTGTCGCCGCAGCCTGACCTCGGCGCCGTACTTCCCCGTGGTGCCGTTGTCGGCTAAGATGAAGTGCGAGTGGAGGCTGTTGAGAACCGTCAGCTTGCTCAATGGGTTGGACATGGTCTGATACGGACGCACCACCTGCACAAAGTATACGTGTTTTAAAAAAAAAAAAAAGCAGCTGAATAATCATTGTTCTACCTCTCGCTTTCTCACTTACGTCTTTGCCAACGAGATCCTCCTGATTTTCCACGATGCCCCAGGGAGCAATACCGATGGTGCAGATTTTTCCCCTGGACTTGGAGGCGTGGTCTTTTAGCGCATCACCCACATGACGAATGACCCCTAACATAACACAAATAACACATTGGTGATGAAATCATTCACATTCAATAATTGATTCAATTTGGTGACGTGTGGTATTTGACCTGTATTGACCCCTCCGGTGAAGATCCAGGCTCCGGTGGTCATAGCAGCCTTGATGAGCCCTTTGCCAAAAACCTGTTTGAGTTTAGGCTGCAGTTCAAAATTCTGCAGCCCCCCGTGGACGGAGATGAGAAGCTTGGGCAGCTCCAGCTGCCACTCCTTGGTCATCAGATGCAGTAGCAGGTCCGGCTTGGTGTCGTAAGACACTCGCACGTACTGCGGACGAATGGACACGTGATCAGTGATTGTGCTGATGCGGGAAAACCTTGCTTGTTTATATTTGTTTTTTTTCAAGTCGAAAACATGCGAGACAGATGTATGCTATAATTAGAAGCCGTGTGCGTTATCAAAACATCTGTTGATTTGATCTAATTCATCCACAGACACCCAAACTAACATATGCATGGCATGAATAATTCAATGGAGAAAATAAATGAGCTCCGATTCACCTGTTATCATCTACGGCGACCGCTGACAGTGAATCAGGTGCAAAAGTCATTTGAAACAAATTCATTTTCACTACGAATTATCTTCAAAGTACAGAGACTTCATTGATTATTCTCTCTTGAATTATTCTGATGACGAATGGGGAGCCAACATGTTTTGTAGCTTCTCCTACAGTTGGTAAGATATTGAGTTCTGTGACAACATACATACCAAAGACTCACTTTTATTCCGACTAAAAAAAAGTTTCTAGTATTTTATGCTAGTTGTTATTCAGCGAGAGAACATGGATTGGTTTCAGAACAGTGACTTGGATGCTTCTAATAAAAAAAAAAAGATGGAGATGAATGAGCGATTATTATTATATTGCATTATCCATCCATATATTATATTATTATTACTCTAAGTAATTTGAGCCAATTTCAGAATCCCGTATCCAACTGGTTGTTGACCAAGTTGTTGTGCAATGATTTAGCATATGTGCAGGTGTTCACCATGGCTTTGTTGGAATGTCCTCCTCCCTGGAACTCAATGGTGCCGAACGCATCCGTCGGGCTGAGCTGAGTGTGTTTGCTGATGGACCACTTCTCAGACAGAGCGTCGTTCTTGGCCGGCCGTTCCGCCTTATCATTGTGACTGGATGAGATGCCGGGGGGAAGGCCCACATGCTGTCCTATCAGGCGACCGCAGCAGCACCTGCGGGAGATCACAACCCGACTTGATACATTTCTCTACGGTCAAAAGGTTGTCGTGCCATTGTGCGTCTGTCAAGGACAAACGCGGATGACAAAGTGTGTCCGGTTGTAAAAACGAAGTGACAGCCCGTCAAGAGATTTAAGTCTTCTTCATAGGGACGTCGAGGAGATATTTGAAGGTTCTGATGGACCCTTGGCACTCTGTCATCAGCTCCATCTCTTTTGATTTGCTGCTCTCAACTCTCCTTGTTTCTCTACACCAGCTATTAAAGTGAAAGTTATATGGAAGCGGCTATTGCATTACAAGTTTGGATCATATTTGTTTTTCCAATCCCACGGGATGAAGTAAGAGAAAGCGGCTCGGGCTGGGATTCCGTTGACACTTCATATTTCCGTCTCGGTTGCTTTTCCTTTACCTCCCGCAAAGCGAGTGTTTGTTTTCTCACTTGAAAGAAACGATGTGGTCTCGAGGGAAATTGCTTCGACATCATTGTATGATAATCCCTTACCCAAACAAAGTGTAAGCGTACTGAAGCTTGCCAGGTCGCCGGTAGGAGAGGAATTAAAATCTCGTCTTTTTAAATTTCACATCGGAGCGGCGACAGCTGTTGTGTATCGCGTTAAAGAAAGCAGTTTGCCATCATGAGAGCAATGCGGGAAATAGATTTGCCGATGAATCGAAACCTGATGAATAATTTAGCGAAGACGGAATCTGAAACAATCGTGAAGGAAATCTTTCTCATCCATATTCAAAGTGAATAATCACAATAATTAGTTCTGTCACACGTCTTCTCACGAATCGGCACCTCGTGACAAATTTCGGCGAGTTATTGTTCGTGGTGCCCTCGGGCTAGGTCCTCGTGGTCCTTTTGTAGTCTGAATTTTTGAGTGAGGCCGCTGATGTGAAAAGACAAGCGTGTCAGACCCTCCACAATGCGTCAAAATGTCAATCAAGTGGTGTACTAGTTGCTAAATGTCTATCGTCAGTAAGTCTGTGTACGCTCCAAAGCCAGCTCAGTCGCTCCTATCACAGAAAACCAAACTCTCTCTAATCACAATCTAGGAGATCACCGCTGGGTCTGGAAATTGAGGGGGCGTGACAGAGTTCACCCCCTTGGTCCAGAATCCGTACTGGTGAGAGCCAAGAGAGATTTGTCCGCCTTATCAGTCAACTCCTCCTGCTTGTCGGTGGATGACGATAACGAGGTGGGGGCGAATTGAGCTGGCCGTCTCTTCTTCCGGTCCGAGTGATGGCCTCTCTCTTCACACTCGGGGGTCATTCATCTGACAAACTCCTCTTGTACAGATAACAGCGATGCCTTCGCACACGTGGATGCCTTCAGGAGCCGCTCGTGGTGGTCAGGCTCACTTGGCTCTGACATTTGACATCTTGGGTGTGCTTCATCGGCAAGGGCTTGGAAAGGAGCCCAGATGTTGGTTTTTCTTTTTTCATATGAGGTCTGTGCTTACGAGGCTGCCGCTTTTCAGTCGCAAGAAGCTTTGCGCAAACTCATAAGCGCACAGGTGACGCTTATGTTTATTCGGTTTGGGACGATTTGCTTTCAGCAAACTGCGCTCGTGTAAAATAACAATTCTGGGCAACATGACAAGAGGAGGAAAAAAAAAAAAAGGGCATTTTTTTCTACTTCAGTTTTCATCATCATTATTGTTTCACACTGCCTGCACTGCCGCGAGGAGGAGAAATCGAAGCTCGGACAGCTATCGTTGAAATCATCCTGTAGCGGACGGAGGCCTCTTAAGTCATATTAAGCTCGGAGTTTAGACTTTCTGTGAACATAAATCATTTTTCAAAATATGGCAGCAATAATCCCAGCAACTACTCGAAGCATTTATAGCAGTCTGTGTTTGTTTTGTTGTGAAGAAAATTTGCAATTGTGCTTACCTATGGGGGTCTTTGGCGCTCACAATGATATGAACGCATTCTCTCTTGCTGAACGCTCTCTCTATCCATGATTTCTGCGCCTGTGGACACATACAAAAAAAAAAGAACATTGAGGTTAATGGCGCAGTGGGTGTCAATAGGACACACAAAAAAAGCAAAGAAAATTGAGTTCACCTGAAAATGCTTTTTGGGAAATGCTTGCACAATGGTAAATGGGACATTTTGGTGTGTAATTACCCATGATGCAGCACAGCATGACACTGAGAGCATACTGTACATAAGATTTCACGTCGTCTTCTTAGACAAGCAATTTGGTGACACAAACCTGCACCTCCAAAGCTTTTAGAAAAACAAGCAGACTGGGAAAAAAAAAGCTGTAAATGAAATCCCTCACACATCATTTAAATCCTTTGACCAAAAACAAAATGCTTCATGTTGGGAGTTGAGCCCAAACTGGCTGAGCAAAGTTGCTGCGAGAGAGAGTGAAAAAGACAGAAAGCGGATGTTTAAATGCACTGAGGCGGTAAATGATGTCAGTCCATGTTGTATTGCAGCCAGCAACTTGCGTGTGTGTGCGCGTACTGATATTTGATGCATGCAAGGAAGCCATCATATAACTAGGAAAGAAATTTGAATAAGTGCATTGCAATCATGATGAGAGCATTGTGCAATATTTTGCTTGCCTCATTTTGTTTCATTCGAGAGTTAACAAATGGCTAAAGGAAATTTCAAAGTGTCAATGTAAACCGTAAAAGAAAAGCTCTCGTGTCGGATATCATCAATATGTATGTGTGGCCGAGCGTGCGTGCCGACAACATACAAATAAGCCGGGTGCATTATGCGTTCACAATGGAATTGCACATGTGCTCGTCGTGTTCGTTCGTACGTTCGTTGCAGGTCTGAGTGACAGAAACGCACACGGGCCAATTATCCTGCCGCACACGTGCACGGCGGCTCGACATAAAAGCCCCGCGCCACGGGATTTACGGTTGATATACAACTGTTTAGATAATCCCAAAATACATGTGCAAATCCTAGATAAATAAGGAATCCATGCGAATCACTTGAAAAAAAAGACTGCACTGATCTTTTTAGTTGATTTTGCTGCTTTTACACAGCATTATAAATTTGAACAAAAGTATTATATTTTTATACTTTTACACAGCATTATACGTTTATCCAAAATATTATTTTAATATTAATTTAAATATATATACATATTTTTATATTAAATATTATATGATTTAATTTTATATTAATTTTACACAGACGTGAACTGTATTGTCATAATTGCGTTAAGATTAAGGATTACATATCCAAAGGGAGATCTGGAGGAAGAGAGCGCCCAAATCCAAAGCAACAAAATGGTCCTGCCCGCTGTTGATTCTCGGACAGCGAGGCTGGTTCATCTCCCAGCCAGCAGTGCTGAGACTTGCTTATACAAGCCTTTGACCGCCGCCACCTCTACAACAACAGCAGCTAATTCCGCTTGACTGACCTTGTCACACCACGGTACCGCTAAACCCGCCACAAACCGGACTGGACCAACGTTGGCACATTTACCCTAACACCGGACTCGGACTTGCGATGAACCGTTCCGCTCTAGGGGCCGCTGAGAGGGATTGACCATCACCCTGTGACCAACACTCGACTTAGTGTGGCCACAAAAACAAATAACCCAATTGGTTCTACAACTTGACTTCTGTGAGCAACTGAGCATATATTTCCCACCTCAACAACTGCTTCCTCTGCCTCTACTTTCTTATTGGCAGTGACGGGAAGCTGAATAAAGAAACAATCAACATCCTAATCTATATATCCCCCTCTTGGCTACTTTTAACAACTTGCGAAAACACACCTCCTACTTGATATGTAGCCAAGATGCAACACATTTCTCACAATAAAGAACAGAGAACTGTCTTGTGAACACGCCAAGAACGGTCTTTCTAAAAACGTACGTGAGAATGAGAGTCTCTTTGTAAACTGGAACGGCTTGTTAACTTTTCCCCTGACTCTGATGTGTTTCCGTGATAGGAGCACAAAAAGCACCTTGGGACATTTTCCGAGCCGAGCCTTCACAAGTGACCAACCGATGCGGACTTTTGTTGAAGCTAGCTGCATACAGAAAAATTCCCTTGAAGATAAATAAATGATATTTTGATGCTTCTATGAGTCCATCCTATCAAAAAGGGAGAGCAAATACGTAGAGTCAGAAAATGAAATGAAGCTAACATAAAAGAAGCTTTAAAGCTTACCTGTCATTGGTTGACTAACACAGGCCGCTTAATAAAACATTTGGACAAAATAGTGGACAAAAGACAAGTCCAACTTTATCCCAGCAATTTTGGGTATCAACTTACCTGAGTGTTGTAGCGGGTTGCATCCTTGTGGGCTTTCCCTTATGAAGCAGACTCCAGGTAGCATTTTGACGCATGATTCTTGTCGGAAGCTATAATGAGCGTATTAGTGTGCGTGTTCACGGTGCTAAGGGCGCACGCTGAGCCAGCCCTAAAGCCAAACTGATCAGTCTCCTCCCCATGCAGAGTACCAAACAGCCTAGACGTCTGCTTTTACAAAGAAGTTAAGCTCAACTTGGATATTATTCACATAAGTCGAAGTAAGCGGCATTCTCGGACAAGCAGAGATAGCTTAGAAATGTTTTACAGTTGTTTTTCGCCATTAACGCTAACTTGACTGCGATGAATTCTTGTAAATTGGCAAATTCATTGTGTTTATGTTTGAGTAGAAATCAAATGTTGCTTCCTCGTGAAAATTTCAATCAACGACATATTGGGTATGATGGCTTTGTTTTACTGTGGCACAACCGTCATTATAACTTCCCGGCAACTTTTTTGATGAATTGTTGTTTTCTTCACATTTTCGTCAATGGTGATATTTCAGAAAAAGCCATTTAGCTTATTTTGTGTATCCACCGGTTGCCTCATTCCTCATCCGAGGTGACTTTCTTCAAGCCTCTTGGTTAAAATAGCCTTGTGGTTTGGGGTTATTATATTAACAAGTGACCCACTTTCAGCTCTCTCAGTGAACATCCAGACCTTAAATAAGAAAAATGTGAAAAAGCCAATCTTGCTTGAAGGAAAACATACATACGGTGTTTTTTTTTTTCCCCCCCGTTCGCTCTCTAACGTACCCTTACAGAACTGAACCAGCATGAACCTTTTTCAAGCTTGTAATTTGTTTTTATTGAGGACATTTCACTCGCCAAATCCATCGCACTCAGCTGTGTCTCTTCATCCTTGTCCCCACTAAAAGATGGCACTTGTGTGAAGCTTGCGGTTTGTTCAGACAAATAATGTGCTGAAAACAAAAACAACAAACAAATGGAACGCAAAACCCCTAAGGGTAGCTTTCACTTCCATACATGCAAATTCTGCACATTCTCGTCATCACTTGGAAAAGTGTACGCAGTGTGCGCAAAATGCATTTGCGTGGCTGACAATAAAAGCTATTTTAGGCTTTATCCCTTTTTGCCTCATGCAACCGTATCAGTTGGCGTTAGGCACTGACCTTCACGAGATTCCAATCTGGGCATGGCGGTGTAGTATACGGTAAACGTTAACTATGACTCATATTCATATCCTGACCCGTAATGAATTTCGGGCTGACATTAAGGATGAGGTCATTGCACGCAGTCCGAAGCTAATGGCACCGTCAACAATCCGTATGCGGTTGGGACCAGGGGAAGCTAGCCTTAATGCTGTCATAACAAACAAGCTAACTCAAGCTAACTTAATGCAAAATAAGCCACTTGAATCAGACTTTGCCATCCTTACAGCTTCTCCTTTGAGTTTCATTCATTTCCTAGCCATTTTATCCTAATGGTGGAGAGGTGGAATCAATGTGATCAGTGTCTTGATACTCAACAGTGAGGAGCTGTTGAATGAGGCACACTGATTCAGTCACAGAGATCTCAAAATTCACTTGTGGGTTATCAGTGACCTTGAAAGAACCTTCAAATTGCCTTTTCGCCTATTAAAAGGTTATACGGTGCACCTTGGAAAATGTGTCCTTGAGTTAATTGTAAATCAAAGCACAGTGCTGAGAAGGTAAGTCACAGAAGAGTGGCCCACGGAATTTCAAGGAAAACACTAATTGGAAGTCGAAGGATGCATTCAAGGAAAACTAAAAAGAAAAAGAAAATCGTGTGCGCCATGGGTTGATGGTAGCTTTTTCTTTTTTTTAACTTATTGCCTCAAAAAGTGTACTAACAGATGCCATGTGTCAACTAATTGATGTCTTTGTCTTCCACATAAATAATCAGTGCACCTTAACAGGCGCCTCATTTCCCTCCTTCAGGGAAATTTGTTCTACAAGAGGCAATGATTACTTTCTTTTCATTATTCTTACTTTTACCAGCAGTTGTGCCGGAAGACGAAGTGTATGACGGAGATTGAAGAGAAAGTAAACACTGATACTATCATCGTAATTATAATGTAACTTTTTTTTTTTTTTCATGAGAGGTCCGTCAAATATTTCAGTTAAGTGAATAGATTCCTTCCCTCCCCCGACATCTAAAAATCCTGTACAGCGATCATGGCAGAAACGATTTTGCAAATGAGTACGCTTGCTTATTTTAGCTGGCGTTGTGGCGGACACATCTCCCAGGGACAGAATAAGCAGCTCTCTTTCCCACAGGCTTCGGTTAATCCGAGCTGAGCATCTGGCCGAACAGAGGCTAATCGACACTGGCGTGGCCATTCTGCCTGTGGTGGGAGGCGAGTGGGGGGGCACTTGGGATTTAGAGGGGTGGGGCCGGTGCACTTAAGGTGCAGGGACGGAAGAAAAGGTCATAAGTCGCAAAGGGAGGATGGAGAGACATGTGTGACAAAGCAAACGTGTGTGTGTGTGCGTGTGTATGAGGTGGTTCAGGCCAAGTGCTGTAAAATTGCCTCTTATGGAGGGAGCCTCTGTACTAGAGGGATTTTGGGCTGTGCATGTGTGGAACAGAGTTTAAAAAGGGAGCCACGTACAGCAGAGTGTTAAAAAAAAAAAAAGGACAAATTCTTCAGTAGCGCAGAGCATAATCACCACCTGACACTGCATGACATCGCCTCCCTGCCATCTATATTCATTCGAAGGGAGAAACTTGGGTCAAGAGTGCAAGGCGCATCTTGACCGGTGTTGCGGTGCAGAATCTGATGCGATGGTCTTGCGTTCGCTTTACATTTGTTGCTTTCTTTTGTTGTTTAATGAATGACTCATAATCGATTGTGTAGTGATGAATGGATAAGAAACAATACAATTACAAAAAAAAACGTGTGAGCAATTATTAATATTGGAAAAATAATTTAGATGTAAACAGTGTAAATAGCGAGATGGATTGGTGTGACTTTTTATTCATTCTTCTGTCGGTTAAATAAATAATGGTAAATGTCAGGTGATATTTGAAAAGCCAGCTCGGCGTCGCCAGCTCTAATGACGCTTCGCATTTGCCTTCGTTAAACGACAACCGTGACGATAAATAGAAGGTTAAAGCATTTCATCCGCAGTGATTTTTAGAAGCGATTGATGCTAATGATGGACGGATGATCTTTGTGTGCTATTCCGTCTTATTCGGTTCACACTCTCTCTTGTACCACTTATTTGTAGAACTGACTGAGGAAGGAACGAAGACTCTTTGTTGCTGAACTTGGCATTTTTATGCCTGTGAACGGGGATTACGCAACTATTGAGAATACCTCGTTTTAGAGACACAATAGGATAAGATGGTACATGTTGGGAATATGTTTGTGGCACGATTAGAGTCGTCTATGTTTGTCAAAGCCACGTCTCGCTCGAGAGGACTCAACGTTTAGCGGTTCTTCCCATGTGAGTCAGTCACCAGAGATGAGCATAACATATTTCCACTTAAGATTTCTACTTGGTGTTTAATCCTCTTTGAAAGAGACACTTTTGCAATGAGTTGCAATGGCAAGATGGAGGAAAACTAACCTCCTTTTATTCCACCCCGATGGTCAGATGGAAAGTATGTCTGACATTTACGATACATGCTCTTATTTTTTCATCATTTGGGAAAAGAAGTTCTTGAGATGAAAAAGATAAAGGTAACATGAATTAAGCATGATTAACATTTCAAGCAACATCATTTTTGAGTAAATGAATAAAGACAAAAATCGTTTGCGGTCTGATTTGAGATGACGTGGAGCCATTTGTAATTGACAATTTAGGCTTTGCAGTTTTTTGTAAGAATATTTATCTATAATCTCCACAGTATGTGGGAGTGTTGCATCATCAATTTCAAATTAGTACTAATGCTCAACTTGATTAGCCAGAGTTGCAGCGAATGTTATTGAAATGAAGCTGTGAAAGAAATTTACACATTCCTCGTTTTGCACTGTACCGAGCACGATAATGAATAATCAAGATGAGTTTGCGAAAGAATACAAAAGCAAGCTTCAGAAGTGAAGCGCCATGTTTATTGTCTATGTGCATTTGTTGCTGAGGCAGCGGCTGGAGAATTAAGCCTGGATAATTTATTATGCATAGCCTCTTACGCGAATTGCTGCATAGCATTGCCTCATTTTGCCAGAGCTCCTACGACTGGGAATGGAAAGCGGTTAGCGCAACCTGGTCAATTTTACACCTGAGTCCCCTCTACCGTCTCTAATGAGGAGGAAGTTAGAGGCGAGACACGCAGCTGAGCTCCAGCTTTGATTGATGCTTCTATGAGCGAGTTCATCGAAATGCGATCCGAGATAGTTATTAGCAGATGGAGCTAGCTCGTGCGCGCAAGGGAGTGTTACATTTCAATTTAGGACGCAGCCTGTTATCCACCGACGTGGGATGCTTCAGTCGATGGCTACAGCTGTGCTGTACCCGCACACGAAGGTTTGTGTATGGTACAGAACAGTACTCAACTTCACATCCCCAGTAAACATTGTGTTAGCTAACTGAATATAGCCTAGCGCTGCTGCTAGTTAAAATGAGTCGTAATCCATAACAGGTGGTATACATAAGAGCGGATGGAAAATATTGCTTGTGCGTTTTCATTTCCTTTCTACTTTTCACAAATATGACAATTGAGAATACTTTTTTTTTTAAAATGTGCCGCATAAAGCACTTTGCCTTAGCTAATTGGTTTTGACGTTTGTTTGACAGATGCTGGATAACAGTTAAAAAAAAGTTTCATGATGACTCTGGAACATGGTTTGTGGTGGTTCACCTCTCTTTCCAGTTTGGCAGCTTGCAACGTTATTCTTTAAAGTACATGATCTCACAAAGCCCTGAGTTTACAAGTTTACAAACTCAGTCTAGCGGACTTTGGATGAAGTGCAGACTCATTTCTTTTGTCATACTGTGAAGAAGTGAACCTCTTAATCTGCACTCTGCATTTGTGCGCACTCCTAGCCAAGCCTGTCTTGTAAATCATAATAAAGCTAAGCCTCCTGGGCAGATGAGGGAATGGGAGGGGGACAACAAGTCTCATTAAAATGATTTGTCGTGTTTTTAGCACAGAGCTGTCGAAGGCTCCCGAGATGGAACATGGTCGGTGGAACAACAACGGAGCTAAACAGATTGTGTCGCACCTGTCTTGTCTTTGACATGTCTGCGAAATTAAACCGTAGAGTGCAAGTTATCCTTTCGCCAGCTCAGGTCAGAGCTCGAGTCTCTCCCAAAAAAAAAACAAAAAAAAAACAACCCATCATGCGGCCCTCAGCAATGTCAAGAATAGTTGTGCTGCAGCTAATGTCACATCATGTCAAGAGTTCCACATTCGGTCCTGAAAGCTAAGTATAACCTTCCCATATTCCCAAATTGGCTTTCACTTGCGCTAGTGGCATGAATCTCGCTAGCCCATCCATATTTGACGTTAATGAGCCGATTTCTTATCTCAGCAAATAAGATTGTGAGAGAATTCGTCAATACTCTCGCGGGATACCGTCGAAGCGACAAAGGTTTTTCCGCGACAATGGAATTTTATCCTCTAATTCAACTATCCCTATTCATGACTAATAGGAAATGTGTATTTGATAAACTCACGAATGCCAGCCAGCGAGACAATATGGCATCATGTTAATTAAACTCGATACATGAAGGAAAATAAAATGAGCCCAATTTGACACCGCAACGAGGTGAGTGAAAGACACAGACGCTACGCCGGCTTCACCGTGACTGCCTCTACGCCAAAGATGGAATTCTAATTGCACTGCAAACCGAGTTCATTAATCCTACAATGATTCATTATACATGTAAGCCGTGTGTTAGTCAGTGTGTGTGTGTCAAAGCCAGAGCGTGAGAGAGAGAAACAGCTCGTGTGTTAGCATGTCGATATGAAGGCTGTTGGGTTCCTGTGGGCTTCTGATTAAATGCAAACATTAAAAGCGCTCAGGTGAGACCACAGATATTATGTAAAGTGCTGAGCATGACACCGCCGATAACGCTCACGCATTTCCTCTCCGTAAATTCACGACTCCATCAACTTTGTGTCGGCGAATGATGCATCGAAGGCAGCTTTCAAAGCGTCTTCCTCGTGCCGCCGTTGTGTCGGAGAGCTCGCACGGTCAGCACCGCGGTAACGAGGACAAATCATGGAAGCAATGTATGTATTATACATGCAGCCAGAGAGACACGCGCATTAGAGACCCAAACGCTAAACGACGTATGCGCTTGTCACACGAAATTGATTTCAGAATTCCACCGTCATCAAGATAACAAATGCTCGCTTTCGATTGACACTGTCTGGAATTTTCACATATTTGTCAGGCATCTAAAAACAGAGTACAATTTCCATTCTATTGTCACCACTCTATGTAAATCACCTCACCATCGTTATATGAACTCGTTCACTGCCAATGGCGAGAAGAGACGTCAAAATTCACTCGGCAGTGAATGAGTTATGAGAATGGCGTTCACTGCCATTGACGAGAATAGACGTCATAATTCACTTGGAAGTGAATGATTTAAGTATTTAAAATGCCTCTGGTTGGGCGATGTGAACAATTGTTATTTATAGCAAATGTGCTGTTGGGTGAGTTGTGTGTGAGTAACCTTAAGGGACCAGGGTTGGTCTTGACACACCTTTCAAACAATCTTCAAAAACGTGGCTGCTCTCCGTTGGGAAATAAAATATTTCGTAGCCAACAACATCTTTGGTAAGAATGAATATTTTTGCCGCTGTGCCCATTCTCAGCGGGGCTTTGCGTCTTGCCCTCTAACTAAACAAAGAGGAAGCGTGGATGATGCATTAATTGGTTTGTACATATCCATCATTTAGCACAAAAAAAAAAAAGTCCTGCAGTGAAAAAACGCCTGCTAATTAGTTGGCCGATGAGGGAGGCGGGGAGAGGGTGGAAGCCAAGACCTTTTTACAAATTCAGGCATTTTGAATTAGTGCTTCAGCTAATGGATGGATGAATTTGTACTTTGATATGCACTCTAAGAGACGCTATGGTCATATTCAGAATAATTGTGTTCCAAAAATTCCCAACTCCAAGGTTACACTGGCTATAAAAATATTCAAATGCTCATTTTTGTTACTAATATATTTGTGTCCTTTTTAATTCTCGTCACCTCAAACATTTGTTTCTAGCTACTATTCTCTTTCGACAAGAATTAGCATGAAAGTGGTTGAAAAGATCAATGGTGTCAAGTGAGCACTTTGCCAAAGGAAATGTACCGAGGACAGAACCATTACCTACATAATGAGACCAGGAGAATTAGCTCAGCTCCCATTGTGATTGAAAACACACATTTCCATATGACTTTCTTTGCAGTCTTATCTGGATCCAAAATCAGCCTAATTCCACAATTTGATTCCATAATTAATGACTGGAGCTTTATCTTTCAGCTAATAATTTAATTTTCATTGGGTCAATGACCGTAAAACGAGCTCCATTGTTCCATGTGACCACTCACCTTGAAAAAGTCACACCGCTCACTTCCAGTATACGACTGCATACAAATCCTCAACAAATTTTTAGGCATAACTTTCCATCTACTGTAATAAGTTCTCTCCCACTCAATCCTTCCCACATAATTTCTCTCACTTCAGGCTGTATAAAAACATGTGAGGAGAGCAAGACTCTGGAGAAATCGCACCTCAACCAAGGCCCAGAATCCTCCCATTATCCATTTTCTATTCAGGGCTCCAAGCAAGGCCAACCGGAGCCTATCCCAGCTGATTTAGGGCAAAAGGAAAAGTGTATTCCTCAACTGGTCGATAGTCGATCAGAGGGGATTGATTGCGTCTGGCACACACCGGCAGGATGAAAGGCCGTTGTGTCAGCCACTACGCTAGCAATCATTTGGTCCCTGGTCACCTTTAATTCAATCAATAAATCAATCTTGTGGCATTCATAGTTCAATATCATCCGATTGGTATACAATAATCCTCGAAAATGGAATTTTTTGGGCCAGGATTGAAGTGTTACCCAATTTATGCGGAAGTAGCTACAACCAAGAATCCATTCATACAAATTCCAATGAGCAATGTATTAAAAATCCCACGTGAAATCTCAAAATATTGTTTTTTACGCTAGGTATGACATAAGTATCATTTTTCTTTGCAAACAGCGCATCGCCAAAGCAACAGTATGCAATGAAATAAAAAGCTTTCAATACATTTTTAACTTTAGCAACTTTAGATGAAATTCACAAATTCTGAAGACAATTGGAAAAATGATCTCGGAGGAGTTTGTTAAAACATGACCTCGATAAAAGCCCAAAAAGATATGCCTCACAATTTTTGTGAAGTTTGTAAAAATTGTAGGGGGCGCTACTGAACCCTTTATTGACAATCACACTGGAAATTAAGATAATAATATAATAATAATATATTACTATTTTATGTATATAATTTTTTATCTTTTGTTTTTTTGTTTTTTATACAAAAACCTTTTGCACATTTCAGATGTGGAGTCACTGGAGTTTATTATTTGCATCCCCACAGCACCACCCCTCCCCTCTCCCACGCATACACCTACTCATTTTCCTGTTCAAATTCACATACCGTGAATAATATGCAATTTCGAATGAAACCACTGATTTTTAAAGCAATTCATGGTAAAGGTTCATGCCTGAGGAAACTGAAAAAAAACAAGTCACCACGCTGTGCTGCTGGCAGCCCTTTGGCTTTGGAAACGTCTCTGCGGATTCATCAAGCACCTCATCACTGTCCTTCAGCGACAGTCACACCTTAAATGGGAAGCTGATGAACACGTACGAGCCACAAAGAGGTCTTCACATGTGACCTGCTGAAAACTCTCCGAGTTTCTGAATGCAAATCAAAATGGTCAACTGGCCGCAAATTACATCGCCAGTGCACAACGTCTTGTGCTGACCTCCAAGCTTCCAGGGATGCGCAGATGGAGGAGAGCTCCGAGTGCATTGTGGGTTTCCTGACCATGTCTGGAGCAGCCTGATAAGGCAAAAAAAAGAAGAAAAAAGAGTGGCATGCATGTGAAAGCTCATGCCTGTCTCTGACTGTCCTTCACAACCTCGTTCATGAGCTGCTTCCTACTTTTGACATGTCTGCAGTTTCCAGGTTCTCTCGCACAATTTGACGGCATGGAATGAAATTGTGTTCTTAAGGTCACAACAAAGTCTTGAGGTCGTAAAGGTTCCAAATGGTAAAGTGTCTCGTCTTGTTCTTTTCCCGCCATCTCTGTTGTCTCAGTCCTCCCCTCCGAGCAACCTTATTACTGTTTGTGTGAAATGGATTTTCTTCCTTTCCAATCCGGGTAGTGGCGGAATACCTCATCGCCTTCCTGATTACAGCTCTTTCCTTTGTCGCTGTGTTTGGCTCCCCTCCCTGCCTGTCCCAACTGTCAGGTGGAACATCTGGACGACCCGTGGCGGTTGAGATGCGGATGGAGGGTAGGAGCTCCAAATGCATTCATTTATATCGTGTGCTGGAGTTTCAAATGCAATCATCTCCATCGTTTTAAAATCAACCTCGCCAACCTGTAATTGTCAAAGGGAAATAATGCCAAATTAAGACAAACCAGATCTCGGCCAAGACGCTAAAATTAGAGCAAACCGGCCAGATGATCTATAAAGTATCAGATGCAGATAAATTGAACCCTTGGACATTTCAAGGTCATGAGCAAGAGCAAATGAATTTATTTGTATTACGGCGTAGTATTGAAAAATGTTCTCCGCGTTCGGTGGCACGTGGCGCCCGAGCACATGTTTGTCATGGGTACGGCGACAGATCTCACCGTGTCACGCTGAGGGTTAAGTGTAATTAAAGCGGGGACTGCCTCCATCTGATGCTTGGCTGCACCGCTGCCATTTGACTGCCACTTTAATTGCTTTTCTCCCCCCTTCAATTCCCACCTGACTGGCCCATTCTATCAATTTATTCAATCCCACTGGGGACATTCCTCCACACAAACATTCAAATAAGAATGAGTAAGGATGGTGAATTCCAACACGGGTAGGTCTTAGGCCAAGGTGGTTTGGGTCCAAGGAATGATTCATGTGCATTTTTTGGAAATGCGGAGTGTCCCTAAATAGCTCTTCTCATTGACAGCCTGACTGCAGGCTTTCTTTGTCTGCTTCCATTTGGGCACCTGACGCTTTCCTGGAGACGATCACGCTCGCTCATGCCTGAACACAAGTGCGCTTCAAGGCCAGGAGCCTTGTTCTGAAGGGTTCTTGTGTCAAAACATCTGAAGCTCCTTATAAATTGATAATGTGCGGAGGAGGTCTTCACAGCCTCCGGTAAAACCGGCAAAGTCGTGAGGGATGAAAAAGGACCGACATAGCGCTTTTTACGGTCAACTGAGCAAGTCCGCACGTCTCGGGGTTGAGACAACAAATGAGGTTTTTTTTTGTTTTGTTTTTGAGGGGGGAGCTTGAAAACAATTATGTTCAGTTAGCAAGAGCAATAGCAAACAAATGGCTTTTTACCAAGACTGGAGAAAGTCACAGTAGTGCGTTTCATATATTATTTAGCGAAGGATCCAAAAGACCTTTAAAGTACTTTTTTTTTTTTTGATGGATCTTACTTTAAAGTGAACCTATTTAAAAGTTCTTTCGGGGGCTTCATTCCATTAGACTGTAGATGTCAACATCCCCAGAAGATGTGCACTTCTGAATGCTGCTGAAATTTTGGGGGACTGATATAAATGCTATCAAACCGGATGTCAAGTCCTCTGCATGTTTCCCAAGTCCAGTTAGCATCTTCTAGGGCAGAAGTGAAAACTGCTCATCTATTTTAAAAAGATGATATTTAAAATATTTGCAATTTTAGCAATGACACATGAATTCGATGCACAATTTGTCTTTGCGGGCCACGTAAAATGATGTGGCGGACCGTATCCGGCCCACGGGCCCCAAGTTTGACACCAGTGTTCTTCGACTTCATAAGAAAGCAGAAGGAAATGTAAATACAACACCGGGTGAGCTTTGCATACACTCCTTCAGGGCCACATCATCATTTTTATGCGCTCTTTTATTTTCTTTTGAGGGAGCCATTAAAAGGTTTCTGTGGATGCATTACCTCCTGAAAAGACTCCAGTTTGAATGTATTATGGAATCAACAAAATGGGATCTATTTTCACGTCAAAGATGAGAGCCAGAGTAAGACTCATTAAAGTCCTCCTGCTGCACACATCTTTGTCTTCACAAGCAAGGCGGAGTGGCGGCCATGTCGCTTCCCAATCATTACATAAGCTTGCTGGCAGAATTGGAGAGACACAACACCTGCCAAGTGTCCCACTGAGCAGCGGGCAGGCATTCATCATGGCGTAGGCTTCCCGAATGCCATTTTCTATACCTCTTTCCGTCTGCCCGCTCTTTTCTTTCCCTTTACATGAGCTGTCTTTCTTTGCTACGTTTTGGATGGCTTGTTTTTTCCCCCCTCATGACTTATGCAGTTATCTTGTCGTCTACTTTGGTACAGGATGAATCGAGACATTTATAGAACTGAACTACATAGCCAAATGTTATGTAATAAATCAGGGGGAAAGTGGAAATTTGGAGTTGCGGACTTCGAAGGGGTATTCCAAAAGATGGCAGCTTTGATTCTTTCAGATGCACTGGAAATGAAAGGCAACTGGAGCCCAGCTGTCACGCTTATTTTTATTCTTCTTTTTTTTCTCTTAGCTAGTCAAATATTTTTGATTATTTGATGATTTTATTTCTCTTAGCTAGTCAAAGACGGTCTGTGTAACACAGTGTAGTTCAAGGTTTTGCTATTTAAAAAAATATATATGATATGTCATCCGTGATAATAAGTCAATGCAAATAAATAAAGGTTCAATTAAAAAAGACATTCAGGGGCATTTAAAGTTCGAATGTCCAAATCCAGTTTTGTTTTGTTTTTTTTATCACTGCAAAGGTCAAATTCTACTAAATTCCCAAGACGCTGAGCTTCTTTTTGTGACTGCTTTGATACGACACTATCTAAATATATTGGCCATGTCAGGGGGAAGGAGAGGCGGGGCGCGGAAGAATCGAGAGCATGCCGAGGACTGAGAGAGAGATGGATGGGACAGAAATAGCGCTGGTGGCCATGCTTCTCACCTTCATTTTCTTCATCCCAATATCCAATTTATAGGACACGCATGCTAGAGATATCACACACGCAATCCTATCTTGCCTTCTTTAAGACTTGAACATGGTCCACAAGCCATATTTCACGTTTGATTCAGTTGGGCACAGCAGCTAGAGGGGGCATACACTACTTTGATCATTCTAAAAATAAAAAATAAATAATAGAGATAAAGCACACACTGGACCTGGAGAGGAGCATTTCAAAATGAAGGCTACATTTAGCCATGAGTGCCTACTTATGTATAGTGGGAGAGGCAATTCATTTGGATGAAACTGAATTATAGCTCTTACACAGAGTGCTCTCCTGTTTGGCTCTTTTACGCAGAGCACGGTGGAAATCACGCCAATCAGTGTTGGTAACAATAACGCTAACGTCAGGAAAGATATTGGACTGAAAAAAAATTATAAGGAACTATGATGTGAAAATAAAATCTTGTGAAATCTGTATACAAGATTAATACTGAAGTCTTAGCCTCAATGTGACGTCAAACTTAAAAAAAAAATTAAATTAAAATTTGAGAACTGATAATAATAATAATAAATAATGAATAAAAAAATTAATAAAAAATGATAAAGCATCTTTGAAGAGTCATGCATGAACCTAAAAGCAGTTCAACGCTGCATTAATTTTAGACAGGTACGTGGGGGGGGCTTTGGGGTTGGGGAAGTGTGGGTCGTTGTAATGACCCAGAACTAATGACCTAGATAAAGTGCATGTGATTAAATGAGTTACAGTACATGTGTGGAGCAAGCCTGCTGCTCCTCTGGTGTCTCACATCAAAACATTTGGGGTTTATTCACAGAAAGAAAAAATACGGACACTCGGAATTTGGCTGTCACACATACTTGTTGAGCGCAAAATGTGCAGTCCTAATCTAAAGTAACTTTATTTTTAAACCTCAATTTGATACGCTGCGCTGCCTGCCGCTGTCCGTGGTGCTACATTTTGGGCCACTCAGCACTTCCGCCAAAGTAGCGCAAGAGTTTGGGCCATCGCATCGACGTGAACGGCGGCTTGATTGATCACCTCCGTCTAATTCGCAGCATGGCTCGGGCTCCCCTCTAAAGAGCTCCTTTAAATTTTAAAGTCCTGCGGGGAAGCCATTTCAATCAGCGGGCCTCACACCTCAGTAGGCTTTTTCATTTCTTTAACAGCCTCAACAGATAAGCAAGAGACGTTCCGCGGAAACGTATTGACGAGTGCATTTACTAGTACTGCGTGGTACTGAGTAATTGAGTAGAAATTGATCAGCCCTAAACAATGTCAAAAGGAGTCATGTGTAACAGCTGTTTGGAAAATCTAGCGAGGGGGAAAAAAACACAGTGATGGCTGAGTAAAAAATAGGCGGATTACTACATAAATGGTGACGGCCAGCACTGCGTATTGGTTCCAAGTGTCAGCGCCGTCGTAGCATTTTATGAGGATTTACTTCCTTCATACATTATTAAAAAAGGCCTCCATCGCCGGTAAATCATCCCCTGGAGCAGTTTAAAGGTGGAAGGTCGATGTTTAGACTGCATAACATCCACGGCCGGTGACGCGGGCATAGCCATTTTCATTTTGTTGTGGAAAATGTGGGTGGGTGGCTGGATGGATGGATATAGATAGCGTAGCATGTGCGTGTAGGAACTATGTGCAGCTAGAGGTGTTTTGCCAAATTATGCATTTATTCGGAAACTTCGCGTCCGTTCAGCGTCTGGTTCTCATAAAAAATTCAGCGGTTGAGTGGTGAGTGGATTCATCCTGTCCTGTAAGTCAGGACAAATGCATTTGCTAACAAAAACAACAACAATAAAAGCACAAACGTGATTGGTTGAAAACAAAGAGACGGATGCTTTAGCATGCAGAAAAGTCATGCCGCCGTCTCTGACGTAAATGAAAGATGGGTTTTTTTGGTTGCAACTCATAAGCGGCATGATGATTTTTATTGAAATGCTTCTAAATGGGCTCTTTGCTGCTTAAGCGAGACGCTAGCAAGCATCCTGTGAACTTGGGTCTCACCACCCAACGTGAAAGACGATGAAAGGGAGTCAAAGGCTGCACATGACGAGACACTCTTTTCTCCACTTTGATGTGACACTCGAGTCGTATTTGCGCTCGACACTTTTGGTGGTGTCAAGAAGTGAGAGCGAGGCCAAAGGCTGACCTCAAATGCACCGAGAAGTGTTTGGGATATGACTGATGTTTACCTTGGAGCTACTTTGACACATCAGCCCCGAGCAACACTAAGCAGTAAATAGGATGGATGCTTCATGTTTTTTACGATTCCACAAATGACATTTCCAGTTTGTATTTTTACAACAACTTCCTGTTTGGTTTTCGTAGTCGGATGATTTGAGCACTTCTGCGTTTTAACATAAAAAAAGTGGAAGCAAGGTTGTCAGTGAGATAGCAAGTTAGGAATATTTGATATTTTTTTAAAGTTTTGCCGTCAAAAATTCCAATTTGTATATTTTCTGATTTATATGTGCAAGAGTGGTGACTCGACTTGCACGTGCACATATTCCGTACCATCACAATAACGAAATTGAAATTAAGTTACGTAAGTAATATTTTACTATTACTGCGATTTATTGAAATAAATAAAGTGGTGACAGCCAACCAGAACGATCATTTCATATCATCGACTTCCACACTTTTCCATACATATCACGCTCCAACTTGATGATATAATGTGTGGTGTAGGATCTTTTTATGTAACGCGTTTATTTTTAGCATTAGGGAGCTATATTTATTTTTTTAGCAGCAGCCTGCCTCATGTATTTTGCACAAGACAGTATTATATATGCTTTATGATTGTGTGGGAGGGAGCGACAAAGAGGAAGACGGAGGGGACAAATGTGTGGCTGACAAAAATGAAAGAGGACAGAAACATAAAGACATGATGGACATGTAGAACTGAGAATTTATGAAAATAAGTAGGGTCATATCAAGATGACACCGAGTATGTGACTCAAGCGCCAAGTATAAAATATTTTTCTTTTCTTCTGTCAAGTTTAGTTTATGATCATATGAGCTTCTGGAATCTGCATAAAATCCCCGTCTTGAACTTGTAAAAACGTCAGCCGTCAATAGGAAAGCGAGGCGCGGGCTGACAGAGATGAGATTTGAAGTATCTTTGATCGAAACTTCAACATCTGTCATATGCAATGAAGGACATAAATGGCAGTGGGGGGGAACAAGAAGCACGTTTCAAGGCTGAATAACGGAAATGGGAAACGCATCCTAAGGATTGAAAACAATAACAGTTGCATGTTTGTTTTTTATCATTGGAGTAAATAAACGCAACAGACAGGACAGGTACAGTGTGATCAGTCAAGTCGTAGAACTTCAGCTTGGACTATATTGTGTGACCGCCACAATCGTTAGTTTTGACTTTCTGTCGCGGGCGATTTACTCCCAATGTGAGCTGGAATTTGAACTTCTTCCCAAGGCAGCTTATGAAGGCCATTGCTCTTGTGCGGTGACACCACCCAACGGCGGGTCGATGGCAGCCTGTTGCGCTGCATTTAATTACTTGCTCCATCTTTAGTCGGGATAAATGCAGTTCTGGGGATTCATTGAATAATCCCCCCAAATAATTCAAACCAGCGGGGAAAAAAGATATTTGATCACAGGTCGCTTTTTTATGTCAATCAAGTGTCAATCAATCAAATGCGGTGTGACAGTTTTCTGTGCAGCACGATTGCCAGTCGTATTAAAGTGACAACAGCAAAGCTTCAAAGCAGGAATGATTTCATTTTAAAATGCCACCTAAGGTCAAATATACGATATACCAAAAAATATCCAATTTGAACGTAATACATGCGTTATTTGGCATGCAAATGGTCACCGCATGACATTACACATTAGTTGCTTATTTGCAAGCACACATTTGACTTGCAAACCAAATATGCACACAGAGACAGAAAAAAAAAAAACTATTGTTAGCTTCTTACAATAATATGCAAATGATGACAAACAGAGCCAAGTCTTGAATGTGTTTGGAGAGTAAAGACAGTAAACAAAGAGGATGGATTTGCCCCAGGGTAAACAAATGATCAATATCTCCGCCTGTCTTTGGTTGGCCTTAGGAGCCTACGCATAAGGAATCACATGTACGCGCTCACAATCACAAACACACTCCCACTTTAAATCTAGCTTCAGCATCAACAAGGTGTTATCAAAGAATGAAATGTTGCACTTTTTCTTTTTCCAATTTGGACTTACATTTACAACTTATTCCTTGGCTAAACAGCTTCCAGTCATTTACTTATTTATTTGAAATTGATTTATTTATTTATTTATCTATTTTTTTTTATATATTTTGATTTGTGTATTTATTCCTTTCTTTATTTATGTGTTTGTTTGTTTATTTATTACACACACACACTTTAAGAAACCTGTACAATGTTGCCAACCTCGTCAACCGGCATTGTGTTTGTCTACGAGGTGTCAGTTAACCAAATGAACGTAAAAACACAGTCGCCGAGATTGACAAGTCAGCCTTTTATCATGCATGACGTCACGTACGTCATCAAATCAGTGTGAGTCAAATAAGTTAATAAGTAAAAAGCCTGAGGTGCTTTCAGTTGCACTTTGTCGCTCCCAGCAATTGGGTGTGCGTTCTAATGATGGACTAGCAGGCGAGGCCTTGTATTTGCTGCAACATTAACTGTATCAGCGGGACTGCAATAAAAATGCACATTTATACTGGCTAAGGAGGACAGCGAACACATCTGACAGCCTATTTGCTGCCTTCACACTCACATGCACATCAACTAAAAGGCAGCGGAGGGCAGGTAATAACTCGACATGGGTGGGAAGTGCTTGCCATGCAGAAATATCTCCATGACAGGCCTGTTAGATTCATTTCACACCAACAGCTTGATGTCTGCCTCCGAGCCTTCCAATACAATACCTTAGTCACACCACCGAGAGACCACTTTTATACATGTAAATACTGCATTGAGTCGAGAGTGGCAATGCATCGACACCGATACCAAGCCCCCGATACTCGATAGTTATTTTCATCAAAAACACACAAACGTTTCTCTAACACGATATGTCTCCAGCAAATATAACGCATAATGGATCTAGAAATGCTATCGTTCATTTTGCAGCGTATCATTTGTAGCTAGCTAGCTTAAAGTGTTGTAGTCTGTGTTTACCACAAAGTGTCACCACACAGCTAACAAAAAAAAACTGTATTTTGCCGGTGAAGTGGTATCGTTACCATAGTATCTGAGTTTTTTTTATAATTAAGAATCCAGTTACTTAGAATTAAATTTCTAGTGATGGTCCATCCTTCTGTTGTTTGACCTTCCTCTGCTGCTAGTTAAGTGGAAGATTTGAAGTCTTATTATTCCATAAAACACGGGCTGTCAAGTGGAGCACTCCATTTTACATATTTCTATCCGTGCAAAATTTACAGTGACGGTGAAACTTTCCTTCCCCCACATCGCCATAGGTGACAGTTCTCGAGAAACTCCAACAATGACAGGAGAAACTTTGAAACATTCGACTCAGCTCAGTTTGTGCACCGAAGGAAGAAAAAGTGTAGGAAGTTCCTATTCTCAATAAATGACAAATTCCGCTATAGTGTGCATTTCACAGTTGTACAATTTGGTGATTGCTTTGGCATTTCTCACAGTGCCTTCCGCAAACTGGCCACAAACTCCCATTCATCATTTTGTGTGACACTGTACAGCTCATTTCACATTCATTTGGGCAAGCACACACTTTAAAGATAGCACAGTGTGAAATTAGTTGGGAAGACACTGGCTTGGAATATTTGGGATGAGAATACTTTATAACAACTTGGTGCTCTGAAATTGAAATGATTATGTGTTAAAGTCACTACAGCCAAACCAAAAATGCTCATTTATTCAAGCCACAATCTGAGGGCTAGCTTCTTGCCGCTAACTGCTGCTAAATGCTAACAACAGGCGCCGTATAACACAATGTCAATGTAATTGTGGAATAATTGGAATCATTTCAATGTCATCAAAAAGCCAATAAGAAAACACACCGTGAACCCAAAGACAATACTTTCATCTAAAAAGAATTCTAAGAGGTGTGCTCAACTTCAGAGCTTTGCGTGGATGCGCTCGCGTGCCACTGAGGAATCAAGCTTTGCACACAACCAGCCATGCTCGAACACACACACACACACACACACACACACACACACACACACACACTCTCAGATTCAATCAAGTGTTACAACGAAATCCTTTTAAGCAGACTATACATATGCAAATGTCTGACATGCCACACCGGCCGTGTGCTTGGACATCAGAGCAAAGGACTTCCTCCAGGAGCCTCTCAGATCACCAGAGGCTCACAAAATACACCCGTGAATAATAAATGACAAAGCACGTGTCTGTAAACAAGTCAAAGTGACACACTTGCCTTGACTTGAGCATGTTAAGATGTGCTCTAGCCTATTTTTGGAAATAAATAAATGATGTCCATCAAGGTGCGCCGTTGAATGAATTAAAAAAAAAAACCCCTGCCAACTTTGGTTTCACGCTGTACATCAACGTAATAGTCGAAATCACGAAGCTCCTCAGCGCACGCGTCATCATTCTTTTAACATCTCGCCTCATCCGTCTGCACAAATCTCTTCTCGTCCGCCTCACGCTCTTCGCATCCACCTTCCAACCTCAACGAAAACCAAAGTCTACATTTCCACTATTCCTCTTTGACCCTCTTCTATTGTTCAGCTCTCCAATCCCTGTTCAAATGTCCTTTCATCCTTTCACTTTCAACCGCCCGAACAAGACGCTCCATCTTTGTCTCCCCCCCCACCACCACCATAGCAGATTTTACGCCGACACTTCTGCCACACTTCTGTATTCCTGGAAACATCAATCCCTGAGTGCATTAAAAGACATCCAAAGATTCGACATAGCGCCCCCGGAGGAATTCACCCATTTACAACCGCTTTCATTCAAGTACTGCAGTTGGATGCAGCTTTTTTTTTTTTTTTTTTTTTTTTTTTTTACCTTGAGTAGGCGTACAGATGGCAGGAAGGCTGCGTGGCACAGTTTCCTGATAGTCCAATTGATTGGCCGCGGCGCATCCAGTTGGTTCATGGTGCCCACTCTTCTCGGTGCCTGGAAGCTTCCCCCGGCACCAGGATCAAGGTGGGGCAGAAATGGGAGAAGACCTCCAGCTCCAAGCAGCGCAAGGCGCACAAGTCCCAGGGCATGACCCTCCAGGCGCAACCATCAACCACTCCTGCCAGCGGCACCACTTTGAAGCCTTGTTCTCAGGTACCCTCTCCCAGCTCCTCCCCCGCCTCGCCAACCCCCGCCCCCCCCCCCACTCCTCAGGCCCGCACAGATCCACAGAGTCGGGAAAAATTCTGGAGAACCGGGAGCATTACTTTCCACTTCCAGCCGTGAAAGAAGAGTGTGCGGTATTTCCACAAGTGGAGCAGAGCCGAGGAACAAGAGCGTGCAGAGTGAGGGGGATGCAGGTAGGAGAAAGAAAGAAAGAGAGGGAAAGAGAGAGAGAGAGGGGGGGGGGGGGAGAGGGATGCAGTGCAGTGCAGAATAGCGCAGGAGGGAGAGCGAGATGGAGCGCATAAACGGAGCGGCGTGACGAGTTACAGTGGAGGCTGCTTTTCCAACACTGTCTCCCAAGATGGGAGAGAGGAGGAGGAGACACAATGGGAACATTTGCTCGTCAACCTGAAATTAAGCTTGGGATAAAAGAAGTGATGAGATAGGAGAGAATGGATGATGGTCAAATGGGGGGGGGGAACCAGTGGCAGCTCTCTGCCTGATGGAGGGAATTTTGGTGGATCCTGAAAATGGAAGCCGCGACGACCCAAAAAAAAAAGCGAAATATAGCCGCTGTGTCTACAAGGCATGCGACCTACTTACTGATGTGCAGATGCTTCTTAAATTGATTACGCAAGATATTCCAAATATTCTCATCTCAGAATCCTCGCCGGCGTCCCTCGCCATGCGATTCACTTTAATCGAATCAAGCTAGCCACAGCAGGAGTTCATTTAGTTAAACAGATTTACCGGTCTACCTTGTTCAATGTCAGACAAGACGACTTAATAGTTGACGGCGTGTGTTCCTTCGAGTAGGATTTAAAGCGCCGCATATGATTGGTGAGTGGACTGCGAGCGTTTTCGTCCAGACACGAAAAGGTCAAGAGGTGTACGAGAGCAGAAAAGTGCACTTGTTTATTTTTACACTTAATGTGGACAATCGGACGTATGATTGACTTTTCAATGGCTTGTTTACAATTAGTCGGGTCATCGACCGAGCTTTACAAATAATAACCGCACAGCGTTTGAGTTTTAAGCTGGGCCAAGATCCAAAGCCACTTTGGAGTCAAAGAGCAATACAGTGGAACAAAGAAATTCTGGGAAATCCCAACACACTACATTGTCGCCTTCAGTCCATTTCTACTTATTTTTAAGGTGCCGCTGTTCTGTATGGGTGGCACGGATAAAAAGTGCTGGGACAAAATGGCAATTTTCCACTTTTGGAGGGAGTATTAGAAACAAAACAAAAAAAACAGAGTCTAGACAGCCATGTCTGGTTGTAAGGCAATTCTCGTACCTGTTCAAAAAGAGACGAACGATAAATGCAATCAAACGATTGCGATTAACAAAATATGACCATGCTCGGTGTATATTTTGTGCTGAAAAGCTTCAAATGAGCTAAACAAAACCGAGAAAACATTTTTCTCTTTATTATATTTAAGCTTCTGATGTCTATGTGTATAAAAAAAAAACTCATCAAAGCAAAACACCAGCATAACAATTATCACCAAGTCGGGATGTGACAAATGTTGCATGCCTGGATTTGTTTGGGGAGGAAGTGTTGGAAAACATCACCAATGGGTCACACGTTTGCTGATTGTGAAAATATCCTCCTTTATTTCAAATATGAACAGAATCCATAGATTACCGTGCCTCCATCTTATTGAAACGCCGGCCATATCAAAAATATCCCAATTTATCTTTAGGGCAGCACCTCAGTGGGGGTTCTGCCCTGTCGACAGCCAGCGAGTGACATTAAAAGTCATCACCTCACAGTCCAGCTCCACCCCGGGGGACCTGCAAGACCTTGGAGGAGCTGTCTATCATGTGCATCGCTATTCAGTGGGGAGACGTGCGCGTTTTGAAGTCAAGCCTTGACTTTCCCGCCTTTTGTGTGTGGATATTTTTTTGATGTGTGGACATTTTGGGTTGGCCCACACAAGAAGAATGTGAGGTGAAGCTCTCTTCTAACTATTAGACCACATGTGTGTATGTGTGTGTTTCTTCAAATATGAACCCTGGAATAGGAATCTGAAAGATAATACAAGCAGCTTTTCCTACCTCCGGACTCTAGATGGCAGCCTATGAATGCAAAATAATCATCTGAGCCTGCGCTCATGCAAGAGCTAACTTCTCATTAGGAAATTCCCATCGAGAAGATTTGAATGAAAAATTATTCTCATGTCTACAAAACATAGAATTTCTTTGACCACTAGGGGACGTTGTACACACACGTTGGGCTACTCTTCAAATCAGTATTTTAGGGGTTGGTGAAGGGGTACACTAATTTCCCACAATATTAATATACATTCCGGCAACGTGACAAGACAAGATGAGATCACAAGTGATTTATTTCCCTCACGGGGAAATTAACTTGGCAGATGCACCTTTTTTTTTTTTTTCTGAATTATTAAAGGCTTTCATAAATCAGATGGTGAGAGTACAACAATAAATGTGTGAAATTTTATCACTGGGCTTTTAATAACAGCACACAATCTTCTTTGCTTTTTGTGCTTTTCCATATTTTCCATATGCGTTTTTCCCACGTGGTCATGATGTGCATATTGCATAATGATGTGGAGCAAGACTGAATAGGTGTTCAGTGACAGCCGAGCTCCTTACTGAAGGAACGGCAGAACGCGTTGACCCCGTGACATCGTCTATCCGCCCAGTGACAGGACTGACGGCAAGGTCCTTCCCCACTTGTCAATCAAACAAAACCAAGCAGTTTATTCTCGGTAGACACCAAGTGATTGAAGTCAGATACTTGGTAGACAAATTCATCTGTGATTAACCCAGCTTTGAGTATAAAAATGTCCCTGTGAATTTGGGGCACTTAGCCATCTGTTCTGGAACATTGACTAACTTCAACATTTCAATTCCCCATTCACGCTCTCCTACTGCTTGAACGTGAGCCCTCATGTTTGTGTAGAGACAGGAGTATAACCTCGGTGGATGACCCGATCCATCAAAAAGTACATTTTCCTTGGCAATAATATTTTTTGGAAGGGGGGGGGGGGGAACACATGACTGAAGGCATGTGCTGACAACATTGTCCCTTATGGATGGATGGTGTGTGGAAAAGGCTGTTATCTAATTTGGCTTTCTCTGTGTGGTGCTTATTCCTCGGAGGATGCTTGGGATGTGACAGTTCAATACCTCGCCCAATATGCACGCGCACGCGCACCAACGGCAGCCCCCCTGCCTCCTTCGCCCGGAGGAAGTAGGAAGACCTCCGCTGAGTGGAGAATCGTCCTCCATCTGGAGAGGAGCAATGATTGTGAGACTGTGCATGCTACAGCAACATACACACACACACACACGTGCGCACTCTCAGATATCGTGACGATTTATGGACTTTTTTTTTTTTCAAATGTCTCGAGTCAAGTGCTGTGTTACTATGTTAAATGTTTTACATTAAACACAAGCAAAATGTCTGCAAATATTTTGTTGTTCCCCTTCCCGAGCATCAAAAGGAACTTTTGACCTTGTTATTGACCAAGTCAACAAGAAAAATGGATGGAGAAATATTTAAAATGGTGACACATTCGGGTCGGGAAAGTTTCAGTTTTGAAATGTTCAACGCTGCTGAGCACAACAAAAAAACACTTGACTTGCTTTTTGGCGGGAAGCTGCCTTCATTTCTGTGGACAGATTTTTCGAATAATCTTAAACCAAAATTGTCAGTACAGAACGAAACAAGTGGAGTGGAATTCACAACATTAAAAAAAATATTTGGAAGAAACTGCAGATAAACGTCAACTAATGCCCGGATAGCAAAAAAAAAACCAAGTTCCCCTTTGAGAACGCCATTGAGGCGGAAACTGGAAGGATAATTGCATTGAAGACAGCTTTTCCCCATTACATGAGATCATAATAGCGTTGGGACCTCATTTGGAACACACGTCAAGTCTCGACACTACCGAGAGGCTGTTTACACGCCTCGGCCGATGCGGCCATTTTGCTTGGCAATGGGCTGGCCCATTAACTAGTTAATGGGAGGATACCATCAAGGAACTGACAAAATTACTTCGATGGACATTAGAAGACCCAAGATGGCAAAATGTGTCTTTTGATGGTCTTGCTCTAATCAAATGTGCAAAAATAAGCAAAGATGTGAAACGCTACCACATCTGAGTATTTACATACGGACAAAATCGTGCGCGGCATCGGAGAAATTAAACGCCAAAGGTTTTGCTCAAGGATACTTTGTTATCGCCTCTGAAGCAGTCACTAAAATTCCAATTATGTGTCAGCCACTCTACCTCCTGATCCTGGGGAGAGTAAAAAAAAAAACAATAGAAGGCGAGATGTGAGACATTTGCGGATTCAATGGAGAATAATTTGATTGCAGGCATTGTCCAGTTGAAAATCAAAAAAAAGCTTCGTATATGGCAACGTATCAGTTATGGAATGGTCATGCGATCCACCCAAAAGCGCTTTGTAATTCTAAGCGATGACTGCGCTGCTATTTTAATATGCGCATACACAAAGGCCGATTCCCAGCCGCATCCACAAGAAAAAAGAAAAAAAAACAACAACTGCGAGACAGCATGATTTTGAAATCAAACAATTCCAACAGCGAAGGGAAGAAAACCACAATATTTTTTTCCTCTAGTTAAATTCAATGCCTCAGTCAATATTACAGCAAGCTGTGAGCAAGTTGGACAAAGAAACAGCAAGAATCCCTTCTCATCTCTGCATTGACGTTTACCATTCAAATACTTGGAAACTGCAAACAAAATTCTTTAAAGAGGACAAGAGGGATGGCAAGTTAAATACATTTCCCAGTTTCTTGGTTGAATTGCTCTTTTGCATAATGTAGCTGTGTTCAAACAAATGATGCGGTTAAAAGCTTCCCCGGAAATGCTCGTACTTGTTTGTACTTAAAACAATATTAACAATTCACCGGGGCATCATTGAAAATAATGAATATGCAGGGAGCAAATGGGGCATTATTAAATTCATTTGTTTCTTAAATGAAGGCTTAGACTGCATACAAAGATACCGCGAGGCTTGTTCTCAAAGAAAAATGCACCTTTTTAACAATCTTTTGACATGGCATTATCGGATCCACCAAACGTTGACCATTTTTTTTCAGTCCTCAGTCATGAAAGCGCTCAGTGACATCACGTTATCAAAAGTAACACATGACCCCAGAGAATCCATTACTAACGTCGTTAGTGCCAACTGGCAGTCGTCAAGAGAAGAAATATTGACTTCCCCATCGAACACTGACCTTTACCGTCGCTTCAAAACAATCGGAAGCCTGACAAATTGAAAAATGAAGCCGCCCCTAAATCAAAAGATCACGATTGTTACCCTGATTAGGACCGATAGAAGAAAGTTTGACGGAAGATAGCAAATGTGAACGATCAACAATCATTGGACAGATGAAAAATGAAAACATAATTTCATACAAAGAGTGTCAATCTAATTTAAGAGTAGTCCGATACCGCGCTCTGGACATACGAGATCACTTGACTGCCCGTCTGTTAATAACTTTAGCTCACAAATCCCTGCTGTCAGTTCAGGGATCTGCGGGGAGATAACAAACACACGCTACACACACTACACACACACACACACACACACACACACACACACCGATCTATAACTGCTAGATTAGCTTTAGTGCTCGCCAAGCTAATCTTCTGAGTCAACAGAGCAATGCAGACACACAAGGCACGAGAATGATCATTTCACTCCAATTCCGCACAGCCTAAAAAACCTCATTCGGGTCCTGCGAAGCTTCGCTGTGCCATCTATCGGCTTCATCTCCATTTTAAGTACACAGGCATCGATAAGAGCCGTATGGAGTAAACACGATAAGACTTGTTGGAATATACCTTCGAGATCAATTTATGAAAAAGTGTCGGCAATAGTGATTCTAGCCGTGCCATCCTCAAAGCGTACGGCTTACATCATCAGACACCTCGACTTCAAAGCTGCGCTTCAAAGAGCGAGACATCGGCGTATCTCCGTTCACAATGTCTTTACTAGCATCAATAAACCTCGTCTACATTCGCATAAAAAAAAAAAAAAAGGCTCGGTCAGGAACGCATCGGTCCAATTTCCGCTACACCTCAGCAAGGCCACATCTGAGTGATATCATCGAGCCAGTGGTGATACTTTCTCTCTTTGGAGGTATGGACGCTCCTTTAAGATGTATTGACATTCTATCAAATGAAACTGTCAACTTTTGTTTGTAATATTTTCCTAGAGGGGCAAAAAAACAAACAAACATAATTGTGTGTTAAAAAGTAATTAAGGCTAAATTTGTATGATTGATTTAGCTTCAACTATGCCATAATTCCTCCTGGGAGTATGATTTTTTTTTGGGGGGGGGGGTCTCTTCAAATGAAAGCTAGTTTTTGAAAGACAGCAGAAGGAGGAAGGTGCAAGATCATATTTCAGCATTGTAAAATTAAATGGGAGCTGTCTAAATGGCAGCTGTCTAGAGCTGAAGCATGACTGAGCATCTCTGAAACATTTTCAGCGACTCTTCGTCTCCTCCTGCGCCTGAATGAGAATACATTAGAAGAAGAAACTTCAATTACAAAGCTTTGATCAGAGCCCAGGCTGGAAATCTGACAAATCCATTTGAAAAAAATAGGCTTTTAAAAGTCAAGGCCCTTGATCACAGGAATGTCTCCAAGGTCATGTTGACCCCCATGGAGGGCAAGGAAAAACAGAATGATCCTTACTCAACACAAAAGTATTGCGTAACTTTTCTTCACAGTACAAATGCACATGATCCCACTTTTAAAACACCTCCCACTACATTCTCACCGCTGATCCAAAGTCTTTGTAAGATTGTTTCCAAGCTACTGTTGCCACGCTTGTCGGTCAACAACCTGGACACGCAACATCAAATAACCATCGTATTTGTCCAATCTACTGAAACGTGCTAAGCGGATTACACGTCAGTCCGGTCTTCGGTTATGACTCGGCTCGCCACCTCGCTGCAGATGAAAGGTGGGGCTTGAATGCCACGAGACGGGCCAATTACTTGGACCTCACACACACACACAGACACACACACACCTTTTGCTAGCCGTCTGTCTGCCACATGCTGCCTACCTTCACAGGACTTCTTTTCACTTCCCTTTGCTTTGTAAATGAAATTCCCTTTAATTAGCGCATTGTTAGACACTAATGATTTACAAACAGGCAGTGGGCATGATTGTTCTGCCACTTAGTACCCCTGATTAAGTGAGGACATGCTCTAAAAATCGGACGATGTTGTATAGTTGTGTTTTCCCCTCAGAAGAGCCTGAAATGACTTTGAAAATCGTTCATTGTATTGTTTGATATTCACAGATTCCCCAATTATTATGAACAAACTGAAATTGAATGTTGAAGTCATGGAAAATAGCAGAAAGCAATAATGCAATTTGAATGTAGATTTTCTCTCAGGATGAAGAATACAAATGAAGTTAGGGTGGACGTAGAAACATTTCACCAACTTGTGCTCATGAGATAGAAGCTAATGATTTGATTGGGTCATCGACAGAAAAACTCAATTACTACCATGGCAATCATCATGGTCGGTGGGTGACATGCGCCAGATGCTCCCAGATCCAAGGCTAGTCAAGTTTCCCAAATCTGATAATGGCTTTGGCATGTTGTGACAAGCTGTCCCTTTGTGCAAATCGATCACCCTAGCTACTAAATACGTCAACAAGAAACAAAAAAAGGAGAAAAAAAAATGGCTGCGCAAAAGGCAGTGTTTTTAGAATCAGGAATTTTCTTGATCTTCATCACCCTGTTTTGCAAAGGATAATGCTCCCCCAACTAAAGCTAAGGCGCTTAATGACTGAATGAATGTTCGAAGCCATTAACTTTGCTAATGGCTTCTCAAATATCTTCTGAGGAACAATCAGAGACGGGATATTACTTTTGTACAAAGGCTTGACGAAGCAGCAGCAGAAGAATGAATGAATGAATGAATGAATGAATGAATGAATGAACGAACGAACGAACGAACGAACGAACGAACGAACGAACGAACGAACGAACGAACAAACAGAATACAATATACTGCACATCATGGGCAGAGTTTACTTGTCTGAAAGAAGTAGGACTTATTTAACAGACTTAGTAGACTTAGACTTAGAGTTGTCTGTTACTTTCACATAAATAGAAAGGAAGAGAAAAAAATGCAATTAAAAGAAAGAAAGCTAAAAGCCATGAATCATAAAATATAACTCCAGTGACTATACGTTGAAGTACATTCAGTAACAAATGAAAAGAAAAAAAAAAAAAGAGTTTTGAGACCTTCTTTTATCCAACGTGTCACTCAGATAAATTCAAGCAGCAAAGGGAGCTTAGGTTTTATCCTGGTATCACGCCTCCTTTGCAGAAGCAGCACGCCGTCGGATAAAAGGCACCAGTTCCCCTGGAACGCTGTGTAATCAGCGCCACAAAATTAATTACGTGCGGTTCCACAGAAACCTAGTTTGGCACAAAAATAGAAAGTGGCTCCGACCAGGTATGGGGTAGATCATTGTTTTGAATCAAAAGCCAACAAAATCCTTTCTATGAGTGGTGGAAATAACTTCAATGAATGTTTTATTGAGAGAAAACACCAGCCTTGTTTGTTGTTGTTCACTGACATCAAAAAGTGATGGCTGCCGACCGCACTTAAGGATGGATGCTTGACAGAAGGTCTCGACCACAGCGGATATTTAACCCCTCCCACCAGGTCATCTTGGTCGTGTCGGGACTTTTTGTTTGTTTAGATTGATCTAATGATCCTTTGTGTTTATTTAACGGCTGCTTGCGGCTTCATCTAATTTGCGACAAAGATAATCAACGCTGACACTTGGCAAAACAACTTTCCCAACATGTGACGGACGCGCCATCCGGAATGTGCCGCAACCCGAGGTGAAATATGCATTGTGACAACCTAATTACCGGCCACCGTTTTGATTCATGTGTGACATCATTGGTTATTTTCATTTCTTGACACAGGCCAGCCTCATCTGATAAATGGGCCAGGGCAGAGTTGAAAATGGGGCTCGGGTGCCAAGGGAGAGACGACGGCGGGCAAAGCGCCCGATTTCAATGCTAGCGCGGTCCAACTGTCACACAAGATGACAGCCAGACAACACTTGCTCGCTCGGTGGTGAAGCCGCAAGGGTGAGAGTCCTCCAAAAAAAATGGCGGTTCCACACAAAGACAACAAACACACACGATGAAAACTATCTGGCCAAACGAGCACTGCAGTCGATCAATCGTTGTGGTCAATGAACTGCGGTAACTAAGATAAGAGTTACTGAAGAAAATTGCAATTTATTTGGAGGCGCAGTTGTGGGAGAACATCTGCCTCTTTGGCTTCTAATTGTGTCGCTACATTCCAGTGAAAATCGCTGACCGGCTGTTTGCGAACGGCCGCCCAACACATCTTCCCTCGAAATGAGCTCGCTCGACGCCGCCGGCAGCCAAACGACGAGCTTGGAAATGACCAAACTAATTAGATTGCAGTTATGAAGTAACTTTCCACGCTTGAGAGGCAATACTGAGTTTTCACCAGGGCCGACGAGTACCAGTTAGACTCTCGAAAGGATCGAGATAATTCACTCTTGCCTAAAGTCCAACGTGGAGATTGCATCATAATGATCTGAGGGTCTATGAGTGCTACGAGTTTATGAGATGAAGGAAACATGAAGTTGAAACTGACCACCAGTGAGACACCAAAAAAAAAAAACAGCAGAGCACCAAGCAACTCTGTGATGTTGTCACGGACGAGTGGAAGGGGATTCCGAGAACAACCTCAGGTGGATTTCATGTCCACGAGGATTAAGGCAATACACACCCAAACATTTTTTTTTTTCTTCTTTGGGCACGCTGTGTTTTCTTCACTTTCTGTCTTGCCAGCTTGTTTAGACAACGTTGGCTGCATGTTTGGGTTATTTTTTTTTAGCTAATTAGTGCAAACTGGATTAGTCCAAGTCATATCTAAGTTATATTTCTTGTGAGGAAAACAAACAAACTGCAGCACAAACTCATGTCGTGACAATTATCGCACGAGCGATACGGGCGCACATAGAAATATGTCATCATTATTTTAAAGTGCCCACAAGCACAGATGGTGTCTCGTAGGTGGTAGCGCAAATATAATCACTTGTCTATGTCATTCTAAGAGGACCAGTCAGTATTCACTGAATCATCCCCCCTCGATAATGTCTAACACTCCTGATATCAAATTATCGAGTTCACTCACAATATTTACAGAAAATACGCCTCTATAGTTGAAAATCATTGCCTTAACAGTAAGGATTCATTTTATTGGAGTTTATTGTTTTGTTGTTTTAATGCCAGAGGACCGCAGGGAACATGCCCCACTGTACTAGATTAGTGTAATTACACATCCACTCCAGTAGATGGCAGTGGCACTCTCATTGTTAGACAGTGCCCAGAAAGTATAAATAATGTTAATGAAGATTCATTTTTATTTGCTTTCATGTAAAGGTTACAATTTTAAGCCAAAGGTGAATTTATAATAACTTCATATTCAAATGATACTACGGTCACTATTGAGAATGATAATGAAGCAAAACTAATATTCGAATATGACTTGTTTTTGTTTGGAATACTTATAAATAACTGAAATAATTATTTCTATTAAACATTAACCAAGACGTTAGTCTTCTAAATTGCCTCCCTGCTGGACTTGCTGTCACGTTCTACTTTTGAGTTGTCCTCTCTCAGCCTCTCATCAGCCCGACTGCCAGATGAAGCAATGAATGAAGACCAGCGCGCGTGTCCTCCACAAAGGTCTTACCGTTGGTTGCTGAGAGCCCAGCGCCCCCCTTTTGGTGGAGCCCGCTCTGGAGCTCAACCTCTTCCACGATTCGGAGAAACGCCCCCTGGTGGTGGGACGCCCCGGCCCCGACGCCCCGGATGCGACGGACGCATCATCTCGGGTGGAGAAGGGCTGCTCCTTGCGCGTCTCCCTGCGCTCGCTCCACTTCTTCTTGGAAGCCATCGGTGAGGAAATGTGGCAAAGAGGATGCGGTGAATAGGACAGCCTTCTTCATCAAACTGCGGCCACAGGTGGCATGTTGAGCTCTTTCCAAACTCCTTCGCCAACTGAACAACTCTTACGTGGGTGATCTGCACAGGCTAGGAAATAGTCAAGAGAAATCTTCCTTTTTCCTTCTGTGACTTTTGTCTTGATCTTCTGATTGGGGGGGTGAAGAAAAAGTGCTCTCCTGGTCTGGTCGGAGAGGAGAGAAGAGAAGAGAAGAGAAGAAAAGAGGCTGCACCCTGTTGCATGTGCTCGTAGTGTGGCTCGTTTTGCCTCCTCACAGGCGAAAGGAGGGAGGGAGGGAGGGAGAGGGGAGGAGAGGGGGGTCTGAGAGCTTCTGAGATTCAGGTGGAAAAAAAAAAAAGAAAGGTTTAAGGAATTAGGAGCTGTGCTTTGAGGAGAAAGAGCGGAATGACTACGACACAGGTGGAGAGGAGATGAACAAAGGGAGGGGAGGGCGGGGGGGGGGGGGGGGGATTCTGTGGAGCCTCGTATGAGATTGTTCATTCTCTCACTGAGATCAACCTGAGCTCCAAAACCTTAATTCTCTTCCTCCTCTTGAGCCCACGAGGCAGCTCGGATGAGCTTCGGTCTGGTTCAGACAGTTTACCACGGACCCGACTGCATGGCCCGGTTACCGCCTTCCTATTTCTCCATTTATTTCATCCAAGGTGCGTCAGGAAAGTTCTAGGATTTGTATCAGCTTCCTTTTTCAAAGTACTCGACTTTCCTGGCTTTTTGTGCCTTTTCCTGCACGCCTAGATTTATTTTTTTTCCAGGATCCCCCGCAGCTCCATCTTCATCACGGCTATCTTGATATCAAACTGGCTCTCCTTCAATAATCCCCTTGAGGTTGGAAAATCCAGGTCAGGTGAATAAGAAGAACATGGTGATATTGTTCTTGGACATAAGAAGAGGCGACAGTGACAAACTCTGGGGACACCCCCAACAACAACAACTACCGGGCCACCTGGGACATTGTGTTTTGACGCGCCCGTGTGTGTAACACAAAAGAAAAAGAAAACAAGATCAATTCCCCAAAGGCAAAGAATAGAAAGCGTAAAAAATGTGCACTTTTTGTTTCAAATCAATTATGAACACATGCGTGCTAGCCGCAACGATAGTTTACGATATTTCTGTAGAATTTGTATGAATGGAAAGAAAGGCAGAAAAAAATTAGAAACGAAAAACACTTGACTTTAAATTCCACTGACTGACAGATAACCGCTGCCACAATCACACAAAAATTGACATCGTAGAGGTTGACGAGTGGCCACTTCCATTTGCATACAAAGACCTTTGGAGTGCCGCAAAGACATTCGATTCCTTCAGAATAGAAAAACTGAAGGATGAAAAAAAAAATACAACCTTTTTGCCAAATGCTGATGCTCTGTTTTGTAAGTGTTTGTCCAATTGTGACATTTGTCCCCCCTCTCGTCCCATTTAGCATCAAACATCCACCTCCGCAATGTTTCCATAGCAACCACATGCAAAACTTTGATGTTGCATCATCAGGTCTTCATTACAATCATCCCATGCACGTATCACCTCGAGCACTCGTTGTATTTCTGCGAAGCCGCGCCACTCGATCAGCACGTTTTCATTTACAGAACTTGATTAACCCATGCATTGCAAAGCACGCCACATAAAAAGCTCATTAATGCTCACCAATGTGAATGGAATAGGTCATTCTGGGTCGTCACTAACAATCCGTTTATTCCGGTCTTTTTAATGGGCTTGCCGAGATGCCGGGCTATTTTTTTTTTTTTTCCGGGGGCGCTCCGTCCAATTTAGATGAAATAAAACAACAGAATAACAAGGGTATGAAAACAACCAAAACATGTCCGAGCAAAGAAGCGCCTCGCCGTATCAGAGGAAACGGCACAACGGCTTTTAACACTTTCAAGTTGATATTGTGGCACAAACGAGCAATGTGATGGATTTCTTCCAAAATCGGAATCAGCGTGCAGGTGTAATCATTTGAAAGTGCACTGGAGCATTTAAATGCAGAAATTAAGCTGTGGAGAGGGAGGGGGGGGTGGTGGTGATGGTGCACTTCCGAATCCAACTTTTATAAATCTGTAGCTTAGTTTCTGCCTTAAATCTGAGCTTTTGAAATTGCTGCCTGCAAAACCCAGAGCATGTATCACCCACTTGCAGACATTGAAATTCAGCTCCAAATATTTTACTCTCAAGTGTAAACATTAAAAAGTAACAAGTGCAATAAGTCTATGGCACAGATTCTTACATTGATTTTTTTGGGGCGGTATTAAGATGACATAATTAAAACAATTAGCATGTTTGTTGGTGAAGATCAGTTGTGGGGAATAATTGAGCCAACTTCCCCGCTGAAAATTGGTTTCTGTGCTACAAAATGGCGGCAAAGCACTTGACATGACAAGGATCAGAAAGTATCAACATCAAGCTTTTAGTTTGAAATGAAATAGTGAAAACAAACCAACTTTACGTGAGGCTCATTAAAAATATTTTTGTATTGAATTTCGTGCGTTCACCAGACCACAAATATTTGAAGCGGCCCCAGATAGAAATTTTTGTCTGAATTTTCATCAATTGTTGTTCTTGTAGTCAAATAGGGAATGTGAAAACAAAATATACGATGGTAATATCCATAGGTAGGACAAAGTTGTTTCTTACCTTTATCTCTGTACACAGCGGGGTGAGAACTCTTCTACTGTGAGCTTTCCTCGGCATCTTCCTCTAAGGAAAGAAGACAAAAAGAAAGTTAGTCCGAAAATTATTACGAGGGTCCACTTGGTTTGAATGAGACAAATTTGCTTGTATAGGAGAGACATTTCTTATCTACTAATTTGTGTGTGTGTGTGTGGCAAGGGATACTATAGATCCCATTTGCATATCCGATCCAAAGCTCGGAATAACGTCTTATTTGGATTCATGAGCGTAACTTGGTATCGGCTCAAACGCTAACAAAGGAATCTCATGCAAGAGGCAGAAGTGAGCGACGACTCTGGCTGGAGATTCTTCCTGCTTCTTTCCAAACATTTCACCGCATTCTGATTACTTTTGTCCGCCTTCCTCAGTGAACAAATTTCATCAGATGAGTCGGATGGATTCCGGGTCACGCGGTGTAAAAGCGGAAGCTCACTGGAGTCCATGGGGGAGATCGAAAAAGTACAGATATGAAAAAGTGAAAGATCTCAATGAGGTAAAGACGGAGGCCGCTTCAAACCAGAACGCCATCAGTCCAATCTTTTCAGGCATGCGTTTGTGTTTGTCACTTTTTTCTATTCATTCTCAAAAGACATGTTGATTTCAAAGTATAAAGATCCCATGTTTACGCCAGCCAGCGCAACATCTCCACACTAATTACGACGTACTCTTTGTGGGACGGAAAGGTTGGGGATGCATTTTTAAGCAGGGCGACGCCATCAATAATTCATCTGCAGATTCTATATACAGACAATGCGACTTATTTGTACATTTATCCAAGTACGCCGTCTTTGCCGATCCGGTACATGTTTACACAGAATACTCCAGGGGAACGGATCCAATCAGAAAACAAATTGACTGTGCAGCTGGGGCCTTTCCCGCCGACGTATTAAAAAAAACCAAATACCTTCAGATCGCAAACTGTGATTTTAGATGAGCGCAAAGCCGAAGCGGAGTCCGCCAGGGGGGAAAAAGGACCACATTGCTTAACTTACAGTGGAATATCAGAAGCTGGTGATTTTTTTATTTATTTTTATTTTTTTTTCTGCTTATGCGTTGGCACCGACCATGGACTTTAATGAGGGAACTACCTGTCTGTGGCGTACAGCCGCCTGGAGGCAAAGTCATATCAGTGCCTTACCAGGGAAGTGCAAATACACCAAAGTTTGGTTATAACAAGAGAGAAAAAAAGTCTCTGGATAACAAGCAGGCAACATATATACTAGTAGGTATTCAGCCTCAAAAAAAGTACAGTCAACATGAGAAATATATATAGTCGGTGGCTCTATTTATGTTTCATGCTACTGCTAATTTATACATGTTGAGCATATGGTTGCGCTGGTGTCCAACAGCAAACAGTTGGAGGGTCAAAGCAAGTAACAGAGAGAATACCCAGGCAATTATCATTTATTCATTTTCCCCAACCAAAAGCGTGTCAAATGAATTTTTAGTTGGTGAAAACTTCTCACGCTCACAGAAATAATGGAGGAAATGGCTGCTTTCTTACCAGTCGCTCAGGTTCCTTGACCCCCCTTGACCTTGTGAATCCTCTTCTCGGGGTGGGAAAAAAAAGGGTCCCGCTTCTTTTACAATTTAGAGGGGAAAAGAACTTGGATGAAAATAGAAGAATTGAGGAGAGAGGAGGAGAGCGCACAGGTGATTGGCAGAAGAGAGGAATGGAGGAGAGGAGAAGATGGCTGGCTCCAGGAGTCAGGAAAAGCCACAGGTGGGCAAGGCGCCCCTATGTGCGCGTGTGTGTGTGTGTGTGTAGATGTGTGTTTGTGTGTGTGCGTGTCACACTGTCAGTCCGTATTGAAAAACATCTGTCGGCCCACGAGGCAAACTGTGACAATGTGCACGTTTGCCACTCTCATCAAAATGTATATCATTGCTTGGTAAAGCCCGGTTGATAAGGTTTTGGGGTGTCTGGGCCTAAAAAGAGGACGATGACCTCATTCGGCTACCATGACGACCACACGGACGGTGTCATCATAAACTTTGGTCGTAAACTTACTGACGTGCCGACCTATCAGGAGGACCGGCCGTCTTGTAAGGGATTGGAGAGCCAAGTGTGCGTGTGCACGCATGTGTGCGTGTGTGTGTGTTTTCCAAACATGAGAGCATCTCTCCGGGGCTAGTTGCTAGGCGAGGAAGCTACGAAGCTTACCGTCTCCCTCCCAAAACACACACACACACACACACAAACATCAGCGCACGGAGATGTGCGGTTAGATGGGTAGGAAGGTTAATGCTTGCAAATAATGCAAAGTCAACAGCGGGCGGCTGTTCATTTGGGCCATGAATTAATGACGACATCACTGGGATGCCAAAGCAACTGAGGGGAAGCGCTCGCTCGCTCGCTCGCGTGTCGGGACGGGATGATCGCTCGCCGAGCCCGGCTGATTGTCATTTAGGGCCCTTATGTGACACTCTGTTGTCCGGCAACATGAGTGTTGTGTCATACGGATAGATGCATGAACGTGGTGATCATGTCGGATTTGTCATAATGAAATGAAAATGAAAAAAAAATCATTGCATGTCGAAAAAAGTCCAATTTGATAGATTTAAAAAATGAATGAATAAATAAATAAATAATATTACAATAGTATGCAATACTAGAATCAAGTCATAACATTACACACGGCAATAGTATGTTATAAAGTAAGAATATTATGAGAATGATGCCATTTGAAAAATTTTGAATCATCTCAAATGATGAGGAAAAATACTGCTTAGCTCAAGACCTTGAATTCATATTTTGCAAATATCCTTTCTCACTAAATATTGTCAAAGACCTCAAAAAAGAAGCAATGGCTTTTGTACGGCTGCATATTCATAAGCAGAGAAATGTATGTTTTTAACGCCAAGGTGAAGGTGCGTGCCGCTTTCAGCTTTGATGGAGAACAATCATCAGAAATTCTGTGAAGGGCAAAAGGGAGATTTTTTTCTGTGCACTTAACGGTCGCCACCTTGTTGCGCCAACAAAAATTGTAAAGGGAAGAAAGAAAGAAAAAAAACTCAGCGGCAGAGAAAGAAGAGCGTGTCCTTTCAGCACACAACGCTTGAGTGAGGACACCGAGATTAGATTTGACTTGCGTCGTACAATGTGTTCTGAGAAATGGGAAGGTTTTACAGATCGGAGCCCTCCCCATACCTCGTCATGAACATACACCTCCGCCATATTGGTTTTCTCCCAAACAACAGTTTGCTAACAACATTGTGACAAATACACTCAGCAATGCGGTTACAGTGCCTTCATAAATCTCACGCTGGGTTTCAGCATTGAAGCACGTCCTAAGAACCAAATTGAAGCGTAAGCGCTTTGGACGACAAACTATGTTGTAATCCCATTTTTATTGCATTTCTTTGGGCCTGATCACAAAAGGCGCCACATGGTGTGGAAAAGTACACCACGTTGTTGCTAATAATAGACATGCACATGAGTGCAGGTGGATGAGGTTGATGGCTTCAACCACATCTGCATGAGTATGGAGTTGGAGTTGCATGAGAGGCCGTGAACAGTGAAAACTCCAAAATGATTTTGAAATACAAAAAAAAGAAAAAGCAAAGCATTCAACTGAAAGATTTTGGATGTTCCCCTTTAACAGTACGTCAAGGTGGCAGTAAGCAGACAGTAGATTGACATCAGACCTCACGAAGGAGGGGTCACCATGGAGACGGACCCCCGCCAAGTAGTCGGAATCATTTAATTATTCAGTAGCGCTCTCGGCGGGATTCAAGTGGAACCGCTCAAACCATTAAGCGGTCTTATCATGGGGTGATTTGAGAGGGGGAGAAGATAACTGTACCTGTTCAAACAACTAGGAGGAGAACCCCCTTCTCCATGAGATGCTCATCAAATAGCCACTGGACTTAACATTAGGTACACCTACACCAGCTAGTCAAACATCCAGCTACTTATCCTACCTTGCAAACCCCAACCTCAATCCACAGCAGGGGCCCCAAAATTGAACCCTGTGGAACACCATAAGACAGTAGGGAAGAGCAAGCTTTGCTAAAACCTTCCTTTTTTTTTTTCATGCTTATGCATCTAATTATGTTTCTTTATTGTACAACGGATTCTACAAGGACATACTTGTTTGCAAGAAGCGAAAGAAAAGAAATATCAATCCTTGAGGGAGTGAACATATGTACGCTTTGTATAGCAGCCCTCAAGCTAGTGCACCCACTCACCCGCCCACGTACACGCGCAAACTCGCACAAACACACGTGTTGTATTTTTAGCCTTGGCATTTCTCTAATTGTGTTTGCACACTTCAAACGCTTGCATATTACTGTATATTAATAGTTCATCCATGAACACGATAGCAACACAAGCGTCAACGTAAATAGTTGGAAACATATGACACGCGAGTTGAATATTCTTTCATAATAATTTGAATAATGTGTCATTCTTTCTACCCCATAAAGTCAACCGTACAATGGGTGTGCAATGTAGAACCGTTGTGTGCTTTCTTTTTAGTTCTTTTCTTTTTTTTTTCTACAGGCCATTTGTACGATTTAAATGGAATTCACTGAGTCAAAGAAAACAATTTGATTCACCTAGCCATCCACTCAAGCAAGGGGATGAAATGGACTGGTGCTGAAAGGCAATCGTTTCTAACCTTGTGCTAGAAATACTAGGCTGCCCCCATGTGGTCAAATAGTTTAAGACAAACAGAAGCATCCAATAAATTCAAAAGTGGGAAAAGCTGTCATTTAGCTGGTAGCAGGGTAGTTTTAGTTTTTTCTTATTTAAAAAAAAAAAAAAATCTTTTTACCAGAAATAAGTTTTTGTTAACTATAATAACCTTGCATTGCAACACACTATTTCATTATAATGGATCATTACAGGTAAAATAATGATTTGTCACCAAAGCAACACTTTACAACAAAGCATATGTTTATTTTCGTAACATCCTCATAAAAAAAAAAAAGCCAGGTATCCATGTTGAAACAAAAACTGAAAAGGTTTGCCCAGTAGATGTACAAAATGACTTATGATTCACTATAATTAGTCGTTGTTTTTTAATCTCTAAGACCCTCTCTCATGAATTTACCCTTTTCAAACAGTAGAGTGGTTACAAGGCCACACATATTCACACACACACACACACACACACACACACACACACACACACACACACACACACACACACACACACACACACACACACACACACACACACACACACACACACACACACACACACACACACACTTATCAGTCACTCATTGGCATGTACGTATCAATGCTCAGTGGGGGAGCCCTGCTCACATCCAAAAGGCCTTTCCAAAGGGTACACTCAATAAAAAAAAAAGCACAGCAGCTAAAATATATCCAACAAACTACTGTATGGCCCAGGGAATTTTGTTCCATTCCGCTCTATATGTATATTTAATAAGGCTTATTTCATTGTGTATATCCGTTGCTCTCGTGGCCTGCACTTTAAACACCTCCACATACTGTAGACATTCACTCAAAAGGTGCTTGCTTATCATCTCCTCACAACCTTAGGTGCTTTTCCAGTGAAACAACAAAATGTATCGGAAAAAGCGCATCCAATTATCTGCAAATGACTTGACATGGGAATATGCCTTGTTGTTTTGCACACCTAACCCCCATTGGCTTTGTTTATTTACTACACCTTGGTGCTTTCTCGGTCGCGATGGTATTTGAATTGATTTATTCGGAGCGTCTCGTTCCACTTTTGCTACCCACCCGACATGATTTCAATTGTTTTTCGTGTTTGCGACTAATACACCGCACCCTTCCCACTAATGAGATTCCTGTTCTCATTGATGAAACGATAAAATCATATAGTTGCTTGATTTGTGTTTTCATTTGCTATTCCGAGCCTTATTTCAAAAAGGTCCATTAGGTGACTTTGGCCGGGTTTTTTTTTTTTTTTTGTTTGTTTGTTTTTTAAATAAAAGTGCATTGACTTATTGGCCCAAACTCACACATCCACACAACATTCCACAAACAACATCTACGCCATCGTTAATAAATTAAAGTTCAGCAGTTCACATTCATCAGCCAGTTATGTGTTTGTCTAGTTCACATTGGTTTACTGGAGTCCTATGGCTTGTTTGAGTAGCTCCAGGTCCCGGCGCTGAGCCGTAGGTGGCGGACAGCCGTACGCTTGGAGAGCGAGCGGCAAGAAGAGCTCCTGCGAGCCCAGGACGTGGTCCCCTTGGCCCGCCTGGAGACACACCCACGGAGGGGGGGAGGCGCTGCCCTGGAAAGCCCACAGTGCCACACTCTCTGCGGAAAGAAACAGATGAGTCTTTTGTGAGGCTACCACAGACGAGCGCTAACCGTCGCCGCCTCAAACCTTTATTGTGCAAGTCGGCCTCCTTGGCCAAACCGAAGGGGATGAGATATTGAGCCACATCGGGCAGACCCTCGGGCTGGCCTCGTGTTGCCATTAGTACAATAGACCTGTTCATCAGGACGACAAACATGTCAGCAACATTTCTTGCAGACTAGAGTCAACGTTAGGTTTCCGCACGCGCCTCTTTGGTATTCCGGTCGTTAAGTGCCGCTTCATGTCGGCGTCCATCTTGGTAAATGACGCCTTCTGGGCGACTTTTCCAGAGCAGGCGTCCACCGATACCACGAGATAGCCGGGCTGAGTGAAGGCTATCATCTCGTCATTTACCTGATGGGGAGAAAAAAAACAATTTCTCATGGAAGATTTCCACCCCAGTGTGATGCGTGTTTCACAATAAATATCTGCTCACAGCAATGAAGGACATGTTGTCTCCTTTTTTCTGCTCCTTCACACTGAGAGATTTGACTTGTGTCTGGAGGTAGGACGTCCACGGCTCACTGGTAAACACACGCTGAGGAAAAACACTCAAAAAGTCACAAAGGCCAACATTTACAACGCAATGAATGAAAATCGTAGTTAGATTTGAAAATGGAACAATTTGGCTGTGTTTAATTCAACTCAGTCATTTCATATCTGAATGAACATAAACCAAATAAACCTGTTGGGCTCCACAGTCCAGGCAGGCTTGCGTGTCCGGGGCCGGCATCGGGAGGACGGCTGAGGGAGTTTTGGCATACTTGGGGTAGGCCTTACTGGTGCAGTTGCACGTCCGTTGCGAAGATGTAGTGGCCATGACTTTGACTCTCTCGCAGCCTTTGACCGAACAGTAGCTGTGACCGTCACGACCGTGGCGGGCTCGCAGGTACAGCCACAGCAAGCTGGTAGAGTTTGGACATCATGACAGTCAAATTCAGTCTATTGAACACATTACCGTCTTTATTTAAGCTTTACAGCACTCAAGAGAGTTGTATTCTCTTACCCGACATTTTGGTCAAAGTAGTACTTCCTTTCCAACGGTCTGGACTCTAAATCAGCCAGAGAGAAGACGGGCCCGTAGTCGGTGATGTCATCAAAAGCGTTGCTCTGTCTGTCGTTGATGTCGGCAACAATCTGGAAGGTGGTCTCTGGCGGGTAGCACAGTCCAAACAGCACCCAATCATCTCTAATGGAGGGAAAAAAGAAAAAAAAACAGGCTCGTGCTCTTCCACTCAATGGGATAAGGTCCAAAAATGATTTTTCAAACATCAAAATCGCTTTGACACCTCAGACACACGTTTATGGTCTCACTTGTCAAAGTTGATGAGGGAGAGGACGACCTCTCGAGGGGCCGGTCCGTTCCAATGCAACGTGTAGCTCTTGCTCATCATCAAAACGGGCTGATACTGCTGCGAGGGCGCCCCCTGGCTGTTAATCCCCCTCAGAACCAGAGGAGCTGCCGGATACTCGTCTCTGTTGATGGACAGAATGAGGCTGGGAGCACCCTGGGTCTGGATATACACCTGAAGAAGAGCGTATATTACAAAGATGGCGGGCGCGCAAGGTTTTAAATAAAGTGTGAGTGCTGCACCTGAGAGTAGCGGCCGCTACATATCACTCCATTCCATGAAGGTTTGCTAACACAGCTAGGATGTTGGATGAGGTAATTGTCAGCCCTGCCCACGTAGGTGTCCTTGTAGCCCGTCACTGAGCCGTCCACATCATGGAAGATTGAGTTCTTATCTCCATCCAAGTCGTTCTCCTCAAACCATTGCCCGGGACGACCAAAAAATGACCGGAGGCCAACCTGAGGATGGAATATGGATGGATGAATGGCTGTTGTGGGATTTAGTGAGGAAATGTAAATATGGAAGGAGAGAGGGCTCACGGTGGTGTGGAAGTGGAGGTGGGACATGTTGTTTCGTGGGGTGAGCTGCCAAGTGTTCTTCAGGCTGAAGCCCACTGCGGTGGTGTAACGCTCGGGCGTGGGGATGAAATTGCGGAACGTGCTGCGGGTCAGCCGCACCGGGCCGTCGTAGATCTGGAAGCCTCGGATTGGGAAAGTTCTAAAATAAAGACAAGTCCATTTTTTTTTTTTTAATCACAAAAGCCATTTTCTCAAAATTGAAAAAAAAAAGTACATTTTACAGTATTTATTATTTTTCATGATAGTCATAATAGCATCATACTTATTAACCACCAAAAATGACAAAAAGACATAGCACTCAATAGATTAAAAAAAAGAAAAAAAAAAAGGTCAAGAAGAATATGACTAAAGTTGTGTCACCATTAATTGAATACTATGTTTTATGGGCGATGGCTTTATAATTTGGATTCCCTTAACTTCCCTTTCATGGGTAATGGAGGAAACCATGACATCAACCTCGTTAGAAATTTTACTCTGGGAAAAAAAAAAAAGCAGCATTTCTGATGAAGTCATCAAAATGCATCCATGAGTCATGTCACTCGAGCAAACTATGTGCGTGCTTAAAAAAAAGCACATCAGCAAACCGCTTCCTTCTTTCACAAGCTCACGCAAAATGTACTACTACCTTTTCTATATCGTTCACCCATCACCTACAGTTTTTTTGAAATGCTTTACCTGTTTCTCGGGAGAGTCCTCATCTTCCCATCGGTCCCTCCTAAGCCCCAGTATTTATTCTGTCCTCCGTTAGTGCCCCGGTTTCGACTTTCTCCTACAAACAGAGACTCCGTCACCTCCTGACTGGAGCCTTCGTCGCTCGGGTAGCTGCCGTCACTGCCGCAAGAGAGAAAAAAAAAAAAAAAAAGTTTGGCCTCCGTCTACAGCTGGGGTTCTCAACAGACAAATGTTAATGGGGAGGAAGAGAAGAAAACATCTGGTTGAAGTCTGATACGAGTTCCCATATGTACGCACCTGGCAAAGGATAATCCCACTCCATTGTCTGCAAAGCTGTTCCCAAGGACAAAACAAATGACTTGATGTAAATGTCTGGATTTTTGGCATTCCAACATTGGTCACAGTATTTCCACAGGGCTCGTGATTCTTGTCTCACCTCGAATTCTGAATGACGATATCGCCGCCTCGTATCCACGCCCCCATGTCGTTGTTCTTGAAGGAGACCAGCGCGTCGATGACCGCCGCGACCCGCGCTTGGTTCGGGTCGGCATTCCGGTGAGGTCGGAATCTGCCGAGTAGAAACCCGTGTTACCGTCTTTCCACCGACATTCCGTGTTACCATGGAATCTACTTTGGACAACCTGGGATTTCTCTCTGCTGTGCCCTGTGGGTGGCGCTTTTTTTTTTTTGTTTTTTCATTTGGGTTCGGTGTGGTGAAGTTATTCATAGATTTGTAATGAACTGCCAAATAAGATTATGAGTGATTATTTTGGCCATAACAGCAGCCATTAAGAAAAGAAGGACCCTTGTGATATCTTCGCGTGTCGTGTTAATACAGAGCACACATTTGAACATTTCCAATTTCAACTCAAACTCAGCATGGCCAACAGTCCCCAGCGGATGCGGAGGATTTTTCCGTTTGGCGAAGAGAGGACACTGTATGTGCGAAAACTTGTTATTTCTGTCAACACAAACTTGTCAGGACCTCCACCGAAACGCAACACTGTAGTAATATGATCGTCCACATACCCGCAGGTAAAGCCGGAGAAAATATGCTGCTATAAATAACTCCAGGCATGCAGACAAAATTAAATAAGCAAAGAAATAACACAAATGACAAAATACAAATTGGATTCTTCATAATATAACACACCTGGCACTGTTGTCCAGACACAGATATTCTCTTGGGTCAGCAGCACTGGCATTGGAGGTCTTCACTCCTTTATCAATAAACAGCCCGGCCTGCAAGGTGACCAGACAATGGCAATTATTGACCAGTCGTAGATTTCAGTATGAGCACAAGCCAATTGACTTCCGGAGCTCACACAAGAGCTCTTGTGACTTTGTATATATACATACCTAATAAGATAATTCATTTTGTATGGGTTAAATGTATCTGAATGTGCGTGTCGGGTATAAGAAAACACGCAGTGTGTCAATCCTGCGGTTTGTGCCGAAGTATAGTTGGGCTGCTTCCTCTCTCTCTCTCTCGCTCACTCTCAGAGTGGACAAAGAAGTCACAGTTCACCTGACGACTGCTGTCTGTCTTCACACAACAGAGAGGCTTGTTCTCCAGCCAGTTTCTGTGTGTGTGCGCGCGTGTGTGTGTACAACAACCAAGCAAGTCAGCAGAGGGCCGCGTGCTTCACGTAAATACATCGTTTTCTATCCCGTTTAATAGCAAAATTGTTGAGATGGAACTTTATATTTATTTCATTGAGATACATCGGCCACATCTTTTTTTTTTATCATAAAATAACTTCATGGAAATGACAACAGCAAAATACGTGAGGAATGATGTATAAAAAAATAATTTAAAAAATGGAATAAAAAAAAAAAGTGCATATTTTAAGACCTATGTGCTCTTAATGAGCATACCGAAGGCGACATTGACCCACTTATTAATTTTCCTTGCGTTACCTTAAAATTGGAGTGAACGCGGTTGTTGTAGAAAATCCCCAGAGGGGTGAGTTCTGCTTTTGTCTCCGGTACCAAGCCATGAGAGTCTCCTGTGGAGGAACTGTGGAACACAAACCAGATGCCAGCATCCTGGAGCAGAAAAAAAAGATAACGACATACATTACAATCGTAGCTGCTTTCGAGCCTTAAGGATCACCGGGTAGAACATTCTCGATGAAAATATCCTCAACCTGGGAGAACATTACATGTCGACCCCCACCAGGAGCCACTTTCTGTTTTTATTTTATTAAAGCCCACAACCGTGTAATCACAGCAAATCCGGAGAGAAAAAAAAAAAGACTCTTAAGTCCTTTTTTATTGACGGATCAATTTGTTACACGCGGAAAATGATTCACCACAGGGATCTTTTCTTTTATGTAGCGATCTTGATGTAATTACCTGAGAACCAGCAGCAGCGTTGCTGATAAGATTGTTGTTGGGGTTAGCGATCCAGAAGGTGGAAACCGCCCTGGAAAACAATCAAAGCTTATTAAAAGAGAGTCACATGGGAAACGAGCAGACGATGAAATCGGTGATCTTTCGTAAACATTCCCCGATAATCTCGCTCTCCAACATAAACCTCGGACAGGAACGGCCCGGCCAAAACACACACACGCACACTGCTGGAACCAGACGTCGGAGGTTCTCTCACAGTGGCACTTCTCTTGACTGTGACAGAAAAACATCCGGTCTGGAGGAGTGGATGTTTTTTCACAGATAAAAGCCGTGTCTCTCGCGAAGAATTTAGATTTTCTGTTGTCTATCAAAGTGCCACCAGACCACACCATCTTGAAATTCCCACAGCTTACTTGCACTCTGTGCTGGGGGAGGGAGTGTAGCCTTGGTAGACTTTGTCCTTAATAGTGAGGCAGAGGCTCTCGTTGCGGTCGGTGGGCAGCTGAGTACCGGGTCGAGTCAGCAGGCCTAAGTTGTGGAAGAAAGTGTTGCGCTGCTCGATGCCGTCCTCCAGGAAGAAGCAGTGGCCCAGGGTGTCGTAGCCCACTGTGTTCTTCACCTGGTCAGGACGCACAACACATGTCAACAAAAATTAGACCGCACTTAATTGATTCCATATTAGCCCAATTTTGTTGTTGTTAAACTGAAGCAAGCCTCGGGTTATGGTCTTTTCAGGAAGTCATTATCTCCAATTGTCTTGTTCGGGGTTCATCGAGAGGTGTTTAAGCGCATCACTAATTGTTGTGGCTTCCTCTCTTGCGCAAACAACGAGCTGGGAAACCGTCAGAGATGACGGTGAAGTTACCACAAAGTGTTTTCTGATTAGCGCCGAGGGAAAATTTGCCTGGCAATTGCTAGCGGCGGAATGTTGACAGGAAAGCTCCGCGGATGGGAACGAGTTCATATTGGAGTAGCAAACATCTTTTGTACTTTCCATTTCCTCCATGCTTAACAAAAGCCAAATGAAATGATGACCCATTGACGTCAAACCTTCTCCAAGTACTGACCAGCAAGCCGTTGGTGGCGTGGATGGAGACGCAACGTGAGAAGGAGTGGTGGATGGAGAGACCGTCCACGTAGGTGGGCTCCCAATAGCCTCCCTTCTGGTCCACGTCGCCACACATGTGAAAGTGGACCGGGTAGCGACTCTTCTCTCTCTGCTGCCCCATGTTCTTCAGTTCCACGTAAGACAGATGCACCGAGGAGAAGTTTCCAAAGATCTAGCAAAATGGAGGGGACAATGAGATGATTGTGTGTTACAAATGTAGACCACATTGAAGGCTAATTATTATTATTATTACAGAAAGTATAAACCACACATTTATAATAATAAAGGACAAAAAAAACACTCTAGGAGGTCTTTGGTCTGTGTGTGTGCATGTACTGGGACCGTGTAATCCACATGGTCTGGTTTTTGTTAAGGAGGGTTTGGTACAGCCTTTAAGTAAACTGAAACTCGGCGACAGCTCGTGCTCTCAGTTTTGCTGACACACACATGGACAATGACACATATGTGAATGCGGTTTGTGTTTGGCAACATTTTTTGTCACAGCGGATTAGGAATTCAATTGAATTGAATTGTGTGGAGTCGACGTTGATATCCAGATGTTCCTAATTTTTGCCTTTTCAATGTTCAGTCTCGCTGTTTGTAGGAAATTGACTTATGATTTTAAGCCTTTTTAGTATTTTTCCCACATTGGATATGTAAGTTTTACAAATATTTAGAGTACCACTGAGAACTCAGGTGCATAAGACATTAAGATGAGCAGCTTACGTATGGATATTTCCAGATGGAGTATACATACAGAATCTAAAGATGTCATGAGAAAAAAAAATGGCCAAGACACCTTGATGTGGCCTCCGTAAGTGTCGTGGCTGTAGAAGTGACACAAATTATTTCCGTAGCAGGAGTTTTCCATTTCTCCGTAGATGAGGATGTTCCTGGAGAGCAGCCCCACCTCAGCACGCATGTCGACTCCATCCGTGATTTCGCCGAGGTGGTTGTAAAGAGGCTTCCCTGCACGCATGCGATTGTAAAATTAGCAATGGAATCGCAACGCAGTTAATACATTGTTAGAAAAAAAAAAAATACGCGAATCGCCGGTATCACATAACAGATCGTATTCCAAACAGTTCCATTAAAATGTTTGCCGCCCACCGCAAAAATGCGCTTAGCCGCAGCCGCACCTCACCTCACAGCGACGACCCCTGCTAAAATAATATACAGTTAGAAGAGAAAACTGGTGAGAGGCTTGTGAAAATATAAATCAGCTCCCAATGTGCTTGTGTCCACGGGGTGCTGTTGGCAAGCATAAGACTGCTTGGTTTGAATAGTGACTCAAAAATCCAGACCCGCACTTTATCACATCCTATTCTGCAGGAAGGGAGTTGCTCTTTGCTGACAATGGGTGGACAAAAAAAAATGTTTGGGTCGGAATATTTGGATGTGGTAAAAAAAAAAAAAAAAACGTTTTTGCTTTGAAGTGGGCTTTGTCTCACCTTGTATTCTGACCTGCCTGCTGTTGCAATGAGGGCAGGGCAGGAGGGTAAACTCTTCAGCTTGATGCATGGAATAATCAGTACTGGCGATAACGATTTGATTCCCGGGTTGCCAGGTCTGCTTGACCTCGTTCTGGAGATTCAGCACCACCTGATCCACCGCATCCACCTGAAAGCCTGAGATTGGGAAACCTAGAAAAGGAAGATTTTTAAAAGAATAACACGTTTTGTGATGTGACAATATAAAAAGTAAAGCAAGCGGTTACATACGGTCGCACTAAATAGGAAGTTCAAAGGTCACTGATTTGAAAGGCTCGTATTTATTATGATAATATGGTCACAAAGACCTGATGTTACTTAAGTCAGTCATCTGACACACCTTGTTTTCGACCTTTGTACCCGCTTACACAATGTTGGAGAAAAATCCGTCACCCAGTTCATAAATCCTGTAGGGTTGACTTTAGCTTTATCCAAAGTTGTGCATTATATATTGGTATTACATCATTTGTATGGATTCCTCACCATTTTTCCACTCGCTGTAGGCCGAGACAGAGAAGCGTACGCCGTTGACGGTGGTATAGTTCCGTCTCGCCACAGCTCTCCCTCCAGTGTCGTGATTTTCGTGTTCCCTAACGTCCTCCGAGCACGACGTGTTACCGCCGCCCACTACGGAGACCAAAGCCCACGCTTGCCTGCAGAGATCAGGGGAGAGGAGGAAAAAAATGTTTTTGAAATCTGTCAAAATGGAAAATGATTGTTTAAAATCTACCAAGATGAAATCATACAAAGGGTGTGGATGCGAGGGGGTGTGACCCCCGTCACAAATATTTGATTTTTTTTCCCCATTCCAAGCGCATGTTAAAAGTTCACGTCTTACAAATGTCATAATCACCCATTTGAGGACTATCCCTGAACTAGTCATAGCCAATTTTTTTTATTCCATCAAAGTTTTCTATTGGAAAATACAAAAAAGGTAAACAACCCTGTGAAATAATAAAAGCGGTACGGGACACAAACCGGATCCATCTGGGGACTTAAATGGTTCTGTCGAGTAGAGATCTTCCCGGGGGGGAAATAACCTTTCACCTTGCGCCCTATGCGAGTAGCGATAAAAGCGCAAGCGGGAAGCAGAGGGAGGGCGTGGATGGCACACTTTTCCTTTCCTCCTCGGCCACCGGCTGCTCTTCGCAGCCTTTAAACAAGCTCATTATTGCTGGGTGTGTGAACGTGTCAAAGCGCTCTCCTGGGAGACAAAAACATTCAATACAAAGAAGGATAGTCTACTTTCATTTCCAAAACAACTTAGAGCTCATATTCTGTATTTATTTGCGTTTTTACTCGCTCTGTTTTGGAATATGAAAGAGAGTGAAATGATTTTGTTGTTGAAATGGCTCCAAAGTTTCACGACAATATGGTTTATTGTGTTAGCTTGCGCCAGACGCCCCGCACTATTTGTTCAAGTGGTCATAGTCCGACTCACTTATGTCGATTTAATGCCTGAAAGATTTCTTCGACTGAACTGCGCACTAATATATTTCAGATGGAGGTACGGATTAAGATGAAATCCCTTCAATTCATCAAATGTGTGCACGTAGCAGTTGTGCGCACACACAGGTCTCTATCATTTGAAGCGCTGTGTTGTGGATTGAGGTAGATTTCTGCAAAGACCTCTGTGTTACCCTGAGGTGAAACGTAACACTGGAGAATCTGTCTTTGCGTTCAACTTGTCTTGGCGAGTGAGGACCGAGCCGTGTCCGACTACAAATAATAGCAGATTTAACGCTAGTGGAAGAAACATGTGTTTGTGGGCTATAAACAACTATAAAGATTTCTGTCCTTTAAAGAAAGAGGAGCGATAGACGCTCCATTTCCTGAAGTCACTTTTTTTTTTTCTTCCACAAATCCTGGAAACTTTACGGCCATAACCTGGTTATCCGGCGTGTGCTTCCTCTCTGGGCAGAAATTGAAAGAAAACAGGAAGAGAAATAGCATGGAATTGTTCAAGATAGAATCCCAAATCGGAAAAAAGCATTCGTAAAGACGTGCAGAACAAAGAATTGTTGTTAGTTGTCTACGTAGAGAGGTGTCAAAAGGTTTCAAACAAAAGCACATCAGCAAAGCAATTTTCCGGAGGTACTGAAGCTCAAGGTCGGATTTTTTTTCTGACGCACCAAATCTTTGAATGCGTCACGAACCCAAAGCGGCTTCAGAACACGCCCTCCTCACCTGTACTTGAGATCGTAGACGTATCTGCTGCCGAGCGTCTCTTCAATGGCCACCTTGGTTTCATCCAGAAGACTTTTGACGGCCGAGTCGCCGACGGCGAGGGTGACGATGCGACCCGCCGGCAGGGACCGCAGCAGCAGGGTGAGGCGGCGACTGTCGTTTTTGGATTCGTGGGTGTCGTAACGTTCCCTGAGCAGGATGTCGGCCGTGTCCTGGTCCACCACGCGCAAGTTGATGCCTCTGCTGAAATTGCGCTGGAAAGTGTCGCCCCCTGTGGTCAGGCCGGAGGCAGGCACGGTTTTGGTCAAAAAAGACCAGGTGACCCGCTCTCGGCCGTGGAGCTCTAGCGTTCCGCCGCTCAGGACGCCAATGAACTTGCGGCCGAGACCGGGTACTTCGGGGACGTCCTTGTCGTCGGAGCGCCCCGCCAGGGCGATGACGGCGTGGGAACGGTAGCGACATTTGGATCCGCCGACGTAAAGGGCTCCGCCATTTTCAATCAGGATATGTCCCGTTCTCAAGGTTATGTTTTTAGAGCCGTCTTTGTTATCGGCAAACACGACCCGACCTGGGGGAAGACAGTTAACCAATCAGTCGAGCCCAGCTACCCAATAGGTAATCGTCGGTAGTAATCGAAAGCATCTGTGTGCGGCGCTTCTTACCTCCCGATCGGATGGTGAGTGAACGGAAAGTAGCAGAAGACTCCAATCGAAATAAATCCCCCCTCGTCACGATAATGGCTTTGCCCGGCTGGTGGCCTGGGTTCCAGTCACTCAGGGACGGGTTGTGATCAGGACAATTGGCTGAAAAAAAGGATACGGCTGCTCATTATCTTATTAAGGAATTTATTACGTATTCATAATATTACAATGGCAAAGAATCATACTGAATCGATTATTTTTGCCTTTTTCAGGTCGGATTGATGTGAAAATTTTGAGACTTACCATCTAAAATATCACCGCTGATGAGACTTAGTATAAGTATGAGGCTGAGGAAGAAAGCCCCCGCGGACACCCCGAAGCAGATGAGCGTGTTTTTTCTCAGCCGGAGGCTCTGTGCGCACTCCCGGCTCTGGTTCTCCTCCGACAAGCCGAAGGTGGCTTGTTGATTCGGCGGCAGGCCGTGAATTTTGACGGGTGGCGGCGGTGGGGCTTTGGGCGGCGGGGGCGAGCGGACCGGAGCTACCCGCCCGGGGACGTAGCCCGGGGAGCGCTGGTGGTTGCCTTGAGGGGGGGGCGCAAAGACCGGGAAGCGGCTTGGACCATCACTTGGCATGGTCGTTACGTCTGCTGACGCCTGCTGCTATCTGAAAGGAAACAAAAACAAGAAGATGGTGGTTCAGACAAACAATGGTCATTCAACACGTTGAGCAAATGAGTCACTGAGGCGCTTTGGAAAAGATTTGGAAAAGTGTGGCAAAGAAAAAAAAAACAAAAAAAAAAACAGCATGGAACGTTTTTGCAATAGCGTTGCGTGCAGACTTAATTTGAATCACATTTTTGTGTGCGCACTGAATGAACCCATCCGACGGAAATTTTATTAGTCCGGGGTAAAACAGTGAATCAAGAAAATAATACAGCGGGTCCTCATTTTTTTTATTTCCGATCGATGTGTGAGCCTGCGGTAACATTCGTCGGTGTGGAAAAATGATTCCAGCCAGACTTCCAGACAAAAATGTTACTTTGATTTTTCTTTGTGATTCCATTTTTAGAGCCATGTGATTCATCATTTGCCCATTTTATTGCGAACCAGCCGCAACCTGTAAACTGAGGTCCCCTGAATAAAGACATATATCAAAGGAGGCGAGTGAAAAAGAAGTCAGACAGAAAAGGTCAACAGTGAGGAAAAGACACTCAACAAGCTCATAAACGAATACATAAACCACAGTTGGAAAGAAAGAAAGAAAAAGCTGTTTGCTTTTTAAATCAGCTGGCACACGGACCAGCCGGCTACTATCATAAATTGTCTAAACACTATGTTACATCAAATATACCAACTATAGCTGAACCAATAAAGGACTCAATTGCAGGAAATGTAATTCCAAGAAATAGAAATGTACAACATCATCCATTGGCTGGTAAGTGTCCAAAGTTCAAAAGGTGCTTGTAAAAATACTGGTCCATGACAACATTCCTGAAAGTATGTTGAAGCAGATGGCACCAATTACAGTCGGGCAACTTTCAGCCTTGCTTATATAACACAAAAGAGGAAAAATAGCACAAAGTGGGCTCAGGCTGCACACACACACACACACACACACACACACACACACACACACACACACACACACACACACGTCAGCATGTAGAAGCATGCATAGAATGAGCAAAGTCAGACACCTGCACACAAAAACAGAAGCCGATGACACTGCAGAAACAAAAACGGCCTCTACAGCACTATAGTGACATCAACTCCCATCAAATTTCAAACATTATATTACTTTATTTTCATTAAGATGGAGAGCTGCATGATGCTTTGTGGGTGTGTAAATTGGTGATAAATATTTACGAACCAGTCATAAAAACGTAATATGCATTTCTATCAGTGAAAACAAGTCAGCTGTTCCTGTTGAGGTTAAAAGCCCCAACCTTTCTTTTCAGTCTTCATGGCCTTGGACATGTCACTACTGTGCAAAAAGCTGCAGAGTGCACACACAAGACTTCATGAATTTCCTGCTACTGAATATCAAACAGATGTGTGAGACAGACCCTCACACATTCCTCACCCCCCCCCCCCCCCTAACAAAAAGTAATTTTGCTACTTTGGCACTCCACATTCCTTGTGGTGAAAATTACAGCTGAGCTTGTGTGTTATCAAGCCTGTAAATGGACAGAAACGAAAAGAATCTGCAAAACGAATGAAATGTTTCATGATCTGTGAAGAGGACCGTACCGTACAGTGCTCTCTCCTCATTCTTGGCAAAAGTACACTCATCACTTACAAGGAAAGCGAGGGGGGGGGGGGGGGGGTCCCTTTATGATTAAGCAGAGGTACAAGTCATAATTTACGATCTATTTAAATCGCAATTCCAAATGACACAGAATCACTACTATGTCAACACAAAAGAAGGAAATTACAGAATGTTTGCTAGCTTAGCGGAAGATTGTGCATTTGATGGCTAGAAGAATCTGACAGTTTTCTAGTAGACAGGGGAAGTGTCTGCTTCGTTCGACCCCGCGCACCAGTTGACACAAGCGGACACAATGTGGAGCCTCTCCAGGCGGGCTTTGTGAGTTACCTTCGGTGGTGGTCGGGCTGTCCTTCTCCCGCTCCCGCTCTCGTCCATTCGCTCCGAAAGACAACTTTGAGACGCACGAAATAGCTTCACCCTCGCTGTTGGCTGTCAGCGTGGCTTTTATATTCACCTTTTCTACACATGGTCTATTTTTTTTTTTTTTTTATGGCTGATGATGGGCAGTCGTCCCCCACTAACCCGCCTCCGACGGTCAACCCCCTCAGCCGCCGAAAGGAGAGCGCCAGGCGCGGCTTGGGACAGGAAGTGATGATGCGTTGAGGGACAGTCGGCAGCATGACTAACAACGTAATAATGTAGTATACTATGCACTTGAGATAGTGACGCTATTTTGGATAGTCCTAATGGATTTAAATTGTAGTTTTTGTGGGTATTGCAAAGTTATAATGTTGAATGGCATCTTTTATTTTTTTAAACAGCTTCGTTCTTCTCCAAAGTATTGTGAACGTCTCAACAGGCAGTAGTGGAGCCCTTTGGTGAAGGGGCGGGGCTTGTTTAAACCAATGCCACACTGCCACCTGCTGGAACAAATACAAAAAGACCTTGTTGTGGGCTTGCAATGAACGGTCGTTATTTAGTGTTAGGATCCTTCGCATCCTTTTAACTGTAAAACATTTTGCTGTGTTGCATTCCTTTTATTTAACTGGGCAGACTAACACTTACATAACATTCAAATTCATTTAAAAAAGAGTCAGCACAAACTAGAATTCTTCTAAATGACCATTTTATTTTTGCTATCCACGTCAGAGTTACTAAATGTAATAGTTATTACAGTTTGAGTTCCATTTGTATCGAAATATGCAGTAGAAAAAACTGAATCAGAGATGCCAATAGTTTGGCTGAACAGTAGAAAATGAAGCCTGTAACTTGATCGGGCAGATGTCACAGCAGATGTCACATCAAGTATAAATGTCATTTAACAGAGACCATGGCAACTGGAAACAAAAAGTACAAGCATAATAAAATGTCCTACTTACAAAGCGCACAAAATAAAAAAAGAACTCAAACAGGTAGTCAGGACCTGACAGATGCTGAATTCTGATGAATCAGTCGATGTGACGTGTTTTACTAGCACCCATATCTTCAACATGGCCCAGCGTCCGACATAAATTCAAAAACACCAACAAAAGAATGGCATTGGTGAACGTTGACATTTGCTTATCTCAGCTCTGATAGTAAATAGAGTCATGAGTGCATTGAAATATCTTGTTTGGCCTTGCTCAGCAATAAAAGGGCAAGTAAACCATCAACAATGGAACCAGAAATGGCAAGCAGGCAAGAGCGTGAAAGTAAATAACAAACGAGACCTGGAATACTTAGCTATGACATAAGTTATTGTTCAAAGACATGCGTGGTGAGTTAGTAGGTGTGGTGTTCATTCAATCTCTGCTTAGATATACTAAGGAAAAGAAAAGCTGTTCATTTCCAATGTTTGAATATAAATAGAATGCAGGCACCATTCTAGGCCTAGACGGACGGGCATTAGTGGTATACAATTCCATCATATCAAAAAAAGTCAATCTGTTCTATCATTTATATAAGAGACATCTTTAATATGAGCTCTTTAACATCCTAAAATCTAGAAGAGACTGTTAGACCCGGCAGACTTCTTCTGCTTCTGCATAGTGATGCTAATCTGAGCGTAACACAACATTGCATGATACATTTTAACAAAACAAAACAAAAAACTAAGATTCGAGGAGTCGATGCAATCAAGTGTGAGATCTTTGCAATATATACGACTAAATATTTGGCAACACTCAACGGCACAGCAGTTTGTACCACACAGTTCTTCAGTTGATATGTGCAAATATACACAAACGTACTGCAACAATAATAATACAAAATAATAATAATTGAACATCAGTTGGATGGGAGAGTGCAGTCCAGTTTGGATCAAGGCTGTAAGTGAGAAGGTCACCATCCTTGTGGCCCGGTCTGAGGTCTCCGTTAATAAGCGAGGAATGCATTCTTTGTCAAATGCAGCAAAAATGTCACGTACACACTTGTCCACGGGCTTTTCTTCACACAGTCTGCTCTGCTCTCTCTTGCATGAGCATACTGTGGCAATGTGCAATCACGCAACATGTAAAAAAAAAAATCCAAAGCTAAAACAATTGGGTTTTAGTTTATATATTGTTCAAGGTTCACAGTTGCGGTGGAGTGAACAGGACTGAACTGGAGCTCCGAGCACCAATCATTCTACCGCCAAGACTTCTGCTGAGGCAAAATTGCCGGTATCTCATCCAAAAAAAAAAAAAAAAAGCCATGATAATCACAACAGAACAAAACCAGCCACCGATGTTATCTCCGTTTCTTCTTCTACAAGTTGACCAGCTCGTGTGCGACAAACTGCTTGAGCCTCTCCAGGTACTGTCCGTAGAGTTCCACGTCGTTGTGGCCCGCCCCTTCCACCCACAGCGGCTCGACGGGGCGCTGGCAGCGCTCGTACAGCGCCAGGCCGTGGGAAAAGTCGATGACCTCGTCGTCCGTGCCGTGGATCACCAAGACCGGGGAGGTCACCTTTGAGATCTTGTCAATACTACGGAGGGAAAGGTTAAACACGCAATTATAAAGCAGAGCAATTATTGATTCAAAAGATCATGAAGGGTTGGACAAAATGAAAAATAACAGACGCTTTCAAGATCTTTGTGTTTCTTGTTTTAAACGACATCCTCCTACTATGATGACGCTATTTAAACAGAGGGCGATGCTAGAAGCTGATCTGCCAACAGCTACACACCCAGAAACCAAATCGGGGTGTAGCGCACAGACCAAACGTTAAACGTTCAAGTCACCGCTGTATATTTTAGGCTCCGCCCCTCCAATCCCATTTATCTGTGGACTCACTTGGGAAAGGCGTCAAAGCAGTACGTTTTCTTGGTGTCGGGGAAGGCCACTCTCATGCCGGAGGTGAGCGGGGAGTGCAGGATCACTGCGGCGCTCTCGTAGCGAGAGGCAAGGTCCACAGAAGGCACGGTGCCAATGCTCTGGCCGTACACAATGACGGTTTCTGGACGGATGCCGTACCTGCGAGAAGAAACGTATTTGCGGCTAAATCACGTTTGCTCTGCTGCACATCATGGCGGCTGTCCAAATTGACCATCTGATCATCTGACAGCTTAGTGGGCAAGCGTGCGTGTGCTACATTTTGGATGGGGCTTTAAATGTTGAGGACAGACATTCGTATTTTTAATGTCAGCCCTGGAATTAAGATAAGGTGCTCCGTGAGACAACACAAGCACACGCCTGCAAGCCAAATAACTTACTCACTCATGACTCAGCGGTAGCTGCCTCCTAAATCAAGCACACAATCGTTCGATGACGCTAAGGTACTTTTGTAAACTCGGTAGAGGAAGAGCAGAAGGAGCTAAATCGACAACACCAATGCACGAGAAAATCAAAGTGAGGGCGGGCAAAGAAAAGGCAACAGGAGACATTCCCCGGATGATTATTGCGAACGTGACACACTCCAGTGAGAGTCAGCTGACTACTCGAAATCCACCCTGAGAAGACTGGCTGGCTGGCTCGCTCTTTTTCTGCACGTGATACCTGGCTGCGGTTAACCAAGCACTGCTTTAGGAGTTTGGACAGTAAAAATGCTGTCAACAAAATGAAAATACCGAATCGATGAAAAGACAAACCAAAAAATAAACCCAGGCTGCTCACTGTTGACATCACAAGCCAGATGTTGCGGCCTTGTACATGACAGAAAACACGTGAACACATTTACAGCTCCAAAGTGGATTATGACAAGCCGAAAACACACTCACGAGATCTAACATAAGCTCAGGAACACATTCTTCACATTTGACAAAACACACACACACACACTCAAGTAAGTCGGAATGCAATTGTCATGAAACAAAACTGTGCTAATAATAGTACAACGCAATTGAGATGAGTGAAACGTCCGGGGTTTTTCCATGATGGATGGGCGAGTATCGATACTAGCCATATTTAAGGCAAACAAAATCAGACATTGGTCCAAAACCGTAAAGGTGGCGTGTCCAGCTCTGCCCTCATCATCAGCTGACTTCCGGCACTAGTCACACAACCAGCGCAAATGATCTTAAGTCATGACTCATCTTACAAAATCCGGTAAAGCATTTGCATACATGAAATATTAAAGTCACGTCGAGGGATGTAAATGGTTTGCTTTGTGCAAGACAATCATCTGGTAGCCCCTTTCAGCGTTCATACTTCTCAAAGGTCGTTGACCCTTGTACTCATGATATGTATATTCCCTCCAGGCATCAGTGACGTGATTCTGGAGAGTTTCTCTCTTGTTTATGATCAACCTTTTGTCATGGTGATTATGTTATCTTGTGCTTATCAGGGGGTTGCCAGTAGCGCTGCATAAAATCCCTCACCGCAACCACGTTTCAATATGGTAGGGCGAGCCGGGCCCGCCTACTTATCAGGTGACGGGACACAATACGTCACGTTATATCGTCGTTATCAAAAGGAGGGAACGCACACGAAACCAAAACAGATAAAGGAAGTCGTCGTCTGTCTTGGCTTTCGAAAAGCAGCTGCGCTTGTTGGCAGCGTGGCCGTTGCGCATTTCCAGCAAGCCTTCAATTTGCTTTGTAGAATTGAGGCTTGAATAGACCTTGCCGTGCCATAGTGGGTCGTGCGACCATGGTTACAGCCCTCCCCCACGGCCCTCATCAATTTTCTCTTGACACAGATCCGATCTTTTATGCCTCGCATCCTCCCTCGTTCCTCGACTCTTGAAAGCCGACTGCTTTTTTTGCCCAGGAGAGGAAAAAAAAAAGAAAGCAAATATAGCAATAAATGATATTTTTAGGACATCACTGTGATGTCATTTTCAGTCAGCCGTAAGTGGCAAAATGGCTGCCCCCTGATATGGATAAAAACAATAAAGTGTATGTTGTGTTAACAAAATTTTGACTACCAGTCCATAACCCATCCGCGATGGTTCCGCGACCCATTTTTGATTCTCGAGTCACGAGCAAACGTCCGATAGAAAAGAGTACAGTTTGGAATCCATATGCTGATGGCCTAGGAAGTTGAGTTGTTGTTGTTTTGTTTTTCTTGGCCACAGTGTGGGAAGGCCTGGGTCTGAATGCTCATTGGAAATCAGTTGCTAGGCTACCACTGGATATTAGACTGGCGGGTTTGACTGCTGGCCCGCCTCCATCACAGAGGGCAAGGAGAATGATGCCACACACACACGATACAACATATGTTACACTTTGCACATTTTACAGTACAATTTCATCACTTTTAATCCTTAGTATGATAACAAGGATTTTCCACGCTTGACTTTGTTGACTCAACAACACAACCGCTCCCTACTCAGGTGAAAGAACCTCCTGTCCAATGACTCATGAAACCACAAACAGAAGCAGATTGTGTGTGACGCAATAAGTGGAGCTCGCACATTGTATTAGGAGTACCTGGCACCGCTTTGTCTGCACTCGACCAAACGTTACGCTCGCTGACTGCGGATCAGAAGCAAAGACAGAACTTATCAGAGAAGCGGAATAGAATGTGGTTGCTTCGGGGTGATTTGTTTACATCTGAGTTTATAAAGGCTGGAAGTGAGTAACTATCCTAGAAAACGAAATCTCAATTGTAATACACATATTTAGTGTGCCGCTGCCAAATCAGAATGAAGACAGCGTATTCTCTGAATCAAACCCTTTTTCGCTGAAGCTGGACGTTTGTTTATCTTATAGCAGGAAACGCATAGAACATTAGCACCCCCCCTCTTCATCCAAATAAACAAAGGAGTGCAAAAAATGTTTATCGTAAAGATCACACATCAGATTGAAAGAAAAGAAGGAGCCTAGACTAAAGAACACCTTAGCTTTCTTCTTTTTTTTGGTACATTTCAACATACGGTACTCACCCACTCACACCAACACAACCGGCCAGTATGATCCTACAAACCACATTTTAACCACTATTCTTCACAAGCAGCGTATCCTTTAACAAATTGTGTCATTAGAACTCAAATATAGTGATGCTCTGACTTTGTGCTAATATTAGCACTTTTAAAAGCATTATCACAGAACATGTTTTTTTTTTTTGGTTTGTTTGGTCATTTAATAAAATGCAATTGCACATCCACTCCAGTAGGTGGCTTATGTTCAACTCAGCATAATTTTAATACAGCTCTCCAATCAGTAAACTGATGTTTATACTAACATGCAAGTGTGAATTTGAAGTCACCTTACCGTGAGCGGAGTGCATGCCAGGCGGCGTCGACGTCAGCGTACAAGTTCTTCTCTGACGGCTTCCCAGAACTGGCGCCGTAACCGGAGTAATCGTAGGAGAACACGTTGCAGTTGATCCGGGAACCCAGACCGATGTAGAAGCTGCTCATCTGGCCCAAGTCCACTGCATTTCCGTGGGAGAACAAGAGCGTGTAGCGGGCGCTGGGCGAACAGCGGACAAACATGCACGCGATCCGGTTGCCCCGGGATGTGCGCGTCATGAAGCACTCGATGGCTTCCTTCTCGCGGGACGAATACTGCCAGTCGGCGCGTTCAGACAGATGCAACGTCCACCGGCTGCCGCTCTCGTCGCACATCATACTGTAGGTAGGCTCCGGGGGCAGGAAGGCCAGCTTGGCCGTGATCTTGCTGGGACACGGTGGGCAGCAGAAGAGGCAACAAAGCTCGCTGAAGGATAGGTGGTTCATCCTGGGAGAAATAAGAACAATTTGGCTTTGGTATGTTTCATGTGGCAATTTTAAATGTACTGGAAGCATTTGTTGTTCTTTTTTTCTGCTGACATCATTTCCGCTCTTCGCTGATTGCTATTCTACTATCCTTTTGTCAACTGGACGACGGTGCAATTCAAAGAGTATGAGGTTGTTTCTGCTTCTGTGCTTCACTGCATGTCTCAGATGGGAGAGAAAGCTTTTCTATAACATTTGCCAAATGCCTTCAGGCCAATGCTTGTCCCACAATCATGTGAACAACCCCCCCCCCCCGCCCCCAAAACACACACTTTTTTTTTTTTTTGGCCTTGTAAAGCAAAAACTATTAACTGGCCATAACATTTTGTTTGTTTGGTTAAAAAAATATTAGAAAAACCTCTTAGTATGATGACTGATGCCTTTACAGGCTATCTTAAAGTGAAATGTGAAGCAAAACTGTTAGAAAAACATTTAGTTGGACATTATCCCATGGTGGAGAAAAGTAATCGGCGAGTACACCGAGGTTTTCCTTACTGTGTGAGGTATCTTGTTTTACAAATTGGTTAGTACTATAAAAATCAATGTGTGCTTTGATCCCTCCTTGTTTGCTTGTGGCGCCAATTATGACGTAAAAAATTTTTCACTTTACAAGACTGATGAGCTCTTGATAGCTCCAGCAGGCAGCGGTATCAAATTATAATTGGTAATGAACCAGAGCCTATTGACTCACACTTAAATGGAAGGTTTGCATAGAAGGTTGGAGGGGTGCTGTTGCATTTTAATTACACAGAAGTAGCCTGCATTGATTTTAATTTAACACAACCTCATTAAGATCCATTGCTATGGTCTAGTGAAGGCTCCAATGGCATCTCGATGCAGCTTAAATACGTACGCTGTTAGTTTTTTACATTTAGTCCATCTGGTGGACACAAGAAAAAACGAGCCCTGCGAGTGGTGCATTGTCGGCTGGTTAGTCTAAAATGGTGGGAAAGGCAGCAGTGAGCGAGCTTACACTGATTCTTTAAACTGGTTGGTTAAGGTTGCAGTGACTCGTCAGTGGTTGTAATTAGCAATACACACCTATATGCATGGTGGGTGAGTGTTTTTGGTTTTTTTTTTTTTTACTTTATTTGAATAAAGCCAGGATATGAGAATGTCGGTCCGTGACAATTACCTGGATGTCTGCTGTGTTTCCCTTCCAGTCTTCAGATGATACCTTTGGCTTTGTTATTGTCGTCAAGCCAATCAGTTTTTTCGTCTTTTTTTCTAGACGACGGGAAGATGTGATGGGAAGATATGGAAATGTTATGATCCTTAACACAGAGTATCCCCCTCAATGCTGATCGTCGTCTTGTTGATTGGGGATGGTTGGTGAAGTCACTCCCGTTAAAAAGGCTTCGTCCTCCACTTCAGGCAGCTTCCGTGACGGTTCCTTTTCCTCCCTCTGCTCGGTTTCCTCCACATCCGAATGTTAACCAAGTCGAGGAACAAAAAAAATCCACACGATTTGAAAGCCACATGGGTGTGAACGAATTAGTCGCTGATATTTGAACTTAATTGTGGTTTGGCATCAGACCGTTTTGGGTATTACTAAGCAGTTGACACCAGTATCACTTGACTCATGAGACATCGCCGGTCAGATTGCTATCTTGGCTCCGAGCGGATAAAGGGCGGTGATTGACAGCTTTGTAAACCAATTGTAGCTGCATTATCACGATGTATCCACCAATAGAAAAGCTTGTAGGCGCTAAATAGGCGGATCGTTGTCGATGAGTGTTGCTGGATAACATTTTTGATTGACGTTGACAAGAACCAATACCACTGGTGGAACCTTCGGCACCACATTTTTGACTGATAATTTATGGCTTTTTTTTTGCTTTTTTTTACTGTAGTATTTTTTGTTTTTATAGTGAAACAAAAAAATACAACACATTAAAGAAAAAAAACAACAACACAAGAACAAGTCAAGTGATCCGCCAGTAGGTGGCGAAACATCTGCTCGCTTACTTTCGCGAATAAAAAGTACTTCCGGGTCAGTTGTCTTTTAGCGTGAGGTTAGTTGAGTTGCTAAACCCTACCATGTGTAATTAACTAACTACTACTGTACTATGAGTACACAGAGGGGTAACGCGTCTCGTTCGCGAGGCCAAAAGTACCAGAACACCGTCGCCTTCAAGAATGACAAATATGGAGCGAGTGTGCAAGTAAAGGTAAGACTTGTTTGCCAGACGCCCGAGAAAAAGACTTGTAGGTATTCATGCATGCACTTATGCTTCTTTAGTGTTTTTTTTTTTTTAATTGGCAATAGTTTGGTGTTAAATCTTTAACATTTTTGAAACGCAGAAGGCAAACTCCAAAATCCACGATGGACTATGTCAACACTGCAAGGGTGTTCTCGAGTGGAAAGTCAAGTACAACAAATATAAATCTCTGACACAGCCTCGGAAATGGTATGTATATTGTAAATGTACAGTTGCGTAACTTCTTGTGTCACCTCACAAACCAGACCCATAACCTTTCGTGATGCTAAATGTTTTGCTATCATCACAATAATAAAGATGGATCTTTTCCTATTCCAGCGTCAAATGTTCTCAGAAGACTGTGAAGGATGCTTATCATGTCATTTGTAAACCCTGCTCTCTTCAACTGGAAATATGCTGCAAATGTGGGGAAAAAGAGGACATTGTCATCCCGTAAGTACCCCTCAACTATTAACCAATGCATATATCTTTGATCAAAATGTGAAAATATTTCTCTCGAGAATTTTAGTGGTGCTATATAACATTTTAAGACCATTTCTTACAACAGAAGGATTCACTTATTTATTCTTGATTTTTCATTGTTTGAGGAGACTGCCATCCTGTGGCTGAGTTACCTCATGCAAGTTACTTTGTTTCGACGGTAGAGGGCGTAATTTAGCAGATAAAAGAAATTTGAACCTTTTCTATTTGGTTTGGGCAACATAGCTGTGTAATGATGTCGTCTCACACACACACACACACCCTGTTGGAACACTCGATACCCCTACCACAGTTTGGGAGCTGATGCTCTCAAGTTACTAGTTGACGTGACATCTAAACAGTGATGATGGTGATGATGATATTTTCTCTGCCACTTTTATAGAGTCAACTCTCATCTGGACCAAAAAGAAGAGGACAATGGTAGCAAAGAGAAAGGCCAAAAGTGTAAAAAGGACATGGACAATGATGATGACTTTGATGATGATGAAGACTTCAGTGACCCTGAGGATGAAGATGAAGATAGTCAATCAGTCCCAAAGATGACACCGTGCAAGTCTCTTCCTCTTCCAGATGTGTCTCGAGTGAAACTCGCATAGTAAATGATTGCACAAGTGTCATCTCATTTGCAAAGTTGATGATGGAATGTAGTTTACTTTAAGTGGTCTTACCACAGCTGGTTAGCGCAACACACCGGTTCTCATTTTGCCGTCGTTTGCATTTTCTATGCTTTGGCGTTCTTCATCATGTGGCGCTCGTGCAGTTTCTTCCCTTTCCTTCTTCAATTCACTGAAATAGCATCACCCTCACACATGTCTTTGCATTTGAACGTAGGTTGACCTGCATCAAACTCAAGGGTCATCGATCTTTCGGAAACTGAGAGCAACTACTTTGGAAGGCATTCATGCACTCTTCATGTTATTGATTTCAATGAACTGTTTCATATAAATCTGCAACATTTTAGAGCCATGTTGGTGACCAATGTTCTACCCTATGGTAATATTTAAACACGTGTACCAATCATTGGCAATATTATATAACTTGTCACCCAACACCACGACCAAGATATCCATTTCCACCTTTTTGCTCTTGATAAAGAAATAACAGTCCAGCTGCAAAAGTCACACAAAAAAGTCAACCTGAGAAAACATCATAGTACTATTTTCTTATCAACTCAATAAACATGAAAGTAAAAATTTCAAATGAATTTTTTTTTTTATTTGTCAAGACAAATTTAATATTTATGTTTTTCTTTTATGTGAGGCCCCATTATTACTCAACTTTATTCATATCATCCTTTTACAGTGAAGCTGGTACGTATCAATGTAATTTCCATATACTTCAGAGTGGCAGATTTTAGTCGTAAATCAAAGCAACTTCAAAGTTGAGGAAAATATCGTCTAGTCGACAGCGTGGCACCGGACCAACGAGGAAGCAGCGATAGCCTGAGTTAAACTCTTCACACGAGTGAGATCATTTCATTCCATTTTTGCCAGTTCAGCAGCTATGGCTATATCATGACCATTACAGAGAGAGAAAACGAGTGAGATCACATCCTGATCCAACTTTCCTCACGACAATGTTGATGTAATGTGACTCTATTGTCTTCATGTGACTGACTGTGCATTGCCACTCTGCAAATTGTGAGTTGTGCTAAAAAAAATGTCATCATGTAAACTTCCATCCATCCATTTTCTGAACCGCTTTGTCCCCACGGGGGTGCTGGAGCCTATCCCAGCCGTCATCGGGCGACACCCTGCCAGCCAATCGCAGGGCACACAGAGACGAACAACCATCCGCACTCGCACTCATACCTAGGGACAATTTTTCGAGTCTTCAATTGGCCTACCAAGCATGTTTTTGGGATGTGGGAGGAAACCGGAGTGCCCGGAGAAAACCCACGCAGGCCCGGGGAGAACATGCAAACTCCACACAGGGAGGGCCGGAGGTGGAATCGAACCCGCACCCTCCTAACTGTGAGGCGGACGTGCTACCCAGTGCGCCACCGAGCCGCCCTCATGTAAACTTATAAAGGGTTCAAACAGTTCAAGTTAGACAGTAGACACGTGACATTAAGAAGATGATAACCACACACCAAACATTATTTAACAATCAGACATTCAACTCGGCAGGGAAAGGGGGCGATACCTCATGCAAAAATTATTATTATTATTTTTAACAAATAAACAATTCAGCGAGGGCGAACGTTTTGAAGAATGAATAAGGACATTTTACTCATTCTATTGAGGGCAGTCCGAGGTTGCTACCTTAATGCAAAATATCGTGTACAATTTGGTTTTTATTTCCAGTTTTAAAACCCGACTTAAGCTTTGTTATAGCGACTTCATAAGTCGTTAAATTGTGCAAGTGTGTCAAATCGAGTTTATGTGTATAGCCCTAAATCACAAGCAGTCTCAAAGGGCTTCACATAGACAATCAATTGACAATTATTCTCAAAGCATCCCCTGATCTTGGGCTCCCAAAAGGGCAAGGAAAAACGAAAAAAAAAACCCTACCAGGGGAAAAATGAGAAACCTTGAGAAGGGACCACAGATGGAAGGATCCCCCTTTCAGGATCACCAGGCTGCAATGAATGCAAAGAGGGCACATCAAATACATAATATGAAAATCAAAAAGTGGATGTCCAAGCCAAAGCCAAGAGCTGTCGGAGGTGCCCTCGACTGTCCTGGCAGTGTCCTCTAGGAGGGTAATCTGCTGCAGTTCCCTCATGCTGGTCCACGAGAATCTAGATAGCCGCTGTCATCTTGGGTGTCACCTAACCACCTCCCCAGCCGTGGGGGGAGAGGGAGCAAAAACAAACTCCAGCCGAATCGGCCACTACAGGTTCATTAAAGCCCATATCATAGAAATATATCTTTAAACGTGTCTTCTACTAAGGTACTAGTTTTAATATCCATTGGTAGGGCATTCCAGAGCTCTGGAGCCCGAATAGAAAATGCTTTAGATCCTGCAGACATTTTCTTGGCTCTCGGTGTCACTAAAAGACTCGAGTTTTGCGATAAGTGCGTTTTGCGATAAGTCTGTCCGGACTCGGTGTTACTTTGTTCAATTCGAGGCACTCCTCGCCTTCCAATTGGCTAAGCACTTCCTCCTCAGTCAGGTGCGCCTCCCTCCCTCCTCGCTCTCCTCCCCAGCAGACCATCTCACGTGTTGATAAAGGAGACGCACGACTCAAAGGCGCAGTACGCTGCAGGTGAGCGCGCGAGTGCGTAGCATTGCTCTGAAATTAGGATGGCAAACGTGAACGGAGCTTCTGCGCGGATGCGCGTCTTCAGGGGTACTTTGATCCATGCAACCCCGGAGGAAGCGGTGAAGATCCTGGAAGATGCACTACTTGGAGTTCAAGCTGATGGAAAGGTGTTTTATTATTATTATTATTCTTTCAATTGGATCAACTTGTGGGTTATTATTCATTTATATGATGTACTTTATATATATATATATTATCATTATGTTAATTATATTATTGCTGTTTCAATTTGACCAACTTGTGGGTTATTCATTTATATGACATATTTTAAATATATTAAAATTATGTTAATTATATTATTATTTGACGGGTGTATGGTGTTATATTGATATTTGTCATATTACTTTAAATATTTCTACCGATTGTTTTTATGATTACGTGATCACTATTATGTTAGTAGTAGTAGTGGTATAAAAATGATCATGGGTGAGCAATGTCTAACATTCACCAAACTGTGTTTATCGTTACGTTATAACAATTATTTATCCGTTTCAATCATTTGCCAATTAATTAAGGTCCATTTGATCACCAGATCGCCTTTATCGGAGAAGGCGAGGAGCTACTTCGACTCTCGAAAGAATTTGCTTTTAATCCATCGTCAGTAACTCACCTGGAAAAACAGTAAGTGTACAAAAATGTAGATTGCCACGCTTACATATCATTCCAAACAGTGAAATGCATCTAAAATAACTCGGTGCAGATAATATCCGATGCCCTCTTGCGTTGTAGTGAATTCTTCATGCCCGGATTGGTGGACACCCACATCCATGCCCCTCAATACAGCTACGCTGGCACAGCCCTGGACATGCCCTTGCTTGACTGGCTCAACAAGTATACCTTTCCTGTGGAATCACGCTTTAAAGATAAGCGTTTTGCACGGGAGGTCTACACTCAAGTCGTGGTGAGCTCCTCTCGACGTGTACTCTGTGAACGGTCGGTGTGTTAAGATCAGCTGTTTTCCATCGAAATTCTACCGCATCCCTTTTGTTCCGCAATCTAGTTTCAAGATGTGTTTACTGCCCACTTGCGAAACAATTCAAGGAAAATTGACACCAGAAAAACCAAAATGTCTTAATCCTGTAATTGGTTTCGTGTCATTCTCAGAAAAGAACTCTGAAAAACGGAACAACCACCGCTTGTTACTTTGCAACCATACACACCGACTCGTCTCTTTTGTTGGGTCACATTGCAGGTATGAACACTTTTTCATACTGATTTTTTTTTACACGTACACATTCTTGACTTCGGCGTAATATAAAGCAAAAGTTGACTTGATGAAATGGCTCATGAGTTGTTGGGTTGGAATAAAAATATGCATTCTTGCTATGTTTATTCGGTGTTTATTTTTGAGGTGGTTCTTGGAAAAATGTCCCCCGGCCGTAAGGCACCCGTGACAGAAAAAGATCACACCTCTTCTAAAAGGAGAATACAGTCGAGGCATTTAGCGGTTGTCACGACATCACGACACGTGCCGGGTGACATATTAACTATCGTCTGCCATCTCAACTGATGTCTGATTTTCTTTCTATTTCAGTTGTTGACCTTTCAGCTGATGTCTGATTTTCTTTCTCTTTCTAATCGTTCTCATCAACCTTTCTACCGTGTCCTTTTTACATAACCACAGCAAATAGAAGCCGCCCGGGTTTGAGGCAGTTTTGCGGTCATTCACCCCACACAAGTTTGCCAAACGATGGATCCTTATCAAATGTTTTTATTTTATCACGATATTTGCTTAGCTCCCAACTTTATCCGTCATGTGGTTCATAGTCCAAATAGGGAGCAATTAAATGTGTTAGGCAAAGTACGAACCACGCTAACACGCCTGAACGGGTATAGGCGACTCGCCTTGATGAGTGGAAGCAGGTGCCTGGACAGACGCTCGGGGCTTGTTGTGTTATGTCATCTGCTGCAGACGTGTGAATAATCCCCCCCCCCCCCCCCTCCATGCTAAACTTTCAAGAGTTTTTTTTTTTCTTTGAGTTCCCAGAAACTAAAAAAAGTTCCTCGAAGAAAAAGCAGAAGCAGTTTTTTAATGTAACTTCTACTTTTTTTTGATTGATTGGTTTTACTGTGTTTAACAAAAGCAAAAGTAATCCTATGTGTTTTTTTGAGAAAGTCTGCACACCCCTGAGATAAGGCTTTAAATCACAGGTGTCAAACTCTGGTCCTCGAGGGTGGCTTTTCTGCGGGCAACAAAAGTTAGAAACAGTGGCAGACTGATTTTATTTTTAATTTTTTATGTTTTTTTAGATGACTTGGGACAGCGAGCCTTGGTGGGCAAGGTGTGCATGGACAGGAATAACTCTGTGAAACATTACAAAGAGACCTGTGAAGAGTCTCTGGAGGAAACCCGTCGGTGGGTAGAAAATATATATTTTTTTCATTTGTACATCAATGTGGAGTAAGATGTGAGGATTCACATCCAAATCATTTGTGTTTCATCCTCAAGCTTCATCGCTGAGCTCTTGGAGAAGAAGGTGAGTGGAATTTCTTCCGACAAACGCAAATGTTAGAGCTTTGTCGTCAATGTCAATCTCACGACATTTTTGACTGAGTGTTCTCTTGCCGCTCTTTTGTCAGTATGCACTAGTGAAGCCAGTGGTAACACCTCGCTTTGTCCTGTCATGCTCTGGAGCCTTACTGGGACAACTGGGACAGCTGGCTAAGAATAACAACCTGCATATTCAGGTGAGGTCACCATGCCAACCAAACCCGGTTAGGTCGCCTTGGGACTAATTGCCGGAGAGATTCAAACCCAAAATGAGCATGCAAAAATATACACACCCTGACTTAAAGCTGCAAATGTAACATTTCTTTATGAATATTCACGAGCAGAGTCATATTAGTGAAAATATCGAGGAGGTGAAGATTGTGAAGGAGCTGTTTCCCGATTCTAACTCCTACACAGACGTCTACCACAAACACAACCTGCTTACCGACAAGGTGAGAACAATCGCCGGTTTGGTCTGGAAACATTTTGGGTCGATTTTGTTGCGTCTCGGCAGACGGTGATGGCACACGGTTGCTACCTGAGCGATGAAGAGTTGGCTTTGTTTCGAGAGACAGGAGCTTCTTTGTCTCACTGTCCAAACTCTAACATCTCGTAAGTGCCATTGATTTACCGCTCAAACGAAAATCGACAAAACGGTGGTCTAACATGTTTGCGACCATTCATCCTCTCAGGTTGTGTAGCGGATTCCTCAATGTCCGGAACGTCCTGAATCATAAAGTCAAGCTTGGCCTCGGAACGGGTGAGGGAAAAAAAAAAAGATGAGACCTCTTTTGAACCTTTTCAAAAGAGAATAGAGAAGTGAAACCTTTTCAAAAGAGAATAGAGAAGTGAAACAATCACATTTGGGTCTCGAAGACTTTGACGGTATGACAACGTTTTTCTCTGTGCCTACGTCAGACGTGGCGGGCGGCTACTCAGCCTCCATGCTGGATGCCGTGAGGAGAACCTTGGACACATCCAAAATTCTGACAGTACAGGACCCGGAATATGAGACGCTCACCTTTGAGGAGGTGTTCAGGTTGGCGACGCTCGGTGGAAGCCAAGGTACAAAACAACCTTCTCGGTTAGTCACCTTGATATTGAAAAGGGGAGCGATGTTTTTTTTTTTTTTATGAACGTGTCGTATGTCTCCAGCTTTGTCCCTCGATGACCAAATTGGAAACTTCCAAGTTGGGAAAGACTTTGATGCATTGAGAGTGAATGTAGCCGTTCCGGATGGGCCCATCGACTTGATCCAGCTCGAGGAACCAAAGGTGAGTTTGATTGACACTCGGCTCACACTTGTCCAGTTTGTTTCTCTTATCCGGTAGATCTAACTGATTTATTAATTTGACTTTCAGATTATGCTGGAAAAGTTTTTGAATTTGGGTGAGTGACCGGTTACCATTGCTATCCTCGTGCTTGACGTAACATCCGTCACACGATGCTTTTTGTTCTTGTCGTGCAGGTGACGATAGGAACATCGTGGAGGTTTATGTGGCCGGAAGGAAAGTGGTACCATATCCCGAGAAGCACCCTCCGCTAAATTTAGCACCACTTTGATTGGATAACTTGCAATGTTGCCTATTCTTTCATGATTGATTTTAGAAATGAGTCACAATCGGCCTGTCATTTGATTATTTGTAGCGGGCAAGCTTTGGGATTTATTTTGCAGGAGTCATTTGTAGAAGTGCACTGAGCACTTTGCAATTTATCAGCGACTTAATATTTAGCATTTACCGTAAGCAACATGAATTCATCTTGACTGCCCAGCGGTTTTTTTTGTTGTTGTTGCTGTAAATAAGCTCAAAGTGTGGCTCCCGAGAAAGTGAAATGTGCAAATGGTTGTGATGATTTAAAGAAAAACAAGCAAAGTGTTTGGCTGAGCCACTAGCACGAAGGCGGCTTGACAAAAACAACAAGGCACTTCAGGCTTCATCGTGCTTGACGAAAAACACTTCTCCACTTTTTCACTTGCTCTTTTTGTTTTGGATATCCAAATTGATCGGTCTGAAAAAATGCATAAAACACAATTTTAGGATTTTATTGTTGTTTGAAATTTTAAAAGTACCTGATTTTTTTTTTTGTATATAAGATATTTTGAATATTCCTTAGTTGCAGTAAAAATAATGATGTGTTACTATCAGAGTTGTGCACTTTCAGGAAATTTGGATTTTAAAGAAATTGCTAGATTCTAGCCAAAAATCATGATGTGTTACTATCAGATTTGTGCACTTTCAGGACATTGTGAACTGGACACATGTTCGATTATAAGGTGAGGCCATTCCTCAGCATGTTTTGCTTGTCGAGTGTCAATCATTTGTTTGTGATTGAGTAAGCGTTCTTGGAATTAACAATGCATCACGGAACAAGCTCTGTTCAGGTTCAGACAACTTTTAGATTGTACACTGTCACTTTCATTTTTTATATTGTCAGGAAAAGCATTTTTGTACGAATTCTCTTGATCGCTCTAGTCCTTCATGTAATCAGACTGATTTATTTATCTTTTGTGTTTAATCCAAATAAGACATTTGCAAACATCCCAATGAACAGCAATCATTGTTGTCTGATATTGCTTAACTGTTGTTTAATTGTTTTATAATCACGAAATAAGACCAAATAAACAAAAAATATTTGACAAACAGCCACCAGGATTTTATTCAATATTTTTTTTATGTAGATTAAATTATATCAGATTATTTAAGTAGTCATTCGAATATTCAAAAAATATTCAATAGTGATTGCAACCCTCCTTGCAACTAGCTCTTTGCGAGATTTGCAGTTGATTCAAAACCAGTCCAAATATACTCATATTCAGAACTGGCGTTCTGGAAATGACTTGACTTCCTTATTGTCTTCTGTTTCCTTAGTTAATGTTCAAACCGAAGAACGTGACGACCTGCAGATAAAATCCATAATCAAATTGGGCGTTCACCATTGACAGTACAAGCCTGTTGGGCAGAAGGGCGTGGGCGGAACAATTTGAATACTTTTTCATATGTGAGTACTCGCAATTTAAATATATATATACATATAAAAACAAAGCATCACAGAAGCAGCAACGTTCATTTGCCCATTCTTGTTTGAAAACATTCTAAACACAACGAAAAAAAAAGAAAAGAGAAAAATGCTGGTGTCATCTTTTCCTTCACACAGAACGTTGTACGTTGTCCCCATTTAACCGCGCGACAGTCGGCTAACATGGAATAGAAATCAAACGCACCCTCTCCACCCCGTTATAAATACACGTCATATTTATGCCCTAACACGTCATTCGTTAAGAGACTTGCTACATACCTGTCAACATTAGCCGGCCGGCTAGCACTTGGTGTCTCGCAGATGATGTTTGTGGAAAAACTTTTGCGATGTGAATTGTAAGTATGAAATACGTTCGCTGTCTCGTCCGTGTAGTACTCGAACGACTCCGACGAATGTTAAATATGTGTTTCGTTACGTACACTGCTAGCATTGCGGAGGAATGACGCTAACGCTAGCAAACAACCGCAGTTTGGCTTTTATCTCGTTGAAACAAATATTACTGATGAAGGATAAAATTAGATCGAGGACTTCTTCCAAAGGAGAAGAGCAAAGCTAGATTCAACTCTAAACATCTCTTTTTTTTTGTCAATGCAAGGTAATGGGGAGCAGTTATGAATCCGGAATGGAGTGTGGCCTGAAAGCCGGAGTTTCTTCGTCCATCCTACTGACTGGCGGCTTCACACGAATGAGACTAAAACCCTGAGGAGAGTCTTCATCATGGGCAGGTTTGTTTCATAACTGTGGGAAAACACATCAAGAGGGATTCTCTGTAATTTGGTTTTGAAGTATATCTCTTGTGAACATTTGTAACAAGCCTCGTAAGACGTATACACACATCTCAGATGATCATATATTGCTTTTTTTTCTTCTTCCCTTCTGTTCTTTAGGATAAGCTTTTCCTGCCTTTTTCCGGCCTCCTGGCATTTTAGCCTGCCATCCCAGATCCTTCCTCGTCTCTTGCTTCCTTCATCCAGGCAGCTGATCTTCATTGGCTTGCTCCTCTTTTTCTTGGGAGTGTGTTACCTGCTTCTGGTCACTGGAAAGTTGCCCGCCAGCTGGACCACAAAGGGAAACAGCTTCCACAGGTTAACCCATTCTCATTTCAATAGTCTAAGCACTGGATGTTTCATTACGTTGAAAATCTCGTGGCATCCGAGCGTGACGGACAAGAACGTGAACAATGTTTTACTCTCCACAGGCACTTGGCTCGGGTGTCGGACGTAGATACGACCGACGCGAGCAATCCCGACCTGAGCTACGGCTTGGTGGTGGATTGCGGCAGCAGTGGTTCCAGGGTTTACGTGTACTGCTGGCCCAGTCACAACGGCAATCCCCACGAGCTCCTGGACATTCGGCAAATGAGGGATCAAAATGGGAAGTCGGTGGTCATGAAGATCAAGCCAGGTAAGAAAAGGCATTTGAAACGGATGACACGTGATGAACCTATATGCTTCATACTTGTTGCTTTTAGGGATTTCCAAGATGGCTCAAACACCAGAGAAAGCCAGTGATTATATCCATCCACTGCTGAGCTTTGCAGCTGAACATATTCCAAAAAATAGACACATTGAAACACCTCTTTACATCCTGTGCACAGCTGGAATGAGAATTCTGCCTGAGAGGTACACTAAAAATATATCCGCGCAATTACGTTAAACAAATTTTCCACATTGACTGAATGGAGTTCCTGTTAAACCTTTCCAGTACCCCAAAACACACCAACAAAAATTTGTTTTCAACAGAAATGTTTTTCTTATTGTAACCTCTGTATGTTTTTTTGTTTTTTTTTAATATCAGTCAGCAGGAGGCGATTCTGGAAGATTTGCGAACAGACATCCCAGTGAACTTCAACTTTCTGTTCTCAGATTCTCACGTCGAAGTAATTTCTGGAAAACTGGAAGGTAATATAATAATACACTGACTACCTGGTAGTTTTTCTTCTCAATCATTATTTGTATGTACAGTATTCAAAAGAGTTCTTATGATTACGCACTGCTAGAAAGTGCAACCACATTAATAAAGATATTTTGAAAGTCATACGCTCTACCCCTCTGTGAATCAAAATTGAGCGTTCTTTGACTTGGCTGACATTTTGATGCAGCATTTGGAATAGGATTTCATTATTAATGTGCAAAGATGTTCTCGTTGATTTCAGGGGTCTACGCGTGGATCGGAATCAATTTTGTCCTTGGAAAATTTAATCATGCTCACAGTGGTAAGGACACCAAGGGTTTGTGTTTGAACAACTTTCCATTCAATTCCGTTGCCTTTTTGGTCATTCCGAAAATGTCTGTTAGCCTTCTGACCTCTTTGTCCTGCTCTCTCTTCAAGATGACGAGGCTGTAGTAGAGGTCAATATCCCGGGCAGTGATCACCAGGAGGCGCTAGTGAGAAAAAGGACTGCAGGTGTTTTGGACATGGGCGGAGTTTCCACACAGATAGCATTTGAAGTGCCCAAAAGTGTAAGCTTTGCCTCTCCACAACAGGTTATTATCCATGATCAATTCCGTTTTTTTTTGTGTGCGCTCTTTGGTTGTCACTCCTTGTTGGCTTTGTGTGCACCATTTTTGTCCCCCCCCCTGACTGCTTTCTGTATTTGCCATACTTTTGCTGAAATTCAATGCCAATTGTGCTTCTCCTAGCGTGCATGCAAGCCCTGGCCACCTAGAGGCAGTATAATCTAGACGCATGACAGTTTCTAATGATGATAAATGTAATACTGGTCGGTTTTCACAGAGGACACAACGATCTAACATAATTTGCATTTATTCTCTAGGAAGAGGTGGCCAAGAATTTACTGGCCGAATTTAATTTGGGATGCGACGCCCATCGCACTGATCACGTGTACCGCGTGTACGTGTCCACCTTCCTGGGTTTCGGAGGAAACGCGGCACGTCAAACATACGAGGAGAGCCTCGTCAAAAACACCACCGCTCGCAATAAGTGAGTGACAGCCAGCGGCCGATGCTTGGGCTTGTTGTCATCATTTCATTGGTGTCCCATTTCAACAGGCTGCTGGGTCAGCATGTCGGCGAGATGGCGGCGTCCCCCCTCCTGGACCCCTGCCTCCCCACGGACCTGCGGGACCAGATCGGCTCCCCGGAACGGAAGCTCCACGTGCTGGGCACAGGCGACTTTGACCAATGCAGACGTGCACTTCAACCCTTCCTCAACCGCACCGACGAGACTCAAACGTCTCTGAACGGCATCTTCCAGCCGCCCATTGACTACAACAACAGCCAGTTCTTTGGTTTCTCTGAATTCTACTACTGCACAGAGGATGTGCTACGCATGGGCGGAGACTACAACGCTTCCAAATATGCCCAAGCTGCAAAGGTGAATGGCAACAAGCCTCATCCGTGAATCACCCGAGGAGAATAAGTCGACACACGTGTCGTAGGAAATGGAGTCGATACATCTTTGCAGTTCATTGCAATGTAATGTAAAACACGACATTTTGTATGACCATGGTAGTGTGATTTAGAGGAATGAAAATTAATCTCAGACTCATTATTTACCAAAGGTCAAAGCTTCTACATGCTCAACATGTGCTTTTCACATTTTCAGAGTTACTGCGCCACCCAGTGGGGGACTCTAAGGGAGCGTTTTGACGCCGGCTTATTCGCATCCCACGCCGATCTCCACAGACTGCAGTAAGTTCCTTGCGCAAGTCCTCAAATGTCCAAATGCACACACATTCTCATTTTATAGCGATTAATAATTCTAAAATCAAGTGTGTGCTCTTTTTTTTAAAAAATCCATCTTTTTACTCTTGATGATATATTACAAGACTCTTGGCTTTATTTTATTTTTAAGCAAAATAAAATATGATTGCATTATTTCCAATGTTTTACGTGATACATTCTGTTGTATTATTTCATTTGAGCACTTTGATAGAGCGACAGCTGCCGTGAAAGTGCCCTATCAATAAAGATGCCTTGGAATGTGATGATACTTGATTTTTGAGTTCTTTACGTCTGCAGGTATCAGTGTTTTAAATCGGCGTGGATGTATGAAGTATTGCACTCCGGCTTCTCCTTCCCTCCTGACTATAAAAACCTGAAAACAGCATTTCTGGTCTACGATAAGGAGGTCCAATGGACCCTCGGAGCTATTCTCTTCCGAACACGCTTTCTACCTTTGAGGTAAGATCGTTTGGCTGAAGTTGCATTCCGTTCCTCCATTTCGTGTCACGTTTATCCTTCTGAGGATTGTGGGCTTTTCTTTTTTCCAGGGACATCCAGCAGGAAAGTCTAAAGGGATTACACTCCCACTGGCGCCACAGCTTCTCGTTTTTCAACAACCACTACTTATTTCTGGTTTGTTTCTTCATCGTCCTCCTGTCAATCATCTTGTACATGCTGCGACTTCGCCGAATCCACCGGCGCGCCGCGCAGCGCTGCTCGCCTTCCTCTGTGCCGTGGCTGGAGGAAGGCTTGGGATCACCAACACTCCCCATCAATTTGTAAACTCTCGTCCATGTGCTCGCCGTGTTGTATTACGAGAAGTCTCGGGCACAAAGATCCAGTGTGAGACTCGAGCCGAGGCCTTACTGAGCCACAAAAATATGTCGGAGTTACTGTATTCATATCATATTAGAAATCTGGCAAATATTTTTATTTATTTTTTTGCCGAAGGAAAAATCAAAACTACTCAGAAGTTATATTGTTTTATTTTGTGGGCATTCGCCTCGTTCTGCCTTTTTAAAGAGTTTTTTTTTTTTTTCCACATTTATGCATTTAATAGAAAATCAATCCATATTTTAAGTGGCAGGAGCACTGGATTTTTCACATGAATATTCTTAAAAGCGCCCCTCCCGGTACAATTGTATGTGTGCGCGTAAGAATTGGATGCAATACTTGTGCAATACATGTCTTGTCACTGGCAGAGCCCTTCAAATTGTTTTGACTCATTGTTATTGTAATTGAGGAACATTGAGGCTATTTTGGTGGGCTTCATTTTCAGAAGCTGTCATGAGGATTTGTAATAACCTGATGCACGTAACATGTTATTTATGCACAATTGGTGTCATGAAATGTTTGTCAGGCTGCAGTATGCTAATAAAGCTTTGTTTGCTGACAATTCTCTTGCCTGAAGAGCAGACATCAGACTAATTGATTTGCCTCTCCTTTCTTCAAATATGATCCGTCAACATTGAAGTGCAGAGTCTCGAGTTGATGTTTTTCTCCAATTATTGCAAGACATTCTTAAATCAGCACGTCCTATCGCACAATGCAAGAATGGAGAACCCGCAATGTTGGGGGTTTTAGGGTCTGTTATCGGGCTGTCCTGGGATGACCAAGCCCTCTTTATCTATACCAGTAGCAGTATGTGATAAAAATGTAAAACTCATTCAAAAGTCGATTTGGATGAACTACTTTTCACCCAGAAAGTGCCCCACCCACTCTCATCTATCTTCTTTTATTTGACTTTACTTTGTGTCATTGTGAAAGACATTTTGTCTTGATTAAAAAGGAGGATATCATTTTGGTTTTTCTGTCCTTAAGGTTTGCTTTTTAAGCACTTTTTATTAATATGAATATGATTTTTTTTAAATAGACATTTTAAGTACAAAGTGCATGTCGAAGGTCATTTAGGTGAATAAAAAAATCACTTCATCTATGTCAAAATATATACATTGAAATGTTTAAAAAGTCATGCCAGATGCAATGGATGGGACTGAGCCTGTCGGGATATCCAAGTTTCAGAAAGAAAACTTCTCATTGGCCACTTATGTCCAATAGCCCGCCCTGTGTGCCAGCATCGGCAATTCTATTGGTTAATTATCGACAAAGCCACGCCTTTTCAAGGAAACGTCACTCCGCCCCTCTTACTCCAGCGAGCGGTGACGAGCGAAAATGTTGTGGCCGTCCGTCCACGCTGCCGCCTATAACACTCGGGTGAGCGCTCGCTCGCTCAACGCATGGAGTTGAGCTCAGAGCGTGTGCTGTCACCGCTTGAGATGTCGCAGACGGCGAGCCAAGGCGGCCAGCCCGCTCCCGGTGACGGCGACTACGAGAGCTTGCCGCCTCACGTCTCGGTGACGACGCACATGACAGCGGGCGCAGTGGCTGGCGTGCTGGAGCACACGGTTATGTACCCGGTGGACTCCGTCAAGGTAACGGACGCACACCTCCCTCCCTCACCGCTGCCGCACACCTCATTTTTACCCGAGTCACGCCGCCAACATGGCCTGTCAAATCCACGGCACGGCACGGACGGCTGGCTACGACAGTGTGTTGCTAACAAGTATTAGCTTGAAACTATGCAACCTGCTTGACCACAGTTAGCTTTTCTTGTTTGTTCACTCCAGGAAGCCAATTTAGAAACAACATTTTTGTTCTGGATGAGCATTAAAAACATTCTTATACTTTCATTAAAAAAAAAAAAAAACACAAGCCATTAGCTTATGTCTCCTATTGCGCCTCTGGGACTAGAAAGTTTGACATGTCTCCATTGACGCCCAGGTACAGACTTAAGTTAAATAATCATGTACTCGTTTTTTCATTTTAGAACTTAACGCTACCGAGTACGGCCTTGACTTGCGAGCGTGAAGGTTACCAACTCAAATCACTTGCAAATGAAATCAACTTTCCCCATTAAAATGCATGGAAATGACATGAATCCGTTCCATCCTCTTTTACCATCTTGCCAAACTGCCCTCTGTTACTCAAACTCCTTTTGTCATTTCCTCTTAAGCTCGTCTGGATATTTGCTTCCAGACGTCATAACCTCTGCAGTCTTGTTTGTGTGTGTCCTGCCAATAAATGTTTAGGTGTGTCTATTTGAAGTTCAGTGGACCTGCCGACTAATGACTTGACCACCCGAGATATCGCTCGAGACACACCTCGTGCCAATGGTGTGAAGGGTGTGTGTGGTGGGGCTGCCTTATCTGTGCGACACACTCTTGAAATCAACCTCACACAGTCCAGGGCGTGTGCATGTCCTCGTCCTTGTGTAGTATTAACTATAACGGCCCGGGTGGAGGTACTACTACAACGTCTGGAAGATTTTACTCCTGGATTGTGGTAGACTGAGGCCAAAACTATATGTAACAAACTAAGGCACAAACAGTTCCCATCAGATATCATGAAAAATCTGGAGACAAGAAATAACATTTTGTATAAATATTCCGTTTATTTCAAGTGACTCACTGCCCCCTTGTCCGGACGATAAGATTTGCGCAGCAAAAATTCTCAGACATGAACATCAGCTGAGATTTGAGTCCGTCCCCAAGTTCCCACATCTGTATTAACCGGAAATGGAATTGTAGTTTATTGTGAGCGCAAAATGGAAGGAAACACATTAAAACATGCAGAGGAAGATAGACGGGGCCTATCTTACCTCACCAGCGCCGTCTCCATCTCCCCGCAAATAAAAACAGGCTTTGTTCTGTGCAGATAACTTGGCACGCCGGACTCAAACAAAGCGCTTCTTCGCTCGTACACGCCAGACCGTCATTCTCGTGTTTTTTTTTTTTCCCTCTCCTCACATTTGTAAAAAGCCAGCTGTCATAATAAAAATAGCCCATGAATGTCTTCTTCTGTCTTCAGACAAGGATGCAGAGCCTGCAGCCCGACCCAAACGCCCAGTACAGAGGAGTCTACGAAGCCCTGAGAAGGATCATCCGCACAGAAGGCTTCCTCCGACCACTAAGGGGTCTCAACATCACCATGATGGGCGCCGGCCCCGCCCACGCGCTTTATTTCGCCTGCTACGAACGCCTCAAGCACTCCCTCAGCGACGTCATCAAAAGTGGAGGCAACAGCCACCTGGCCAACGGTACAAAGTCTCCCAGCACAAATATCTTCTTTTGAATTTGACCATTCATCCCCAAATATTGTCTGCACAGGTGTCGCAGGCAGCGTGGCCACGGTCCTCCATGATGCCGTTATGAACCCTGCTGAAGGTAAGCGCAATAAAATCGAAATAAGATAAATGTTACTCATGCCGCAACTGGGAAAAAATAGCCTCATTCAAAATGGATTGTTTTTGATTGTTTCATTCATAATAACACAAATAGTATAATCATGCTGAGTTTGATGTATGTCGTACTGTGGAAAAGTGCTGTCTAATATTTTGAAGATGTCTCAGTCAAATGCAGCGTGCACCATTTGACACTCACTTTGAAATGAAAACTGAATCATAACTAGATGAATTATGGTTGCGTCTTTTAACATCATGTCCGAAAGACAAGAAAAAGTCGAGTAAAAGGTGATTTGGGAAAATGAATCTTTTTCTCCTTCCTCAAAAATTTTTGAAGCAGCAGAAAAAAACCCCCATACAGACTCAAAGAATTGTGCAACTTTTTTTTTTTTTATTCGTCCACTAACTCTTTCAAGTCGCTCACTTCAAACTTCATTTTGCGTTTGTGGTGCCCTTCCAAAAATTCCATCAGCGCTACTTAAGAGCAAAAAAATCACCATTCCATTGAAACATCTTCAATGTCTTTGTGTTATCATGGCTCAGTGGTGAAGCAGAGGATGCAAATGTACAAGTCGCCCTATCGTGGACTTTGGGACTGCGTTCGCACCATGACGCGCGCGGAAGGTGCCGGCGCCTTCTACCGCAGCTACAGCACGCAGCTGACCATGAACATCCCCTTCCAGGCCGTTCACTTCATCACTTATGAGACCATGCAGGAATGGCTCAATCCCCACAGACACTACCACCCCGCCACGCACATCGTGTCCGGGGCGGCGGCCGGCGCCATCTCGGCCGCCGTCACCACGCCGCTGGACGTGTGCAAGACGTTGCTCAACACGCAGGAGAACGTGGCGCTCACTTCTGTCAACATCAGCGGACACCTGTCAGGAATGGCCAACGCCTTCAGGACAGTGTACCAGCTGGGCGGCGTGCCGGCTTTCTTTAAAGGCGCGCGGGCCCGAGTGATCTACCAGATGCCATCCACGGCCATCGCCTGGTCCGTCTACGAATTCTTCAAGTACTTCCTCACCAAGCAGGAGGCGAGACCCGCCGGCAGGAACGCAAAGTGAACACGTTTGAGGAAGTAACCGAGCTGTGACACGCCTCCTTGTCTTCGCCCGCACTGACGTCCGCACTTTTTTTCTTTTTTCTTTCTTTCTTTTTTTCTTTTTTTCCTTTTCCATGATGACGTCACTCAAGGGCAGAAGAATCACGGACAAATTCACACAGTCATCGTCGGGCATTCTTTCCAGCGCACACAAGAAAGTCTTGAATGATGTTTAGATGGAGTTCTTAGTATTTATTGATTTGCCGAGCTTGTGATTTTAATGGCTGCAGTAGGAAGCAGCGCATGGCCGCTTTATTTGCTTTCCTTCAGTGTTTATTTATTAGGAACCAGTCGACACGAAAAAAATGAATCCTCACTCCAACTTCCAAGTGCCTCTTTTGCTCTTTTATTCCATTTTTTAGCTGAAAAAAAAAGTTCCTTTCTTATCTGTCTGAACACTTTTTTTTCCGTTGACTACATTTGGTTGATCCGCAACGAGTAAAGTTCATCGCAAAAGCAATTTTCAAAAGAACTTCCGCTTCCATGCCAGCTCCAGATTGAGCAGAAAATCCACATCAGGAATGTTGCTCAACTTTCATGCTGGACTTTTTTTTTTTTTTTTCAAACGCAATCTTGTTTCACAAGTCTTTGCAACCGGGTACGATGCTTTATATATCTATTTTTTTTTTTTTTTTTTAAAAAGCAGAGGCAGGTCAACAATGGTTTAGTGGTTGTCACGTCCGCCTCCATGAAGATCAATAACTTGATTTGCCATAGCTGTTAGTTATTGGTTCGCCGAGTAAGCCACATGCCAGCAGTAGAACCCCCCCCAGTCTGCCGCTGAATCACGCACACACACTATTCACTCCCAATTGAAATCTGACACAGGGCAGCTATTGGAGGGCTCAACACTGACCTGACTTGTACATAAATGTTGCAGATTGTATAATCACATATGACGTTTTTTTTTTGGGCTCGACGTGTACTAGCCACCAACGACGTTGGATTGTAACAATGGTATTTTTCTATGCACCTGCTTTTTCACTGTGGCGCATTTTTGTTCACATTGCGGTGACCACTGTGTGTCTCTGTGCCTCAACATTGTTTCAAATATGCAAGATGGCATTTCTTTTTTTTTGTTCGTGTGTGGCAGTTGAAGAGGACCTTTTTTGTTATTGTAGTTTTTCCACTATGGGTGTGTTTAATGATGGCTTTTTTTTTTTTTTAAATCATTCAGTGTTTGTATACAGTACACTTTATATAAGCCATAGTTGCCCTCGCAACATTTTCCCAGGAGCAAATGGGAATTGTTTTTACGAGCTTTATATATGCATTTGCGTCATCTGCGTTTCATGAAGTAATTGTCTTTAATCCAAGTGAAGAAACATGCTCGACACGTCTTTATAGGTCACTAAACTTTTGCGTGTGCGACTATTTTGTACTTTTTACGCACAAATAAGGCCAATAGAATGTCAGACCAAGCATATATAAAATCATTGTAACGATGCTGCTGCAGCATGGAACACTGGATGAAGCTCAAATAAATGAAACATGATGACTTTGGTGTCACTTGCTATTTACAAATCTGTGTTTACCAAGAAGATTTATTTGTTTTACATTCCTGTCTTTCCCAAAGGCCACAACAAACCAATTTGTGTCATTCCGCTGTGGTGCCAGCAGAGAGCGCTATTATACAGCATTTTAGTCAAACCTGAATTGTAAAAGTCACATGACTTCTCACTTGATCTAAGCCACACCTACCATTCTACTTGGACCACACAAAAGCCGACAATCTTTTGACCAGGACCGCTTGGGTTGCATCACTCGGGCCACATGACCGAGGATTCTCCAGACTAGACCGAAGACCAGTTTTAGATCTGGCCTGATCTGATCCTGGTTACCAATGGCTAGCACAAGACCCCAAATCACATGACCTTATACATTAGCACAAATTCTACCCTTTGAGGACTGCCTCTAAACCTGAAGGAGATAACCTCGACAACCTTGCCCTTGAGCTAGCGTTAAAATCGATCCACGTGACCTGGGTCTTGTTTGAGGTCTGGACCAGACTGCTACCGTTATACAAGGATCACTCGTATGAATGAGACTGATACTAAATGACACTATTTACTCCGACCTCATTTAAAATTGTCTCAAGACTTTGAACCAGCCTAAAACTGGTTGGACCTGCTTGAGACATGGCTCGCATGATCTTGAACAAGCATGAAAATGAGGTCACACGATCTGATCGCAAACCAAAAATGACCTCGGATTCCTTGTCAGATTGCATAACCTGGATCTAGTTCAAGACATGGACGAAAGATCTCGAGACCTGGACCACACAACCAGAGACACATGAGACTCTCCACGTAACTGAGGTCTAGCTCCAGACTTGGACCACATATGTCCTTGAAATGACCCCGCCGTGCTCACAATAATTCTGCTCGAGGTTCTTCTTGTGCTGGCTGTCATTTATCGGACTGTTTACGTGAAGGCAGATACTTACCGATACGCTCGGATGGAACAAAAACAAGACGGTTCTTATCGGGACGCAGACAGTGGCGAGCTTTATCCGGAGCCGGCATGTCCCGGCACACGTACACAGGTGGCGTGGCGGAGTTGTCCCTGATCATGTTGTTTATCCCGAGCCTACAATGGATGCCACGTCTTCCGTCCTTGTCGGTTTCATCTGCAGTCCATTTGCTTGACTACTTTACATCTTTATACCGAAGATAAGAACTGGAAAATGACAACAACCTCTTTACTCAATACATGCTGGTCTTAAGACACAAACATCCATCCACACAGTGATAGTTCCTGGATGCGCTGGATTCAAAAGTATGCCCATTGCCTCTTTGGCCCTTGTAACATGGGGGATCCAGAGCTGCTTCAAAACGGCTTATCAGACCCAACAAATTTGTCAGACAGTCACGGCACATTGCAGCGCCGACAAAGACTTCCTTTGTGGTCAGGTTTGGTTTTCTTCTCATCCTTTGATGAAGATCTGCTGGTTCTTTTAAAGACACATTTAACCCGTTATGGGCACTTGCACGTGGGAAGGGAAAACTCAAGTCAGTCGTCATTAAATTCAATTGAATTAAATTGAATAAAAATAAATAAATATAATATAATAAAAAATGTATTTGTCATAGTGAGGTACAATGCTTCCTTACCCGACAAAGAGTCCCTAGCGCCATTAACCACACTTTTAAGCCTAAATAAACAACAAGACACTCCTCGGTGTTTCTAATGGGAAGTGGTTAATCTAAAGATACACGAGCTAATGCTTCGGTGCTTTTCATCACTTACCTCCGAATCCAGTCGATCCAGGTGCCACGGGAAAATATTCGAAGGCAACTAAGATGAGAGGATAGCAATGATTTATTCTGATGGCCCTGAAGGCCGGATTAGATTCACACAGTAGTAGCTAACATCTAATCGGACTGTTGAAAACAAACAAATGCAATTTGATGGAATACCTTTCAGAATTGTGCTTGTAATTGCCGGTTTATCGGATAGCGTTCCACCCAATGTACTGTGCGGGCATTACAATGGCAGATTCTTTTATCAACATGTCCGCATGCCCGCGAGATTATTGTCACATTCTCACGGCCGTCAAAACAGACGCTATCTACGCTCTTCATGTCTAATTACCTGTTTACGCCGAGGGCCGCGCAGATGATAAGAAGTCGCTCGGCATTTGGATGTCTGGAAAGTCTTCCGTTTACCCCCTTCGACCTGTCGACCCAACCCCCACTCATCGACCGGTCGGTCGGCTCGGAACGATCCCACGGAGCCACTTGACAGGTTCTCCGCTTCATGCTACGTTGACATCTCGCCATGCCCACGCGCGGAGATAAGACGAAGCTCTTTAAGATGTTTGTCGCTGGTGTTGTCGACACGGTTACGTTGTTGTGTGTGGCACTCGCTCTCCTATCGCGTCGGCCACGACTACCCGTGTGAACTCGCTACTCGGATTGACCCGCGTGACCTTGCGCGTTCACTGCTCTGCCGCGTTATCTCGCCAGTCATGGCATTAGTGCTTCTTGTCATTCCTGTACGCGCGGTTTGCTTTATCGGACGCATCTGGAACATTCAATATGAAAAGGTTGCTCAAGTCCACTTTGACTGAATTTAGGTTGTGGGTGGCAACTTTTGAGTTTGAGTTCAACTGCACTTTTCTTTTTTTTTGTGTTGGAAATCACATCATAAAGTGAGCAAAAGTAACATCCGAAATCTTCAAACCTCTTGGGAACTCAATGCTCAGTACCGAGATCTCCCAGTTTCATACACACTTCTGAAATAACAGATTTGATCAGATTAATCTTAATCATACAGCATGTTGTTATGAATTCATTTTGTTAAGACACTGATAAGTTCCCACAATATTTACCAACAATGATTTAACACAGCGGGAAACAGATCAATATCAAAATGAAACACTTTATTTCTATCACTGAACGAACGTCTTCTCCTTTTCAAATGATCACTTGGACAACGTTCCTAGGAAATCACAATGGCTCATTTTTACTGAGCTATTTTCAAAACAAGCGTGTGGTTTCTTTCTCTAAAATTTCCAGAGCTGTGAAATATTTCCATCTTGTCAACAATGAGAAAAAAGTATTTTTGACACTTTTTTTTTTTTCATGTCACAGTTTGTCCTCAACAAATACAAATAATTATGGTAACAACAATCAAAAGGCAGATTGGCATAGTCAGTGAATGTTTTTTGTTGTTTTTGTTTTTCACCACAACGCAGGCCTCCAGGGCCCGCTGTAGTCCCACAAGTAGGGTTGGTACTGGTACGCCCGACAGAAAGAGCCAAACAACACCACCGGGTCCAGTCCGTCCGCTTTGTACGTGTCCTTGAGGAACTCTGACGCTTGCTGCTTCCTCTTGGTTTTATACCTGCGGTTCTGAAACCAGATCTTCACCTGGGTCTCGGTCAGTCTTAGCACGCCGGCCAGGTGGGCTCTCTCGGGGGCCGACAGGTACTTCTGGTGGTTAAACTTCTTCTCCAGCTCCAGCACTTGGAGATGCGTGAACGCCGCTCGGGAGCGTTTGGGTTTTTCCACGGACGTGCCGGGACAGGATGAGTCCAGAGATGCTGTGAATAGGAAGATAGGATGATAAATGAGAGCAAAACATCAGCCTGAGCCAAATAATGAAGCGAGGAATTCCAGTCAGATGTCGAGCTCACCTGCGTGCTCCACAAACGCTGAGTCGGACAACTTTTGGGCGTCCGCTTCCCATTCTTCTCTGGTGCAACATTTCTCAACAAAGGCGGCGTTGTCTTTCAGGGAGAGGATGTCCTCGATGAGGAAAGAAGTCCGAGGTTGGAGCGGATCAGACATGTTCCCATCCAAAGGGCCACTTGTGAGGTAGGCCTCTGTGTGTCAGAGGGTGCTCAAGTGCTTTGTGCTCTTTTGCACGTGGGTGCACACAGCGGCTTTTTATGCGAGTGCGGGGGCGGGCGGCTTTGGGAAGGAGGTGTGTACTCGTGCTCGCTCAGTAACTTTCGACACAATGAGAAAAAAACTTTAAAGTACTATTTCAAATGGAAAAATAAAAAATATATGAATGTTCACCTTCCATAACAGTAAAAAAAAAAAAAAAGAAATTATTAAATGTATAAACTGAATCAAAATATGTTGGTAATAAGATTAAAGAAGCACATTAAAAAATGACAATACGAAATAATTGTTTAAATATGAATAAGAAAAAAAAACCTGTTAATTTGAGAATAAAATGTTGATGCTAATATTTAGAAATGTATTGAATACAATTAAAACAAGATGCACAGATGAATCCGTTTTTAGTATTTAAAAAAAAATAGGGCCGTAACAAGACCAGAATATGTTATTTAAAATCCAATAGGTACTGTAAAAAACAGCAGACAAACAAATAACTTCAAATATGGATACGAAAATATTAAGGGCTAAACGCAGTTTACATAATAAGCAAATGCGTTTAAAAATTAAAATGCATACAAATAACAATAGGAAGAATACATATTTTTAATACACTTTTTTAAATGGCATTTTCCATGGCACGATTTGACTCCTTAAAATAACACAAATTCTCGTACGAGTACAATCCAACAGTATAAAATTGCTCATTGATTCATTGAGCTTTTTCTCCACGCTACCCTGTGACTTCCGGCAGATAGTCTGACCCGTCCTGGGGGGGAAATCGCGGGTCAGAGTGGGTGGTCGTACCCACTGGGCTGCACTAATGACTTCAGCACCTTTTGACCGGCTCCTGAACGGACGCGTTCATTGTTGGCTTGTTGTTGCGGCCCGAGAATGATACATTTACTGGCCGTGTCCGTGCTCCTCTGGGACTTCATGCTTTATTTGCTTAAGGGACATTTTGGGGTGATCGACAGGACCAATTGAAGACGGAGGGGGACATTGGACTGTACCAACGATTACTTTGGTGCGTGATGTGTCGGTAACGTTTTTTTATATGGATTAGGCAATATTTCACCCATTATTTGTTGTGTATACATCCTAATCACACTTTCACATCCTGTTCCCTGTTCAGCAAGACGTGAATGATTCTAAATGCATCCGATTAGAAGGAGTAAAGAGGTTCTTCCCAGGCTTTGGCTGTTGTCTGGTCAACATAGTATTAAGATGGCTTATGTGATAGCTTTCACCTTGACTTTCTGAGAAAGTGTTGATTCAAATGTTCAAAATTGTTCTTTTAAAAAAGATCTCAAGATGAAATTCCAATGGATTGAAATTGAAATATAGCAGAATTGTACTTAAACAGTGGGTTGTTGTTTTTTTCCCACCAGTGGGAGCCTGAATAGTTTCGTCTCGTTTTCAAGCATTGTAAAGATCGGTAACTGCCCCAAAGACGTGGAGCGACACAGCTCAACTAGTGACCTCTCTCACCGGGAAGCTGTTTATCTTCCGCAAAATGTTTTCTTTGAGCCATCCCGACTTGTTTCGTCATTAATCTTCTGTTGTTTTCCTGCCGTCTTTGTCCGAGGCCGTGGCGTAACATTACATGTGTCGGCCTGCTCTGCGACACGGGCCGGCTTTTTGCCTCTTTAATCACGTCACCGAATTTCACATGCCAGTTCACGTAGAAACTAGCACATTCTTATTTTTGTACCGTGGCAATTCTAGTTGACCATGTTTGGGAATTTTGTAGACCACGCTGCCCCATGCTGGGCGGTCCTACGGACTGAGAGTGTTATTTTTCACAGCCCCCTGGCACACTTGACAATAACTCAATTCTAGACTAGACCTTAGACTAGTATGTGGTGGGTCTAAGTTGTGGCGCAGGTCATGCGAGCCAACTGTTTTCACTTCACTATGAAAGTAAGGAAGAAAGAAACACAATAGAGAGGGAGGAAGGCAGGAAGGAAGGAAGATTGCATGACTGATTTTTGAGTGTCATGTGAAGGTCTTCCACTAGAGAGCACCCTCGCGTCGGCTAACGCACCGAAAGCTAAACAGCAGCGTGTACTTGGTGCCCCGCTATTCCTAAACAAAGATTCATCTTCTGAAGATGATGAGTCATGCCGGTTGAGACGACGGAAGAAATCCCATTTTCCCAAAGTCTTGTCAGCATAGCGGAGATCATCCCCCAAAAAAGCGTGCCTGTGCGCAGATGACGTGAGATGCTTTTACCTCGAGCGCACTCACGTCATCCTCGCTAGCAGATGACCCTCATGAAATGTGAATCACTGCGTCGTAATCAAGTATCTCTTGTCTCTCCTGTGACACACGCATGGAGGAAGAAGAGAGAAGTGGCAGGCTAATAGACCTATCTGATCTCTTCAAGTGTCTCTGGACTCCACTCTGTCTACGTGTTCATCCTTATCACAGAGCTTCACCTCCTGTCCACCTTCAGGGGTTTTCCCCCCCACTAACAGCTCGGCTTAACTCATCATGTAGACCTTGTTTAAACAAGTCCTTTTGGTTTCTACCTATGCCACTTTTGCGGCGATCTTCAAGTTTCTCGTACGTTCTGTAAATTGTGTGAATGGAAGAGAAATGATGACTTTCTGCCGTGAGTGACATTTGAATGGAACGTCTCTCCCAGTTGAAGAGCCTCTCAGTCTGCGGGTTTGTTTACCAAGCAAAGTTGGAGGACGGGACGGACGCTTATCAGCTGGATTAGTCAATGGCACAATGATGAGCTCCCTTTGATAGAGCAGCTCGCCTCAGGTCGGGTGTCACTTCCTCCTTTGACTGTGGAAGACTTTCTTCCAGGAACTATTAGAAAATGGTTGAAATTATCTTTGACTAGCATACAAAATAACAGCAACAATTTCCCTGACTAAATAATTACCCATTTCTCTGGGTCGGTCCAACTAACTAACTAACTGACTGACTGACTGACTGACTGACTGACTGACTGACTGACCGATCGATTAACTAACTGACTGATTGCCTGACCTGACTGACTGACAAATTGACTAACTAACTAGCTGGCTGACTAACCGATTAACGAACTGACTGATTGCCTGACCTGACTGACTGACGAACCGAAGAACTAACTGGCTGGCTGACTAACCGATTAACGAACTGACCGATTGCCTGACCTGGCTGACTGACGAACCGAAGAACTAACTGGCTGGCTGACTAACCGACTAACTGACTAACTGATTGCCTGACCTGGCTGACGGACTAACCGACTGACTAATTTCAAACAACAACACAAATGAATAATGACATAGCACATTTATTGAAGACCTTACATGACACTAAGGTATGAAAAAAGTAGGTGCAGACAAAATGGATTATCTAGCGGTGTCTTTTTTCAAAGCAGTCTGCCGCATTGAAACAAATCATATCAAAACAAATCACAGAAATCAGTTGAAATCATCAGCAGCCTCTGAGAGCGTCCAGCGCACACACAAAGTATGTATTGTCTGTATTGTCGACATCGCCGCACACGCCGTGATAATTCCAAGCGCACGGGCCCCCGTTGCCGACCGTGCCGTCAAATAAGCCGAAAGGGCCACGGCAAGCTGGCGGGAGCAGGGAGCCCACCCCGCACAGCCTCCCGTCTCGGACCAGTACCGGCACGGGCACCCTCCGGGGTACCGATTCCAGACTCCTGTCCTGAATTTGCCGCTTGCACTTGTACCTGCGGTTCTGGAACCAGATCTTGACCTGGGTGGACGTTAGCTTGATGACCAGGGCCAGTTGCTCCCTCTCTGCCGCCGACAGGTAGCGCTGATGGCGGAAGCGGCGCTCCAGCTCGCTGACCTGAGCCCGGGAGAAGAGTATGCGAGGCCTCCTGCGAGAGGTCGCGCCGCCTCCCTTGTGCTCAAGACATGTGTCTGTTAAAACACGTCAGGAGAGATCATTTGACCGTATTCTATGTCGTCAGTTTACCATCATTTGTTCATCGGACCTTACATTGAGACTTATTCAAAATAGAAATTGACTGTTGTTTTCATGGTTGCATTGGAAAATGGATTTGCGTTACGAATAAAGTTTGGACTATATTGAATTACAACTAATCTCATTAAAATTGTTATTTGCATTTATTCCATGTTTTTTGGGGGGGAAATATTAAATTCACATTTTCTGTACCGCAAAATGTTTTCTTTGAGCCATCCATACTTGTTTCGTCATTAATCTTTTATTTGGCAAAATGCCAAATATTTTGGCATTTTGCAGAAATATTAAATTCACATTTTGCAAAACCAATTTAGTGTAGAAAACCATGACTAGCATTGACCTATCATCTGAATTGAATTGCAATCCAGCCAGAAATCAACAATTGCGTATTGCTACAAATTCTATTCAGTCATCTTCCCATCATTGATTAATACGATTAACAATCATGTTTTCGGCCAGTTGTGTTCCACCTTTCTTACCAAGTTTCTTCATCTCGTCGTCCACCTCTGCGTGATGTGCGAACCTCTTCTTTTGCCTCCCGTGCATGTCGTGATGATGCGCCGCAGCAACCGGCTCAGCCAGCGAAGCTTCGTGTTCATTTACTTGCAGCTTCAAAATATCCTCCACTGAAAACGGTGTCGACGCGCTGGGATGCATCATCCCTCTTTTTCTTGTCTTGCAATATTCTTCTTGCTCCTTTGTGCTCGATGTGGCCTGACCTCTGACACTGAGTGGCGGCGTGGTCGCCCGTGCAGCTTTAAACACATGGGGGGCTGGATGTCTTCTGTCATCCCCCCCCCCCCCCCCCCCCCAAAAAAAAGGAGCCGACAAATAGGCCACACGCTCTGATCTCCTGCCGAATGCTTCTCACCTTACACCTGAACGCACCACACTGGGAGGACTCAAGTGGGTGGGGGTCCCTAATTGACAGATAAGTGGGCTCAATGGTGTCTGACAGGCAGTGAGAGTCTGTTGAACATTTATCTGACACTGGTTGCTAATCACTAGAAAGCTAATTCAGTCAGACATGTTATTAAGTAGCTCTGTTCATCTAGTAGCAATATTCTGATCATTATTTGGTGCTGTGGGGGGGGGGGGGGGGGGGAGTTAGTTGAGTGACGTCTGGTGATGTTGACCAGCTTTGCCATCAACATTGTTGTGCAGACACGTTATTAGTGTTGTCCGAGGCCACAACAAATAGAAACACGACACCTCATGTTGTGGAAGTGGAGAGGCGACGGCGCCAGCCTGCAATGCGTGACTGACGACGATGCGCACGCACGCACGCGCAACCAAGCGCGCAAGCAAGCGCGCGCGCACGCGTGCAGCGAATCCTTGTTGTTTTAAGTTGACTCCTGCAACGATAACATCTACTACTTCCATGCATTATTTAAATATTTTGATACAAAATGAAAAGAAAAACGCTGATTATTTTTCTAATTAGTGAATTAATACTCTGGTAAACTTGGGTGAAACAAAATACCATATTCAATGTATTTTCTTCAATTAATATTTCGATAAATAATTTCAGATATTTTTCATTAAGATAACTGCTTTTCCTTAAACTGTCTTCCTATAATTTTCCGCTAGGTGTCTCTGTCATACCAGATTTATTCCCTGAGCAGCAAAGCAAGTGAAGCCTCTCCCAGTTGCAACACACCTGATCAAATGATCACGATTGTTATCTAGCAAAATTCATAAAAATATAGAAATGATATGAGCCAAATTAATGGTGATGATGTTTTATAATAATTTCGACATATTTCTTTCCGACCTGGCATTCGAACAGGGGTGTGTAGACTTTTTGTTTCCACTGTCTAAAAAGTGTGTCATCCATATTTTGGCACAATAGCTAAAGCGTATAAAGTACGAAAGACAGCTCAGTGTCTTTCTGCTGCCATTCCAACATTTTCTGCAGTCAAATATGATCTAATTATCTTGGCTGTCCTTGGGTATTTCCCCACAGAACTGAAGGGGATAGTGATTGCTGGCGAGATTGGAGTGGATCTAATCTTTTGCCGCTATTCCATTTCACCGCACATCTAATTTGTCACAGTGCTGATGAATATGCCACAAGTTCCATGGGAAAGAGAGGGGACATAATGAATGTAAAACACACACACACACAAGTTGTGTTATGCTGCACCAAAATGCAATTGAGTTGATCCGGTTTGAATGGCTGGCAAGAATATTGAACTCGTATACCTTTTTCACGTAGTAGAGCCATCATTTTTGACACATCTCTCGCGCCGGATCTCATTAGACGTTGCGTGGCAGGCTTTATTTGTCAAACAAAATCAAATGAGCACATTTTCAAGAGCGGCAAGCAGATGGTAAGAATGGCATCTGCATAATGATCCTCTCCTGTCATCATTATTCATGTATTCCTCGGCTTGTGACTCCCAGGGTGGCCGTACAACCGGGCGGCGCTCCAAGCGACGGGCGACCAAGTGAACACGCAGGGTCAAAAATCTGTTTCCAGGCAACGAGGTGTTTCTGTGTATTTAAAGCGCCATGCCAGCTGCTATTAAAAGTGACACCAGCGCAGCCGTGGACGCACACAAAGAGCGTACACACACACACACACTGACAATCTCGCCAAATTTTTGCATTTTCACCCGCTTCCAATCAAAGTCAGCAAATGCTCCATTATTGGAAAGATTCTCTCGAGTGAAATGCCCTCACACGTGTTCTTAACATGTATTTTTCAGTTGTGAAAGGGTTTTAGTCGTATATGTACGACCTACTCTGGGATTATGTCGCTAGCCCCTCATACTTGCCAATGTACTACTTACGTAGGGTTAGGGCTTTGGCGCCATCTTGTGGCATCGTATACATCTAAATTAGAGTTGTGGGCGAATGAGTCGTCATTGAAGAACTGACCCAGATTCTACCGTTGACCACAATGCGACGTGAAGTTCTACTTGAGAGAATCACGTGTGAAGTGTTTCTCTTCGTGACGATAAAAATCGGCAGGCCTATATGCGTACGATGCTTCATTGATGAGCTCGCGTAAGAAGATGCTAGAATTGGCCTGCTTGAGTTGCAGCATCACCTATCCATGAGGCAGGCGGCCTGGCTGGCTGGCTGGCTGGCTGGCTGGCTGGCTGGCTGGGTGGCTGGCTGGGTGGGGAGCAAGCTGATGAGAAAGCCCCCCGGGACTCTCCTCTAAATAGGCATGAAATTATATCTGCCTCTGACTGAGATTAGTGTCCACGCAGCCTCTCTCTTGTCCTCGGGCCCTTCCAGCAAACAGCCACTTTGCAGTTTTTTCATCTCGCTCGCTCGCTCGCTCGCGTTGAAGTTGAAGAAAGTTCATTTCCTTCAGGAGGTGCACGGCGTCCTTGATCCGCCTTCACGGGTCCTGCTGGATTTGTCACACATACCGAGCGCTCAGAGGATGTGGTAGACCACAAGCCGTGTCATGCGCGGATAATTTGCGCTTAATAGAAAGAAGCGGAGAGCGCTGGATGCACTTTTAGTTTCTAGTGCATACGATAGATTTCGCGGAACTTATTGAAAGCCGCTCACTGGCAAGTCCGCCGGCTGCGCCTGCACAATGTAAGGCACGTCACGCACGTCAGCCTCGCCCGCCCGCCCGCCCGCCCGCAGCAGCCTTGCACTGAATTCTGCTTTTATGACGCTCATAAAAGTCCAATTGTTGTTGACGCTCTCACACGGCGCCTAATTTGTCTTTATTTTTGGAGGTCACGGCCCGGGGAGCGCGCTGTTAGAATGAAGTGCATTGTGTGTGCCTTTTTTTTTCTCTCTCCCTCTTCACTGTGTATGAAATTGTTCACTCTGAAGCTGGCACGGTCAGCGGTAGTGATCAAGCGGCACATCCTGCACAATTAGGACAAAGAGCGGCTTTTACAGGACATTGCAAAGAGCAAACGGAAGCACAGTTGAGGAGATTTTTTTTTTTTTTTTCTTCCAAAGCAGGACAAACTGCCCACCTGGTACATTTGTGTCCTCAACCATGCTTCGACGTTACCATGAAAAGGACCTTCTTAAAAAAAGTCCTCTTGGAAAAATCTTTGTTTATGGAGTATGTTGTGGCTAGACATTGACATTTTTTGTATTTTTATTGGAGAGCTCATGTTCCTGGAAAGTCGTCGAGTTTGAATGTGATCTAGTGTTTAACTTTCCCACTCTTTTCTTATAAGATAAAGTCAACTCAAATCATGAAGGTTTGGAATTTTTTTGGAGATATAAAGTTCTGGGAAGACCACATTAAATTCAAGTTAAACAGAATTAGGGTGTTGTTGGATGTACCGATTAACATTGCGTAACATTGCAACACCAAAAAAAAAAAAAAAAAAAACGACGTGCCAGATATGGTCAATATTTTATTTCAGCAAAAGACACATATTTGATGCATTTGTATCTTTCATGACTTTTCAGTACAGAGGAAAAACCCAAACATATACACAGTATGGGTATATATGTTTGTGGCTATATTTTAAAGTGCAAGTCATTTTACACAAGGTCAATCATGCGTTACATAGCATCTGGATCAGGAACTTCAGTTCAAACTTTGAGTGTGCTATTCGAATAGTAAAATAACTGTCACATATATATCTATATATCTATATATATCTTTTTTTTTTATAGATATATACATACGAATACAAAATAAACTTTACAAGTCACCGAAGCTTTTTTATTTTTCTCGCTTTTGCTCGAGCACAACGACAATCAATCACGATCAATCTATTTCAAGTCTTGAGAGGAAAGAGTACCATGACGTGTCAGGAGAAACCGTTTTCACGCAGCTCGCCGCCGTGACGCTCTGGCCCGAATCCGCAAACTAACCGAAGGCCCGTGACCGCTTTTTTTTTATGTAAGTGTGTGTGTGTGTGTGTGTGTGCTCGTGTTTGTTTCTTGTAGCTTTTCGCGCGTCACGGACGTGGCCTCCCGCTAGCAGACATTCAGTAAACAGTTACATTCTCTGAAAAACTACCGTTACGTCGGACTTGGTGAGGAAAACAGTCAATTTGCCCGAGAAAGTAATTGACACACAGGAATGTCCAACAGGAAGTCACCATGACGACAGACGGATGGATGGACGGACGGATGTCGCCAATAAGTGGGCAGCAGCTGTTTGGGTTTTCGGGATGAACCCGCGATGGACAACATACACTCGCGCAACTATCATGAATGTTTCAATGCCCTTTATAGTGGTCAAGATGGAAAAGAGGGGGGAAAAAAGTGCATATTGAACATAAAGTAGCAGGAGAGCGTTTGGACTACAGTGTGATGCTCAAAGGACACGGCCAGTAGACTGAGCCAGCCCAAACAATCACCGTCGAGCGCTTTTATTCACCGCGTGAACAAAAGGTCCGTTTTCTGCCTCAGCTTTTGTGTCGGAGATCATTGCATAGTTTGGAATTCTCGAGTCTGCCGCTGGAAAGTAAGAATAAAAAGAAGAGCTTGTTGCGTTTGTGCTTGTCAGTGGTCAGTGAAGGCGCTTTTTTCCGCGATCAGATCGTTTTGCACGTTTGAGAATTCTGCCTTTAGAAGTTGGGTCATGTTTTTGATTCGATTTAAGAGGTCACGTGTGGGGGTCACCACCACTTTGGTCATTTCAGTAAGCTACTTTTATATCTTGACTTAGCATTTGGAATGTTGTACTTTTAAATGTGAAGCAGATTGAGTTATCTCATGATATCGCTTTGATTGTCTGTATGTGTGCAAGTTCTTGTCTGCCTAGATGAGTGATTCTCAAAGTGTGCTACTTGAAAGAATCACTGCCCAAACACAGTTCGGTCGTATTTCACTTATTATTATTTTTTCAGAGCAATTTAACAGGAGAGATTTCTTTTGACTTGGGTTGAAGTGCTCTTTGTACATTGTCATTTTTATTATTATAAACCCCGTCTTGATGTTCCCTGTAATTGTTTGGCGACCAGACTGACTGGCCATTATTTAAAGACTCTAAATTGCCCACAGTGTATCATCAATCAACATTATTTCCCTCGTAAAGGCAGAATTGGAGATCCAACTTTGGCCCATCCAGCTAATTGTTACACATGAAATTGTACTGAAAGGAGCTGAACAAAGATGAAAAAGGGTGTCCCGACAAACAATGTGCACAAACAGGTGAGCCCGAGGCTCCGAGAGCGCCTCCTCCCGTCGACAAGGTAACAGGCCAAACAAACACCAGCATGGGACTTCCTTTCATAGACTATGAAGGCTAGAACATATTGTTATTTGTCAGAAGGGAACAGACCAGCTGTTAACTTGTCTGTCTTTTGCATGCTGATGTTTGCTTCGCCCCGATGCATCCAAAGTGCTTTGTAGCAGCCGCAATGCAACTGTGTAGTTGTGGTCCCATGTGAGTAGATCACCCGACTTGAATGACCAACTTTGTTCCCCCATGGCCAGCACAGAGTCATAACACGGGTCCCGTTCAGTCATATATATCAATATATCTATCTTTTTATATATATATATATATATATATATATATATATATATATATATATATATATATATATATATATATATATATATATATATATATATATATGTTGTTGTTGTTTTTTTTGGTGGCGTAGAGATGTTCAAATCGAAGCCATAATCGAACTGCTTGTTTTAAGCGAATGAAACTTACAATATGTGCATTAAAATAAGACATTAAATAATATAGTAGGAAAATAAATATAATTCCACGAAGGCTTATTTGTTGCGTTTTTTTTTTTGTGTTTTTTTTAAAATAGTCACTCGGGGAAGCGAGCGCGTGTGTCGTTCAGCAACATAAACGTAGTGCCTTTGACGCCGGAGAGCTCAACAGTCGTATGCATTGTGATGAGTTGACGGACAGATTTGGCCTAACGAGCTTCATGATGATTGCGAACAACACGCGTCACTACTAATGGCTACATGTGTCATCAGAAAACAAACATCAGCATCAAATGTGCTTTATGTGTACACTCGTATTTTGGTTTTTCATGAAAAGCATTCAGGGCAGTTTTGATGTTTTTTTTTGTTTCGTTTGCTTTGATTTTTGGTCAGTTGAAGATAATCTCTCTCAAAGTTTCTGGCGACCACGCTCTCTTCGGAGAAGGCTAGCTACGGCTGTCGCAGATTTACCTCGAGGATACAGTACATGTAAGAGTCGTTCAAGAATACGCGTGAAGGTGATCTTCACATCTCATGCTCACAATTTGACTGGTCTCATCACGAAAATATCACGAAAAGAACGCCCCCTCCCCCTTTGCGGATGAACCCATCAATGGATGACTTTAGCTTGTGCTTAGTGGAGGCAGGGAAAAGATTTGAATGGTCCCATGACAACTGGGCCCTGGAGAATCCTATTTTCAATTTGCAGCATTGAAGTGGTGGGCTCCAGTGATACGCCTGTTCTAGAGCAGAGGTTCTCATCTGCAAAATAATTAGTAATAAATTCGGGTGTGTTTTTTTTTTTTTTTTTAAAGCTCCAGGGTTGGTGTTACAATCCCAAACTCCTTGTTTTCCCTTTATTGTGTGTCAGATGATGGATTAGCACCCTAACTCCTGGCTGCGTCAACGCACCAGTTGACAAAGCCGTAAGTATCTGACAGTTCCTGGCCAAGAAGAGCATTGCCGTGCTGGAACAACGTTCCCAATTATACGACTTTTTTTTTTCTTCCCTGTTTTCCTATTGTTATGTAGGTCAAGATGGCCTTCCAGGTGTGCATGAAGCCTAGGCAAAGGGGGAAGGGAAAGCGTGAGGGGAGAACTTCTATTGGGGGGAGGGGGGGAGTAGAGTCGTGACGCGGGTCCTGGAACTTTTCTGACACATCCCCGCCCTACTTAATTCTAATATGACATGATTTTTTTTTTTTTTTAAGCGATAAAGTCATTGTTAAAACAGAATGCCTCTTATCTGGGAAAAAAAAATCAAAATTTGAAATTATTTCTTAAATTTACTTGTTCATGTAGTTTTATCAATTGGAAATAATTGACATTATTCTCATAAGATTACAATTTAACACTGACCAAATCCGTCTGTTGTGTTTGAAAAAAAAAAAAAAATAATCCAACCTAATTCCTATGATGTAATTTTCTTTCTCAAAAAACAAAACTACCTCTTTCACTTCTCCCCCAGAAAATTGAGAACCCCTACTCTAGAGATATGAACCACTATGGCTGTTTTTTCTTTTTTCTTTTTGTTTCTTCCCTTTTGTGCTTGGCATAAGACCTTTTAAGGATTCATCTCGTCCGAACGAGATGAAGAGTGAGCAAGGCTGTTGGAGTGATGAATGTGGGGGTGGGGTGTCCCTCAAGCTTTAGACGTAGGATACACAATATAGCAACAATCAAATCAAACTCTCGTGGCGGTCCAGCATTCCCTGGAGGTGCATATTTGTATAACTTCCAGTCGAGTGGAGGAATGAATGAGTTCACCCCGAGGGAATAGAGGAGCCATTTCAACTTGGGAGTGCAACGAAGTTAGGAGCTGTCACTGGCTGAGCGCTTTTTGCCAAAATGACTGGCAAGGTCTCTGTTTCGCAGACTAGGCTGGATCTTGTACATATGAGGGCCCACAGACCAGCGCCAGCTGCCGCGGGCCTCCGCTCCGGTGGGTGTGGCCACGGCGGCGGCCACCGAGCCGGCCGTGGAAGCGCACGGCTTGTTCTGCAGTAGCTGTACGAGGATGGTCATCTCCGGGCCCATCCGAGACACCATGCTGGCTCTGACGCGTTCTACCGTGTCCTCGTCACAGTCCATCAAGCTCTGCAGCAGCCTCCCGTAGAACCTGAGCCCACAAAAAAAAAGACCACAATAAGCACTCGAGGCCGATTCTCCACTCCGACAAACGAGGCACGCCGTTGAATTTCTATTTCCCTATTTTCCCGGCCGCGTTGAGCAGATGGTAACCAAAACATGCAAGTGAATACAACGTGAGCCATCTGTTATGCGACATAAATCCAGGTCAAAGGGGCATCCGGTCTACAACATTTATATTTGCTGAACCAACGACGGCACTTTAAGCTACTTTTGCGGTGAGGACTCTCCAAATCGGACGACTCAATGTTGCCAAAAGGCCTCCAGGTGTCTTGCGAGCTGACCTTTTTCAGTCATGAGTAACCTCCAGTAACACTGTTTCCAAACCAATAATCGGGCTGAGGTTAGCAAAGTCAAGCTAGCATGCGATGCTAACTTTGGTGCTTATGTCTTAAAGTTGTCCTCATCTTGTGTTTTTTTTTAGCTCTAAGTTGCATCCGCTCACCTATTGGGGAAGTGGCTCGGCAGTTGAGCCACCTCGCCGATAGCGTCGGGGTTGGTCCGGGCGACCGTGCAGATATCCAACTTGCTGTAGCACTCCTCCTGGACTTCCGATATCATTCTTTGGAATGTGGAGCAGCGACGGATGGTCAGGAACACCTTGGAGGTGATGCCATTGGCAATGCACTTAAGGCTCTCTTTCACGAATGCTTTACCCTGTGGAAGAAGAGCAAAGCATAATGGTACTCTGACTTATTTTGGACCGTCCTCATCCCCCATAGTATTGTAGTATCAGTGCCTGAATTTCTTATGGGTGTCTTGCGTCTGTGTCTCGTGTGTCTTGGCTGCGCAGCTTTTAGTCATTTGTGGGTTTTTTGGTTGTTGTTCTTTTTATTGGTCCAATCAAGATGTAGCTTCTATTTTCTTTTGGAATGCATTAAGATTTTACAACACAGTGTCGCACGAGTCGTAAGTGGAGATCCCGCCGCACGATATATTTTGACAGCTAGCCGTACGGCCGCGACTCCGGGCGTCGGAGGGAGTGTAAGCGTATACCTGAGTGTCGAATTTAGCAGCACTGTACAGGAAGGACTTGCAGATGTCATGCATGCCATCTGTGTCGCACGTCGAGTTTTCCAGGCAGGCGAAGGCCCCGCAGCCAACTTGGAGGGCACCGTTGAGACAGCGTGCCACATCTGCTGTGGGCACAGAGATGATGATGATGATGAGCCATCAGTGGCGCAAGCCAACACTAGCTCCACTGCACACTCTCACTCCAGTTGCCAGGCTCTGGGCGAGGAAAAAAAATGCCACCGACAAAGGAGAATATTCACAAAAGGACGTGCAGCCGCGAGGGGCAAAACTGCAGATTGGACACCTTACAGCTCCCAGAGGCTCAGACACTTTTTGGCGCCGCTTGGCTTTTCCCTTGGCAGGGCCTATATTTCGCAGCAGAGCTTTTGGACCAACGGCACCAGAAATACCAAAGAGTTTCCTGAGAATTGTTGGCACACACGCATGCACGCACACACACACACACACACACACACACACACACACACACACACACACACACACACACACACACACACGCACGTGCACGCTGTCCTGCCACCAGCCTCTGTCTTCAATTATTTTTGCACCAACTGGTAATTGCGGAGCTACATTTTGGGACTCCGACCACTTCAGTATTCCTGCACTAGAGAGTCGCCACACGCCACAGTCGGGCCAAATATGAATCACAACATGATATTAGAAAGAACACGTCAATGAAGCACAGCCACGCTCGTTTTGGCCATTCAAACAGATGAAACATCTATTCATCTATCCAGAGTAGGAGTGTCAAATTCATTTTTGTAGATGGCCACATTGACATTTACAGGGTTGGACTGACACAAAAAAAAATTGGTCCTGGCATTTTGACTTTGGCCCATCGGCCCGGCCTGACTCCTGACCACACTTGGCTACCATTTTGACAATGATGTTGATTGGTTCAGTTTGCTGTGTATTTTGTAAATGGATCAATTAGCTGCTCCTTCTATATTGTGGACTGATCTCTTGGGCTAAAATGGAGAAAAATAGTCATGGTTGGTTTCTTTTTTTGCAATTTTGCCATTTTAGCAAGAAACACAGTCATTGCACATTTTTTTTTACTTTTGCAGGCCACATAAAATGATGCGGAAGGCCAGATCTGGCCCCCGGGCCTTGAGTTGGACACTTGTGATTTAGAGACTTCATAATCTCTTTAACTACACACAAAGATAAAGCAAATATTTTGTTTGAAGAACCATAGATGCATAAATCATATAAGTCAGCTCCACCATTTGGTAGCCATATCTTTTTTTCCCCTTGCTTTTATACATTTCTATACCTCAAGCTCAAATGAATGTGTGCTAAACGTGTTGGATAGATGGGATGAGAAAAGAAACAGTCACTATAATGTCATTTTCCATGTTTGCTTTTACCATCAAATGGCCTCGCAACCACTCATTTAAAAAAAAAGATTTGGGTTGGAACTGCCCAATTTTTTATGTATCATTAAAGGTTAGAAATAAATGACATTTCGGTGAGAGAGGCACCAAGGTCAACCCTGGACTGGTGGCCATGTTATCCCATCCATAGCGACATATTTAAAAAAAAAAAAAAAAGCGATGAAGGGGCCCCAGCCCACCTCAGACATATTGCAAAGGATCATACTTGGTTGCTAACATTTCAAAGGTGGAAAGTGGATAGCATTGCAGTTCAGAGGTTCTGGGTTTGAATCCCATCCTTCAAGTGTGGAGTTTTTTTTCTTTTCTCTTCTCCACACCTGTGTGAGTTTTCATCAGGTGCAGTGCTTACTCCCACGTACCAAAAAAATAGCAGAGGTGTGAATAGAAGCGTCACCCTAAATATACTGCCACATTCAGTCAAGAGTGTATTATTATGCACACTTGTGGCTTCCTCTTATCGGCTTTATATATTTTTATTTTTTAGACTTTCACGACCCCGGGTGATTGAATGCACCCACGGTCTGTAGGTTGTCCACCCGTGTTCCACCAATTTGTGCAGAATCCACACAGTATACATCTCCTGCTTATGTGCCATGTTTTAAATTCTCCTATATAAATCCAATAAATGTGCAGCTTTATATTCTTTAATACTCACTAATGCACAAAATAGTGGGGGAGCTATGCAGCACTAGCAGGTCCAAGCTCATCTGTTGCCGGCTGGACACTGGCAACAAAGTAATAATTACCCGAAAGAAAGAAGAAGAAGAAAAAAAAAGAAAATGCACAATTCATTGCACTGCAAAACGGCCGCACAGGCCAAAATAAGAGAAAAAAGAAATGTGCATGTGAGCAAGCCAAGCAAAAGGCTGACGCACACGCAACTGAAGATGATGCACAAGCATGTGTGTGCTACTTACAAGGGCTGTTGGCCGAGAAGCGTGCTCTCCTGGACGAATAGGACTCGTTGTGATCCAGCTCGTATGCAGATGCGTTGAGCAGCATCAGGAGGAAAAGTCCCGTCCTCAGAAGCATCGTCTTCCCGGCGAAGATGTCACAAGTCAGCGCAAAGAGACGCGGGAGACTCATTCAGCAAGAAATCAAGCAGAACCAAAAGAAGGAGAGAAATCAATTGGGAAGGGGGGGCGGGAGGGGGGGTTTGCTCTATCACCAGGCTGCGCTACTCCTCTGTGTGCTTTGGACTCGCATGACAGACAGGCAGCCAGGGTAGACGGCACCGATGCTCAGTCGGAGCTTTCAGCCTGCTCGCGTTTATATAGGAGCTCGGAACGACACGAGCTGGACGCCTGCGCCAATCGCGAGGCTGCGTTCAAGGACCGGCTCCTGCTCGCTTCACTACTAATTGACCAAAAAAATAATAATAATAATAATACGCCTTATTCATCACGAGGACCATCCGGAAAATGATGCATTCATCTTTTTTTATTAGAAGCGTAGTCATCATCAACCGTGTCATCTAGATACCGGCATTAGATGGACAAAGTTACCGGGAAAAAATTGGAAGAAAATCATTTACAACCATTAACACTTGATACGAGAAGTTCAAAGTTGTCTGTCTCAAAGGACTTTTCATTTGAGAGGGCAGCTTTTTTTGTGTTTTCTTTCTTTTTCCATCTAACACCAACAAAAACGATGGCATTCGTTTAAAAACACGTTCTGTACTTGAATGTAAAGAATTGCTAAATCAGGATAAATATATATTCTGTGGCACCTACTGGTGTCACCTGGTCACAGTATATTATACACTTCTCGATATAAACAATGATGGCCACAACTGCCGACTCAGTCATTTGCAGTAAGATGAATTGCTTTTTATAGTCCAAAGAAAATATTCTCCTGAGTTTTGTTTTGTTGTGTTGCTGCACCGTTTGTGTTCATTCATCTAAAGTCGATGCTAGTTTCATGAGCCCATCTATGCCCATAAACATTTGTCTACTCTAGGTCAATGTTATCTGATTGTTTTGACAATTCCCATAGGGAAATGACTGTTTTGGAATTGGAACAACTTGGAAGTCAACCAGCATCACGGAATGGATTAGCCACCGCCCACCGTATTCAAATGACCTATCATTTGATCACATGACATTTCCCACAGCGGTGAGGCCTTTTGTTGCTTTTCCTTATCGAATCATCTCGGCGTGGAGCGTTGTTGACGTCGAGCGTATAATGTGTGCGCTCGGCCTCATTTTTCAAGAAGTCCACCGACTTGCAGTTGCACACAGAGGAAGATGTGTGGGACTTGACCGTTTATCTCACGCCCCCTCAGCGGCATAGCAGACGGAATGAGCAACTCATCTGATGCACAAAGAGCAGAGTGATAACTCAGCGTGAAGCAACATTATGCAGTAATCTGACCTTATAAAAACAACTTTGACACCATTGTGATGATACACTAGCCTGGAATAAGAAGAATCTCTCATTGCCATGGCAACGCCAGATCAACTCTTGGAACAGTTTGTAATACCGGTGGTCGGGCCGCGACACCTCTTGTTTACATCAATTATGAAATAACAGCAACGGAAAATAACAAAAAGCTTTCTGTACTTCACAAAAACTAAGATGTGAAGGAATATAGCACATCCGGTTTTGCATGTCGCATAGATAAATAAGTGTGCTGCCATCTAGCAGCTGAAAATGAAATTACACCCAATTTTTATGAGCGTTTAAAGTAGTTATGTGTCAAATAAAATATTAATATTTACTGTTCTTCTTGTTGTGCACTTTCACACAAAGCAGAGGTCATAATAGCAAATCTCTTTTAACAAATGATAACCATAAATCATCCCATTGTGACATGACGTGGTTGACTGTACTGCCCTGTATCAGAAGACATCCTCTTCATATCTTTGTGCTCTGCTTGTTTTCAGCACATCGTTCTTGCTCGTAACTTGCCCACGCCCCCCCCCCCCCCTCCCCATTGTCAGCACTTGTTGACAAGCACTTGGCACCTTTTCTCCACCAGACGATCCAGATATGAGCCTTGAGGTGGTGCACAAATGTGATTATTTAAAAAAAAAAACAATCGATCAACATCCTTGTCAATTGAGGACGTTTACGTCGACATACTTTTCTACGACCTTGGGGAAAACGATTCCAATAGAGCGTCCAAGAGTCAAGACATCCTGCAGATATGAACCCATGAGTGTAAGATCTTGGAGACACTTCAGGACTCGATTGTTCTTGTAAGGCATCTTTACATCTGTTGTCTTGAACCCGCACAATTTGGAACTCAAAAGTGTGTCAGTTGTATTTCCTGATACGTCAGCTCAGCATGGGTGTAAATTCAAGGCCTGGACAATGATTTGTAACCGTCCTGATGTTTGCTCTTTTAATTTGAGCAAATAACAATTTTTTTACTATTTTAATACATTTTTACCCCCTCCTCCCATGATTTCTTCTGTCAAATTCAGTTTGTTAAAAGTCTGATGCTTGTTAATTTTTGAACTGACAGGAGCACATTCGTAAGCCTCTAATGTAATTTTCAAAAAACCACCACGACCGAGGGAAAACAACAAATCAGACCCATTTCTTGCTGATTGGCTGATGTCAATCATTTCTTAGCCATCCTATCAGCCATAATAATAATAATAAATAATAATACTAAATAATAAAGGGATAACTCATTCAAAATGGCATTCTTGCATTCAACATTTGTCTGTGTTGTTCAGTCCAGCTCAGCTAAATGTGAAGTAAGAGCTTATTGACGTGTTTGGAAGTCATCCCTGTTTGCGTATTACCGCGTACGCTTCCCCTTTTTTGGAGGCAAGCCACACCACAAAAACACTCGAGAAGACGGCCGCTCCTACAGTTCGTCCTTCGGGGCCGCGATGGTGTCAGGTGGAGGCGAAAGCGATTCGCCCTGCTTTTGAAAACAAGGCTAGCTTGAGAAGTTCGCCTGGCGGTCAAGCGGGCGAACGCGCAGCGGGGTCGACGCGATGTGGGCGTCTCGTTTTCATTTGCATTGAGTCATATCGCCATATCGTCCGCTTTGCATCCGAGAGCGTGTTAAAAAGTTGTCACGGCTCTCAGCCACCACGAGTACACGGCGCTACCTTGACTTACGAATTTCATCCGTTCTTCAAACAAGCTTGTATTGCAAATCCAGCAAAAAAAAAAAAAAAAATTGGCTTCTTATCAACACTCACTTAGGACACACATTAGTTAACCCATGTAAAGGTGTCATAAAGTCCATAAGGAGCCTTGGGCCAGCACAACAGGGGTCGTGCAAGGCATCTAGAAAAGGTCATTTGAGATATTGCGTGCTTTACATTTTGCATATTTGGCCACGGGAGGTCAACTTTTACATAAGGTGCGTGCGGCTAGTCAGGCCGCAGAATTATGGGGAAAAAAAACATCCACTGTTGACGATCAGTTTGTTGTTGCCACGGTGTGGTTTTGATGACCCCCCTCACCCCCTCCCACTTTGAGAAACTTTTGCTAATTTTATGTTTCTGTCCTAAATGCACACATTTCATTTGTTAGCTTTATATAAGTCCCATTAGAGAAAGCCAGACCGTTGTTGCTGATAGGTGTCATAAATGTGGACTTTTAATTTATTTACAAAGTCAGCATTTTTATTTTTATTTTTCTAACCCGCGGCGTCAACTGGCTGCCGACTTTTAACGTCGCCTTTATTGAACCCATCGAAAGGTCTGGATCGCATTGATGATGCCGGCTGTTCTTACTCAGGGTGGAAAATCCCGCTTTTATTAGAGTGCACCTGCAACCTGGAGTAATATGCAGAATAAGCGAAAGCTTACATCACTTTTATCCTTGGGGCATTCTAAATTTTTAATTTCATCTTATTTCACTTGCAGATGTTCTAGTTTTAGTCCGCTTTCAAAAAAAAAAAATCTAATAGACTTATTTTACTTACTACCATTTTATCCCAAGTCCAAAAAGTTGAGGCTTTGATAGGTCAATAAAAAACAAAAGGCAATGAACTTGCAAAATCCTGGCTACAATCCAATGTGGAAAAAGTGAATAATGAGGTTTTTAAAATGAAAATCGCATATCATTTGTAATTTGATGCTTGCAATAACAACTAATTAGCAAATTGTGTTGCATCACTTTGCAAGAACCTCAAGACTGTTCCAGTTTTTTGGCGCTTTTCATCCAGTTAGCCTTCGACAATAAAAAAAAAATGGATAATTGCTATTTCAGAAATGTGTGCCTTCACATTTTTCAGTTTCCAAAACGTTTGTATAGATCATACAGTATAAAGTTGAATTGTTTTGAGCACTTAATAAACACCGCCTTGTTTTACATTTGGCATGTGCTTGCGTGTGACAAAATGACTGTATGGTTTTTGTCTTCGAGCAAGACTCAGCAGATGTCTAAACGTAGCACGTAAGCATGCTCATTCCTCAACATGACATCAAACAATGTCATGGCTGCTATGTTATGCATGATTTTACAAAGGGAATTTAAAAAAAAAAAAAGTGTTTTGGTCCAGCTGAATTTCCTCTTATACAATAGATTCTCACGTTCAGTTACAATTTTGTTTCTCACGAATTTTATTCATTCAGTCATTCAGATGTAAATAATTGCATGTAACTCCAAATGCTATTTTTAAAACAGGTGACTTGCGCCGTTGTGGGTGTGAACGGAGCCGACTAGTTTTGTGGTCATTGAAAGCTGCTCCTATTGTTTTTTGGGGTTTTTTTAATCGATGCTGTAATATCCAACATGAATGAAGGGCCACAAATAATCATTTGGTATATTCATTTTGTCTCTCTCATTTACATCTTTATACCTACCCAGTCACATTTGTGCGTGATTTGTGATGATTCCAGAGATACTGTCCAGTACATCCATTCGTGTGCGTGTGTGTAAGCATGCACTACCTAGCCTATGTTACCTTCAGCCAGCCATCTGGTTGTAGTTCAGACCCATCTGGTTGTGTCTCTAGAACAGGCATCTCAGGAATACATTTTGGAGTAGTGCCCACATCCGTTCACACGTTTTCAATCACTCACATTTCAATGTATGTTTTGATTTATTTTTGGAAGGGGTGCTGTCAAAGATGACTTCGGGCATGCCGCGAACGATGTTGTCATTTTCCCCTTTATAGGTTACGTTGGTGATATATCATCGGGAATTCAGATTTTCTTGGTATTACTGGCTCATACATATAACCACCAATATATATATATATATACCAATAATTTGCTTTCCACCTGTCCCATCCACCTGCCACTCTGTGATGTCATTGACATTCAACAACAATTAGCAAAATGGCCGCCTTCCGATATTGATAAAAACAGTTCAATTTTGTTGCTCTTCTCATATTCCACAAACACAATATTAATCAGAAAGCCAAATTTAGACTAGTAGGTGTACGTAAATAAAATTTTAATATAATGGAACAACGTTTTGGGTATTCTCAGGATTGTTTTTCATACCGCTAGAGGGCCACTTGCTAGTTTTTGTAATGGCTAACAAAAAAGCGGAACTGTTGAACCGATAACTAAAGTAATACATCAAAATTCAGTACATGCTCCCAATCATTTGAATGGAACCGGCGCGGCACGTATATTTTCTGCTGTTTCATCCTCAGCTACCAAATGCCATTGTAAAGATGGTAAAGTATTCTTGTAAAACACAATATTTCTACTGTTTATAGGCGACTGTATTTCTCACCTGTCTGGCTCGCATAAAATCTGGATGAATTTTGGGAACTTGTAGGACCGGGCCTAGTGAACTGCACTTTTAATCACAAAATGACAAACACATTTCAAGTGTGTGTTTCATCCATTAATTCAACCCAGGGAAGTTGTGCTGCATCAGGTTCTGTCACTTCTCTCAGAATCCATTTCCAAGAGTCACCAGCAGCTCATTTGAAGGAGTGGAATGACTAAGAATGGCCACGGACGCCCACGGGCTTGTACTGTACTCATAAAGCTGTACAATATTTCATCAGGCTGTGTGATAAGACCGATGGTGTCACACTTGGATATTGTCAAATGCAGTGGCAGTTCAATTTGCATGCTAATACCGTTTCTGATTGAATCTGATATGAGCTGCACAGTGCTAGCCCTCAATTTCCAAAAGGCACGCGGCCCACCCCCCCCCACCCGTATCGGTTCGCAACCATCCATCTTGCGTGAGCCGAGCGGCGGCTCTCGGTTTCCTTCTCTTTGTCACATGTTGCGTTGACACTGACGAGTGGCTTCAAAACTTGCCTATAAATCTATAAAACAAAAAAAAACAAAAGGTGGAAGGACGTTATTTGGCTACAATATAGCGGCACGGTGGCTATTTTCTGTACACGATAGTCCCTCTGAACATCCTGGAAAAAAAAAAAATAAAAGAAACAAAAGCTCAGTCGGAATTGAATGCAGATTGGTGTGATATAGCCAGCCATGTAAAAAAGGCCAACAAAGGAGCCTAATGAACAGCACGAAGGCGGCGAAGAAAAGGCCCCGTGGATGATGGGCTGGTGTGCGTGCTGGGGGCTGGAAGCGTGCCTGGGTCCAGGAGCTCTCTGGACACTGTGGGATCCTGGCACTCCGTGGCCTTGCTGTCAAGCCTCTCATGGGAGCGGCCATGTGGCAGGTCAGGCAGTAGTTATTTGCTTCATGTCCATATCTCTTTTGGATGATATAAATATATATGTTGGCGGTTCCATACAGTAGATCACAGCAAACAGTAGCAGCGTAGCTGCACTTCCACATAACCAGCCCACTTCAAGATGAGTTACATAATCTTAATTCACAGTCCAAGATAAAGATCTTATTGTGTGGAAAAGGAAAAGCAATGCAACATCTGTTAGTTTCAGTCAACACTTTTCACTCACTTTTTTTTTTATTTTTTTTATTATTATGCTTTTCTCATTCAAAGTGACCTTCTGCAGATTCCCGTCTGCCACCTATTCACAGCTCATTGCTGTTTCTTTTGAAGGAAAAAAAAAACCCCGACATCATTCCATTCACTCTCAGCATGCAGCTATAACCATTTCGTTTCTTTTGACAAAGAGCACATGGTTATACATACGTATGTGTAAGAAAATCGAAGTGCAAGGATGTGCCTGATCTACGTGGCCAATTGAGACCAGCAGAATCCTCACGTAACCTGAAACTATTTTATAATGTGTATAATCGGCAAGTGTAATCACAAGTCTTTTTAAATTCTATTTAATTAATATCATTATTGTATATTTCTGCATTGTACTTGATTATGGAACTATTATTAAAACACACATTACAACAGCGTTGTTTTGAAGGGGAAGTAACGGATTAATGGGATTCCCGTTCGTTTCAATGGGGAAACATGATTTGAGATACAAATGTTTTGCTAATGCACTCAATATGTACTCAATCGTATTTAGGCCTCAGCCAAATGTTTGTTGAAGCCAGCTCGGAACAGATATTTTGATGTTTTACACCTGGTCAGCGACTCAGCTCGCATCTAATAGCTATTGCGAAAACAGCCAAGATATCAAAGTTGCCGTGCATTTTCCATCAATCCATCAAGAACTTAATAAAAGTGTGCGCGAGCGGGGAGTACAAACAAGGCTCATCCGGGGTCACGCTACTCTTCCTCTTGTTCACAGGATATTAAATTAGCACACAAATGGGAAAGGTTATTTTTACTTTCCTCACTTGTCACCGGAACCACACCCACAGAACACGACAGCTGTTGGCGCATTTTAGGAAGTGAGTCGACATCCTATGCAAATCAATACCATTTGGCTGCTTCTGTTATTTGTATGAAATATTAAGCAATTTTGAAAATAGTTTGGAAGGGGGGAAAGAAAAAAAAAATGCTCAAAATGTCTGGGAAGTGAGAGACTCCGCCTATTTCCTTGTTTTGTAGAAGCAAAGCTGCACAGCATAATTGGCACCTGTCTGTTTTTAGATTTTAATGAATGAAAATTGTGGCCTTGGATACATTGAAGTCGCTTTTGTCCAAATGGATCAAAAGAAGGAAGAGGCATTACACATTACGAGCCAGGTGAGTGCGTGCAGATTGTGAAGAGTTTGTTGGATTGTAAGATTTTTGAAAAAGAAAAAACTGTTTGTTTGATGAGGATGGACTGAAGTTAAATGTTGTTTTTTTAAACCTTAGGCCAACTATGCTTGTGTATTTGTGTTTTTGTTGTTATAATTGAATCACCAAAGTGATTTTTTGCAATGTCTTGGGATTTGAAAGTCAATTCATATGGTATTTGATTATTTATGATGATTGTTTTGATTCGTCTTTGTAGATCTGTACAATCACTTTGTATTTTGTGCACTGGTCTGAGATCCCAAGGGTGTTTCAAGAAGGGGAATAAATCCTGCCCGGTCATGATTAGTCAACTGCACTGGTTGGAGATGGATCACGTTGCCGTCAGACATAATACATGAAGCACATGGGCGTCATCGGGTTTTGGCATCTTTTCAGATGATCTTTAAATCACTTTGAAGGACATATTTTGGAAAGTTTCCCCGTCCGTTTTATGACTGCTGAGCCTGGACTACATGGTAATTTCCCCCCGCGTGGCTGGTGAAATAAATAAATGGCACTTTTGCTCCAGTGCCTTTTTGCAGAAGCGCCGTCACAATGCAAACCGCATGGAACGCTCGCAGTGAGTGGAAACAAGAAGGGGTCCTTGTAACCTTTTCTTGTGTGAACATTCCTGGCAAATCCACGTCCCTCGCTGAGACATTTTCATTTTCAGCTACCCGGCTGGGGAGCTCTTGCAAAGCCATGACACATCAACTGGCAGACAAACAGAAAAAAAAAAAAAAGCACATGCTGGCCAAGCTCATATCCTCCAGTAGTCACAAACGCTGCGTCATACAGGGAGATGCTGCTAATATTTCGCCCCTCCCCCCCTCCAGCTAAGTCCAACCAAAATATTAGAAACAGCTCTCGGTAAGGGCTGAACAATTCATCAAATGACACCGCAATGTAGCACAAATGTCCTTTTCAAATCTCTAAGGCTGCAAGCAAAAATGGTTTGAAAGAAAGAAGTTGAGTGAAAGATAAAAAGTTGAATTGATAGACTGGTGGATTGTTGTAATCTCATTTCTAGCAACCTAGCAAAGTTGAGCATTTTTTTTTTTTTGGTGCAATTTCCATTCATTTCATTTGGCAATGATGATTTGAGATGAGACTATTTTTGACTTTCGACCTTGATCTTGAAAAGCAAAGGGAATAAAAAGTCACCAATGAAGTGATGTGAGTTTTATTTTTTTCCACCGCACATTAACTGAGAAGTACGTGTCACAATTCAAGAGGTTGTAAATTGAAAACTTCACTGTTTAGAGACACAGGTTTTATGTGGAAAATCAGGTGTGAGTGTGTGTGTGTGTGCACGCCTGTATTTGTGTGTGTGTGCTCCGTTCGACATCCAGCAACACTGGTGGTGACTTTGTTGGAGGTGAATATTTTCCATTAAGAAATTCATGAGCTTGTAAACAGCTCAGGTCCTGGGAAGCATCGTTCCATCTGGGATGATAACCAGCCCGTTTGCATTTTGTTTTCATCGACATGTCGACCTTGTCTGGCAAGAACAGCTCCCGGCTTGTAAGTTACTCACAAGCTAAATGAACTCCTGCTTGCAATATTTGGAATACTTGAACCGGTAACACTGCCAGCCCGATGCCAACACCCCCTTTTATCCAACATTCCTTTTTCCAGAGTGCTTTTTTTGCTCATTAGTGTCACGGCTGGGCGGGAGTGTACTTGAGGAGAGGGATGGATGGATGGATGGATGGATGGATGGATGGATGGATGGATGGATGGATGGATGGATGGATGGATGGATGGATGGGTAGGTTGATTGGATGGATGGATGGATGGATGGGTAGGTTGATTGGATGGATGGATGGATGGATGGATGGATGGATGGATGGATGGATGGATGGATGGATGAGCTGATTGGATGGACAGATGGACAGGCAGTGAGTCTTTTCAAAAGTATTTTATTTCCCTGACTCTATGTTTAAAAGACGCCATCTTTCTACATTTGTATGACCAATGTTAGCGTTTAAATTGGGACAAGAGAGGGAACAGGAAGGCGCTCGCAGAATGAGACTCGGCGTTGCTGGAATAAATAAGTGCAGTGCGTATCTGTTGCCAGCACGAGAACAGTATGTACTGTTTAAGTAATTGTCCGTCCAACTTGGCATCTGTTTGTTGCAGAGAATAGTTGCCTGTAATTTATTTCAGCACGTTGTACAGAGCAGCTGGACCATTTCTTATGTCACAGTAAGCAATATCTGGAACATTTCTGCTTCTGGTTCTCTGGTTATCATCTCATTTGATGTCTTTGCCATCAGCAATATTCTTTTGTGGAAAGAAAGCCATTGAAACGCCAAACACACTTTTGGAGTTCATTTGTTAAATACACATGGCGCTGAAGATTTGCAGAAGTGTTAATACTCTGTCTTGTGTCAAAATTATACGACATTTATTTTTATCTTGTGGGGACTTTAACATATATATTTTTTTGCATTGTTAGCTTTGAGGTTTTTTCCCCCCCCCCCCCCATGTATGCCAATTTGGAAATGCATAAAACGTGACTTTTAGACATAAAGGTGGCGACGCAGGTGCACATGCACGGGCCTGTGCGCGAGCGAGTCCAACGTGACTCACGGCAAAGTCACTCGATGGCAGCTTTACGGCGCATGTTTGTAAACTTTAAAGGGCCACCTATGAGCGAGCACACAGCTGCCATTGTGCCCAGCACGTGTGAGCTGAGTCACATCTTTTTTTTTTTTTTTTTACACCGTTGGCCCATTGTGACTGACAAACCGTAACCCTCCTGGGTTATTTTATTTTATTTATTTTATTTATTTTCCCCATTTTTGAATTCCACACAAGTCTGCATCAGAGCTAACAAAAGAAGCTCATGATAATATAGTCATGATCTGGCTGGCAAACAAGTCTACATTGCAGAGTAATTACTTATCCCTGTGAATATTTTTATGTTTTATTTTCTTTCTGAGTTTTAATAGCTTTAATTGGGTGCAAAAGTCTGGCAATCATTTTCTGTTCCCCCCATCGCTATGTGTGGTGCCAGAGGTTTTTAAAGTTAACCTTCCTGGAAAGCATCAGCTATTCTTCTGAATTTGAGGCCCGCTGTTATTCATTGCGCTGCGTCGTATGCACTTCATTTGTGCATTCTGGAAAGTATTAAGATCAAAACTAAAGATGGGTGTTGAAAAAGAAACAGTAGAGAAAGGCCCGGTCGTAGCAAACGTGGGGGTCGGGGGCAGCGGTGGTTAGTTTCTGCAGAAATCCCCTTTGTCACTCAAGAAAAGTTACGTGATTGGAAGACTGTCGAGTCCACTCTTCTTCCCTCTATTGAATCAAACTAAAACTGCACCTAATCTGGATAAGGCTCCTTAGATTTTCAGGGGCTCCAAAACATCACATAGAAAAAAGATCATCTTTGCTTAAAAGCACACCAAAATGCTTAAACTAGTCATGTGATCGGATTGCCACAAAATGCTTATCTGTCGAAATGCAATTTTGAAAATTGGATGAAATTTTCCCCAAAATTGAATTTTTTTTTTTTTAATCTTTTTTTTTGTTTGTTTTATTTTTATGGGCAATCACAGAATGAGTTGACGAATTCAGTCGCACTGCAAAACAGCGGTAAAGTTCGACTTTTTGGGGGGAAACTTTCCTATGTTCTGAATGCTAATTACAAAAATACAAACTATTTCTGGTGAAAGAAGAGAATCTACTTTCTTTTGCTGAGTTCTTCGATTGTCACACAATATTTGGTGGGTCTTGAGAGCTCTGTCAAAAATCTTGTAAAATGTTTGGCAAGACGGAGAACTGCTTTGAAAACTGCTGGCAGTGAATAAGGTTGGATTTTTCAGAGAATGAAGTCAAAGGTCCAAAAAATTTCCTGGATCCTCACCTTATCCTGTTCTCCATCATTTAGAAGCGGAACAGAAAAACTTTTAATGGCTTCTTTCCTGGCTCATGTTTTTTTTTTGCATAATCTTTCAACAACAAACAAATGCAGTGTATAGCAATCTTTTTTGTTTTTAATACTTGCCCCTGCATCTTGGGTCTTAATCTTTCCAAGGCATTTTGGACAATTTAATTTTACAACTATGTCGAAACTATTCTTTTTCCTGTTTCAGCATGACTTAGGATGGATGAATGGAAAGGAGACCCAGGAGTTGTCTCTACATCTAGTCCTGCTTGAACCCAGAATGGTTCCTATTTTGAACCATCTTGGACTCTGAATCCTATGACCTCAGATGTCCCTGTTGAATCAAATTGTACATTGGTGAACCTCTGGCCAACTCCGACTCCTTAATAGCTATTATTTACAACTCGAAGGGGAAGTCGGGAACCTTCCTGCGCACTTGACCTCATTTCCTCCCGTTGCCATAACCGTATTGTTTATCCGATGTTTTTTCCTCAACGTTGCCTGTTCACACGTGCGTTCACATAAGCATGCGAGGCGCCTCTCCAGGATGCCGTCTATCCGTCACGAACACTTCAAACGAGTTCTTTTTTTTTTTTTTTTGTTGCTCCCTCTATCCGAACGACGCCTTCCATTTCATTCCGCCGTTGTTTGGAAAACAGTTCAATCCTCACTTAGTCATTCGGGGACTCGTCAGCATCCCAGAGTCTCCCGGTGCCGGTCTTCCCAGCATGCACAGCTGCCTTTTCCGTGCTTGTTGGAAACCTAATCTTTGTACACATAAGGTTAGCCGTATCCCGTGTTTACTCAACGCTGAAAAGCCAAGCTGTGTACGCCGAGGCAGTCGGGGTCCCCGGTGGCTCCGAGGTCGTTTAAAGGCCGGAGGATTCCCTCGTAGATGAAGGATAACAAAAGGCCAAATGGAGAGGTGCGGAGGAGGGAGAAACATGAGAAGACACTGCAACATTTTGTCTTTGGAAATGATCTCGCAAACTCTCCAGACGGATAATAGCAGACATTGTATCCGTCGGAGCATCTCTGTGTGAAGTTTGCCTGTCCATTGTTTCGCTTTTCTCTGGCTATTCTAGTTTCCTCCCGTGTTAATTGGGAGAACTGAACTAATATTCCAAACAATAATCTTCTGGTGGTTTTGTTTTGTGGTTTCGATCACCTGACCTATTTTGGCAATATCTTTTTGTCAAAGTGGAGACAGAATGAACAGAATCGATACATTGATCAGTGTAGTCGTTCAAATCAGAAGAGCCCCGCCCTTTTTTTTTTGGTGCCCTGCAATTGGCCGGCGACCAGTTTTGTCTTTTCTCCACCTTTTTCAGCTCCAAAAAAAACTCCTGCACATTCTCGGTCCCCACAAGGTCTAGCAAACGCTTTCGTTCATTTTCTTCAACTTTTGATTCACCATAAGATTTTTAATTGTTTCAGTTTTTTATTCAGTTTACTCTCGTGTTAATTGATTGCCTTTTGTTTTTATATCAGATTTGGACATTCTGCGCAGCTGCGGTTGTTTTAAAAGGGCTCTGTAAATAAAGTTGACTTGATGAGAAAAAGTCATTTGACTGCGGTTTGATGCGCAGCATTCAGAGCTTGACAGGATGAAAACGTGGGAGCAACACAGCACGTTTACTTTATCTTGGTCAATCGTTGCTTCCAAGAAAACCACAATGAGTTATTTGTGGGGGAAACATCCTTCCCCCAGTCGCTGCTTTGTGACTCAACATGAATGAGGTGGAAGCAGTACAAAGCAAAGGGGAATGGTGCTTTCCGCCGGGTTATGAGCGCAAAAACCTCTTGTTGAGTCACAGATACGTTTCCAAACCAAACACAGCTCCGACTCCAATTACGTACCAAAAACCCGGCGCGACAAACGAGTTTCCCAACCCCCCTCCCCCCCCCCCCCCCCCTCCTCGGGAATCTGAACATTTTCCGACACACCTTGCGGCAGCTTCGCATCAACGCCTCACAAGCGATGGTCGCGTCGGAATGACCGGAGCTCCTTCTGAATCAATCTGGAGGTTCGACTCGGGGAATGTCGCTCCACCTTCTGTTCGTTTAACATCAACAACATCCTTTGTGATAGCCCGGCAGGCCGAGTGCTTTGCTTGGCATCATCTCTCACTCGGGGGAGATATTTTTAGGCCGTCCTGTATGAATTAGCCTGTGTTCAGTGTTCTCTCTGTGGGGCAGTTGAGATCTACCTGATTCTGGGGATGCCATTAGGCCTTCTAATAAAGGCCAGATTGTGGGAATGCTGGCAGTTAACGTGAGCGGCCTGTGGCTTGCTGACAGACGCTCCCACCAGCGGCGTAGGACAGAGGCTGCTTCATTTTCCCTATCCGCCAGAGAGACGCTATCAGCTGCTTGGCTACCGCAGACGCTTTAGCTTGTATTCTTTTTTCCCATGGGGAATTTTTAAAAGCCTCTCGTCTTATGATAGGAGATTCGTCGACTCCGTGGTCATTCAATGCTTCTGTGACAAAGAATGAATGGCAACAAAAAAAAAAAGTATAAGTCGTTATAGAGTCTCTTATGAATGAGGACAGTCTTACGTGGGTTATCTCTAAGGTCTTAGGGGCTTTTACACAATGTGGTATTTAAGTCAAAGCGATAAAAGCTGAGCTGTTGTTGTGTTTTGGACAGCTCTTTTCAAAACGTATCGGTACCATCTCCACAAAAAGGCCCACCGCACACCGAGCGGTGCGAGTAAACGGGATTGAACTGGCGGGGTTTTGCCACTAGTTTTCATGTGCGGCGACTAGTTTGGCTGGGATTGAAAATTTCAATCATGGGTGACAATGTAACGGCTTCACATGTCTTCATTGGCTTAAACCCTGGACTGGTAGCTCCACCCTTAAAACCGTTGGGTTAGGGACCGTCCCGGGAAGTTGAGTCAGTTTGACCTAGTCCTAGTGTCAGTCCAATTTTTAAGCCTAATTGGATTCTTTCTAACAGTGGAGCCAATTGTAGGATAGATAAAGACTCAATCAGACGCAAATGTCACTGAGTGGGAACTGAACCAACCAAGTGAGAGAGCCAAGGCCTCTGTGAAAGTAGTCAAATGTTTTGGGATAAGACCAACCAGATAAGAGACAAAACAACTAGATAAGATATTTTCACAGGATTGTTTCCATATAAACGAGCTCTCAAGTTTGATTGCCAAAGGACAAGGTCTACGTCGTGTTTCCTTTAATCGGCTTTGATCAGATCCGATCTGTGTTTGGAGATGGTGTGTTTGAAAATGGTCAATTGTGTCATCTACATTTCGTCACCTCTTTCTTTCCCGTCTAAAACATGCTGACACTCGTACTGTATGGATTTAATCCAGACAAGCTCCTTGAGGTCTGAGCATTATCTCGCACATGAATTTTCAGATGTTCTCATGGCTCAGAAGCTTATCCTGAGGAGACTTTTTTTCATTCAAGCTTTCTACTGCTTCATTTGTTTGAAGTTGCTCAGATGCCAGTACGTCCTTCACAGTGAAGTTGACCCATTGCGCAGCTGCTGTTGTTTAATATTCTTAATAAATCAAGTTTTCTCTTCTAACGCCACTGGCATGCTGGAATGCTTCATTTGAGCGTTCAAAGAAACAGTCGCATTTTCCATAATGCGCAACGGCCGCTTTGAAGTCGTTGAAGTGTCCGGTGTGTGTAGCGAAACTTGGTCTGAAGCCCGAGTGATTTGTTATGAGCGTTGCGTTCGATGTTGTTTAAACACCATGGAGGGAATCAACCACACTTTTCAAAGCTAATTGGCACCAGTAGCTTAGTGACTTTTATGAGGTCTTCCAAGAGAGAGAGAGAGAGAAAGTGGCCATTCATGTCACTGGATGATGTCAAGAAGAAATTGACTGCTGCTATAATTACAGCTGCTGTGTTTTTGCCCGTCCACTCGCAGTCAGCGTGAAGAGGATCTCAATAAATCAGATTTTCACGTTAAAGATATTCCTCTCAGGAAAAGGATTAGGAATGATCTTCACCACAATGCGCTGCCATGTACCCAAAGATGAAAACACTTGAGCGTTGTTGTTGCTACCACAACATCACATCATGGCTCCTCCAAATGGATGCTTTTGCAAATTCATCTGGGAAATGAAGTGATAGAAAAGGCTTTGTTGACAAAAGGTCCAATATGGTAGACATCTCCTGATGTTTTTCTTGGTTTTAGTAAATAATAGCAATTGTAACCCCTTGGTGATTATTTTGCTGTGTCCCTTGAGGGCTTCAGTGTTGACTTTGCTTTGATTAGATTTAGCTTGGTTTCAGGTTTCCTCACGTTTTCCTGTGTTCCATGTTCATGTCTTGTTTGCTCGTTTTGGATTTCATCTCCACCTGTTGTCTTCAATGCTGTTCCTCGCGTCTGACTATCAGCTTCAGCCACTCGTGTCTTGTTAGTTTGCTTGTATTTAGTTTCTGGTTTTCAGTGGGAGCTGTCTGGTGCCTGTAGACATGTCAATTGATTTTTTTTGGGGGGGCGGGGCTTCGACGCGTTACGGTTTATACTCTTATGCACACCTTACTTGCCTTTATTATTTTAAAAGCACTCATTTTGAGACTTCTTCATTTCTTCCTGCTTTTCTGCATTTGGGGCCTTTATATTTACATATACATGTACGTTGTGTATACTAATCAATGAGAGGAAACAAAAAGTCTTGGACATGTGGCAAAAGTGTGTTGGAGGAAAAATCATCACATTGGACTGGGACTGCACAAGCGCAAAATGTCGTCTAAGATTTAGATGCTTTGCCTCACTGGAAAAATGAGTTCATGTTGGAAGACGAGCATTGATCGGTCCTAGCAGTAAACAAAAAAGTCAACAAATATTTGGGGAAAAGCTGTTGCCTGGTTTTCCTGAAAACCGCTGTGGCTTGAATTCAAATTTTAAGCTTCATCTTGTCGAGTGGAAAGCTTTTGAGGTTTTACTTTTAATACTCGAGTCAATCGGCTGAACGAATAATCACACCCAGGTATATGAAATAAAATTAAAAATATATATAATGTCAGACACTCGTGTAATATGTACAATAGCCGCAGAATCTGGATCATTTAAATGTTTAAAACGGAGCATAGGTGGTCTAGAAAATGGACAAATGGATATCATTAACCAGGATGAAAAAATAGTGTAGGTATGTCCTACAATAATTGTGCGGTGATGGCTCCCAGTCCCAAGACGTCTGCATAAGTAAGCTGAGACCCAAAAATCTGGAACAATATTTTTTGGCTCCACTGATTTTTATTTTATTTTTTGCAATGAACAATGTCTAGGTACTATTAAACTAATTTCATCCATGAAAACATTGAATAAGTACATCTGGCAGCGAGTTATTTGTGTGTCCTGCTTGAAGCCCGCTGTGAATAATAACAATATTACCTTCTTCAATTTTGTCCAATTACATGGCACAAAATAAAAGGTCCTTCATCTAAATGTGGTTGTCTTTGGCTTTGCTGGACATGCTTTGGCAGAACAAACTGTAATAATTTGCTTTACGAATACTTTTTCAGGACTTGAGAGTAGCGAGCGCCATGTGTGGGTAGAGAAGGGCAAGTGTTAGAACAGGGACAGCGGTCTGAATGGGTTTCTGTAAGCACAAGAACCTGTCAATCCACTCAGTGAAAAGAACCGGTACTTGGAACAAATGAGATCCAATACAAAAAAAAATCATGTGGATTTCTTATATCGGTCACTGAGACAACATAACCATATCATGTTGAAAATATTTCGGCCAATAACGTGTAAATGTGTGGGCGTCTCTTACGCTTTGATAGTCCGATGCACCTGAGCGCTCCTTCCGTCTGCGAGACCCCATCTGTCTCCAGTTTGTCCCCCCCCCCCCTCACCCGGGCAGCCCACCCTGCGCCTGCCTCCGCTCGGCATGCCAACAAGTCCGGAACTCGCCTGGGAGGAAGTGCAATGTTTTCGCGGGGAATTTCGGGATTAGCGGACCATTGCGGGATTTTCATTCCATCTCTTGGTAGCTGCTCTCAAGAAAGGAAGCCCCTCCCCCTCCTTTTTTTTCTTACATAAGTCGGCAAGGGCCTGTGCGGATTCATGTGCTTCATCCCCCACCAAAAAATAAACCTGATTATGTCAAAATTACAGAACAGTACACAGCTAGAACTATTCACAGAGAGATAAGTAGGTAATTGAAACCATTTTGAGATATCTAGGTCAGAAAAAAAAAACCCATTACTATCATGTATAAGGAAAAGGAGTAGTCCTCGGATAGAACCCTGTGGTACTCCGCAAGTGCGGCACGGTCTGATGACCATCCATTTATGCACACAAACCGTTGCCCACCCTAAATATAATTTGTAAAGCACGTATGTTGCAGTTCCAGATAACAGAAGTGAATTTTGAAGGCTTTACATTGAACTAAATACATTTACAGAAAAGAAAATGGTCACGCTAATTCATTCCCGTTGACTGCAAAAATGAAATTGACTGTTCTTATGTGACCCGGATGACAAGCTATCATGATGATGTGTGTGGCTCAGTGCCAAGTGTGGAAAGGTATCAAATCAGCAAGGAGGAAGTCAATCAGTGCTCCAAGCGGGGTTGGGGGGGGTGGGCAGAACAATACGGTTGTGACACCAAGCCAAGTGGGGAAAGTGGGAGTCAACACGGTGAAACTTTGGAAGGGAATGTGGACCTGTCTGTGCATGTGCATGCACGTGTAGCCATGGCGTGCGGCCTTTCATTTGCATGCGTGTGTGTGTCTGAAACTTGGGTTGTGTATATTGCACCTGGCTGTGCTAGTTGTGCGTCAACAGCGGTGAGTCGCAGTCGCGCTGCTCGGAGTTGCGCTAACCTTTCAGACAAAAGGCCGTGACGCTCGTGGGCTTCTGCTAATCCTGTGACGAAAGCGTTTTGAATGTCACGTATTCTTCTGGCCGCTGTCAAAATCAGATTTAAAAGCGTGCTTGACTCACGTCGCTCGGACAACCGCTGAGCGAGGGTGAGGTGAGAAAGCATTTTGGTCAATAGGAATATTGACGCACGCATTATTTCAGTCACGGGTAGACACGGATACTACAGTGCTGTTGAATTTACAGTTTTAAAATATGTGCAAATAAAACAAGAAATAAATAAACACATTAATAATAATAATAATAATAATAATAATTATCACAGGGGTGGTCGGAAATGTAACCCTTGTGATAAACGACAAATCACAACTAAACAGCAGTCCAAAGACCAGGACCTGGTTTAGCTAAAAGGCTAGGCTAACTGTTTGTCTGCTTTCCTTGCCTCTTTTTTTTTCAGGTGTCAGAATCTGACCTAGTATGTATTAAGACTGATTTCTATAATAATAATAATGATAATATATATTGCACAGCTCCCCTGACGAAAACTCCGACAACGGCCGCAAAGTTCAAAATGTTCTGGAAAAATATACCTCAAAAATCTAATAAAAGGTTCTGAAGAATGTAAAGGATGAGATCCCCGAGTGTGTTTTGTATTTTCTTTGGTATTTTGTGTTTTATGTGACGTTACCGCAGAAGGTACCGTAGACGGGGAAACAGAAACGTGGGATGGTAATTATTCAACCAGAAATAAAAAATGATAGCGACACAAAAACGATTCGGTCGCTCAGTTAACTCGGTGTTCCTAAAAAACAAATAAGGAAAGATGTTAACATTTGAAAATGATAGGCTCCCTTGCACTGAAAAACATCAGTTCCACGATAAACGGTTTTACGGGTTGACGTATTTTTCGAATGTTACTTTTTGGTCAATAACAGCCAAATGCCCACAAAATAGCACTATTTGGAGGTTCGGCACCAAAAGGTCCAACAAAATACTCAACAAAGGATTTTCAAGTGTTTTTCGGTTTTGTATTTTGTGTTTTATATGAGACAGGTACAGTTTTCGTTATGGCACATTTTTCCCATATGACATGTTCTCAAAATTCAGACACAAACAGAAATTTGACCAAAATGTATTGTTCTACTATGGCGAAAATTAACATGCAATGAATTTCCCTACTGTTAATAAAAAACAAAACAAAACAAAAAAACGTTGTCAATACATCTCTGTGGCTGAAAGATTTTCTTTCAATCTGCTTCCATTGTCTGATGAAATCTTGCTCCTCTTTTCAGTCTATGAAAGCGTCACTTAGTGACTCATCAAAATGTTTGCAAAAAAAAAAAAAAGAACAATTTCAACAATATCAACAATCTGGCTGTGTATCCAGCTACACCCTGCAGCTTCACAGGAATGCCCGGAGCAAGAATCCATCAGATGCCAAGCTGACAGAATTTTTTGGAGCGTGCAAACTCCACATGATACTATATCAAGATTTGATTTTTTTTTTTCAAGCATTTACGCAGCCGCCGCGTCGCTGACATCATCCGATTTGCTCCATCAACACTGGCAACAACAGAAATCCTACACCTGGTGGAGGCCACCCTTTCAAGCCGTGTTTCGCTCCTCTTTCATGTGGAGATTTTGGGCTGGAGGCGATAAAATTGCTACAGGGTGACAGCACAAAAGAGCCTTTTAACAGACCACATAAGTGATGTGCGAGGAAATGCCGGCACCGAGATGCCTTTGTCATACGCCGACACTCAAAGATGGTTTCGAGGTTCTCCGGTGGAAAGTGTCCAAATGGATGCCGTTGGAGGAAGGATGAGTCACGGCAGCCTGGAGGTGATCAAGACATTCGAGAATTGTTGGCAACACCATATCCATAGGAACCGCAACCTCTGAGGTCAACTGTCCTGTCTGCTTTTTAAATCCGAACGGCAAAAAAAAAAAAAAATCCAGAGGGTGAATCATTGGTTATTTGGGCCCCCCCGGAATGATGAATGAACACAAAATATTTGCCTAGCAAACTGTATAACAGACATTGTAAGTCGTGTAAGCTATTAAATGAATTATAACAATGTTCCTGACCCTGGGCTGTGTAGTTTTTGACAAAAGATGGCCAAGTCCAGATGACGCCCAGAGTCACCTTCTGTTCTGCAATAAACGGCAGCAAGAAAAAAATAATAATCCATTTTTGAAATAAGACCCCCAGTGAGGAACAGGTATGCAAATGTCTGGTTTGAGTTCTTTGCAAGAAAATCGGTAACTCCTGTTATCACGAGGCAAGTTTTTGAAATGTTGTAACAAACAATTGAGCGGCTTGACGTGCGCAAGGCGAGTACGCACACGCATTTGCGCGTGTGTCATGCTCTACATTGAAACCAGCCGCCGTTTCGATGGCGAGGTGAAAAAGTTAGCGGCCGCCCGGCCCCTCGGCTACACAATGAAGACATCCTTGGAGATGGTCTTTGTTTACTGTCCGGTTGTCAGGGAGTCCTCCCAAGTCAGGCAATAAGGAAAGGGATTATTTGCTTTGGCACTGGAAGAAGGATCTAATCAGATAACTGTGACATGTGAAAACACAAGCATCCAATTCTCTCCATATCTGCGTCAGTTTCTGCTCACCTTTGCCTCGCTGACCTCGAGGACATTTATACAGAGCGTTTCTCAGGTTGTGAAGCGTTTCCTACGAGTTTGTTCTCATGGCAGTTTGGTCGGGATTTCAGATGAGGAAATAATGCACTGTTGTATGAGAAGAGATTTGACAACTGAGAATTCATTAGCGCTCCAGTCCTCCATCAAAAAGCTGCAGGTCGAGTCCGACCAGAAGAAAGAAATCTAAACATATTACTCAAGCCCGAAAGACTACAAGATAGATTTGAAAATGCCTCTGTGTAAATATAATTCTATAAAAAAAAATTCAGGGTTAAGATGATAACCCCTCAGTTCCAAATGTGTATTTTTGCATTTTCTGTATTTTTATTTTTCACAATTCCTTGTGGGATTTATTTTTGGACGTCAATAGCAATAAAAACTTAGAACATTATGGTTTATTTTATTTATTTATCATTAATATTTATTTGTTACATTTACTTTCTGTTGTCAACTCATTTCCTGATGATGAAAGTGGATATTATATAATGATGTGCTGCTCTTATGCAGGACTAGTAAAGAATTATTTTCCCCTATGCTCGAGATCTTTTTATTTTATTTTTTTCCCCTTGCTTGGCTGCGGAGGGCACGATAAGCTGGGTCACCCAGGACGGCCGAATTGTCACGTCTAATTGCCACATCTCGCTTGGGTGTCGTTGTAATGAAACACCGCTGGAGAGGAGCCAGGAAAGGTGAAGATTACACAGCGTCAGGCCACTCACGGCACAATCCATCCCTTCATGTCTCAGTATCAGCAAGTATTGTCAGGGCTGAGGGATGACAGGAGCGTTGAGGTAACTATTTTGCTAAGTGATGCATCTCAGCCCCGCATTGTGCCTCAACATGTTGATCCCACCGCAAAGCTGCGCCCGCTCAATGAAGACGTGACAAAGGCTGATTATTTCATGAGATGGAAAGTTTCCAGGGTGTGAATATTTCAGTGCGGCGTATTTTGGTTGAGGGATATCTGATATTGCAACACGTCTATAAATAGCTCTATGTGTTGACCGTGAAGAAAATAACCAAAATAGATTTCCGGCCTAAAAAAATAATACCATAGATGTGAATGGTTGTTTTTTTATTGATTTGATTTAAATAATTTTTATTTTATTTCTACTTTTTCTTCCAAAGTCTGCTCCAAGAGGTTCCTGTTCAGCCACAAATAGATTTGTATTTAACATGCCTTCAATTTTACCCTTTTCTTCTCAGAGCTAAATTCAATAGCAACCATCTTCGGTCGCTTTATTTGAACAAAACCCGTAAATAACCTCCCAAGACGTTTTGGTTTCAGTAATTACCTATTTTGCAAGTTTTCTGGTATCCAGCTACACAGATCTGGGACGAGACAATGCGTTTCTTGGATTACACTTCAAATGAGAGGAGGAGTTAGTGGTTGAATTTAATAGAAAGTAACAGAAATGCTATGAATTATGGTTTGGACTACATAATGGGTATCACTCACGTCTATGCGGTTAAGGCTTGTTTACAAGCAAAATCAAATGTGAAGCTCGCTAAGCAAAAGGGCCTCTTATTATCACAATGGCAAAAGTCATCTTTCCAGAAGATTCTATCATTTAAATAACCTGCCAGTCTAATATTTTGCGTGTATAATCTAGAAAACAAGAAGGGTGGGACCGGATAGGTTTTTGTATAACTTTCCATTCCCTTACACTGGTGTCAAACACAAGGCCCGGGGGCCAGATACGGCCCGCCACATCATTTTGTCTGGCCCGCAAAGACAAATGGCGCATCAAATTCATGTCAATACTAAAATGACAAATTGTTTTCACTTTTCAAAATATATCTTTTTTTTTTACCATCGGTATTTTTTAAATATATTAACAGTTGTTTGAGTTATTTGTTTGTTGTGTAGCCTACACTATGTATAATATGAGACATTCACAAATTTATTTGGGTTGGCAATTTCAATGGCCCTCCGAAGGAAACTATGATGCAGCCCGTGACAAAAATAAATTTGACACTCCTGCCTTAGAACATGAAAACTGCTTTAAACTATAACTGTTCCTTTTTTTTTTTCTTTTCCTCAAAATTTGTAGCTTTATTTTGAAATGTTTATATGTTTAATAAAAAATTAATTACAAATCACATATAAAATTCTAGGCTGAGTAATCCCTTTTTAATTTACTGCTTCAGCTATTGTGCGTCGTGGCTTTGCTGGTTGCTGGCAGCAGGGTGTCTCTTGTTTCATTCCTCACAGTTTTTAAGAAACTCATGATGCCGGTCCCGCCGGTGCCCCGTTCCTCCAGCGCAACGGGGGCCATACTGAGGGTCTCCGCCGCTTCTGCATCCTTGCTCTGGTTCCGTCGTTGGCGGGCTTTAGCGGCGGGGATTGTGATAAAGCGAGTGACGACGGCGATGTGATAGTTGCGCAAAGCCAACAATTTGGCGACGCATTCCTGAAAGGCCTCCATTAGCTGCTGGTCGGCGTGTTGCTGCACAAACATCCTCAGGGAGGGTTGCAAGGAGATGTCCCGGATGAGTTGCTTGTGAGCGGGTAACATGTAATTTCTCATGCATGTTAGAAAGGCACCTGCCAGATGAAAGGGTCATCATATAAGAATCAATCCAAAAATCAATCCCACGCGACTCTTACCACTTTTAGCTTCATGTTTGACTCCCAGAAGTTCGTCAAAGCAGTGGAGTAAACTGCTCTGTGCGGCACTCCCTCCGGAATACTCCATAGGTTCTGTTTGGACGCCTTCGTAAATCAGACCTTTTGGCATACATGGGTTGTCTTTCCATCTGTGGAAGAATGTCCCGTATACGAGAGAAGGCATTTAAACACGGGGTGTGTAGACTTCTGCTACCTGAAATTTGATGTTACAAAAGATTGAAGTACCCAGATAAGAAGATCCTCATGATGCCATAGAAGACAGCAGGATCCACATGTTCTATATGAGAGAAATGTGGTACTTTGGTTAAAGTGCTAAAGGAATGATTCTGCTTTGGATTTCAAGAAGCCACTACCATGCAGTAGTCTGAGGCACTCTGCCATTCTGTCTATGGACTGGCTGATGTCTCCTAAGGCTTGGGCCACAGCTTTAGTATCAGCACAACGGACACCATTGATCACTTTCGGAATGCTCTGAAACACAGTCACAATGATTCATTAGAATTGTGTTGGATTTGAAGATAATAACTGGATTAAGTATTGGAAAATTTACTAGAATTAAAAATTAAATAAAAAATTTGTATTGGAATGTAAATGATAAAATTATACATTAAAAATTTCTAATTGAATTAAAAATCACCAAAATCTGGAAAAGTCCTTCCCAGGAGAGTCGAAGCTACAAAGCTATTTATGTTTATGGAAATAAAATGTCTCAATCCTTTGGTCCATATATTCAAACATGACTTTAAAACTCCATCTTCACCCTCAGAGCAGGAATCGCTGCGAGCTCCACCATTAGGGTGACGATGAAGAAGCCTCGCACATTTTCACCACCAGGAATACTGACCAGCAGCTCCAAGTTCCTGCGGGAAGTAAATCCAGCTTTAGTTGAAAGAGTCCACTCTTGTATGCAACTATAAAAACAATTTAAAACCACACTCACCCAATGTCTAACGGCCTGTTATGGAAAATGCAAAGAAATGGGAACAACAGAACATTGATGAGGTTTTTTTTTTTTTTTTTCAATACAACAAAGATTTGCTCAGTAGTTATTTGTCTTCACCCCTCTGGATCCTTCTTGCGCCAGTTTGCTAGCACGGCGTCAGCATGGGTGAGAATTGGAGGCAGTCCTAAACGTCGGGACAGCTCCCAGTATGGAACAGCCAGAGTGCGCGGCAGCATCTTGGATGGAGAATGCATGTCATGTAACATTTAAACCTCGTCCACCAAACAAAAACAAAAAAAAATCATTTCAAAACTTAATCCACCATTAGTATTACCAGTAACCAGGGGCAGCTCTAGAATTATTTTTTTCCCTCTCCAAAGGGGGGTCAAGGGGGTGTTGCAAGTTCTATCAAATGTAACTGTAACTGTAACTGTGTTGGGCACTTGCCAAAATAAAAAAAATTCAACCATGAGAGATACCTTGACTGTGTCGCTCTCACCCTCCTGCCAAACATATCCCATGGTCATGACACCGAGGGCCAGGTGGGCTAGCCGGAGTTCCTTATGTCTCTGCAGGAACTGGATGCTCAGTTGAGGCATCTGCACAAATACTCCACTGAGTCATGACTCACTAAATTTGACTTTGTCGATTTGTGGAGTCCACTCACCTTCTCGATATGCGCACGCAATTCATGTGCGAGAACAAGCTCTGGGACTTGATGGGCAATGTCCATCCATGGTTGGTAGTAAGGTGGAAGTTCTTGCTTTGGGAACAAATGCAGGAAGATGGAGTTGGTTAATAGTTAAGGTCAGATGATGTAGCGGGGTGGGGGTGCAATCAGTTGTTCAACTGGGTGACCTGAGATGTTCTGCGTAAAAATCTTGACACAAAAATGATTTTGTAAACACACGTTGCCTTTCAGAATAAAGTTCAAGACAAAGCAAACAGAATGCCAGATTGCGGCTTTCCCCGGTCAATTGATCAAAATCAATAGCAGTAGCTAGCATACAAGCTAGGCGGTCCATTTTCTAAATGCTAGGTGAGCAATTTTGACTCTTAGCAAACCAAATATTCGCATTAAAAGTATATTTTTTACTTCAATCATTTGAGAGCTTCCAGGCAACTAACAATCAGGAATTAATTTCAAGCTATTTTCACAAAATGTAGATTGTTAGCGGTGAAAAATACCCACCATAGGTTCTGATAAAATAAAGCCCAGTTCCTCCGAGACGTGGTACGCGTGCAGAGAGAAAGGCGTTGTGGAGTCTTTGCAAGAAGCCATTGAGCATCTAAGAGAGCAAGACATATGCGGTAGTCGGAATGCATCACAAGACTGCGGCCTGCGTGGACTCCAGCACAGAGTTCACATTAGCCCTGATGTTAATAATTACACAACGGCAAAAGGAAAGGAGACCCTGACACTGCACAATGACACATAAAGCGTGGAAAATCAGCGCACAATATTTAAGGGGAGATTTCCGCGGGTGTCCGCAATGAGAGATAGATTGCCACGCCACAATTTTTTTATGCCAAGTGCTCGTGAATCATGGTGTTTTCGCTTCTGTCACAGGGCCCAACTTGATGTCATCTGCCATTTTTTATGTTACATGTGATTTATTGATGCAAGTACATGGTGTAAGGTTCTTTCTGTAACTTCTCAGGATATTATTTCCCGGTTCTTTCTTCCTCAACTTGAAGTTCTATTTTTTTTTCTTCTTCTTCCTGCCACCATTCTGCAAAAAAAAAAAAAATCCATTGGCTTTTCATTTTGCTACCTTTAATTGAATCATCAAAGTTGGGAAATAAAGCATAAAGGGCCAAACTACGGTAGGTAATCTACCTTGCGATGGCGAAGATTTAGTGTACTTGTAAAGTTAATTAAGTATAAAAATGGAACTCGTGGTGATATGATGTTTTTTTAAAAAATAAACAAAAAAATAAGTATCAAATTGGAGTTGGTATCAAATATAATAATAGCTGGTTATTTCGAAATAGTTTGTATGGATCGCAACTCAGTCGGATTATATGAAACATTCGTGCGGGTTTGTTGCATAATTTAGTTTGAATGGCAGTTTGCTTCCTCCAACCTAAAATTAGTTTGAATGGCAGTTTTTCAACTATTTAAAGCGGTAGAACGGAGCAGAAAAATAAAGTGTCAGCATCACCTAGTGGTGCAGGCTCAATATTGCAGCAATGATTTTGAAAGAGGTCCCTCCAAAAAGTTTTTTTTTTTTTCTTACAAAGCCAAAGTGGGAAGCTTTATTGCTCTTTATCTTACGTAAAGCTACAACATTTAAAAATAGTACTAAGCAACTTCATATTATTGTCAGTGGAAAGAATCTTCTGACTATTTCGACTTTTTTTAAGACTTTGGCCTATAATGCACATGATGGTAATTGGAGAATTAATTGATTCTTTTTTTTTTTTTTAAATGCTACTTCTAAGCATTACACTGGTATCCAATTGCAGCATTATGTCACAATGATCTTGCATGTGATTTCCAAAGCACCCTGCTGAGACCGATTAAAGAGCATGTGTTGCTCTTTCTAGGCCACCGAGGATCAGTGGAACGAGATTGATGGCACTTTAAAATGGATCACTGTTTAGTAATGTCTCCCCCTCCTTGCCACCCTCCCCCTCTCTCTCTCCCTCTCTCCCTCTCCTGCCTATTATTAGCTACAGAGGCCGATCGAGTGCGTTGAGGTGGAAGCATCCCACATGACCGTCACGGCTGCAGCACCGGCCGCCGTGATCGAGTGAGTGCTGGTGGGATTTCTTCTTCTGCTCTTCTTGTTTGCGATCCAGCCGGAGTAGCGTGTTTTTTTTCCAAGCCTGGCCACAAAGATGAGGTTGAACAGGGGTTGCCGCCAGCAGGTGCAAAGCCGCATCCGATGGAGTCGTGCTTTGTGTCTCGTCCCTCCACCAAACCCATGCGACACTTCCTCGCGTTACGGTAAGCAGGAAGAAGCTTGCATGTGTTTATTTATTTTTTTGGTTGCACTCTTTTGATTTTCTTGCTGTGGTGCCACAGATAAGCACGGCAGAGAGTGACGGTGGTGTTACGTAACGCGTAATGCAGCACAGCCTCATGACGAAAGAACATCGTTGCTTGGAGATGGAAATGTGATCCCACCCCCAACCAATCATATTTTGCATCATTAAATTAACACATTGTTCATTCGGTCGTACCGCGCAAGTCTAAAAAGCAGAATATGAAAATTATAGGCGGGTTTGTTGATTTTGAGTCATAGAGGCCCAGGGCATGATCACTGAGATGTTTTATATTGGCATGGCACCTTCAGTGAAGTCGAGATTTCAATGAAGGCTGTTTTTTATGAATGGCAGAAGATGCATTGATCCCTAAAGAATGAGCAATTCACTTGTAAATAGAGACTGTCCGCTTTTTCCATGGTGCTGAAATGGAGGAAGACGGTTAAGAAGTGGACGGATTTGATTCAGACCAAAATAGATCCATTGAGAACGACGAGCCTAAACCGCCCTCTGTCCCTTTCTTTCTTTCTTTCTTTCTTTCTTTCTTTCTTTCTTTCTTTCTTTCTTTCTTTCTTTCTTTCTTTCTTTCTTTCTTTCTTTCTTTCTCTCTTTCTTTTTCTTTCTTTTTCTTTTTCTTTCTTTCTTTCTTTCTTTCTTTCTTTCTTTCTTTCTTTCTTTCTTTCTTTCTTTCTTTCTTTCTTTCTTTCTTTCTTTCTTTCTTTCTTCAGGACACTGTGCTCACAACCATAAATGACATTGGCTTGTAGCTCAGCTACAATCTCCATTAGACAGTTCCAGCTTGAATGCAAAGATGGAGCGACTGATAGAGGAGAGGCGACAGTTACCTTGGAAACCACTCCTGGCTCGACAGCCACTATTTTCCAGATGCACAAATAATCCGTTTATACTGCATATTAGCCTCAGCGGAGTACATCTGCCTCGCATTTCGAAAGTTGGGGTTCAAATCCGGGCTCGGGCCTTTGTTTAGATTTACAACTTTGACGTTAACCAGCGTTTGAGGGTTTTGCTTTTTCATACAAGTATAATATTGGATGTAGGAGTGTGCTTTGTATTTTTGTCTGCTTGCCTCTTTAAATAAAAAAATGGTCACATGACGTCAAGAACGGAGTACTTGTGAATGGGAAGTCACGAGACCATTCACGGCTCGCTCAGCGTGTGAAGTCTACTAGCGGCATCGATTGGCGTTCGATTGAAGAAGTGATGTAACATTCTGCTTGGGTCTTTCAGCTCGCATTTGACAGATTCTGATATGGACTATGAGAGGCCTAACGTTGAAACCATCAAATGCGTGGTGGTCGGAGACAATGCCGTGGGGAAGACCCGCCTTATCTGCGCCAGGGCCTGCAACGCCACGCTCACACAATACCAGTTGTTGGCGACACACGTGCCCACGGTCTGGGCTATAGACCAGTACAGAGTATGCCAGGAGGTGAGGATGCGAATTCATAGTATGATTTGCTCTGTGAAAATGATTGACTGGGATCTTTTTTCAAGGTTTTGGAGCGCTCCAGAGATGTGGTTGATGATGTCAGTGTGTCCCTGCGTCTCTGGGATACTTTCGGGGACCACCACAAGGACAGACGTTTTGCGTACGGCAGGTGAGTGACGATAAATGAAATGTGCCCGTTACACAAGTTGCTTTGTTTTGAATCTTGTTTTTGTTTTTTCAGATCTGATGTGGTGGTACTGTGCTTCTCCATCGCCAACCCAAACTCTTTGTATCACGTGAAGACCATGTGGTACCCCGAGATTAAACACTTTTGCCCCCGGGCGCCCGTCATCCTGGTGGGCTGTCAGTTGGACCTACGCTACGCAGATCTGGAGGCAGTGAACAGGGCGCGGAGGCCTTTGGCCAGGTAGGAGGAAAATAGTATTTAAGACTCGGGATAAGGATTATAGTGACTGATGGATATTTAAAGAACAAAATGTCTGAGGAATAATTGATAGCCAATCATGGATATTAAAGCAAGATGAGCTCATGGCATCATCAAATTGGAATATAAAAAAAAACATATATAGATATTTCCAATTTGATACATATATATAAATATTATAGATAATTTATTAGATATAGTAAATTAATAATATATAAATTAATATATATATATATATATATATTAATAAATATATTTATTATTTAATATATCGAATTTAATAATGATATTTATAATTGAATGACATAAGTTTAATTTTCCTTTTCAGACCCATTAAATCAAATGAGATACTTCCTCCGGAGAGAGGTCGAGAGGTGGCCAAAGAGTTGGGAGTGCCGTATTACGAAACCAGCGTTGTTGCTCAATTTGGAGTCAAGGACGTCTTTGACAACGCTATCCGAGCTGCGCTTATCTCGCGCCGCCACCTGCAATTTTGGAAGTCTCATCTCCGAAATGTGCAGCGGCCGCTCCTCCAGGCGCCGTTCCTGCCGCCCAAACCCCCGCCGCCTATAATCACCGTGCCGCCGCCCCCGACGACCACAGAAGAGCACCCGGTGGGTCTTCTGGAGGACCCTCACTGCGCCGATGTCATCCTGGTGCTGCAGGAGCGCCAAAAGATCTTTGCGCACAAGATATACTTATCGACATCCTCCTCAAAGTTCTACGACCTCTTTATTATGGAAACGCAAAACGAGAAGAGCGAACGACCCACCCGCGGTCCGCTTTCGGGCCGAGAGCTGCTGATGCGGGCCGCCAGCTTCGACGTGTGCGAGAGCAGCGACGAAGGCGACAGGGCCAACCTGAGAGCCTGCACCAGCGACGGAACTCTGAAGGACTCGGAAGGAGGCCGTCGGGGACGATTGCTTTCCTCGTGGAGCCGAGCGTTCGTCAGCATCCAGGAGGAGCTGGTGGACGACCCCATAACGTACAGCCCCAGGCCCATGACCGTCGTACACATGGACCAGTCCATGCAGCTCGGACCCTTTCGAGCCGTGCTCCGCTACCTGTACACGGGCCAGCTGGACGAGAACGAGAAGGAGCTCATGCACATTGCGCACATCGCCGAGCTGCTGGAGGTGTTTGATCTACGCATGATGGTGGCGAATATACTCAACAACGAAGCCTTCATGAATCAAGAAATCACCAAAGCCTTCCATGTACGCCGAACAAACAGAGTCAAAGAGTGCTTGGCTAAAGGAACCTTCTCTGGTAGATACAAACGTGTTCTATTATCTTGCCAAGGCCAAGCCAATTCACGTAAAAACACTTTTCCAATCACATGATCCTCAAATTTAAAGACCCTGTAAATACCTAAGATTGGTTGTAATCCGGTTTTGAGGAACCGATTTTCGATTCAAACCAAATTGCGCTTTGGCAAGATAAGACAAGTTGCCATTTTGCTCGCGTTACCGAATTTTTGTTTCGCCATCTAAGTCAAATGACAAATTGCTGTGTCGACGCAGACGTGATCTTCAAGTTAGACGATGGAACCATAATGGCCCATAAGCCTCTGCTCATCTCAAGTTGTGACTGGATGGCGGCTATGTTTGGTGGACCTTTTGTGGAGAGTTGCACAAAAGAGGTAAGACGGAAAAAAAAAATGAACATGAATCCAACTATGCTTGTAATTTTTCGTCATTAAACACCACGACGTGAATGTCATTACTGTCAAATTGAGTAGCGAGCACTACTGCGGCAAAAATCACCACTTAGCTGTGTGCTCTGTGTACAAAGTGTAATTGAATTAGAGGCTTGCAAATGTGTCGTAATGGAATTACTCCGGCTTCTGCGCTTCACTTTTCAGCTGGTAGAAAATAGAAACATTTCTATGTGGAGCCAAACACAAAAGCTCTAAATGATTTTCTTACCCAAAGGTGCTGTTTCCCAACACCACTCGAAGCTGCATGAGGGCCGTGCTGGAATATCTTTACACGGGTCGCTTCTGTTCTCGCACTGACCTGGATGCCATGGAGCTTATCGTTCTTGCCAACCGTCTTTGCCTCCCCCACTTGGTTGCACTTACAGGTAAAACATTTGCGTACGGAATGTGCCGATGATGGACATTTGAATTCACGTTGGGTAGCGCTGCTAGCTTGAGTGACGGGATTTAACATTGCTCACAGAACTCTACACCGTAACGGTGCTGACAGAGGCAGCAATGATGGGGGCTGACATTGACGGAGAGGTTTTGGTGTATCTAGACATGGCCCAGGTAAGATGATCTACTCAAATTTGGATAAACCAGAGCCAGAATTCTCAGTGATTGGTCTGTATATGTTCTGCATAGTTCCACGGTGCCCAGCAGTTGACCGGCTGGTGCCTTCACCACATCTGCACCAACTACAACAGCGTTTGCCGCAAGTTCCCCAGAGACATGAAGGCCAAATCTGCAGGTAACTGCAGGAAGTTAAAACAACCTCTCATTTGCAGTTAACGCTCATCTGGCAGGTGGAAGCTCCTCGATTCCCTTTTAGACTGACTTTTATTCTCTTTAAATTGGGCTCGATTGGAATTGGAATGACGTCCTTCTTCATTTCCAACACAGATAACCAAGACTACTTTGAGAAGCATCGCTGGCCACCAGTGTGGTTCCTAAAAGAGGACGACCACTACCAAAGAGCTCGGAAGGAGCGTGATAAAGAGGACTACCTTTACCAGAGGCGCCAGTGTAAACGCAAGTGGCTTTTCTGGAACCTTCCTTCATCCCCCAACTCAAACTCTTCTTCTTCTGGTTCTTCTGCTGTCATCTGAGCAAGTGCAAAGGGACAGGGGTGATTGCATTCAAATATACAAAGTTTTCAAGGTCTTAAAAAAAAAAAAAAAAATCTAGGTGCCCACAAAAACATTTAAAAAAAAAATGACCCCAGAGTTCAAAAGAGAATATCTATATATAAGAACCTTTCACCTGTATGATAATGATCTTCATCTAACCTGAACTGATAACCAAGTGCTGCTTATTAGCTGCAACAACCAGCAAATCAACACACAACCCAAGTCTCAGAGATATAGCACTTTGTCCTTAAGTGTTTGTACAATCTACCACACAATGAGAACAGTCTGTCCTCAACAACAAGCCGACCATGTTAACTGGAATCGTGTCTAAATGTCACACTATTGGCACCTGTGTTACTTTTCTCGAATGTTTGTATTCACTTTGCAGAGCTAAAAGTGTGTCTGGAGATGCTCAGTATTGATTATTATGTGTCGTGATCTTGTCTGTGGCCTCACAAGGGCTGTGGTTTACACGAATGCATTCATTGTCCTGAGACACAAGGGAGAGGAAAATCATCCGTGTTTTCTTTCAAATGCAAGAAAAAAAAGATTAGATCTGATCTGTCATCACAAGGGATGGGGGCAATAATCAATTATCTGATTAAGGGATCATTAATAACTGCTTAGCTAGCCAATAGCTGCGGTAGGCTAGCTCTAGGTTAGCTAGCTCTTTTTGGACTCCTCACCACACACGAGAACCTGCTTTTTTGAGCATGACAAGACATTAAGTATGACATCATCCAAAAAAATTGCTGCTAATGTGAAAGAAAAATATTCCAGCGGGATACAAACCAATTTCTGGAAAAACAAAGATGTATTGTTCATTTGTGGTCATTTCTCACACCTTGCACTACAGTGTTTCAAATTGTCATGTTGTGTCTTGTATGTGATTGTGGGTGGAAAAGGGAGGATTGTAAATTGTACATTGGTTGTTAAACTGTGTAATGTGCAGTCACTTTATATTGTGCGCTGCAGGCATTGAGCAGGACAGCACACTATCATGGATTAATACGTTACGGAATATAGGCTGGACTAATCGTTTATGTGCAGCTACTTACTGTTGTGGAAAAATGAGCCAATGACTCATTTTGCTGGCCTCCACTTACATTACTAAGATATATTGTAGTATAATGGCAAAGTAGAGATGTTTAAATTAGACTTGCATTACAACATAGCACGCAATAGGATTGATTAAATAAAACACATTTAATTTTTAGGATGAAATATTCAGAGTCCCAACAAGAGCTTAAAATGGGAAAGGGATACCAAACAAACGGGCGTCTAAATTGATTTCCTGCTTGTACTGTAATAATGCTACACTTAATGATTATTCCAGGGATTTGATGAAAAAATGAAAATCCTTCTGATTGGAAAGGGGTTCTCCACTCCCTTGTTGTACAATGGTAAGCATGTATCTCCTCTCTCGAAGCAACAAAAATACATTGTGTTTCACATAAAAGAAAAGAAAATAATACTCAACATTGTTAATGAATAGTTAGTCCGCAGAATATTTAGTATTGTTATTTCCCCCCCCCCCCCCCCCCCAGTGGTGTGTTTCATCTATGAACATGCATTTAACGCCTCTGCGTATTGCTTTTAGAACAATTTCTGCTGATGTTTAACATCAATGACACCTCACGCCTTAATGTACAGTGTCAGTGTATGGTATTGAATGTAAAGTAGTGTTACTTTGTGGATATCAATGTTCATATTTCAGAATGTGGATGTCAAGCAATCTGTGTGCAATATGAGTGCTTTAGTTTCAACTCTGCATATCTTGTTTCATGCTCATGAGAGAGAGAAAATATTCTGGCCAAGATGAAAAAAAAAAAAAAAAATCATACGTTTGCAGCATTAGTCATCTAATGAATGCAGGGATCTAAAATAAGTTTATTCCATTGAAGCTAAAATTATTCAATAATGAAAAATTAAAAAAAAATTGTGAGACCACACAAAATTAGACTGGAATTTAAAATTGTAAATAAATGCGAACGATAGGCTATGGTGCATATTCAACAAAAGTTTTCTACTGCGCATATTTAAATTTCAGACTACAAATTTGCACTGCTTTGTAGCAAAAGGTTCTATTCAAATGACTCAAATCATTAAATATGTAGACAACGTCAGGTAAAGTTTAAAAAGATAATAACATTTATTCTAGATTATTCTAAAATTATCCTTTTTGTGTTTGGGTGCTAATATTGCCGCTGCAGAAAAGCACAAACCAAAGGGAGCTTAAGCAGCACCAGGAATATATAAATATGTATATGCTGCACAATCACTATTGCATAGTTTAAGAGGCCTTGTTTGGAAATTCAGAAAAAAAGAAACTTAAAAATAAAAAGAATTTGAATGTTTTTCTCAGTGTTCTAAGCCTAGGTGACGTTTTCCTTAAGTCATCGGGTGGCTTTGATTCTCAAAAAGATCTTTGTATTGTTTATTGAAATCTGGAATTCTGTAGCATGTGTTCTTGAAAATATGTAAATAAATTTACTACATAAAAAACGAAACGTCCATTGCAATCTGTGTGTATTATGCTCGCCTTTTATTTATAGTCCACAAGACACTTAAAACTTTTTTTTTAAATCACCAGTCTCAGTGGAGCGTCATTGCTGTGCTAAAAATAATAATAATACGTAATTATTATTATTTTTAAGTGTCGTGCCTCATCATCAACTTAGTGGGCGGGCGTGACTTCACTTGACATTTGAAACCCGTTTGACACGCTCCACTGACTCGGACGTCAGCTGCGAAGAGACAACTTCGACGCAATGGTATGAATAGATATTGCAGATTTCCTCGTGAAACTTATGCAAAAGTCAAAGTTTCATCGTGTCAACTCAAGTAAAGCTTGCGGTTAGCGATAGATTGGAACTTCCGTGGATTTTTGCGGCGCTGTCAACAAGCGTCATTGCGGCCTACTGAAATATCGACTTGTATTTGTAAATTTACCGTAATGCTCCAACGCATGCGCAACACAGATTGGTAACATTATATGACAGTATTACTGCTGTTATTTTGTCTGTTTGGCCACTATCTGTCTTGTTTGCATTTTTTTTTTTTTACATTTCCGGATTTCATTAGGCTCTCAAACCAAAGTATATTGATAAACATGCTGCTCCTAACATAGCACTGACACAACCAAACAAAAGTATACGACAACAGTTTGGCCTCCAATCAGTCCCTATTATGCTTTAACTGCCCACTACTGTTTTGCTTTATATCAATTCTGCAGACGGCGTTGCACCCCGTTTTCCTGCTCTTATTTGGCTGCATGTGGGGGGCTCACCTGGGCCTGGAGAATGATCTTATTTGCCTGTAAGTATGAGAAAATAGCACTGTCCTAGGAATGACATTTAAAAAAACAACAACTAGTAATTGCATGTAAGCATGGGGCTATAAATTGTCACTGAATTCTTCTTCTTTTTTTCTGGTTATTTAAGCGGTGGTCTCGAGGTGATATACCCAGAGCTGACCGTTGACAGATGCATGGTTGTTCCAGACGATGACAAGAAACTTCGAGAGAAACTCACCATTAACTGGAAAGCTCCAATTATTCGGTACCCTGCAGCGGTCGAGGTAAGATTGACAAATGTCATGTGTCAATCACGCAGATTATCTTGTCATTTCTTTCGAGAACTTGACAAGTTCAAGAGATATTGATTATTTCTTTAGCAAGTAAGAGCAAACCATACAAGTGTCTAGATGATAACATGAAAACGTGAAGTGATCAAGGCAATTTCATTTGTCAAAGTGTGCATGATCTTTTTCTTAACACCAGAGTGCACTAATGTATCATATTTGTCATCCTGAAATTACTTTCTGTCCCAATTCAACACCAGTGGGTGGTGCTAGCACTTTATTGTTGGCGCCGCAATGAACAACAGATAAATGTACTGTACTGTGATTTTATTTCACTTTTGTCTTATATGCATTTTTTGCCTCCAGTGAAGATAGTTAAAATGACTTGAATAATTTAATTAGCACACGTTGTTGTTTTAAACAATAGCGCAACACCGAGCTCCGAGTCCAAACATTATTATGGAGAATAATTCTTAAAATACAGGAGCAAATAATGAAAATTCTTGTTTCATTCTGGATGTACTTCTCAATTGTAGTAACTCACACTTCCACCAAAAGTCAGCTGCAATATTCTCCAGTCACATAACTGTTCCCCGGCAACTCTTTCTGGGTCCCTTAAAAACGTGCCCTATAGTGAAGATGACGTGGAATTTTTTTTTAATTGAAATCCAGATCTCCTCTGTGGATTCACCAGCTAAGCAGTCCACTTTGAACATGATCTATTGCCCAAACCTCGTTTGATCTATGGTCCTATAATACCGTCTGGACTGATTCACTGTTCTAACCAGACAGCAAAAACGCATTACACATGAAAATAAATCAATAGAAACTTTATTGGCTTGGAAATGCTATTCCCTCCGTTTCCCCGACACTCGAAGAAATTGGCGCAATTGAAAGACCGCGATTGTCGCTGGTATTGTTGCCGTGCCAGTCCACCACGCTTCCTGTCAACGCGCCACCGCTATTCTCTGCCACTCAGCCTCGCAAACCTGTGGCAGCGGGACAGAATAGCGGGCGCTTCGGCTCAAATCCACCCACTGGTCCTCCCACTCCAATGCCGCCAAGGGAGGCTTGCCTGCTGAGTAATTGTAATGGAGTGCAAAGGCCACACGGCCTATAAACACACCTCGAAATATGGCCAAATTCCAAAGCTTTGAAATTCATTTGGAGATGACCATAATTACTGTGAACAATAAGATTTGGATTTTTTTGGGATGTTTTGCGAGGATCTCATCCGCATCTAAACTCATTATAGCCGGGTTTCACGCTTTTTTTGTCGGACTTTTTGTAGCTAAGCCAAACAAAAGTGTGAGCCTTCTCTTAAGTTCTTCCTGATTTCATGTTGTAGGTTTGTACTTTGTACGTTCCTAGAATATTTGAACAAATGCGTAAAAAGGACTGCTTTGTATCTTCTGTGACAGTTGCAGTGCTATGCTAGCTTCCTCCGCTAGCTAGCTTAACCCCGACTGGGGACCGGTTGCATTTGGTGCTAACACAAACGAACGTAACGTGATAAATGAACATCCTCAAACACAAACTTTCTAGTCATACCAACCCCGGAGTTTTCGTCCGGCTCAAAGCCAAGTAGTCTTTCAAACGAAGTCTTTCTTTTGGTAGACACTTGGATGGGATGGACCGAGGGTTTAAAGCATGACTGTGATTAGCGGCTGCCTCAATATGATGATCTCTTGAGCTTCTAATAGTGTTTTTCCCTCTGTCTCTTTCTTTGCTGCTTTTCGCTCTCTGTGAATGATTTTTATGCTTTGCTGAAACACGCGGGGGCGTTGAGAGAGGATTTAAATGCAACGATCCCCCTTCCTCTTATTTGTGTGTGTGTGTGTTTTGTTTTGGTGAATCTCAACGTTCTTTTCTGCGAGCCTCTGATGACGACAGGGCAGCTTTAAGCCTGGCAGTGCCCACGGCAGCAGCCTGCCGTCTCCGTGCTGCCCACTCCCCCCCTCGTGTTGGCACGCCGGAGACGCGAGGGTGGGGTTCCTCTCGCGCAGACCCTGTCATTCCCAGGAAAGCCTCCGCGTCCACCCATGCAGGATTCCTGCAGCCACCCCCCCCCAAAAAAAAAAAATCACGTGGATTGAAAGTTTAGAAGACTTCATTCAGCGAGGCGAGCTAATATTTCCACAGTCATATGACTGCAAGGCTCAACAAGTGTATCGAGTACTGGAATATTTTCGACTGATCCATTTGATATTTTATTTCTTTTTATTCAATCACAAACAGCGTGGCGCAATTTATCAAGGAAAATCAGATTCCCCCTGGACAATGCAGATTGTTGGCACTTGTGTGTTTTGGCAACAGAGACTCTCCACGCTTCACTTTTTAGCCACCAGTGCAATAACGAGCCTTTTTTGCTTCCAGGCAGGGTTCCATTTACGGTTCTGTGATTATCATTTTTATTGAAAATATCATATCAGTAAGATGATAGTAACAAGTCAATGAAATATTTTTCATAGTCCATTAAACATACTAACTGGATGATTTTTTTTTTTTTCTTCAATGGCTAATAACTGGCATTTTTGCAAACAAAGGAGGAACAAGTCTACTGGCGACAGTCGTGATAAAATGAAATCGTTTGCCGACAGGGTTGACTGAGGTTGATGGCAAAGACCTTGACAGCGGGCCTTTATTGGAAATAAAATACAAACTCACGCTTCCTGATTAATATTTAGAAGTCAAACACAAAGTCTTACCTTTTGGATTCGTATACATTTTTGGTAAACTCAGTTCAAACTCATAATGTGCACTGGAAGGATAAACATGCAAGATTAAATTTCTATTTTTGAGAAGTACAGAAACCTAACATTTACCCTGGCAATCATTTGGCGATTGCTCCGTGAAGCCGTCACGGTACCACATTGTGATGTGAGCCAAAATATCAAACTTTTTGACTTCCTCGTCAATTCTTTTCCATTGAAAAACATTTCAGTCCTCATCTAAACTCTTTGCTGTTGATAGTTTGCGCATAATAACTGATGTTGAAAACTTTTAGGAAGGATTACTGCGGTGCTTATGCTTAAAACTGGGTTAATTTATTTATGCTCTCCTTTTGACAGCCTCTTTTTCTTTTACAAGCACGTAATCCTGAAGTGGCGTGATCACATGAAGTTTACTTGAAGACACACATGCATGGCTTAGTGGCACTTTGCCCAAAAATGTTTTGTGGTCCGGCACAGGGTTTAGTTCCACTCGTGTCCCAATCCTCTGATTCACCTTCTCTAAGAACAGCTTGGGGGCTGCTCATTATGCTTAACGCTCCATAATGCCTTCCCCTTCATCTCTTCGGTGCTCTTATTGTCTTAAGTCTGAGCCAGTGTACGGGGAAAAACAGGTTAATACACGTTTGGCAGATAAAATAAGATGTTTAGGCTTTTTTTTTTTTTTCCCCCATTGGGAAAGTTTTCCACGGGAAAGTGATTCCCACGACTTGGGTTCTCCCATTTTTAGTTGGTTTTTTTTGTGTAATTGCCATGTTAGCATTTGACATTGCAAGTGATGCTAGCAATCAGGCCCGTTGATGCTATGATTACTAATGTAAGGACAGTCGATGGGAGAAAATGATATGCGGATTAACTGCTAATCCATTTACATCATTCATTCCAGCTCAGGTTCTTCATTGTCTTGTAGTGCAGCACTCTCAAATCGGTGTAAACACAACCACCTAGCTTGATTTTTAGCATAATACCTGATTAAATTCCCTTGAAAGACTCCATGAGAGAAATTCAATTTGATTTGGGAGACCTTTAAACTTTTAGTCTCCTGCTTCTCCTGTTTGGTGTTTTACATGTTTGCAGCAGAAGATTAAGGCAAATGTTGACCTACACAAAGAGGACTAGATAGCATTAGCATAAACGGGATAAAACGGCTGTCGAGCGGAACTGTGACCAGGATGTTTAACCGTGCTTTTGTTGTCCTCGAGGTTGATGTTTGTGAATTATTAAGCAAAAGGTGGGATGGTTTTAGATTCAAGAAGCTTAAAATTGCCAAAATCTCCAAATAAGCTTCCATTCTCGCTAGCCAATCGCGTTGAATTCCGGTGGGCTTGTTTGTTGATCACCTCGACCGACTCGTGTTCAAAACACTCGAGATTTAGGTGGCTTTTCAAAGCGTGTATCTCGACATTTATCCATCTTAATCTTCTTAACATATTAAAGTGATATTTTTCTGGAGTGGCTGAAACCGGAGACGCTCAGCACACCTTACGGCGGCGCTAAGACCTTCGAGGCATTGTGGACATCTAAGGGGGAGGTGGGCACAAGTCAACATGCTTCCACGGAGCTGTGCCTGCTGTGAGGCCATTTCAGTTTGATAATATATAAATATTGTTTTTGTTTTTGTTTTTTTTGTTTCAGTCATTAGTCCAACTGTTGCACGCAGTCAGTGTTCTCAGGTTGGGCTCTGCCAGCACTGCCCACACTGTGGTGTGGAGGTTTTGGAGCTGAAACCAAAGCTCACAGAGTAGGTGTTTGCAGGATTCAAAGCTTTTGCTTTCTTTCAGGGAATGTCAGGAGAGCTATCGATAACGAGCGATGACATATTGTCGCCGGATGACGTTGCTGGAGATTAGTTTTTTGTTTTTTTTTGGGATACTCGAGATGATGCCGTTAACCTTTTCTTTCGCAGTGATGCAAATTTGCATATCCGCAGTGACGTTTGCAATAAGTTTTGTGCAATTTCAGTGAGCGGGCAGCGCAAAGGTCTCGGTCAAATTCAAATCCAGCTCGAGTCCTTATTTGCCCTCGGGGATGATGTGTCGCATGGGTTGAAGTGAAGTTTCCATGTGGAGACGTTCATTGTGGCTGAAAGTCTGACATGGTATTTAGCCTCATGTCTGTCTGCGTTAAAGTGCTCATGATGGCGGTCCGTTAAATTGTGACAATAGTTCACGCCAAGTACAGTTATGAATTCATCAGAATTTCTTATGGTTTAGAATATAATAAGTAAAAAAAAAAAGTTTGTTAGCACAACCCATCAAATGTCAGCAATTTCTCTTTCCATATATGGAATGTTTTTGAACAGAGCGACTTGGAGCAAACCAGACGTGCTGGCTTCTTTTCATGTTGCAGCCAATAGAAGAAATTGATTGGAACTGGGTGGCTTAGGACTGGATTTTCCTCAACCGTCATCTTTTTCTTTAACAACTACAGATTAATTTTGTTGTCCAAATCCTATCGAGTGGTGCTGCAGGTTTTTTTTTTCCTTAAGTGAAAAGTTGATATTGTTGTCGAGAGGTAGAAAGGACTTTTTTCATGTGTGCGGGAATGTAGATTTCTTCCCTGCGTGAAATCCTAATTGTGCCTCGGAGGCCTGCGAGGCTATCTGTGCTCAGCTCAGCTCAACAGGATTTGTGTGTGTGTGTGTGTGTGTGTGTGTGTGTGTGTGTGTGTGTGTGTGTGTGTGTCAGAATGTGTACATCTGCTTCAGTTTGCATATAACCCCTTTCATTGCACAAGATGCAGATTTTTTTAAATTTTTATAAATTGTATACCTTTGCCGATAGGCTGATCCTGTGCATCTGTACTTTGATTTTTGTTTTTTGTCAAAGGCATTGAAAGTTTTTATTTTTTTAATCATCAAATATACACGTGATCCATATTGCACGACAAGCTTTTATGGTCGCTCTTATCGATTGGGTGAGTTCATAGCGGTAGGTTAAAATCTTTTAAAAAAAATACATAATGGGTCACAACGATCTCCGTTTGGGTTATTTCTTGAATTATTGCTGAACATTTATGCAAATCCAGGATCAAATCCTGTCTGCCTGCAGCAACATATCTTGCCGGATACGAGAAAGGCAGGTTGCGCTTGACAGTCAAAAAGGAATTGCGACGACATATATGCCAAGATTATTGCTGTAGTCATTAATTGTTGCTTGAAAGGGGATTAGGATTACCACCATTACTATAGAACACTCCCAACACCTGTCCCTCCTTAGATCTAACCACATTACATTTTTTTTTCTTATTTCGGTATCAGTTCAAGTTGGCAAAATAAGAGGCTGATTTATTCAAATGAATCATCGTCGCTGGAAATGATTCAATATGTGCCACATTCAAATGGGTGATATATTATTCCCTTGGGGAGAGGCAAAGATGGAGGTTTTATTTGTACCGTCTTTATCAGCGTGTCAAGCGGAAAGGCTGAGCTTGTTCTCCGTGAATGGACGAGCCCTTGAACCATAAACCTGTACCTCCTCTGATAACACTTTCTGCATTGTGATTATAAATGCCATTCTCCGTAATGTCCTCTGTGACAGCGCTAAATGGAACAACACGCACAAAATGATTTGTCAGATGTTTAGAATTTTGATGAAATATATATTTCGGGGGAGATTTTAAAACTAACACTAAAGCTTGTCAGTCCGGCATGCACTATGCGTTTATAAAAGACATATTGGGGACTTCAAAGAATATTTTTTATATTTATTATTTAGTTCTCTTTTTACACCAGAGGGTTTTCGATGTGTGTTATTCACATCCTTTAAAAAAAAAAAGTCAGCGTATGAATGGACAACTTGCAGGATGCCATGATTTATTATTCTGTTGGTTTATAGATGGCAACAGGTGATGAGTTTAATCTCCAACTTTTTTTTTTTTCTTATGTGAATTTGTTCAACGGAGGGTCCCACTTTTGTCTGTTTGCAGTGTCCGCTAAGAGTGTTCCCTGAATTACTCAGAGCCCAAGCGATGACATGGCCCTGATTGTCAGACGGGTGGGCTGGTGACACTGGAACACAGACGGTGCTTGTCTGTTTGAAAGATTCTCTTTCAAGCTTCCAAGCAGTCCCAACGTCTCCCCAACCAACACCCAACTTCGCCCACTGAAACGAGACTCTTCCATACTGGAAAATCCGGCCCTGTCAACTGGCAGTCTGGACTCTGTTCAGCTTACACAAGATGCCGACTCCCCCCCCCCCCCTTCCCGTCCTAATAATCACTCGAGTTTGCCACCCCATGTAGATGTCTTTTGGTCGGCATCCATGGATGGCGTCAATAGCATCTTCCTACACAACAGTGACTGCGCGGAGGGCACTAGCAAATGTGGGAATAATTTACACTTTCTCACTGTACTACCATCAGCAACCATAATTAATCATGATAGAAAAAATGTGGAAGCCATCTTGGCTGGTGAAACACACAGTGCCTGTGAACAGCCCCTGACGCCTTGAACCACTCCGAGGGCCAAACAGAAATGGGTGTCAAGAGGACTAAGAACTCAACTCGCAGCAAAATTTTGACTGCGCCATGATAGGTCGAAATAATGGCGCACTTTAATTTATACCTAATATGAGTCCAAAATAGTTTTAATTAAATCTCATGTGTAACTGTCAGAATTTCACTTCATTTTTTTGTACATGTTTAAATATCAAAAGTGGGGAACGAATACAATAAAGAAAACTAGTTGTATTGTTCAAATGTGTTGCGTGTAAAAATTTTAACCGTAATATATGTATTAAAAACAAACCGTTCTTAAACTGCTGACCCTAAAAGTTAAATACAACTGAACTGATTCGTTCACAGACCACTAGAGGGAGCCCATGTATCACTCGTCATTCAGGTTGCAGGTGAGCTGAATCTCATTCCAGCTGACTTTGGGCAAATATAGCCAAGCGTAAAGTCTTAAATTAATCTAACATGTACATTTTGGGGAATTTGTGAGGAAACTGAAACACATACATGGCTCACAGGCTGTAAGTTTTATAACATGAATAAGTTTGTGTATTTGTATGACAACTTTCTTTCTCAAGTCATTGTTGCCTTTGAAAAAAAAAAAAAGATGTTGATGGAACAGCACTCTTTGACTTCATAACATGCTGCTTGCTTGACAGCATAATTATGGACATGAGCCCAAAACATTATAATTTTCCCTGTTTGAATGTACTGCGTCCTGATCAGCATAACTAGCAATACATGTCAAAAAATATGCCGGCCTCATTTAGCATGGCGGGATATGAAATTCACATTCCCGTGCGTTGCCACTTGAGTACCTGTTAGTGGCGTTTACCGTGCCGGAGCGTGTGCATTTGCGGGGATTCGCTTTCACGGCGGTGAGTAGGTGTGTAAAGCATCCACCCAAAAGTGTCGGAAGCCACAGCTAGCAAGATGGCATCCAGGGTGACTAATAAGCTTAACATGAGCACGGCTGTGGTGAAAGAAGTCGTCAATGTTGAGAGAAATGCAGAAATTCTTCCCGAGGCCTTTTTCCCCCCTTCAATCACACTGCCAACCATCTTAATGTTAACTATGCCAGCGCTACTTAGGACGAACAAACAGACGGAATTGATCAAAGTAGTCCGATACTCAACTTTAGTTCCGCAATTGATTTCCTTTTTTTACGACAATGTCGATGCGTCACGCGTCGTATGAGTGATTGAATGATTATTCCCAGCGTGATTCCTCTTGAACCGCCGCCTCCTCCGAATTCACCGCTACGCTCGGCTAATATAGCACGAGGGAGTCTATTAGCTCTGTTGTTTTGGGCCCCCACGTTATAGCTTTTATGTCAACATGTGACTTTCCCTTGACCATGTGGCTCTTCCAAAGTGTGGATTTATAAGCCACTTCACACTCCGCTCCTATGTGGGAGGCAGGCTGAGTTTAAAAATAGGTAGGTTTGGAGGTAGCGAGCAAGCCGTGCCGCACGAGGCACTTAAGGAACACGCTGAGGTTTGTTCTCTTTGCGTACGTGTTGTGTCAATACTCGGGTTTAAGAGGATCGGATTCAATCTTCACATTTAGTCAAAGGGATGATGAAGAAAAATGCCATTGCCAAGTACAAAAGTGTTATTCATGAAAACGAGGAGCGTCTCACCCGTAAGGTGACTGAGTGACCTCTTCCATTTCCGTTTCATCTTTTACCTCTCAGGCCACATTTTTTTGAACGGGATTCAATTACTGCTGCCTGTTTGACCCGTTTGACCAGAACCACCAGGATTAACTCCATCTTGTGACCTCCGCGGCTGCACAAAATCAGACGGCAGATCCAGAGCGGCGCTAACGTACGAGTTTTTCGAGATACATCTGGAATTTATATGAAATACCGTCTTGTGTTTTTTACGTGGAATTTCTTTTCTGTATGAAGAGATCGATCTTTCAGCCTCGCTCTAAGCTGCATCAGATGCTCGTTAAGCCTCGGCTGTCTCTTAATCACAACACGGATACCTGTTAATTACCAAACAAGTTCAAATGTTTTTGAGTCTTAAACTGGGATTTCGTTGCCGAGCTCCGGGTCGAGCGCTGTGCGTACGGTTAACCATTAAATGAAACGCCGCTGGGTCCGACGTCGACGAGGAGGGAGGATGAAGCAACGGGTGTATTAATAGGCAGCTACACGGACGACACTGTTTGCTGTCGGGTCGGGGATAAAGCGTGAACTTGTAAACTCGCAGAGGGGCTTCCTCCATCCCTCTCCTCGTCTCGCTGCCTGGCTATTGCTCTTCGCGGTGTCATCAGTTGGCAGAACCGAGCTCGATAGCAGAGGCCGTTCTATGAGGGTAGCGATTAGACAACTCTCTGATTCTCATCCCCAGCAGAGTTCACTCAAAGGTAAGCGAGGGGTTTACATCCGGAGATACTTTGTGCTTTGTTCTTTTTTTGTAGTTATTAGTGGCGTCGGGTCATTACGGTGTAGCCATGAAGGCTGCAAAACCAAGAACATATTGATCATTGAGTATATAATACGCTTGCCAACTTTCAGTCAAAAGCCACAAAAGAAAATCTAGAGAGTTCAAACCGCCATGTGTGAAGATGAGTGGTCAGAACGGATTAACGGTATTAACATTGGTTTCAATGGATAGAGATGATTTGAGATGAGTGTTTGTTTTACATGAGTTCTTCTATGTATGCTAAGGTGAGAAGAAAATTCCATGATGGAAACAGTTTGAATCATTTGAAATGAGAAATCGCATTTAAATGTGAAATACATTTCAATTGGAAGAAGTTGAAAGTGAACCATTAGTTCCACTTTAATAAAGGTTCCACTGTATTTCCGAGTCAGTTTCACACCTTGGAGCTCTCAAAAGTGCCTCATAGGGATATTTCTAAGTGATTAGTACTCCTCTTAAGAGTACAGAATTTAAGCTTGATAACGGGATAATGGTGCATCCCGGAGGTGATTAATATGCTTTATTTGCTCAAATCCTCATCTTTTTTTCCATCATGCGAGCTTCTATATGCAGAAGCATATCTTTCATGTTCTTAGGCGAACCTTGGCTCTTTCGAGATGGTTTTTTTTGGGGCTGAAATGTTCTTATTTTCATTTTTTTCCAGCCAGTTGGTAACTTTATGTGGTGGCATCATCGGGTTCCCAGGTCAGTTGTCCCCAATTATGCTTGACAAGGTCGAGGGGCGCGATACACACCCTGGACTGCTTGGCAGCCACTTGCAGCATATAAACTAACATTCCCATTAAGGGCAATTTAGTCTTCAATTGACCTCATATGTATACTTTGGGAATGAATGTAGGAGGAAGCCAGAAATAGAATATGTGTGCCTTTTAATATGTCGATTTCTCATTAGTATTAATAGTGACAGCAAATGGAGTTCCATGATGTATTTTTTGTTTTATTTTTTTTAGTCTGCCCTTGCTCGTACAGTATCCACCTCATATTTGGATACAACGTTGAGTTGGTTTGAGCCCTGTTATATTATTTCAGATGGCAAAGCATGCATCTGTTTTTCCCTGGAGTCTTTCACACATATCTGTGTGCAATTAATGTGGATTTTGACAGATGGAGAGGGAAAAAAAAAAAAAAATGTCCTCGTGTAAGAGAGAGAAGGGTACATGCCACAATGTGTGAAGAGCAAGCACGGAGGGATCCACTCTTATATTTTCGCCGCCCGTGCCAGATGGACCGGGCGAAATTCTAACAGGTAGAAAATTCAACAACCCAAACGTGCCCAGAAAGCATCAGGAATGAAAACAATTCCAAGTGTTCTAAATTTAGCGTTTAAGAAACATCTTGTCTCCATCCATGATGAATGTTCATCAACATAGCCATTTCTTTGAATGATAATTGTGACCGGGAGTCATGTTTAATTCAAAGTGTGTGTTATGAACACATCAGACTTAAATTTTTTTTTTTTTTTTTTTATCACTTTGCCTGGTAGCGAACGTGTACAAATGAGGATTACAGAACTGGTGAGAAGGCAACAGGTCATGGTTGGTAAGCCGCCCGGGGGGGTCACTCATATGGAGTCACTTTTGACAGGCTGTGGAGGAGGCTCCATTGTTACCCGTCTGTCTGCATGTTACCTGCAGGCGCTATCGTTGAGACTACGGTATTATCCTATTATTAGGCTTAGTTGTTTATGCTTATTACCGCTTGTCAGGTAGGCAGAGAATCCTTCTCAAAATGAATATCTCGGGGGGGGGGGGGGGGGTGCAAGACTGCTATTTGAACATAGGCTACTACATTGGATTTGGATTAATTCTGAGAATGCCTCCATAGAACATAACAAACGGGGAATTTAACTTCTTGTTGACACAAACAGATATATATATTTTTTTCAGAGCATCATTGAGAGAAGCACCCGCGATTAATATATCGGTTTCCTAGAGGAAGTGAACATTTAAAAAAAAAAAACTATCATATGGTCTGGCAGCTTTTGGGCGTAGGACCAGAGATGACAAATGTGCTCTTGCAATAATTCAATCTGTTCGCATAAGTCTGTAACTTTTAGGGACAGACAGAATGAAAATGTTCCGGCAATTAGGCCGCCAAATCAGCGTCCAATAAGTGTGATCAAGTGTCAGTTGAGATGCTGCTTTTCTCACTTTATCCAATGACAGATTGAGGGGTATTAAGATAGTTGGTAAGTGGCAGGAAGTTAACTGTGACCATTCGAACGAGAAGGATTTGGAATTGGAGGAATAGTTTGGTTGCCAAGCTGAGCGATGCCAAGTTTAGGAATACGGCGCAACCTCTGAAGCTGAATGCCTCGAAAGTGGAACAATTTGGAGCGTCACCCTGGAAAAAACAAATCTTTTACGGCTTTTTTTTTTTTTTTTGTCGAGGGTGTCAGTGTTGACAAAGAAAAAAAGTGTAACTAAGGATGTGCAATTACCAATACTGTCTCATTTCAATGTATCGGATACTCGCGGCGGCAGCCGATACCAGTCACCGAAACTAAGGCGCCAACTTGTGGCAGTAATCAAACCTGATGTGTAAACTCAGCCTAAGAGTGAATCGGGAAATCAGGTTGGTATTATTCTCTCGTGATTCAGTAGCACAGATGCTAATATTGAAAAAATAATAATAAATGTAATTGTAATCTGAAATGTATTACATTTTGGAAGTAACTTGCCCAACACATGATGGATGAAATGGTGCTTTTATTGTTCGCAGGGTGAGAAGTACCTTCTGATGATGGTTGATCCTGACGCTCCAAGTTCCGTTACACCAACTATGGCTCACTGGAGGCACTGGTTGGTCACAGATGTGGAGGTAATTTTTTTGAAGTTCTCACACTTGGATCACGTGACGGGTCATTATTTATTTATTTATTTATGGGGGGGCTGATTTGATCTATTCATTTTATTTCCTATTTATTTTATTTATTCGAATGCGCTCCGGGGCCGAAAAATGACGAATGGTCCCGAGGCCCAACTTGGTGAAAAGAGGGTGCCAAGTTGCAAAAAAAAAAAAAAATTGGGGTTTGGTGTATCGGCGGCAATAAACGCCTGTGACAAAAGTGTGGGAGTAAGTCTTTCTAAATGGCTGTGAAGTTTGCAAGGGCCTGTCAGCAACAATTTCCCTCTCGCTGCACACGGCCCGAGACGTGTCAACGCAGGCGTGCGAGACTGCGATTGAGGAAAGCGGCGTGCGAGGCGCACACTCGTTCTCCCGTAGAGCTCCTTCACTAGCCCCCCCCCCCCCTCCAGTGGAGAGATTTTGGCACAGTGTCCTCCCTTCATCTGTTCCCCCAGGCAGAGCTGCTCCCCCCGATGATCCACACTTCTCCATATTTTACACCCCCAAAAATGGGCACGGCTCCGATCCCCTTTTTTCCCTCTTCCTATTTCGCTCCTTTTTTTATCCATTTGTTTTTGTGTCTTCACATTGCAAATGCGTGTTGAGTTGCCGATTCCGTCCAATATTTGTCGACTTTTTTTTTTTTTTCTTAAATCCGAAACGAACCGAGAGACGATCAACTCCGTAGATTAAGACGAGTGGTCTGAAAAGCAAAACGCACAAAGGCGTTTCGGCTGCTCTCATTCCGCTTCAGACGCCGTCGCTCCACGCTAAATATATGCATCATTGATTCAAAAAAAAATCCAAAAGTAACGCAACGGGGATATGTTATTTGTTTCCATTCGGCTTCAATAGCGCGCTTATGATTTATAGAGCTGCGCTTGTGCTTGATTTTGAAGTCTGCAAATCATAATCTTGGCTCATTTATGGACAACAAATATGCATGTTTTACTCCAATGAAAAATAAGCGTCACCTCGTGCTATTAGCTTAAGCACGCGCAACTAAACAAAGTGGCCAGACAGACGAGAGCAACGTGGTCTTTCTAACAATTGACTTCCATGTCACTTGTGTGGGTGTTGACCTCCCTTCCGCTGCCCATGCGGGGCTCGGCCACTTTGACGGCGCGCTTTCTTTCCCTCATGGTGACTGCTGTTTGGTCAGGAAGGTTAATGAGCCTTTTGAGTGATGCTAACCACTAGTGGGAGGTGTTTAATTGACCAGTGTCACTCTGTGACATCACACAACATCAGGTTTGGGATGTAACCCAGCCCCCCCTCCCGCACGGGATTCTATTTCGTGTCACACTGACGGATCTCTTAATAAATAAGTCGGGCCGACAGAGAGAGATGCAGCATTATGTGAAGATCATGGTGTATGGAAAAAAAATTCTTTTATTATCCACTGGCAATGAAAATAAGCATTTCGCTCATTCAGGTGTCTTTACTTTATTTATTTTTATTTTTATTTTAAGTAAATTGTTTTTTTCTTATATTATCCACTGGTAATGAGAATGAGCATTCAGCTAATTCAGGTGTCTCTACTTTTAAAAAAAAAAAAAAAAGTAATAATAATAAAAGATTTTTTTACATTATCCTCTGGCAATGAAAATGAGCATTTAGCTAATTCAGGTGTCTTTACTTGATTTATATTTTGAATTGAGCGTAGCCACTTCTACCTTTTGTTACCTGCATTGTACAGTATATTCATTCATCAGTCCAAGGTCACATCAGCTTGCGCTACTTTGTAGATGTTGCCATAATTAATCGGTATTCCTTATCCATAGCTCCGGTTATGAAGGGTAAAGATTTTCTTAATTCAGCCCGGTGTGAATTGAGGTCAGGCTTGCCTTAAAAACAGGCCCTCATTAGAGGCAAAGGGAGCAGAACAAGGACAATGGGTTTACCTGGCTCTGACTTCATTGCTCACCTTGAAAGTTCAAATATAAAGGAACAGCACCATTTTTACAAACGTAAAGAATATACGCTGCAACGTGTAACGTCGAAGGCAATCTTTCAAGATGCTCATTAACTTGGAGATTAAAATGGCCTGCCTGGGCCACCCCAAAAAAAAAAGCTTTCTCACACTTTCTCAATAAATAGTGATGAATGTTGTCAAAGCCATTTGGAATGCAGAGTACAATTTATGGTTAATTACCAAAATAAGCATCAACAGATTGTCTTGCTCTCTTAAGTGAAAAATCCAGATTGTCAACTCCCCCCTCCCTCACTGGCCTTCCAGACTCTAAATCAATGCAGATGTTCCAGCACGTCTCACAGCGATAATTACTCTAACAAGTAAATCATTAGTTTGGGAATAGACGCAGCTTATGCTCACATACAGAAACTTGCTGTTACTCGGTCTCGTTAATACTCTCATGATCATTTCGCCGGCTTGTGAGTCAAAACTGATGCAATATGAAGTGCGCTTCACTTAATGCTCTTTCTCGCTCCGAGGTGTTCATTATCGCTGTCAAATCCTCTTTAAGAAGGATGTGGAGCCTGAGGTTTTTCATGGATTTGAACTTAGCATTAGGATAATGACTCAAATTTATGCGAGCCAGCTCACCCCCACTGTTCATTTTTTGGGGGGGGGACAAAATAATTCCTCGAAAATTCATTAGTACGCAATTGAATTCACTTCTCTCTCTCGCAGGCTGTAGCGCTTTGTCTTTGTGGCTGTTTGAAGACAGCTGGACAGTTTTCATGGCGAAGCATGCTGTGCTCATTAATATGGTGCATGAGGGATATGCATGCTTTAACATGCATCTCTCTTGTATGGGCTCCCGGGGGGGGGGGGGGGGGGGGGGGGGGGCGACAGAGCCTGTGTTCTGCTGCTGGTCAGGCAAACAGTGAAGTATTGTGATTGTCTCAGACCAGCTGGCTTGGTGTTTGGGAATTGTGAGGCCTGCAGAGATCATCTGCTCCACACCTCGAGATGTCCTTAAAATGCAAACTATTAGGCGTGTATCCCTCCTTTTGCTATTTTATTCACCATTTCGCCACGTGGCCTCCAATCAAATGATTTTTACACGTCGCTAACCGGAATCGTTTCAGTTCGGTGATGATGGATGATTTCCAAGTTGGTCTAATTTTGAAAAGAAATATTCCCTCCCCGAGCAAATCACGGAAAATGAATTCATCCTCAATCACATTTACTTTGTCTTAAGGTCTGCTAGCTTAATGCTAACATAGAACGAAGCTAGCATCAATGTCTTTGTAGTTATCAAACTTTTACGTTGACACACAAATAATGGCGAACGATGCTGCCACCTAGTGGCATTTTAACGCATTAGCATACGTCACAGCAAGTTCATGTTTTGTGTTCTAGGGTTATCATCACACATTTGCTCTTTGCCAGCTATAGTGCCATTTTGTGGTGGTATCGCAAGAAAAAGCAAGCCTAGCATAACATCTCTATTCTACTCCATGCAAGGTTTGATTTTTCGCTAACAATCAAAGCATAGAGCGAGCTACGCCTTTTTTTCTTTCAAATCTTTTGCGGAGACACGAAACCTACGTTAGCGTATGAAGACAATACGAACAAATAACAGCATTGTACTTTACCGTGTAATTCTCCCCGAGTTGATTTGACAGACATAAGGTAGCCCAAAACAACTTCCCGAACCATTGTGAGAACAAAGAGCCAATGATATTATTCATAATTAAACTCTTATTGTGCATTGAGCAGGATATTTCCATTTTCCGTTGACGATCCCACCCCCCAACCGGCTTTGCCACTTTGCACCTGGAACATCTGCGCGGCGTCAAGAGCAGTGCCTGGCTGCGCAGATCGGCGCAGGTAGAGGAGCACGCCGTCGCCCGGCTAATGATGAGAGTGTCTGCCCTCTCAAGCTGCTGCTTCACGCTACTCGTACGCCCAGGGAAACAGATTTACCAAACATATGCGCTGTGTTTTTAATCCAGTTGAGCACTTCATTTCCCGGCAAACACAAATAACCTTACGGGACATCCATATATTATCACAAAGGGGTGGGCGCGAAGGAATTGAACAATTTTCTTTTTTTTTTTTTTGTTTCTTCCAAACTTGCTAAACATGCTCCTAACCGATGTGTACTGTTTGCTTGTGTGTACTTTCGGAAACTTTGTTACACAGAAGCACAACTTGCATAGTACATCATGATTTCAATCGAAGCTACCTGTGTGAAACCCGAGGCCCGGGGGCCAGATACGGCCCACCAGATCATTTGATGCGGCCCGCAAAGACACATTTTACATCTAATTCACGTGTCAATACTAAAATTGTCTTCGAGATTTCTCTAGCAATTTTTATGACCATTCTTCTTGTGAACAATTTTTACTAGTCTCTGATTTGAAAACTTGGCCCGCCACAAAAACAAGTTTGACACAGCTGTTGTCATGCTTTCATTTGAGCTGCGTGTTCTTGCAATGTACTTTTTTAATCGTTTAATGACAAAAAAAAATACAGTATATATAAAAAGTCTACACCCCCCCCAAACAAAAAAAAACAATACATTGACAGTGATCCTCCAAGATTTGCAGCAGTAATAATTTTTCACCCAAATGTTGGTGGGTTTCCAAATGGGATGACCTTTTGGACGTTGAAAATGTAAAAGTTCCCCTGACGAACATGGACAACAATCGTCCTTAACATAGCAGGCCCAGCTGGAGATGCTTAACGGCCGCTCGTGGCGTTGGTCCTATTGTCAGCTGCAGCCAAACTCCAGTAAATGTCAGAGGTGCTATTACGTGAAGTTCATTATTCTCTCACTCAGCCCTCCAATGTTTGATGAGCACACTGCAGATGAACCGCATGGGGGAAGAAAAAAAAAAAAAAAAAGTCACTAAGGACAAATAAATCACTAAACGGAAATATTCAAATATGCTCAAATCTCCACCAAAGACATCCTTCCCCAACCCTCTTTACTGCCCCACCTCTTCCACTTAACTCATTCACTCCCGTTGACGGATATAGACGTCTATTAAAACCGGGACGGCACTAGATGAGTTAATAACAAACACGTTCCTCTCTAGTGTGGGCTGACGCTCTCACTGTTCTCCGCCACCTAAAGGGAGAATTACATAAGAATCCTTGCGCTCAATTGTCAGCTCTATCCTCTGTCCACACACAAATACTGTAAAATCTCTTGAAGCTGACTCCGTTCAGATTGCGTCCAGACATTTAAATTGCGTCGCTATATGAAAAATGTCTATGCTTGCCATCCTGGTTCTATCCAGATGACTCCCAAGAAAACAAGGACAACCTCAAAAGCCCTCTCGATGTATATATTTTGTATTTTTAGAGCAGATTGGACGTGCTCCATGCAAATGCAGTTAAACGCCGGTCGCTCGGCACACATAAAGACACTTCTCTTAATATGAGCCCCTTTTCTTCACACCCACGAGCATTGTGCATCAAATCCTGTTTTTTGTTTTTTTTTCCTGAAACGATTTCCAGTCGCAGCAGCCGCAGACAATGTTCCCCCTCACAAGCTGTCGTCTTTGTCGTATGCCCCCCTCCCCACCCCCACCCACCTCACCCCGAGTCAAAAGCAGTATCTCTGGCACTGGGCCCTGGATAGGATTTGATATTTCAAGGTGGAGTACGTGTTTGTCAATCGCTGCTTACCTTTCCACTTGTAACTTGTCTTTTTTTTTTTTTTTGACATGGAAGGGGGGGGGAAAAATCCCCGCATGGGATCCAGAGGGGGCGTACACGAGCACAAATGTCACCGTTGGTGGGGGGTCGTCTAGGCCAAGGCTTCCACTTAGTTGTGTCTTTCAGAGTACGTTGAAGGGGAGTGAGGCATGCTGATAAAAACAACTCACTAATAATTATGCTCTCCTAGAATAGCCCTTATGTAAGTATATGGCATGCTTGCCAGTTAATAATTGTACACAAAAACAAAGATTTGACAAAGGGCCTCACACAGCCAATGTATTTTGGCATTGTAATTAAATATGACAGCTATGAATGGCAACGTTGGCAGATATTAGAGCGGCCTGTCTAATTTTCAAAAGTTAAGAACTGAGTCATTACCAACGTGCGCTATGGTTGGATTTTTCTTTTTTTGATCTTTAAGGATTAAATTGATTGTCTGATTTGATCGGTTATCAATCCAAACCAAAGTTCTAATTTCTAGCTTCTGATGTTAAAATGATCACAAAATGTATCGATAACGGTACCTTGCGATAAGGCAAGTATCGGCCTCGATATTTGGTATCGGTACTCTTCGGTTTTTCGATATTGGAAACAGCTTTTGATTTAACGCCGGCAATTATACAGCCGTGTGCTATTTATGAATAATTAGCGTAGTACTCTTGCTGGGTTATTTTTTTTTTTCCCCTTACGTATTTGCTCAGTTTATTGCTATGCTGTTGGACTAACAACCATACATCTTCTCAGACCTCTGATCTATGCTATTGACCGTTATCATCGCCAAGAGGTTTGTTGCAATGTGGTATTTTTATGCTACACTTGCTAGAAGAAACCTGTTTACATTCCAGGGTGATGTATAGTTCACTTGGCTCTGTGGCGTATTCCGCCGCGCTGTATAGATTTCTTTCAGCTAACGAAATTAAAAAGACAGCAGCGTGCGTGTGTATATGTGTGTGTGTGTGTGTGTGTCTGTGTGTGTGTGTGTGTGTGGTGTGCCTTCCAGCAACACGATTTGCCTGCGAGTTCACGATATGGGTTGAGAGGGGAGTTCCTTTGGGGGGGGGGGGGGGATTAAATAGCTCTCTCTTTCTCTTCCTTCCCTCCTCCGTAGTTATAGTACACAAAGTGCTTGCAGGTCTACGCGGCGTTCTCACTGCATGTTTTGCCATAGCGCTGCTCACAGGTAACAATAAGCCAAGGTCAAAGGTTAAGAGGGATTGCCGAGCATTCTCCGGCAAATATTATGCACGCGGGTGAGACGGAGCGGCACTCGTAGTAGTAGCCCTGGGAGAGAGAGAAGGAGAGATCGAGCTAGGCAGGTATGCAAGGTTAGGACAGTTTCCCCTTTCTGTAACTTTTGCAGAAAAGTCTAATTTAACACAAGTTACAAGCTAATCACCTCAAAATAAAAATATACTGTACAGTTTTCTTTTCAAATGAAATTTTATAAAGCTCCACGATTTCCATATATTAAGAGAAGCAGGTCACTTTACATTTTGCAGTATACGCCCCCCCCCCCCCCTTAGGAATAAATAATAAAGACGCATTTTGTCCTAAAATGTTCCACGCAAACAATTATGCACTTAGTTTCTTCCAGCAAATGCATTCCACGTGATTGTTTTTGCCTCCCAGCAAAAGCAGCCGAAAAGACTAAAAACCTTTCATTTGGGGAAAAGGCCGCTATTGGTCACCGTCAATAAAAGCATAAAAGCATTTATTTCCCACGTTTGTCAAATTAACAGCATACTCCATCTCCCATAGGACTTGCAAGGTTCATTAACCTTTCTGTGAAGTGGGACAGGTTTCCAGCGGTTAGCATAACCTCTGTCTCGCTCCTGCCTCAATTATAATACAAGAATTAAGCATGCGGCCATTCAAAACAGTAATGCCGCCTCTTAAATCCCTTTTGTGGCGGCTCTCGCTCGTTAATGACTAAAGACACTGAATGAACTGTGGAGAGAAACAAATGAAATGGTTGCTCTTAACTGGAGGGATGACTTTACTCTCAACGCGGCTGGCTGCCAGGATCAAAACCAAACATCATTTCTAATCATTTGTAGGACTGAAACTAGACAGTCAATATATTCCTTGGTGAGTAATTCTGATTTGAGCAAATATGCTAAAATGAAATGAACTCAATTTTTTGGGGTTTGAAATATGAATTCCTCAAACCGTCACGTGGGTTTCCGCACTTTTGGCCTATCCAAAGTCAAAAGAATATAGTGACCTTGGGCAAATTTGAGCGGTCAATTACACGCCTGTTGATCACTTTTAATGTCTTAATAATTACATGATTATCCCCCCACCTCCGCATTTTCTCTGGCTTCTTTTTTTTGTCCTCCTCCTCCCCCGTAGTTTAGCCCGCAAAAAAGTCATTTCATTTTGTGTCACCATTCTCACTCTACTTTCAAGATCTTATGCCATTAATAGCCCTCATTTTCCATCCAAAACGGAAATCGTCTTTTTAAAAAAAGTTTTTCCTCGAGGTTGTTACCCATCGCTTTTACCCATCGATGCCTTATCATGTTACTGCTTGTTGTTGTAGGCCGGATTTTTATTTTTTGTGCCACCCCCGTCAGTGGGAAGTCCTATGGCGGGGGTTGATTTTGAAAAAGGGGGGGGGTGCATGTCTTGTTTACATGTTGGCCCGCTGGAGCTTCGGGTGGGCCGTGTGGGCAGCTTTGTTCAGAATCCAGGATTCCCTTCCAGTGAGTCATCCTGCCCCCCCCCCCCCCCCCCCCTCAACTCCAAGCCACCGTTACCTTGGGAACTTAAGCTCGGGCTTCCCCTCAGCTGTACTAAAGTAGAGCCTCATCAGCATCCGTACTCTCATTAGCTCTCATGTTGGACCAGATTAGTTTTATTAGCGTACCCTCATTTTTGGCCTAACGGGGCAGCGCAGGCCAATCTGCTCTCTGAGGATGAAATGACCAGACCGGCACGGCCATTTTGCCAAGGCGCATTTGTAATGTATGCAAATGAGACAGAATAGATGAGGGCGATAATAGCTTTGGTTGGTTAGTTTCTTCAACTAGTGATTAGACTAATAATGGGCTTCGCCGCTAATGAGCTGGCGCCAAAGACGAGATACGTCACGATGTGTCAGGCGATGTCGTCGAAGTTCACTTAGTAACCGGACTGTTTATGTTTCCGAGTCAGTTCATTAGCGCGGCCAAATGAGTTCCTTGGTTAAAGCCATTAGTCGGACTGGCAATGGTTAAATGGGTTAATTTGTCGATGCATCGATGCAGATCCGGAATGACTCACCCACTGGTTTTCACCCTTGACTGGGGCCAATTCACCCTGCTTAGTTGATGGCCATTTAGTCCGCTTCACCGCATGAAAGCTAATTAGGTGCCGTTTCCACAACGGACCAGACAACCTGTAGAGAATACCGATTCCTCATTTACGGAGGGAAAAAAATGTATTTAAGGGAACTGAAGTGTGATTTTCTCTGAATTTTGCTCCAACGAATGGCATTTATAGGTTAACGTAGTCGGCCACTGGAAAAATGCAAATAAACGCTTTTGGCAACTATTTTTTGATTTGGTGGAGACAGAAAAGTGGATGTTGGGTTCATGATTGTTTTTTTTGTTCCCAAAGCATATATTGTCATAGCGAGATACTGTTATGATAAATCAACTATATTTTTGCTAGTTGGGTTAGCGGCGTTGTCCAAAACACTGGCAAGCTCGAGGTACTTGTCAGAAATGGATTGTTAAATCAGCCTGAGACCGATCCTGTTTCAATCAAGTGGCCGATTCCGCTCCAGTTTTCCATTTGGACTCCAAACCTTAGCATTAGCAGGCGTTAACACGCGGCGAGACCTCGGCCACGGCAACTCTTTGCAAAGTGTACGTAAAGGCTGAGTTTCCCCCCGTCACTTTAAATTCGCCACCAGCCTGCAAATGAATGAGCACCGAGGCGAAGACGAAGCAGGCGCAATCGCAAGCACTTGGCTTGAGTGGAATTGGCGGGGTTGGCGGGAGGCAGGCTACAAGTCCAGCCTCAGAAATAGAGCTGTGAACACCATCTGTCATGCTCTCTCTCCCCGTCTGTTAGCCTGACTGCGAGCGAGCGAGCGAGCGAGCGAAGGAGAGAACGAGGCGCTCCGAGCCGCGCTTTAGACGGATGTGGGTGCTGATTATCGTAGGTGTGGGCTTGTGCGGGGTGTGCATGGGAGGGGAGAAGCAAGAGGTGGATGCATGAGTAATTCACGCTGACAAAGGGAAGTACTCACCCACACAAGAGGAGAAGAGGAAAAACAGGGATGTTGGGCTTGCGCTCGCTCGGTCGGGTATTCCTGGTGAATCCGCAACGCCCGCCGACTACTTCTGCCGGACGTTATATGCATACTTGACTCAAACTAGAGACTCAATGAATGAGTGAAATGTGGACATCACCAAATCCTGAGTTGTATAATGATAAAACCTGTCAATAAGTTCCCCTGCTTTTGGGAATTAGATTTAAAGCTGCAACTTCCAAAGTAGAATTATTCCTGTGTTATTATTTATTTTTTTGAATATGCTATCTATCATTTTAATTGTTCTATTTCCCATATTTGTCAGATTCCTACCGCCTACACTGCCTCTGATTTAAGTATTCCCCGATGAGAGGGTGCACGGCAGCGTCACATTGTGTGTTTTTTTTATTTTATTTCAAAGCCATATATACACGATATGCTTTCTTGGAGCAGTGAAGCACGTTGAGGAGTTTTCAACACCCCCAAAGTTATGTTCTTGGCTCTTTCTTTGGACTCCATTCATGTAACAATGGCCCAAAGTTTTTTTTAAACTCTGCTTTTTTTTTTCTCCCCGTAATGCCCAACACACCCATCACACAGTCAATCGCCTGCTCTAACTTTTTTTTTTTTTTCTCTAACATTTAACAACTCAATAAGAAGCTTTCAATCAATGAGCAGTCAACTTTTTTCCACGCGATCTGCATCCCGCCCCCACACGACAGTCCCCTGAGGTGGGCCACCCACTATGTGAGAATGTCCTGTCAATGAGTGTGAGCATCGCTCCCCGGTGAGCATCCCTGAACTGTCATAACTATCCTAAAAATGATTTAAAAAAAAAAAAAAAAAATCCCTCGAGTCGTACCAAATTGCAACTGTTCTGCTGTTGTTTTAACGGCGATACATAATACGAGTAGAATGATCACGGTACGGTGAGAACAAAGCCGCACGCGCAAATGTTGACTACCTGTTGCCACGGCAACGGGCTCGCATCCTGCAGGCCTCGAGACTCTTGCTCGTTCTAAATAAAGCTTTTTGTTCTCGCTGATCACTGGATGAAATGATGAAAATTCTCTCCGCAGAAAGGACTCTTCAGGAGTAGCGATTGCCTTCACAATGGCGCCGTGCACTTGATATTTAGCACGCTAGCGCAGGAACAGGATTATTGACACAATGACTACGCCACATCACGCAATAATTATTTTTTTTTAAAAGCCCTCACTTGTATAATCCTTGGTAAATCTTCTCCCGTCTACAACAAAAGAGCGAGCCGACATTTATGTAATTCACAAATGCGTTTATCGGGTTGAAGAGATTCAAATGGTCTTTGCAATAGTGTCATGATTCAATCCATTTTTAAAGAGATCCATGATGACGCAGAATGCCTGTCATCCCAATTTTTCGGGCTCTTGGCTCTTAATAGGGTCTTGGAGTGCCCATGTAGAGCGCCTTGGAGGGCCTTAGCAAGCTAGCCGCTAAACTACCAAGCGACTAAAGCCTTCCATCACTGGCATTCATCAGGGTTAAAAGAAATGACACAATTCTCATGCTGTGTGTATTATTTTCCCGCTGTTCTCATTTAGCGTTTGAGCCGATGAGGTTGGGTAAAGCCCAATCCTGCATGCCCTCTGTGGCCTTTCACTGTGTTGCGTCACAGTACCGTAGTCACCCTGCAGGGGGGAGAGACAGGCCACTCTGGCAGGTGTTGCCGCTGCTGCTGCTGAGACGAGATACCCCACGCCGCTGACGGGGGACTTCCGTGGTTACTTCAAGTGGTTTTGGGGCCATTTCACAGACAACATATTTAGCCCTTTTCCACCCACTCGAGGATGCGAGAGTCTCGTAGCGAGCAGCCAAGCCTATTAAACAAACGTTCCTGTGAGCAATTTGCATGGCGCGCAGCATCTGTGCGCTGGCCCGGGATGAGCCGCTTGAACTTGACATGTGCATAATGATTTTGCGGCTGTGCATATGACATCTGATGAAGATACAACCTGCTGTTACAAACACATTTATTTTCCCTTATATGAATTCATTAGGCGCAGGATTTCATTGATGTAACAGTCTCGGGCAAGCAATAACGGAAATGCTATCGTGATCATAAAGTCTACACACCCCTGCTGTTTTTATGATGTGTTGTAATTGTATAGAATCGTTTTAAAAACGGGCTATTTTTCTCGAGCTGGAACTGTGGTCTCAGTCAAGATGGAAATAATTAGGAACACTTCTCAATTCCAGTCAGTGTTGGCACAAAAATGTTCAGGATTCTGCTAGAAAGGGAAAAAAAAGGTCATTAAAAGCCTATTAGAAACATTGAACACCGCTAACCAACATCTTTCTTTGAATAGGGAAGTTCACTGAAGAATGGAAACTTAACAGGGCAGACAATCACTGGTAAGTATATTTTTATTGTATTTTTAAAAAAAATATTTGAATATATGTTGGGTTTTTTTTAAACTCATTTACAGTCAATGAGTGGTGGTGGGGGGGGGCATGTCTTAGTTGACTCAATTTGCAATGACAATCACGCAGTTTGAGCTTAAACTTGCCTCATTGTTCTAATCATGTTTATCACCGTGTGTGACTGCATTCATCAGCCGTCGCTCCGCTAATTCCTTTGTTTTGCTCCCCCCCCCCCCCTCCCGATGCAGAATACGTTCCTCCGAATCCACCACGGCATACCGGTTTGCACCGCTACCAGTTCCTGTTGTTCAAGCAATCGCAGGACGTGCCGCCCCTCGGGTCGCAGACGCCAAGAGGTAATGATTCTCAGAGGTCACCGTCGCTCTGACCCCTAAAACCTCATCCATCATACGAGGGCTAATCAACGCGACTGCCAACACCTTGTTGAATCAGCAATAAAAGCAAACACGGAAAGCACGTAACGTAACATTTCTATACGTTTATAGCCTGCTGGAAATGATAGTGCTCATCCATGTACCTAAAGAGATTTTTTTTTAAAAAAGAAAGTATATTAAATTTAAGAGCCAAATAAGTTTTATGTGAAATGATTTAGTGGCGCAAAAAAAGTTGAGATGGAAAATAATGTGAATGCTCAATTAGCTTGTTCTAGGATGCAGTGCATCTACTTGTCCACAAGAGGCGCTATTGATTAACTAGTTGGTGGACGATTCAACGAGACACTTTGTCACATAGCGTTTAATGTTGCTTCAATATTGAGTGGTCAGATTTGAAGTTACAATGACATTTTCGGTCAAAACAAATTCACTTTTTAATTTACTTTAAAAATGATAATTTGGAAGTCAATGATGTGTGTGTGTTTCAAAAGAGCTGTTATTTCAATTCTTTTTATTTAGTTGAGGTTCTTGTACTTTTTAGCCCCCCAAAGGTGGGTCTGTGCGGGCGGAATCCACAGAAGCCCACGATCAGGCGTGTCTGGCTGTCTGTTGTGGTCGGGTTCCGGCCGATGCGATGATGTGAGGGCGGTTTGAGTCATGAATGAGTGCAGCTGCCACTCTCTGCTGTTTTGGAGCTTTGACACCTACGTCACTAATCAATGCCGGCACGCTGTTTGATGTGAAGGCTTTGAAAATGAGCAGAAGATTCTTCAAGTATTCACAACGTCAAACATGGTTAATATCCAGAAATCTCAGCAGGATTAATAACCTGCTGTTGTTTTATGATTTTTGCGCAAACAGAAGAATGTCTTTTCTGCCGTCAGCTCGATTTCCCCCTTTCTCATTATGAAGCTTCTGAACCCACCCATATTTACTCGTCTGGATTGCTGTAATTGACCCGGATGACTTCCTCTCCTTAGCAAAGTCTTCTTGCTGTCAAAAAGAAATCAAATTACAATCGTTACTTGAACAAACATTTTGTATCAGTTGTTGAAATGGCCATTTTTACTGGTATTGTTTTTTTAAGAGGATTATTATTTGTATTATTCCTTATCAAATTCATGTTATTATTTATTATTATGATAAAATAATTGACTATTATTATTAATATTATGCGCAATGGTGTCAAAGGTTCTGCGAATCAACTTGGGAATAATTGATGAATGGGACGTGGACCTGTTAGCTTCGTTTTGGCAGAACTTGCGGCGCTCATCAAGCCAGAAACAGAGGGACTCGGCTAATTGATGATGTCCATTGCCTACTTGTCTGCTGCCACGCTTTGCTAGTCTGAGGAGGATTTTTGTCTCGCACCTGCTGCAATTGGACTGGCCTCCGCTTGGCTTTGACAAGGTTATCCCTGCACACACACACACACACACACACACGAGCAGAGGGAATCCCATGTCTCCCCACCTCCTCCGTTAAGTATGTTCACTTATTAGTGTCTGTCCTCCCTCCCTCCCTCCTTCCCATGTGCAGCGACACAGAGAGCATTTGTCAGGCCGGTGACATTAATTGATGTGATTTACAATGGCAGAGCATTTAGTCGTGGGTGGGAGACTCCTAATGATCATTTTCCACTTCCAGCAGCGCGGTCGTTGACTCAATTTGATTGCAAACATGTTGTCCCTTGTTTTCTTTTCATCTGGGGCAACGTCTTTAGTTAATGGGGGGGGGAGTCTCCTGTGTCTCCTGTGTTCAAGTTATAAATGTGGGTCAGTGACCTGATGGAGATAGTTGAAAGTAGGGGGGGGGCGCTCTTGGCTCCAGGAAGAGATGATGGGGAATCCCCCGTGCCAGGGTAGGGGGGGGGGGGGGCGGCCATTGGGCATCGTGGCCCTCGCGATGCTTGTTAGCCACTTTGGCAAGAGCCACCGGGTTTGCAAAAGGGATGTGATGCCGAAAGGGAGGGGAGGGGGGGGCTGGCTTCTCATCTTTCAGGGGCCCGGCCGGCATGGACGTCACTGGCTGAAAGTGAAGGTTGAAAATGACAACAATCTCAATTCCTTGTTCCCAAAATGTGAACCTGATGATCATACGGCGCCAATGACAGTGTAGCGGCGGGCGGGCGGGCGCGCGGCTTGTATGGTGTTGCTCATCTTGCCTTCTCGAGCCCACACTGCCAGCTCAGCACACTCCACAGTAATTGAAGCCATTTGCAATGTTGCAGTGCGGTAATGGGCAGATCCATGTCTACCACCCACCCACGGCCTCTACCATTAATCAGAGCGCCACAGCCAGAATTTTGGGCTTCTGCGGCAGAGAGCACTTTGACGTTTTACCTTCTTCTTTCTTTTATATATATATAAATATAAATATATATATATATATATATGTATATATATATATATATATATAATTTTTTATTTATTTATTTTTATATATATATATTTATATTTATTATTTTATTATTATTTATATATATGTATATTTTTTATTTATTTTTGGGGGGGAGTTAAAGGGGGGGGGGGGAGTCTGATCGAAGCGTGAGCGAGACGAAAGCGGAGGCAGGAAGACGCTCACATCACCTTTCGTGTCCGCCACTATCTGTCCTTTCCATGAGCGTTGAGATGGAAGCGGTGGAAACATGTTCTCGGCACTCCAAACACACGGCAGCCTATTTTAAGATGGCTGGTACCAGCCGGCGATAAGGCAAGATACTGAAAGTTCCGACGGATAGCCAAGGCGGGTTTTGTCATCCCACCGTAATCATCGATGCACGTCAACGCGTGTCAATAGAGTCCAATCTGCCACTTGACTCATGAACCGTTCCACACCTGCGGGGGTGGCGCATTATCTGGCGTGGAACGCCGTGGCCCACCTTTCGGGCAGGTCGCCGGACTCCATTGCCCTCACATGATGATCGGAGCCCTTTCTGTCAGAGTATCATCGTATTCACTCTGACTGACAGAGCGGCCATTTTTTTTTTCTTATGCTCCACCTGTATTCATTGTAATTTTCTGACATGCTCAAGTATCGACGGGCGTAATAGTTGATCATTAAAGATCAACGTCAACACACCTCCAATACGAAGGAACACCCGAGGGTGAATCTTTCCCAGATGTCCTTTGTGATGGCGGCGGCGGCGGACGTGGAGCGCGTCTCTTTCCCTGATGGCGAAAACAGCCGCAAACAAAAGAGCTGATCCGCAGTAACGTTCGGATCCGAGGCTGAGCCCCGAGTCAACTGTGAAACTATTCTCTCTACAGATTTGGAGCGCTTCAATCGTTGGCTGGCTTTGTATAAGATTCTTTTCCAGTACTGTCCAGCTGTTTTTTTAATTATTCCAAATGGAACTAGTGGAATGTCAGCGATTTCCTGGATTCGGACAGGATTTTCTTTTATGTACAGCGGAACACATGAAGATGCTCTCGCACGGTTATTTAGCTCTCTCTCGGTAGCGTTGTATAGCAGAATGGCAACTGTGTTTTTTTTTTTTGTGAAGGGAAAAGGCAAAGTGCGCTGGGAATTTTAGGTTGTCCAAAATCTTAAACCGTGATATTGTCATAGCAGCCGGATTCACCGTCTGGTGTTTGTTTAAAAGGAGAGGGAAAAGGGGAAGAAAAAAAACAAAAAAGAGTGCAGGCGACTGAATCATATCTTGCGTTGCCACCTCCATCATTACTGCAACATGTTTTATTTTCAGCAGTGTGTGTGACTCACAGCTCACTTAGGCCTTAAACATCGACGGAACAAGCAGGGATTGCAACGCTTGCCTGGTAGTGGATGTTTGCGTAACAATCGAACTACAATCCGTTCCGTTGCATTTGCTCGTCTTGCAAAATGAGATTTTCTATTGGGATTATTATTACATTTTTTTTTCTTTTTTTAAACGCTAAAACACAAAAGGCTAAGCTACGGAATCACTTCTGCTCAGTCACTTAAAAGCAAAAAAAAAAAAAAAAAAGTACTTGGACATCACGGAAGTTTTTATTGCTTGACTCGGCATTCTTCTTCTTCTCTTCCCGTGTTTTTCTTCTCTTACGACTGTCCTTGGTTCAGAGAAAGTGTTGCATGAAAAAAAAAAAAACATTCGAGATTAAACGATCTAGCCGGAGATGTAAATATTATTTTTATTTGTGTCTTTCTGTCAGGTCGTTGGGATGTGGAGTCCTTCATCATTGCTCACTTTCTGGGAATTCCTGTGGCCAGCGTGCAGTTTCTCACGCAAAACTATCAAGACTAAAGATCTCCTGAAAGTTGGAATTAATTTCAGATGCACAATTGTTTTCACACTTATCACATCAGTTTATCTTCATGTATTATTTCCTCTTTGTGTTTTCCCTCTTGCACGCATTTCGATGATCACATGACCCTGTTGCGTGAGATTTGAGAGAATCGGTTGTCACCTCGCTGGGGGGGGGGATTTCTTATTAGTTTCCGAACGCTGTCGACGAGAAAAGGAAAAGGGCCTCTGATATCGCAAGCCGGTGTGGAAAGAGTCGCTTCTAAATCGGGGGCGGAAACACGTCAGGGCCCAAAATAGGAAGTAGGAGGTGAAACCGAGACCGCAACACAACCGGATGCTGCAGTGGAACTAAAAGTGACATGATGGCAAGGTGGGTTGGTGGTTTACAATTTATTTGGTGAAGGGGACTTACTGTGTTTTTGTTTGCATTTTTCCACTGACCCGTCAGCTCAATTCGAAAGAAAATCTCGTCCGTCCAAACGCGTCCTTGACTTTGAACCTGTTTTGAACTTTGGAGACTTGCGTAAGAGACCCACCTGGCAGGTCAACTTTTCAACCCTTCCACTCGCGGATACTTTTCCGACTTCTTTGTAGCGGGCTGGTCGGAGTAAAGTATTGGTTTCTAACCAGCACCTCTCCTCTGGGATGGGCTTGTATCAATAGCCCAGATTTCTGGATCTCCATCAAGGACTTTGATGTTGTGGTGATCAATCCTTTGATTAACCCCAGTTTGGTGTCTCCTCAGTGGTCCAGGCAGGAGTAGGTAATGTTCCTTTGGTGGATAAGCCAGCCTTGGTAAAGCCCCATCGTGCCCTTCTGATGAACCCTCCGAGATCATTGATCAATTTTGTTTGCTTCCTGGACTTTGCGGTCCAAAGCTCCGCAAACAAAACAACTGTTTAGTATCCATCACTTGGAACGTCGTTCTCCACCTTGATGTTACCTATCAAATATTTTCTCATTTGGCAAGCAGGCTATGAATCCACACACTCATTGTGTAACGTGCCAAGTGGAAGAGAATTATCACCCCCCCCCCAAAGAACCCACCTACTAGGAATGCATCAGCAATCCAGCCCCTTGCCAAGATTTTGACTTCAAAAATCAAAACAGCGCTTTTGCTTCCATTCATATCTCGTCGCCCGGGCTGCCAGAAACTACTGGATTTGTCGCTGTTTTATTTTTACTCTGAATGTCAAAAGCATTGACAGCTGTCATTCGCCGACCCGGGAGAATATTGTAAATGTATTCAATACCTTCTTAATGTATTCAAATGAATTAGTTTAATCAATTCCGTTGCCTAACCGAGACAAAAAGTGATCTAATAAACGCAAGCGCTTTTCTCCCTCACCGGTTGAAGAACGTGCTTGATTTCACTGGAGGATTGGAAACATAAATGCGACATAAACAGGCTTTATTGTGACGCCGTGTCTCGCTGAGCAAATGACCTGCATTGACTGCAGCGTGGGATCGCGACGTTAGCTTGGAGGGGAAAGTCACTAACGCATCTTTGCTTTAATCAACATTAAACACTGCATAATGCAACGCCGACTTTGACTCGTTCTGTTCTGTCATCAAAACTCACCTTGAGGCATGAAAAAAGTCAAAATAACATAGCATTATCGATCTTCCACTTTGAGGCAAAGGTGATTTGACTATACGGGCCTGGGTTTTCCATGAGCTGGATTGGGTGGCTGTGGACCCGTGGAAAGAGGCTTTACCGCAGGTACGAGGTCAGGTGTTTCCAAGCCAGGGATCACTCGGGCTCTCCCGATGGAAGACGATACGGGCTGCGCTGGATGTTTATCATGGACTAAGAGCTTTGCATTGATAAACGCCGCCACGCTGCTCTTCTATCAGGTTTCCTCAAATAGTGGCTCCCATTCTAAACATGGTCCACTTGAACAAATAAACACCTCTCTCCAAATAGATGCTTCCTCTTAAGTACAAAAGAAAAAAAGTCTATGTGAACGTTACGGCTAAGAAAAACAGCAGCAGCAAATTCATGGAGTTCTGGATACAGAGATGATTTTATTTGAGTTATGTAAAGTCAGCATATTTTCAGTAATCTGTTTCATTCAATAAGATCAATAGACGTCAATAAGCCCGTAAGTGAATCACGGTTTATTTTGCTGATTCAAGTGTCCAGCATGGGTCAGGGAAGATGCTACTCATCCACTCACTGGTGCAACTGGTAATCATAACACACCACTGCCACAGTTTGTGCAAGCCCCCAAAACACAGAGCTTGACTCAGACCAACCTACACACTTTTTTACACACTATGTTATGTTTCAATGCGAAGCTATTATTAATTTCTCGGGTGGGAATATTCACATTTCTTTGTTGGTTGGTATTTCATGCGTGTGTGCGTATAATGTTCCATCTCAAGTTTCAAATTAAATATATTACTCACACTATTGCTAGTTGACATATGATATTAATAAACCATGTACAGTGAGTGCAGTAAAAAAAAAAAAAGAGAAGTTATTGTATTTTTAACTTGTTTCCTTCCCACAACTTTGCTTGGCAAAAGCAGCGCCGTGACGTTTTGTCTACAGTCATCTTGTCTGCGGCTTTAGATCACTTTTCCACTACTACGACTTCACCCGGAACTTGCCCATATTAGGCAGAGAGGGGGCGTGACCGGACGGCTCCTTATTTGGAGTTTCCACGTTGGGGTGGTCACGTGGGTCGACCTAACCCCAGCTGCCAAAGCAGGGGTGCCTTGCTCCAATGTTGACAAAACCATCATGTGCGTCAGCTGACGCTGTCCGTGCATGTTGGCTGCTTCTTCTTTTTTTGTTTTTTTGTAGCGATATGCTCCATTTACATTGTTAAAAGTGTCTCAAAAAGTTTCTGGTCCTTGGAAGAAGAAGAATAAATCTTTATTACACTGATTGAATGCCTGGCTCCATTACGGCAACTTGACAGTAGCCCCCAAAAAAAGTTGATATTTCACATTAATTACCGTATTTTTCCAAAAAATAAACAAGTAGAAGAGGGACACGGGAGATATTTTGTGAGGGGAGAGGTTTGTGTCAGGTTAAAAACAAAAATTCAAGTCGGTAATCTTTAGAAAATTGACCGAGTGACATCACGCAAAGTGCAGGCAAGATTTAAACCGGCAACTTCATAACCGTGAGATGTTGTCTTCACCGCTCGTAGCGTCCGCCCCGTTACGTTACGTTACCTCCCGTTACCATTTCCTTCTTCCACTTGCAGTTTCCACGGGGCCGGGCGACGCTCGCGCGGGGAGCCTGGGAAGCCGAGCTCTCTGTCCTTATATGGGCATCTACGTCACAGCAAAGTTCCAGCCCACTTATTAATGCCGCCACACTGAAGTCTCCCCAGCCAGCTCCAATAGAGCAAGTACACCGCCGCCACTCCGTTTTTTTTTGCACAGTCCACTGGAACCACAAGCAACCCACAAAAGGCATCCACGCCGGTCCCGAGTCATAACAAAATAATCGCGGGGGTACACGCACGGAAGTGTCGACGTCTCGGGGAGGAGATAAACTAAACAAGAAAAACTTCGGAACGCACCAGGAGCCGCCGCCGCTGCCGCCGCTGCCGCCGGAGTCGGAGCCCGACTCTTCGCACCTGACTCCCGGAGGGGGGATATACATACGACGGCCCCCTCTCTCTCTCAACCTCCTCATCCATGTCGGAGTGACTCGCAGTGCTATGACCGGGAAAGTGGCGGACAAGCTTCCTCTTACCATGAGCAGTCTAATAAACAGCATCCCCGACAGCCTGTACCCAGAAGAGGACGTCCCCACCTCGATGAACATTTTCACCAGCACGGAATCTATTAACCACTACTCGCAGATGAACGCGGGTAAGAACAAGTGGCGTTTTTTTTTTCTTCTTCTTCTTTGAAACAAAAAGCCTTTTTTTTTTTGTAAATGAGAGAAGGAAGTGAACGACAAGTTGTAGAGTCGGGCACCTGTTAGCACGCTGCTCTCCGCGCACATTCCGCCGCTCGGTGCTCGATTGTGACACAAGTTGTAACGACACACACCTGTGGAAGTCCAATTAAATGTAGTTTATATGCTATTTTTATTTCTGATTTAATTGAATAAATATAGTTGCGGGTTATTTAAAAAAAAAATCTGACACGCGATTGTTTTTATTATTATGATTTCTAAATATTAAAGCGAAAATGTCTGTTTATACACGCACGGCTGATTTATTTATTGTTTTGAACAAGCGATGGGAACATGGCCCTTTAAATGACTTCTAAATAAAAATCAAGCCATTATTAAGGCTGACTTCCTAAATAGATTTGACGTGATCCTTCCAAGCCAGACAAGACGACACGCAGGCCCGCGCGAAACCTCCTTTTGTGGAGTAAAACCGCGAGGCCCCGTTTCCACCTTAATCCCGATGATCGCGTTTATTTCCTAATTCCGTCGCCGCGAAGCGTTGCGGTTGCCGCACATTGGCAGGAAATCAATCAGCAATGATTGTGCGTGCATCTCCCTCTCCGCGTTGCACACAATGCATGCACTTCAAGATTTTAATATTTACGCCCACCTTAAATTGTGCTTAAAATAAAAGCAGCATCTCAAAACGCGCACACACACACTCACTCACTCACTCACTCACTCACTCACTCACTCACTCACTCACTCACTCACTCACACACACACACACACACGCTGAATGTTTCACTTAGGGGAAAAAAAATATACGCCTATACACTCTGTATAGCTGTAATGAATGGAAAAAAAGGTGACAGCAAATTATTAGCACGTATTTTTATTTTGTCCTAAAAATGTACAAAACGTGATGCAATTTCAAAAAGTTGTTGTAAAATAACTTGCAGACTTCAGGTGTGTTCTCGTCAAAACACTGTCATAAAAGCAAATATAATAGAACACATTTTTTCATATTCCCGTTCAAAAATCTCCCAAGTGAAATGAGACATCCATTGTAACATAAAGCTTGAAATAAAATGACAAATGTATGCATCGGTATTATATACTTGACATGCTCGAGTATTTTAGGTTTCCCTTTTGCCAAATTCTTGTAATTCCAAAGAGTGGCATTAAAATGTATCCTATTTTTGCATGTGAAATTGTTTCATAATTTGGGGAGGATTGGGTATGGTATCTTTGACACGTGTCAGATTCATTGTGGTTGACTCGAATATCTGATGACGCTCATTAATTTAAAGATACTTAGAAGTCCCTCACTCCGCCTCGATTATGTACAGATGTGTGTCTGATAAAGGCCCCCCACCCCCTCCCGTGAGGGAGTCGGATGATGTTACCGTTGAGTTTGGCTGCCCTCCTGAGGGACACAATGGCTGGATCAAAGGGGGTGTTTAGGTTGTGATTTATGAGGGCTTGCGGGATCGCAGAAGGACAGTCGCCTCTGCTTTAGATGCAGAAATCACTCATTCGAAATTACTGCTCGGACGCCACTCGCCTTTCCGTGGGAAACGTGAAGATTTCTAGTCAGGACAGGACTTCCAAAACTTGAATTCGTGTTACTTTTTCCCCCCCGAGCGCAGTTTAGCGATGCTGACGGAACCCATGTGGATTACTTGTTGCTTTGTTTTGCTCTAACCTAGATAATATCATGGATATAGGCATGGGAGGCGAGAAAACGGCTGGAGAGATTCAGTACGGGTCCAGCTTCCAGTCCAACCGGAGCGGGCAGACCGTCACCTACTTGGGCAAGTTCGCCTTCGACACGCCTCCCTCGGGCAGCATCGGCGGCTCGGGCTGGTGTTCCGACAACAACATCATCAGTCTGGTCAGCGCGGGGATCCTCGGCGTTTCTCCCTCGTCGGGCACGGTAAGCGCCCAGACGCCGTCCTCGGCGGCCGGCATGGGAGGACAGAACACGGACATGGAGCAGGTTTACGGGCCGCCGCTGCCCGCCTACTCCACCTGCGGCGACCTCTACCAGGACCAGGTCTCCTTCCACCACAGTCCCGCCGGCGGCACGGCCCTGGCGTACCCCGCCAATGACTATCACTCTACGCCCAAAAGCTCCATGGACGGCAGCCTCTTCTCCATGATCCCCGATTACAACCTCTTCCATCACCAGGGGGAGGTCAGCGTGATGGAGCACAAGCCCTTCCAGACTATGGACCCCATCAGGGTCAACCCTCCGCCCATCACCCCTCTGGAAACCATCCGAGCGTTCAAAGACAAGCAGCAGATCCACCCGGGTTTCATCGGCGGCCAGCAGCACGCTCCTTCCCATCACCCTCCCCCGCAGACTCTGACGCTCAAACCCATCCGGCCGCGCAAATACCCCAACCGGCCCAGTAAAACGCCGGTCCACGAACGTCCGCACGCCTGCCCGGCGGAGAACTGCGACCGTCGCTTCTCGCGTTCGGACGAGCTGACGCGCCACCTGCGCATCCACACGGGCCACAAGCCCTTCCAGTGTCGGATATGCATGCGCTCGTTCAGCCGTAGCGACCACCTGACCACGCACATCCGCACGCACACCGGCGAGAAACCCTTCTCCTGCGAGTTCTGCGGACGCAAGTTCGCCCGCAGCGACGAGAGAAAGCGACACGCTAAGGTTCACCTGAAACAGAAGGACAAGAAAGCGTCCGACAAGGGCAACGGAGTTCTCGGGAGCCACGGTTCCCCGCCCGGCTCCTGCGGAGGCCCCACCATGGGGCCCTCGTGACCATCGCTCCACGCACACGGACCGGAGTCTGACCCTTACGCCGACTCGGGGCAACGGGGCCGCGCCCGGGATAAGAAACGCTACGGGTGACTATTCCTCTCGCTCCCATCCTCTCCTGTTTTGAGATGGAAATCCGAGGGGGTGGGCTGCGCCGCCAACCTGAGAGAATCTCAGTACATTCCGCCCAAAAAGCAATGGCGCATCCACACCAGCTCTGCCCCCGGTTCCACTTTTGTACATTTCTTAAGCGAGAGCGAGCCAGAATCGATCGCAGCTATCGAAACGGACAAAGTAAATAATAAGGGAGGAGCAGAGTGAAAGGGTGAGTTGTCTGAGATGTATGCATTCCTTTTCCTCGGCTGTTAAAAAGTGCAATTGGTTGTGTTTGTGTGCTGTCATGGACACCTTATTAGTGGCACTTGTCTTTTTTTTTTTTTTTTTGTTACCGTGTGGTGTTTTTTTATTCTATTTGAATGTTGTTTTCTCCAATGAATGTGCCAAATGTATTGTAGTAACTCAGCCAACCTTGTTTTTTTTTGTTTTTGTTCCTGATATTTACCAAACTTGAGTGAGATCTGCATCCGCGTAGGGTTCAAAGAAAGGTCAGACTTCAAAGTCTCTCAAATTCTTTTTGAATTTTTTTTTATTTCACACCATCAAGTTCGGTTGAAACGGAGCAGGTGTCAAACTAGCATGTTACATGTCGGAGGAATGGTTCCTTCTACTTCCCAGTATTTGCATAGCATTCAACATCCAAATCATTTTCAAATGCTAAGTCTAAGCCAACAAAGAAGTTTCTTGTTTTGTTTTTTTTGTACCATATTTAAATTTGTATGCAAGTTACTGGCGTTTGTGTCATGTGCTCAAACGCGACGTAAAAAAAAAAAAAAACAAGTTTTGTACATATATGTGCATGCTAATGTGCACAATATGTTAATCCAACATATCTGCATTAATTAAAAGAGAAGCTTTGGACTGAACGTTTGTTGAGGTTAATTTAAGAAAAAAAATTGCTCCATGCCTGAAGTGGTAAAGCCTGCTTCCATTTTGGAGAGGCTAAATGATTGCATAATCTCTCAAAGCTCTGCGTAAACCAACATTTTTCTCAAGTGGTTTCTTTCTTGTTGTTGTTGTTGACCATTGTGCTGAAAGGAGGTTGAAAAGACACAAAATGTCTTCTTCCATCAAACAATACTCACATTTGGGCCAAAAAGATACAGTCGTCGTCAAAAGCTGACCCTATTTCTTTCCGGCTTATGAAACAATGAAATCGACATTGTCTGCTCAGAAATGAAAATGAACGTGTGAATTTGATGTCCACCCAGGTTATTTCATGACTATAAATGTGCATTTTGGGACCAATAACCACTTTATGGATCATATATCTTCTCCAGAAGCATTGAGTCTGGCTGGTAGATTTTTTTTTTTTTTTTTTTGGACCGCAAGAATCAGTTGCGCTTGTTAAATTGTATTTGAGCGAGACTTTCCGACATATTGCCATCAAGTATTGGCGAGCGAGGGTGAAACAGAGAGTTGAACAGAGAACACGTTGTAGTAAGAAGCGTCACCCTCTGTCGGAACAACCCGTTTTCGCCGCTGAGCTTCCTGGCCGGCGTCCATGCACTGACGTTCCAATTATTTTGGCCTGACGGGGTCTTTTCTCAACTCATCTACATGGATAAATGAACAAGCACCCAGAGATTTGAACACATCAAATGGAGAGTGAAGAAGGGGGGGGGGGGGGGGGGGCACAATTTTGAAAAGTGCCATCAGATAGTTGGCGAGATTTCTTTTGAAGAAAGGTCATGTAGCAATTCTTCCCATGCAGTAAGCACAAAGCAATATTTAGATGATGTGAGTAGATAGAGAAGCTATTTATGTTCAATGTAATATTAATGTTTTGAGCGATGACGTAGCAGGACTGGGGAACCTTTTTATCTATAAACTGATGATTTAAAAAAAATAACAATAAGTTCCAGTCTTTTTTTTTTTTTTAATGGAATGGTTCCCCAGCCCTGTTAAAGATTTATATATATATATATATATATATATATATATATATATATATATATATATATATATATATATATATATATATATATATATATATATATATATATATATATATATATATTTGACTGCCTCTCCCCTTGAAAAAAAGCTATTCTTGAATTGACACTTGCATAGTGAGAATGGATGTGTTAAATTATATAGTGAGCGTGGCCTCCTCGCCGACGCATTGTGTTGAGGAATGCGCCGCACGGTTTTCTTTCCATGACTAAATGAAGCCGTGTAATTACAACCTCACGTATTCAATATGTCATTGGTCACATCCTCTTGACTGTCATTTCTGTATTTTTTGTTGTTGTTGTTGTAATGAACAGATGGATTCACGCTCTCCTCATTCCCACCCACTCACTACAGTTTGGTGGTAGCAGAAAAATAATCCTCCCGTGTGAATCCTATAGATTTTTTTGTTTTGTTTTGTTTGTTTGTTTGTTGAATATTAAACAATCACCACTCGGAAAACGATATTGTTTATATTTTTACAAAAAAAAAAAAAAAAAGGAGGGTGGAAATACGCCTCATCTTCCTTCTCGGCTTCACGTTGGACACCGGCCAACATCAGCAGCCATTTTGGTGCCAAACTGGGTTGCGGGGTTGGCTGATCAAAAACAATATGCCATGATAACTCCAAATCACAGAAGAAAAAAAAAAAAAAAAGTGACCTCAGTCTGCTCGCGAGTGGAAGGCAGCCGTATGCTAATGTTTGTGTTTTAATTGTCCGACTGGGCTTGTGCAGAGATAGTTCAGGCTACTCACTCACAGACGGGGTGGCTTCAGGGATCTCTTGGCTATCTGGGACAGTGTCTCTCAAACTGCCCCCCTTTAAGAGAAGGAGGTACGTAGTGTCGGGGGGAATAAAAAAAAAAAAAAAAAAGGTTTGAGCAACACTGATCTAGGGCAACACACGCGCACTGTTTTTCCGTTGTGTCGTGTTTCCTTTTCATGGCAGTATTTCCTCGTGTTTGCATGTGCACGGAAATGTTCCCAAGCGCTGCCTGCCCGATGTCGTGGGTGGCGTTCCTTTTTTTTTTTTTTTTATTATGCATGAAAATACAACGGGTGGGAATAATGGGATACGAACCATTCCAGGATGGACAATTTGGGACGCACACTGGGATAACTGTTCTGTTTTTTTTTTTGTTTTTTTAAATGGAAAACAAGAGGTCTTGTTTGAAATGTCGTGGATGTCCTTGGACTATTTTTATGTTTCTATTACCTTACAATAAGGTCCTTTTATGACGAGCTGAATATTGAAATGAATTTTACTCTATCCTTGTTTACTTGTCATGCAAATGTTTTGTCATTTCTATGTAAGTACTTGAATAAAGAAAGATACCGCATACTGAACAATCCGGTTCGCTACACATGCATTCATCCATTTTGTGTACCGCTTATCCTCATTAGGGTCACACGACACCAATATGAGCTACGCCAGAAAGGTTTCAGGACTAGTGTCTCACAAGCGAGAGTTCAGAGTAATCTTAATTGACCAATTTTGTTCAAACTTGAGTCATTTGTCTTTGGTGGTTTGATCCAAATCAAATCTTAACTACCAAGGTTTTAATAGAGCAATCTGCTCTGGAGTCTGATGGACTTTCCAATCCTTCATATGCTCCAGACTGGATCTTCTGCATCTCCCTTGATGTACTTGGGAAAAAGGGTCACAGAGCCAGTTCAGGTGAGTCGTGAAATTGTCAGATGCTTGTGACCAGGTGACCTTCCAATACTCTGGCTTCTTCTCACGCACTGAATGAAACGTCACATGCAGGATCTATTTGTGTATCTTTAATGAAAACTAGTCCTGGAACTTTTCTGACAATTATTTTGAACAAAAAAATAAAAAACAAAATAAAAACAAAACCAATTTGAGCAATGTAAATCATAAAAGTTAATTTAGGTGAGATTACAAATTGGAGTCGCGACGCTTCCCTCGGAGGAAACCCAAGCGGCTCATCCTCCAACTTCCTGTTCGATGCCCCGTCGTTTGGCTAAAGGGGATGAGTTCCTGGAAAGAAAACAAAGTAGCCCATTGAAACTGGATTCAAAGTTCAACAAAAATGAGCTGGTAAGTCACAATTTCTCCTCGATGCGAACAATTCGATTGCGGGCAGTCTTGATATAGATTGAAACGATATATTGAGCAAAGCCGAGCAGGGCTTTGGCTATTTCCTGGTAGCATAACAATTTATGGCTAAATTAGCGTTAGCGTCTAGCAAAGCCTTGCTTAGTGTTTCTATGTTTATTTTATTTTAACAGACATATTATGTACGTGGTTGTCGTGTGGTTCGTCTGAGTTAATGCAATATAATTCCTTTTGAAATACTTTGTTGACTATATTCACGCTAAGGGTGCTAAGCTAACTCGGCTTTTTCAACGACGCAGGAATTGTACACGTATAAATTTATGGATTATAATTTTATTCTTTATTCTGCACTTTGCATTATTCTGACCTTAATATGGTTCGATTTAACATGCAATTTAGTTGAGTTGTCAGACTTTAGTAAAGGACACTTGTCGCTTGTCTTCTGTTTACACTGTTGCCATGTTAGGTTAGCACGTTCGTCAGAGACATTGCCTGCGCATTTGTGCCAAAAACAATTGCATTCACATCAACGTGGTCAATTTAATATAGTTTTCACTCGTATAAAATACAACCGACCTGGAGTTGAGGGACGTTATTGACTAAAACAATAGTTTTGAGTGAGGCAAACAAAGTTGGACCAGATGGGAAAGGAAGTAGATGCACTGGCATCCGGTACAAAATAAAATATTCGCAAATTGTGTTAATTGACTGAACGAATATTGGCATTAGTCAAGAACAGTTTAAGACAAAGTCAAATTTTCCATTTGAAGAGTTCAAACACAAATCTACATTTATATGATATTTTCATTTTTGGTTTACAAGTTAATTTAACACTACGTTCCACACTAGACGCAAAGTGACATTTTGTCTCACTTTACTCACTGGACTTAAGTTTAAACCCAGATACAGGTACAATTGTGAGTGGGTGGACACACACATCTGATTGTACAGTATATATCCTAACGTGGGCATATGTTAATTAACATGGATCCGAGCCAAGCAAAGTTGATCCCTATTCACCAACGTAGCTTAAGGACGTAACGGGAACAACGTTAATAATCCTCTTTATCCTGGCATGTCTGCACACGCATTCCCTTTTTTATGACACTTGGCACATTGTCGGTGCAAAACGGAAGGACGACGGCTATCGAGCAATCAAGTGACATGGCGTCATTCGGTTCAGTCGGCGTCAATGGCTGGCAAGCGACTCTCGGGCCAGCACGCACGGCCAAACACAAGGTCAAGAGTGGGGTGCAGCGGCCGTGAAAAGAGGTCTTTATGGACTCTGCTGAGGGCCGCATTCCTGCGCAGCCCGCACACTTGCTCCTCTGACGTGACAGCTTTGACTTTGGGGTCAGAGGCGGAACAATTCGGCTTCCCAACATCTTCAACCGGTGCTCTGTGCTGGTCGCAAGAGCGAGCGAGGTCGCCATTGGCTCTTCCGTAATCGCCAGAAGACTGTCACGTCTTTGTTCAGGCTTACGCGCTTTCGGGCGGCCGTGACGTCGTCGAGCCTGTTGCAGTAAATGTTGAGTGCGCACTTTGAACACATTGACAGCTCAGTTAAAGGACCAAAGTTAATCCGAATGAGTTCTCATGATGTTGCGATGACAATAGCAGAACCTTTCACGCTGCTGTAACATGAGGCACGAGTGTATGGTTGGACATCTAGTCTAAGTCCAAGTCTTTTTATTTTATTTTATTTTATTGTTTTTTAAACAAATTGTAAAAGGAGTAACACCTTTTATTGTTTACAGTATTTAACGAGTGAATACAAAAGTCCCCATTGCAATAGTCACTAAATCAAAACAACACCCAAATGGGCTAATTATCATCAACACAATACGCTCATAAAAGTAATAACTGTTACCGTAATAGTGCTGGAATAAATACCTGAGTGGACACATTCCTTTTTAGCTCACCTTACGGGAAGTTGGCATTCTGTTTTTTTCTCCAGAAAAACAAACAATAAGTTCATTATTAGTGCATTTACATACTCTGTTAATTGTCTTGGCCGCGTTGCGTGTGTGTGTTTTTTCAGATGCCATCAATCAGTGTACCTGACAGGATTTTTGTTGTTTTTTTTGCGTTTCTTCCTGGTTGCACAACGCAGGCCCTCCATCACACCCTCTCTTTTCCATCTCATTAGACTACACACCTTTCTTTTGACACAGCTGCTGCCTCGCCCTGCCTGTCAGACACAACTGTCCATCATATAGCTTACATTTCAGCCCATTAGCGCCGTATCAATGACAAGACGCCAGCTAGCGCTTTTTGCTAAGGCGCCGTCGGTCGGCTTCACAAAGCACTCTTGATGCTGCGGAGATACTTATTAAAGCTCGCGTTTTGAAATGGGGATAAAAGAATGTGTGTTTTTAACTAAGGTGTTTTGTCACCAAAACTCGAGCGGAGCTCTCTGACTTTTTTCCGAACTGTGTTGAAAAGTTTTGGTTAACATGTTATTCACCCAACTATTGAGGGTTTAATTTGACAACTTTTATGAAACTAAGGCACATTTTATGTTTCCAAGTATTATTGCAAACTCTCCAAATTGACATTGTTGATGTCATTTCAGGATTCCCTTCAAGATTGGCCAGCCCAAAAAGCAGATTGTCTCCAAAACTGTAAGTAGCCACTTGGCATCAAGTCATCAAACTGATATTTTGACATTTCTGTACGTATATGTATTTTGTTCATTTTTCAGGTTGAAAGAGACTTTGAGAGGGAATATGACAAGCTCCAAAAGTAAGTCACCATTCAAGTTAAGATTCATTTCTGAGTTCTTCCAATTGAAAATAAAGATTTTTTTTTTGTTGCCATATGTTTCAAACAATCGCTTTTTGGCAAAAGAAATTCAATGAAGGATCCACATTTAAATTATGGACCAGTGTGCAATTGAATTTAAAAATGTTTCACAAAATACTGTACAGTATGAAAGCCTTCAAAGATATCAAATCAGAGATTTACCAAGACAGAGGTCTTAACCAGAAACTAGAACCAGAATCTGGATGGAAAAGTGAAAAAGTAGGAGGACCCTTAATCGGTTAGGTGTGGTGTTGTCAATCACGCGTGAGTCAGCACGCCAGGCTTGTACTGGCATTTTGCTGCTCCACCCTGAAGATTCTTATCAGTCCACCCAAAATAGAAAGATCTGCCATGAAAAGCAGTGATTCTCGTTTAGTGTCTGGGCAATTAAAGATAATCCTTCTCCCCAAGACCTGTTGTATAGCAGGATTGTCTTCATAGTTTAAAAAAAATAAAAAATAAAATAAAAATGAATATATAAATAGTTTTTTTTTCTCCAAAATGTGATTTTTATTTATTTATTCTTTATTTATGGGAAAGGTACGGTTTGGTGGCGGTAAAACAGTGGGGCAGTGGGTCAAGAAGCAGCAGCTGTTCCATGAGGCCACCCTATTAGCACCTTTTGGAAAAACGCTTCAAGCCTCACCTGATGACTCTCCTCGGCTGTGCTGCAGCAACGGCACAAGAGAGATTGTCAAGTACGCCAAATATGAATTCATCAAGGCTTGGGAGAACACGTGTAGGGCTTGTGTACATGGAGGAAGATGAGCTCCTCAGTGGATCACTGCAATGCTAGGTGCTATGTTTTGAATTTTTATTATGTGCTGTGTCCAATCTTTGCAGAGTGAGACATTCGGCAATGACCGGATCCTGATTAAATCCTGCCACAAGTATTGCTAATAATGTCTGCTGTAGCATTTTGCAAGAATACCACACAAAAAAAAAAGAAAAAAAAAGACACATTTGTGACGATGAGAAAATGAAGCTTGCGATTGCGGCCCGCGAGACCCACTTGCATCTAATTGGTGAGAGTGATATAAGAAGTTAGTGTGGAGATTGTTCTGACAGAGCTGTGCTGTGAACAATACAGCGCCGCGTTGCATCATTCGCCGCGCTTGACATTTTTGGAACAAACCTCCATCTGGTCGCTGGCGATTCTCTGTGAAATCCTTGAAAACGTCAAGACGCTCCAAAGCGTGCTATGATAGGTATTAATTAATGAATCTTCACTCGCCCCGTAGTCCACATGTGTCAAACAGATGGCCTGCGGGACACATCTTGCCCACGCTGTCAAAAAAAAAAAAAAAAAAAGTCCAGTCTGCTGCATGATGAGATTATTAATAATTATTAGTAGTGTTGCACGTGCATTATACAATGTGCTGCAGAAAAATGATGGGAACTGTCGAGAGAGCGACAAAAAAAAGCACTTGAAGAATGGAAACTGTCAAAAATTAATTCCGGTACTTAATATTGGGCTAAAACAATCACTCTTTAAAATATCCAAGTAAAGTCACGGTACTCGGGAAATTTCCGAAAAGTACGACGATTTTTTTTTTTGCTGATTGTCAACCGATCCAAAAATCAATTTTCGAGTCAGGAAGGTAAAATTAATATAAATGTAGCCGCCCTCCTCTGACCTTCTAATATTTCAGAGTTTAAATTTCAACCCACACAGCAAGCAAACACGTCCATTGTGTTTTGAGTGAAGCCAATACCGAATCGTGTGGGTAACTCATTATGTAACAGAATCGATGATTCGAACGCAGCACGGCGCTCGCTTATTAGGCTGCAAAGAAAAAGTCAAATATGATTTTGCCCTTCATCTACAATATTCCATCCGTTTTTGTCAACACGTTTGATTTCCTTGTCCGGCTTTTGTGGCGCCCTCAAATGGTGCTGCGGAAATGGAAGCCCATTTACCTGTTCATCAAAGCAGACGTGACTGACGGTGGTCTCGGGGGAGATTGTAAAGCCCTCGTTTGCCTCGATTGATATAATGAGCGCCGTGTGTTTTCAGCCTCCTTAGTCGGGTAATTGCCATTTTGAACAGCCATCAGTGGAATGTGTACAGAGGAATGATGAAAGGCGTTAATAATGCTTTTTACAGCAAATATAGTTGATGTTAACCTGTTTGGTTAATTATCCAAAAGATGCCATAATAACTTTGTACGCAGTCAAACGTGTAATTTCTTCTCCTAGCACACTTTGTCCAACTCGATTCAGACTTATAATGTTTTCGATCAAACAGTTGAACTCTGGATTATTATTTGGTGTCTCTTAAAGCCATCGCAGCGGAATGTTGCCGATAATCATTCTTCCTCTCGTCGCAGGCTGGAAGATCAGACAAAGAAGCTTCACAAGGACATGAAGAAGAGCACGGAGGCTGATTTAGGTTTGTTCCGCCGCCACGGTGCGGGCTCCCGCTTTTGGATGCCATCGATCGCTACTTGTTGATTGGCAGGTTTTTCAAGGCTGCAAAGATCTTTGTCTTGTTTGTGTTCCTTTGCCAAGTGTGCCAGATCTTAGAACCACTCGGCGAATGAGATGAAAGAATGCAGAGCGCCGCCTTAATCTTTCGGAGGCTTTTTTAGGCTGTTACAATAAATGTGTGCATAGGCGCTTGTACTCTTAAAAGGTTTTTTTTTTTCTCACGCCTTGTTCTGTTTTGGTTTTATTTCCTTAACATGTTTGCTATACAGAGGTTTTATGATTTTCATGGGGGTTTCTTCTTTCATTCATTGGTAAACGCGGAGATCAATACTGGAGATTTTGGATACCACTTTTTGTTGTTGTTGTCTTTTTTAGACCCATACCAGTACCAATATCTATTTATTTTCTTAACATTGCATTTGAGTGAACACAACTTCAAGTAATTATAAACAGAGATTTTTTTTTATTTCTTTGACTCGCATTGATTCGCCAAGGCGTTAAACAGCCATAGTGTAGTGCCACCTACTGGTGTGGAGGCCTTAAGTATCACAGGTTGTGATAGCTACCTCAGCCATCCCTCATTCGTACATTGGTTGTCCAAAACCGTTTTCCCAATCGGAAATCATGCAAATGTAAATAAATCACTTTCAAGTCAAATTACTGGAAATGTTTATGCACTTCAAGTGTGAAGACTCTCAGACGGCTAATTCAAACAAGTAATCATCTCAATTGTCACCGGGCTCTTTTGACCCCCATTTCTATCTGCGTCATTTGAGACTCCATCACGATAGTAGCCAGCAGCGTGTTACTTGTCAGCTGGTGAGAAAAAGCAAGAACACCACACCGAGGTAATTAATAGCTTGAAAATGGGCCTCTGGAGACAAGTGTGAAAACAGACCGGTGACTCTTTCACATTTCGATGAAGGCCATTTTCACCACGGCCTCTCCTGTCATCTCGCAACGCAGCTCATTAGTTCGGACAGCGACACAGTAATGCGCCGCGTCTCTCAAAAATGTGACAATATCCTCTCGTTTTGTCTTCCTCAGCCATGTCGAAAGCGGCAGTGAAGATCTCGGCTGACCTTCTGAGTAACCCGCTGTGTGAGCAGGACCAGGCCTTTCTCGAGTCCATGACGGCTTTGGACACGGCCATGAAGACCATGGACTCCTTCAACCAGGAGAAGGTTAGAAGCGCGCTCGATCACTCCCTCTTTTGTAGGCTAGGCATTGACTCTACAGTATTTTGGAGAAGAAAAAAAAAAAAAAGAAGTGCACTTTGCAATCAGACGTGGTTGTTTCCAGTCGTGCTGTGACAGACACAACAATAGAGACAACGTGTAGTGAGAAAAGTGGCGCAATCTAAGAGGAAGTAGCTGATAATAAAGGTCATTTTAGCTCGCTTTATTCCAAAATAAATACCCCGGCGTGCTCTTTTTGGCAACAACATTTTGTCTGTCGGTGAGCTTTTGAGAAGAATCATAGCCACGGGTACTTGCGCTGTGAATCATACTTGCATAATGCGTGTATCCTCAAGGCACAAGACTGACAAAATGTGCAAAGCTGGAGATTGACATCAGACCTTTTCTATTTCATCTGGAACTTTGTGCGTCATTGGGAAGATCCTGTTGCATTTTGCTTTTGTTGTTGTCCAATTACCTTTTGAATCGTTCGTTACGATGTCTCGAAATAGAATAAAAGGATTTTCTAGGTGATCACTTTTGCCGTGGGATCACGTGAGTCAAACTCGTGAGGACTGAAAACTCCATCAAATACTATGGGCTTGACCCACAAAATCTTTTTGGATGTACAGGACTGTTCCACCATTTCATACGCAAATGAACAAAACGGTTGTCCAGTTGATTCTTAATTCTCAAATTACAAAAACTGAAGCAATATCTCCCATAGGAAATAATGTAAAAACAATGAATTTGTTCCAGACACGTAAAAATAACAAAACTGGGATACATTTTAGAATAGTGATACTTTTACATGGAAAATAATGTCAAATAAATAAATTAAGCTGTACAGGTCAGTCCGATCCGATTTTTCCTTCCACTCCCTCCATTTTCGTCAATATCTACACACAATCAAGTTGTCTCGTTATCTCCGTAGCAGCAGTGTTCATGTCAGTGGGCACAATGAGCAACTGGAAAAGGTTGTTGATACCCAACAGAGTGCAACGCTTTGTTAGCTCTTGACTCAGTACAGCCCCCTTCCCTTCCCCCCCTCCCGGTGATGATGGACAACCTTCAGCTAGAGAGGAACTGACAGCCCCGTCACACTTGAAAATCCACCACGCCTCCCCGTCTCACTAAATAAACTTCCTAACCTTCATTGCGTGTTGACTTTGTGTAAAGTGGCTCAACATGAGCTCAAGGCAAGAAAGGCACGGCGAGCACTTTTTCCCGCCGCGCGTTTGCTAGGTGTTCCACACATCCGCGCCAGCTGACTGCCGACTCCGACAGCACCCACAGCCAAACCCTGGCGAGAGAAAGAGAGAGAGAAAAAAAAAAAACAGACACAAAAGCAAGCCACCCTTGGCTGGGTTCGGCGCTGAGACGAGATGTTGCGCCGCGGGGCCCGCGAGTGAGCGAGAGCAGCCAGCGTATGAAACGCCGAGCGATAATGAAGGCAGCAGTGGCCCAGGTCTGCGTGTTTATTTCTGGGGCTGAGGAGGGCGCGCAGCCCCGCCGGCGCACCGCTGCCGAAGCTGAGCCCCAGCGTAGATGGCGGCGGGCGCGCTCGAGCACGCCGCGTTTGGAGGGATATTGATTTCCTCTGCGATCTGCGTGTATTTTTGGGAGGCCTGTGTGCCGGGCTGGCCTCTGCTCCGTGACTCACTGACGGAGACTGCAGCTTGAGCGCCGGCCTCGGGCTCCGCCAGGCCCTCCGAGGAATAGCTCCGCCCCTCCTCTCTGCGGGAAGGGGCAAGAGGGTAGAGGGCACCGGCATGCTTAAGCAAATCCGCCGCTGCTCTTCTTCTCCCTCCTCGCCGCATGCTAACACCTTTGAGAAGCGGCAAGGAGGGAGGGGAGGGGGGTGGGGGTTGAATATGTAAAACAAAAGAGCATGTGAATTCCCATACACTTGTTTGTTTTTGCTTTTTTTTTTTTTTTTTTTACCCCCTCCAACCACAATCAAGCAGTTTACACTTGGAAATGGGCCTCGGCGTTACAACGCCTTCTCGTATCTGGTCGGGGCATTTTCACATCGCGCAGCTGCGACCTCGCTTCCATTTGTTAGATTGCCGTATCGGCCGAGCTTCTTCCGATAGCGGGCACGTTCTTCATCATCATCATCATCATCGGACGTCGCTCACGCCTCACTTGTCTGTGCTTTCAGTCGTCCTTCCGTCTTCTATGCGTTTACCTTTCTCGCCATGTTTTGCAGATGCGAGCTTCAACTATCATTTGAAAAAAAACTTGAGGAGTTGTTTGATAACTTCTTCTGAGGCTGGAGGCCTTGAAATGAAATGTTCGTTTATATCTATTTAACACGTATGCACACCCTGGCACACACACACACACACACACATACGCAACCCTCCCTTTTTTCCTGCCTGGTAATTCTGTCAACCAAAAAGAAAATGTACCCCCCTCCCAAAAAAAAACAAAACAGATAAACTGTTATTGTTTCAAATGTTTTTGTTTGCAAAGAACTTTCATCTTGTGTGGCGGCCCACCTTCCACAGGATTTGAAATCAGAGGGGCTTTGCTTTCATGTCCGTCCCCTGACAGTTTCATCCTTTTGTATATCAAGCTCAATGAATATTCACGGCTTTCACCTCAGGGTTTGCATGCAATAAAATGATCAGCAAAGTTTTTTTTTTTTTTTCTCTAAAAGCTCCCTTCTACTCCCCCCCCCCCCCCCCCCCCCCACACACACACACACTTATTCCCCCTTTTCCTGAGTGCTCTGTTTGAAATGTATTTTGTCATTTGTACAGCGACATTTTTGCTAATGAGTGAGAATTTTAGTTTGAGTGTAACTCACTTAGACAATTTGTAACTTCACCTCCTCTTGATGCTGATGAGTTTTTGTTTTCTTATTAAACCGTAGGTCAACCAGATCCAGAAGACTGTTATCGACCCTCTAAAAAAGTAAGTCATGTTTTATTTTTTTCAACTTGGTGCTTGCCAGACAGCCCGTTAATTTATGTTTACCAATTTAAAAAAAATCTCCACAAGTCTGAAAAGGCTTCATCAGCCCAAAGCTATATCAGACTGGTAAAATAGTATCAGTGCTCTAGTATCGGAGCATTTTTTTTATTTTTTTTTGAAGTCTTCATGCGAGTTAAATTTGCACTCATTTTTAATACTCATTTGGAAAAATCTATCATTTAGCAGCATCTTTCACCAATGCAAATGATACCTTATTTTTTTTTAAGCGCTACTTTACAGAGCGATAAGACCGAAAGAGCTGCAGCGTGTATTGTAAAAGAGAACAAGGGCTGCGGTGGACGTGTGTCTGGAAGACAGTTTATACGGTTCTTATTCATAAAGGTCGCCCCCATCTGAGCAGACAGCAGCGAGTGCTATTCCATTCCTTCAGCCGCTTTTTCATAAACACGCACATGTACTCGCACACGCACACACAGGCATGCAAAGCAGAGGTACTTAAGGGAGTGGTTGGATGCTCCCACTCATCTTCCGGAGGGCTTGTTAAGGTTTTGCTTCCTCCCGTGGCTCCTCCCAGGACTTTCAGCGTATGCTGCCGAAGAGGCCTCGCGTACACTTTTATTCCCCCCCCTCCACACACACACACACACACACACACACACACACAGACAGAAGCGTTTAGTTGAAACATTTAACAAATAAACTCAACAGTGTACACACAAATCTTTTTTTTTTTTTTTTTTTGAAGACACGTGTGTCATTGTTAGTTTCTTTTCTCCCGCTTTGCTCCGGTGACGGCGGAGAAATGACAGGATGGAATGGTTCTAATTTCCTCTTCCTGGTGGGCGGCAGGCGGACGTGTGGGCCGGCTCAGAATATGGCAAAGGGCCCAGCTTCCTGGGCCCAGAGCAGTGAATGGGCTTGAGAAAAGAGAAGTGTCACAAGACGGTGCTCCCTCTCAAGCCTACTTAAGCATCCAAAGCTGTGAAGTTGGCCATTTCGGCAGTCCCGAACTTTTAATGTCCTCCCTCCATTTATCAACCTGGCCCGCCGTTTTACAAACATAAGAAACAATGCGACTCATTCGTTTATCCAAGACTCCATCTTGCCTAAAAGCTGCTACTACTACTACAAAAAAAAAAATCCTTTTTGAGCTTCCATTAAGATTCCATTAGTCCCTCACTAATGAATATTTCCCCATTGTTTGTTTCGCACAAAAATACTATTAGTGATTTTTGCGTTTATGGCAAAAGTTAATGGAAAGCCTCCGACGACAAATGTGTGCTAACTGTTTAAAAACGTCGCCGTCCGCTCGTCTTAATACTTGAAAATACGTCGTAAAGGCTCGCACGCGCTTTCTTTCCTCTGCCGTCTGGGCCTCTGTCTTTTCTATCTTGTCGCCCAGATGTGCACTTAATCCACTCGGCGAGGTCCCTGAATGACATCACGGTGTTTGTTTGAGGGGAGGGGATGGGATGGGATGGGAGTGCGTGGGCACCGAGGCATTTGTATAATCTGGGCCTCCTAACCTTAACCTTTGTACACGCTGTGCTAAGTCAAGATTTGTGCCTCGGCTGCCTTTTGACAAGAACGAGTGACACTTTATAAAATATCCGCATCTTTCGCCGTTGACGTTTCACTGAGCTGACGTCTCGCGGGCGATGACTGTTCAACCTCAAGTTTGGGTTTAAATTTAGAAGAATTTTCTTGTTGTTGTTGGTTTCCAAATGTTGAGAGTTTTTTTTTTTTTAAAGACCTAAGGGTGTTTGCTGTTGCTTTCTTTCCAAACTAGCAGCATGTGTGAGTTTTGATCAACAAAGCATAAGGCAAGTTGCAGCAGATCAAACTCCCACTCACGTTCGTCACACTCGTGCACGCTCAAGAGGCCAACTGCTCCCGAAGCAGGTGGAAGCCGTTTTGCATGCTCAATAGCGTATTTAACGCAACGTCCCCCCCTCTCTCTCACACTCTTCTTCACTTTTAGAGGTTAGCGCGTAAACAATTCCGTCCTCCTTGTGGTCGGCTGTGTCTTTTTCGTGAGTTATGCGACGGCCAGCTTCCGAATGCGAGGGTGCTCGGCCCAGACTTTGGCTTGGCCCGCTTGTGGACTGGCACTCTTTCGTAAACACGCGTTCTCAGCCAGATGCTATTTCCATCCCGTCTGTTAGCCACACCCTGACCTGTCATCCGAGCCGACGCGGACAACTGACCGGTCGGTCGGTGTCAGCTCACCTTTTCAAAATGCATCCAAAAGCGGTCCTCGTAAGGAAAAGTTTCGACACCCCCGTTCTATATCGCTGAGTCACACAGAGCCGTTGAAAGTAGCAGCGAGACGTCAGCATCCAAGGGAGAGAGCACTCGAAACTCTTTTGAACACGCTGACGAATGAACGGCAACAAGAGGCACCGCGGTGTGTCATGACAAAATTGCCCTTTGCTGACAGGTGTAGTGCGCACGTGAGAATACGCTGGGATCAGTTTTCCTCGCTGTGTCATAAATCGCCCGTTGGAGGCGAGCCGTCGTGCCTGGAGGGCGCTTACATAACGCCCTGGTGCTGCAAGACTTGAGGATCAACATCAAGCCCTGCCATGAACTGGGTCAAAGTGGTTGTTTATAAATAGTGGCGGAGCGTGGGCCGCCGGGCCAGGCCGGGCCCGGCCTGGTCGTGATGTCACTCCAAAAGGCCACTCCTTGCTCCGCTTCCTGTCGGAAACAATCCCCGCTTGTCTGAAAACCCAGCGCCGGCCGGCGCGCGTCACTTTTTTTTCGCTCGCCCGCCCGTAAGATGTGTAAACGAGATAGTCTTGAAACGTCCACCGTGAAGCCCACACGGCTAATAACGCCACGGGCAGCACGTTGTGATCTCTGAGTGAGAGTTCTGCTGCTAAAATGCTTTAAATGAGTCATTCCAAAAAGTAAATCGAAAAAAAAAATATTATTTGTACGTTTTGATCAATGACTCACTCACCTCACCGTGAATCACGTTGTGCCCTATTTACTGTCATTTTTATACTCCTACTCTAATCGAGTATCTCGAGAATAATGATTCGTTTCTCTGTCTCATTTTTTACGTATGATTTAATACGAAAGTGTTATTAGCATATTTTTGAGACAATAAAAAGCACCTTTTCCATAGTTTGGTTTGTCCAACTTATCCACCGCTGTGGCTTCAAAGCTCAGACTCGGACCCAAAATTGTGTTGAGGGCAGCAAAAGAGTTTTGCTTGGATATAAAACTTGGGCTTAAGCTGCTGCAACGTTTTTCTTTTTAGTTCTGGTTTACTAGAATCCCGTGTCACATTGTAGCCAAAGGTCAAAACGTACTTGCTTATTGTGCCTTTGGGTGCTGTAAATCGTAAACGCTTGCCTGTGCTGGATCGCGCATGCTAAACTATCGAGCTAGCTGAGGAGACGCTCCCATCGTTTGTCGGATTTGTTGCCATGACTACTTGTTATTCCTCTTTGGCAAATATTTTTAATGAATTACTGCCACATTCTGAAATGGATTGAGTGTGACAATATTCTCTAATCTGTCATTTAAATACGATTCTGAGGCCCTGACCAACCTCTACTGTTCTTGGTCTCGGATTTTGTAAAGTAAATTTCCTCCAAAATGCGACTTATAGTCCAGTGCAACCATTTTTTTTTTTCTTTGACTCTTTTTTTTTTTTTTTTTTTTTTTTACCTGTGCAATATACTCTGGAGTGACTTCATTATTCTCCAGAAATAAACATCACCATTTTCATCATTCATGTTCCCATCTTATGTTACAAACACAATCAATCCATCTTCCTCATGAATATTTCTGTCCAACGTGAGCGTCTCCCATTCAAACACAGCACCAAAAGCGGCGCAACAAGTCCCGCGATGAAGCTCCCGTCGTCTCTGTTGCCAAGTTACAGTTGAGTCTTCTCCTATTTTTAGTGCCCGAGACCAAGACTCTTGTAGTAAGAAATTACTTTCATTAGAAAGGATGATAATTGTCTCCAAATGAAGAGTGTCATGCCTTTTTGAACTACAATAATGAGATAATCGAGGAAGCCTAATGCAGAGCTATCCTCCGGGGTTTGTCAAGTACCTCGACAAGGAATGTTATTTATTCATAATGACTTTTATTAACATTGTTTGTAATAGAAAATCCTCATCTATGCTTTTTTTATGGAGCTTTTTTTTTTTTTTTTTGCAATTGATTGGAAATGCATTTTCCCAGGTACGGCGCCGTCTTCCCGAGCCTCAACATGTCTGTGAAACGTCGCGAGCAGACGCTACAGGACTACAAGCGCCTGCAGTCCAAAGTGGAGAAATACGAAGAGAAAGAGAAAACCGGGCCCGTCATGGTCAAACTGCACCAGGTAAGCTGAACTGGCCGTCCCGCTCGATGGCGCCCCCTGCCGGCGGACGAGACAAACGCTGACTGGATATGAACAAAAATAGTTGAGCGCCTGCGTGTACAGTGCGTGCGCGCTCTTTCACCCACGCGAGCTAGCGAGCTCTCAAGTTTTTCAAAAAGCCACTGCTGCACATCTACAGGCACGTAATTGAGAATTGGAGACACACACACACACACACGAGGCCATTACCGAAGCGCGCACATTCACAGATAGCGTTGCCTAAGCTATCGCCGCTAACACATCCTCACATGGAGATCCACCCACACATGTTGAGAAAAGCACCGTCAGGGGAACAAAGACTTGAAGAGGCGCCCCCCCCCCCCCCTGCACGCCTGCCCTTTGAATCCCCATGCACTTCAAGAGACCATCCCGACAAAAAAAAAAAAAAAAGGATGCCATTTCGTTTTCAAATCAACTGGCCGAGGACGAACGAACCGCACCGTCCTAACGCGAAATCAAAAAACAATATGCTCCGTTTTAAATGGACCGTCTCTTTGTAGCAAGTCTCACCCTCTCGCATATTCATCGTGCGTTAGGTGTCTACGGTCGACCCACTAAAACACACACACACACACACACACACACACACACACACACACACACACACACACACACACACACACGGCTCTGTGGTGCTGGAGTCCACTCACAGCCAAGTCTGCCCACATTACCCACTCCTCCTCACTGTGGTCGTGATTACAGCCTTTTTTGCAGCTCTTCTCCGTGGGAATTAGGCAAATATCTTTCCCGACCAAAAAAAAAAAAAAAAAAAAGCCGACGCCAGTGTGGCGACTGGTGAAAATGAACTCTATTTTCCATAACGCCGTTGTTTGACACTCAATTGGGAGTGGCAAAAAAAAAAAACATTCTCATTGGAAGAATTGTTTGATGAAAAAGTCTTCACACAACAGCCACGTGCGGCGTATTGCCAATGACGTCATCATCTGGCCGTTCCCACAGGCCAGAGAGGAGCTGCGACCCGTCAAGGAGGATTTTGAGGCCAAGAACAAGCAGCTGCTGGACGAAATGCCCAAGTTCTACCACAGCCGCATCGACTATTTCCAGCCCAGCTTCGAGGCTCTCATCCGGGCGCAGGTTTGTTCTTCCTCAATCACGGTCGGTCGGGCCTTCTGTTAAGTAAGCCAGCGTGGACGCCTGGTGGTGCGTCCCCCCCCCCCGTCCCGTCCCCCTCCCCCAGTGGCGCTGGCCTCATAAAGGCCTCATCTGTCTGGCTCCGGCGCGGCCCCAAACCTGCCGTTTCTCTTTTAGCAGATGCCCTCCCCACTGCGGAGCCACCGTGTCATTTCCTCGGCGGCACGCTCCTAATTAGCAAACGAGATTAGCTCAAACTAGGCTTTGAACTCGCAGGACGAGGACAATCGAATCTTTCAATTTGCTGCGTTCCCCCTAAAAGTTGCGTAATGAAAGGATGGAAGACGTGCGAGGAGGTCACTCTGGAGGAAATGTAATTGAGCGTTTGAGTCTGCTGAATGAGCGCTTATACACACACACATACACACACACACACACAGCAGGAAGGCACACGTGGGTGGGCAGCGGACCTCCCTCGGTTCGGTCCTCCACTCCCTTCTCCTGCGTTGCTCTGCCGCTCCCAGCAGCGGCATCAGCGCAGGCACAATAGCCGCCTTTGTTTGCTGCCTGCCACGACACTTGTTGGGACGTGCGGGTCCACCTGTACACGCAACCGACATATTTTGCATTCTCCCGCCTGCAGCATGCGGGTTTCGTTGGAAAACCAAAAAAAAAAAAAAAAAAAAAAAAAATCGAGATGATTTACTGTCCTCTTCCCTCGAGATTGTCATTGTTTCCCGAAAGGTGGATTATGAGCACATGCTGTGAATTTACAGTCCGAAAGTAAAAGATGAGGCGCAGTTAAATTGTTCACCGTATATTAGGGCTGTTGCTATAAAATATTTCAAATAGAAAAGAATTGAGTATTTGGATCAAATAAGAACTTACATAAATGTGTTACGTGGACATGTTATATTTTTAGATAGTCCAATTTTCTCTCAATTTAAACTGCATAGCACCACAGTTTTTCTTCTCCCTAAAAAAATGTTGGTAAATCAGACTTTGGGAAAGCAGAGGCGGGCATTCCCGAAATTCACGTGAAATACATGTGAAGAGTGCTTTGTCAGTGATTGTTTCTCTCCGGGCAGGTGGTGTATTTCACGGAAATGTACAAGGTCTTCAGCGAGCTGACTGATCAGATCGACCGGGCGGGCCTGACTGACGAGCAGCGGCAGAGGGAGAGCGAGGCCAAGCTCAACGAGCTGCGCGCTCTCTCCATCGTGGCCGACGACTGAGACGTTTCCGAGGCGGCGCCGTGGCCTTCGCCGGTTAGTGCTTCCTTTCCCTACGACTTGTTTTATCAGATGCAACGTTCACAAAGCCATCAGCCAAACGCTACTGCCAATTTCTTCAAACAGCGGCCGACCCGACCCGCTCGTATACGCCCTCACGTCATTTGAGGCCGTTAAACTCATCTGAAGTCTGTGGCCAACTAAAACAGCAACAACGGACAAAAGTAAAGTTATTCGGATAAATATGTTGAAAAGCAAAGGTACATTTCCGATTCATAATCAAATATCCGAATCAAGCTTATTTGTTTTATTTTCCTCAACTCTATGAAAGTCATTTTGAAAATTTCAAAATTTTGCGATCTATGTCGTCAGTCAAATCTATAATGATATGTGATGAGAGACATTGTATGACCTTTTGGATCTGGTTAGGGGCTGCTGTTTTGGTTAGCAACAGGAAACAGTCATTCAGATGAATACGGGTGTAGTCAGTAATTGTTTTGTAATTTCTGCTAATGAAGTCATAGATTGTTATTGTTCTCACATCGACTGTTGTGTAGTCACTTCAACTCTTGCTACCCAAAACAGCAGCACCTCAGTCATCACTTTATGATGTAATGATGCTTTTATTTGACACTCCGGATCACTTGACATCAATTGTAGCGCTGTATAGATCATTTTGTTCAATAATATTCCAGAAATGTGTTTTTACATGCAAGATATTTGCAATTTGGCACTATATGATGTTAGATTATTTTTGTTATGGCTCGCAGGCACAATCTGTTATTCTAGACACTTAAAGCTTTGAAACTTTTTTTTTTTTGTTCAAACATCCGACATGATCTTATTTCCCCACGTGTTGACATCATCTTTGTGGCGCATGAAGCAGCAAAATGCAATTTGTTACATGAGGAAGTGGACAGAGTAGTGCAGTAGAGTAAGTTTCAGCCACAGTGCTAAAATCAAGCCAAGTGCTCCCTCTAGCGGGGAAAAAAGGACTCGTTCCAAAGGCCTCCACCGACAAAGGGTTCAGAGGTCACAGACGGACACTGGGTGCGCTTACTTTAACTTGTAGTGTCATACAGGCAGTTGCCTTGTCTTTGATGTATTTTAACTTAAGCTAACTACTGATTAATGAAGGGGACTTTATACTAAATGAAGGCTTTTATTTTTTTTCCCTTTTTTTTTAACAGTGTTGGGGCCACACTAAAAAGAAAGCAAAATACTAACATGTCAGAATTACAAGTTGAAATATTACACCTTATCAGAAAACTAAATGTGTTATTACAATATTAGTTGAATCAGTACTGCTTTTTCTTCCCCTTCATCAAAAAAAAAGTTTACCTATAATATTTTGTTATAAAATCGTAATTTAAAAACGTGATTTGAATGTCAGTCAAAGATCAGTTCAGGTACTAATTATGTCAGTACTTCACAATACTTTTTTTTGGTGTAAATCTTAATTTTACTTAGCATTGTCAAAAAATACTTTACTCAAGTAACACTGACTTTTTTCTTGTATTCTTCCTTTTTTTCTCAATGTGACCTTCATACTCCTTTTAAACAATGTCGTTTTTTTTTTATTTATTTTGACAATACTTTTATCCTCAAGGGTTTTATTTGTTTGTAAACATATGTTCCGTGATTGTCCAATAGCATTTTTTGCATACATTAAGAAAATAAATGATCAATGAGACGTCACTTTGCTCTCTTCCTCTTCCTATCCCTTTACTGCAATATACTCACCAATGTTCTTTAAATCTAAAAAACAAAACAGGTTAAAAATGTTTATTTTGCTGTTTATTAAGTCAGTAATGTCCACTCATTCAAAGCAAAAGCGTATTTACAACACATACAATATTACCTACCGCTGGATTTTCAATGAATCACATTAGATTTACAAAACCAACTTAAGATGTAAGCAGACATGTTAACAAGATGGAAAAATCTCAAATAACGCCAAGTTACAAAAAGTTTTTTTTTGTACAACACCAGCAGCCGAACAATGTTTTTGATCCCGTTAGATAACAGTGTCCACGTTAAATGTTGGACGGACGTGTATAAACTAGTAAAGTCAAAGGTGTTTCTATGAAGGCACTTATTTTGTCACACCCGTTTTTCACACGACCGTCTTGCCGTACATATTAGCTATCTGCTCCTGGAACAGCCGGCGGATGTCGGCGCGTCGGCTCTTGAGCGTTGGCGTGAGGAGGCCGTTTGCCACGCTGAACGTCTCGGGGTGCAAGTGGACGTCTTTCACCTGGAACGTAACAAAAGTCCAAATCCCTACAGTGGCACCTTGAGTCTGCTAGCTTAATGCTAACTGAAATGACAAAACATCATAGACAGGCTAACGAAACTAGCGTGGATGATTTGTTCCTCACTTGTTCAAATGATTTAAGGCCGGCCTCCTTTCCGATCACTCTCATATCCTCCAACACCGCCTTCTTCACGTCCTGAGAGAAATACGGTCGTTGATATTTAAGCAGAAAGTCTGATGTTTCATCTAATACTTACAGGAGTTTGACAAAGTTCTTCGTACGAGTCCACAAATCCTCGCTCCTTAGCCCAGGTTACGAAAACCTCACGGTCGGGGACAACGATCCCAACCAGGTAAGACTGAGAGCACAAGGAACGATCATTGCAATGAACACCTTTAATTTTTGTCAATTATCAGACGAGCATCGCACCTGTAAACTGTCTCCGTGCACAAAGACCTGCAGCACAGGCGTGCAGCGCGTGTACACGTTTTCAATCTTCTCCGGAGCGATGTATTCTCCCTGCGACAGCTTGAAAATGTGCTTCTTCCTATCAATGATGCGCAGCGTCCCGTTCTAAAACGGCAATAACAAATTTGTAATCACCCAAAAAAAAAAAAAAAAAGATGAAACAAAATTTGACATTTGACGCATACTGGAAGCCACTGGCCCACGTCTCCACTGTGCAGCCAGCCGTCACTGTCCAAAGCTTCTGCCGTCCTTTCGGGGTCCTTCAGGTAGCCTCGGAACACGCTGGGGCCGCGGATACAGATCTGACCACGAGAAAAGTACGTGATTTTTCCAAAATGTCGATACACCCCATAACTTGTTTCAAAAACACTTATATTGATAGTGTATTTTTATTTCTCAAGATTGTCAACGTTAAAACTGAAACGAGCTCTGAAATGATTGATCTTTACAAAAAGTTGTCATTTGAACAGGGCTGTGGAAACTTTGAATATAAACAAGTTACCTCTCCCTCTCCGTTCTTTGCAAAGTAGTTCATGTCAGGGATGTCCACCAGCTTGACCGTAGCACATGGCAGAGGAGCACCAACATGTCCTGACAAATGTGGCACCCAAAAAGATGATGTCCACAAAAAGAAAAATAGTTTTTAACAAGATTTTAGAATTGATTGTGAGCATGATGACCACCTTTGGAAAAATAAACACAGCGCTTTTGAAAAATAAAACCAACCGAGCTGCTATGAAAAACTAAAAATGAACGATGATATCAAACCAAATTCTATATGACCCTTGTCATGCAGACATGTTTCCCAGTCTAACCTGCGCTCCAGTCTCCCGGCATGGAGAAGGTGCATCCCGCCGTGCATTCTGTCTGACCGTAGCCTTCAAAAATCAGACATCCCATGGTGGCTCGGAGGAAGGAGAGAACCGTGGGGCAAATGGGCGCCGAGGCGGTCAGGGCGAAGCGCAGCTTTCCTCCAAAGTTGGCCTGGAACGCAAACAAGTCGTGGGTGATGATTGAAAAATTATTATTTTTTTTTTTTGAACCAACAATAAGCAGAGCAAAATCCCACTTAGACATATTTTTTCCCATCGACCTCCGGCGAGCCAAAATGTTGTGTTGCCAGCGTGCGCGTGTCTCCAATACACTCCCACAAGCGCAATATGCTGAGCTTGCTTTTGGCACCGCTCGCTGGAAGAGCTCTGCATCACCGACTAACTTCTCATACAACACGGTGGACTCGCTTGCAAGCTGCTTCGCTCTCCCTCCCCCTCAGAAGACATTTTAGCAGGAAATTGTCTGCTTAAAAAAAAGCTGCGGAGAGATCATTGTTTCGGACTGCTGCAGATTTTTTTGTGCTGAAGTTTGGATCCTAGCTTAGCATCTACGGCCTATTTCTCGTGGACGTCAAAAGGGCGCCGGGTTCCACAGACCTGAATCCTGTTGAAGACCAGTTTGTCCCAAAGACTGTTGTTGCGTACGACGCCGCTGCTAAGCTCGGCCTGCTTCCTCCTGACGGCGTAGTGAAGCAAAGCTCGCCTCAGCGGGGACGTCGCAGAGCCCAGAATCTGAACGGGGTTACGGTTAGGAACAAATGAAAACGGCAATCTGGCGGAAAATAGGACGGCGTCTGTAAAGCGGACCTTGTCGTAGATGCGGTTCAGCACTCGGGGCACGACGGGGAAGAAGGTGGGCTTGAGTGTTTTGATGTCGTCCATCAGGAGGGAAATGTCCCCTTGGTAGAAGCCCACTCGAGCTCCGTGGCAGAACATGGACACCTGACGCGGGATTAGCCTTTGTTTAGACAGTCCAAAGAAATATACTATAGATTACCGTAACTTCCCGAGTATAAGACACCCCCTAATCCAAGGATCGAGAAACAATGGTTCCATTAGATGAGTCAACCATACGCCAATAGCTAATAACAGGTGTTGGCAATGCTAGCGAGCTAATGCGGCTAACTGAGCCACGACTTTCTATCTAAAACATACGCTCGAAATGCTTCATAGCGCAACGTCCTAGAATTTTAAAAGCGAACCGAATGACTAAATGGCGCTTTTGCCGCTCGGTTATTAATCAATCGATTATGAATCGATTTATTGATCACTAGTTCTGCGATGAGCCCACCTGGATCATCCTCTCAAACATGTGTGCCAACGGCAGGTAGGAGATGGAAACGTCTTCTTGTCGGATGACAAAGGAACCCTGGCAGAGGGGGAAAATAATGAGAAATCTTTCAGTTCTCCAGGGAGACATGAAGCCTCAGAGGCAATCAAACATCTTGTATGTTTTTTTTTTTCCCCCTCCAGCATTTAGATGGCGAAGTGTCTATAAAGAGGCAATTAGTTTAAGCAGCTCGCAACCACAGGGCCAATCAAACACTCAGTTAATCATAGCATTACACACAGCGGGGAGGAAATAGACAAGCGACAAAGCAGACGTGAAGATGCTGTGGGATGGAAGGAAGACAGACCTCCAGGATCTTAATGACAGAGGAAGTGTTGGAGGCGATGTTGCCGTGGGTGATCATGGCTCCCTTAGGCTTGCCTGCACATAAACAAACAAAGACATTAGGGAGTCGCTCGTAAAAGACCCCGACTGTGGGCAACGCTGCCGTGATGTGATGATTAGGCCGCTACCTGTGGTGCCACTGGTGAAGCAAACCACGGCCAGATCCTGAGGCTGGGGGGGCTGCGAGGAAATCAAAAAAGAATATCAATCCACACCCAGAGCAGATCGGAACGCCCGATTCTTTCGACGGTAAGATTGCTTTTGCGGACATTCGATTTTTTTTTTATGAATGTAACTAAAAACTTACCAAAGGCTCTTTGAGATTCTGCCTTCCCAGATCCTACAACAAGCACGAGACCAATGAAGCTCCGTATGGTGATGAATGCGAGTGTGCACTGTCTGCTCACCAGGAGCTGTGTCAGTTTGAGAACTTCCACCCGGCAACCCCTCGCCCTCTCGGCGAAAGCCTCGCTGAAGTCGTCGAACAAAACCAGACAGCAGAGTTTGGGTGTGACGCCTTTCTCCTTATTCTCCAACAGGTAGGTGGCTTTCTCCTCACGGTCGCACACCAGGAGGGAGATCTCCGCTAAATTTCAACAAACGTCCATCGACAGGATCTATTAAAAATACATTTTTTAATATTCTGATTTTGTTTGCATTGCTTTACCCAGCTGGAGAATATGGACCATGGCCTCCAACCCCAGTGTCTCATACAAAGGAACAAGCGCCATAGAGTAAGTATAGCAGGCCAGCTCTGTAATGATCCACTGCCACCAACAGAGGGAGACAAAGCCACACTTTTACACTCACATCAAGTGAAGACAAATGTCAGCCAAAGCAAACAAAGACACTCGGGGAAATGACAATCATGGTTTTGGAGTTAATCTCACGGTTGGAATAGAGCAAATAATAGTTTTGCCCTTTTTAGTCTGTGAAAATGCTCTTGGCTGTCGGGTACAAAAGAAATGATGATGACTTGAATGAGTAATAGCTGTCGAGGGACACGCAGAGGATGCCCGCAGTATCTTTTCCTCTCTTATTGATTTATAAAAGTAAATACTTTTTAAGGACACGCAGAAATTGCTAAAAGTAACTCCCTGGACATGATTTGTTGTGAAGCTTGGTAGATGTCAAGTATCTCTATGTTAGTCAATCACTAACGAAATCAGTTAAGTCATTAATGTAGATAAATATAAAACGCGTCAGATGACATCGGGCTCGAGTCTCCTCCGTGACATTGCTGGAATAATTTGGGGAGAAACGTGCTCAGCATAAACAGTAGCTAGAATGCAAATGCACAGTCTTGTACCTCTGGTCTGTTCTGAGCAAATATCCCAATGAATTGTTCTGGGTTGGGCTTGCAGCCTTTAGCCAGGAGACCAGAACCCAGCACCCGTGCTTGTTCCACCACCTGAAGGGTCCAAACACAAATGGGAGCCACGATAAAAATTTGCGGCTCGGTAGCCAAACGAATGTGTCCGTACCTCGGTGTAAGATAACCACTGGTAGGGTTGGCCTGGCTCCCTGAAGCCAAGACATGGTGCATTACCTAAAAAGGCCACAAGGGGAAGTTGAGTCTCAGTTGACATATGATATAAAATGATGATTTCAATTGATTGTAATATTCAAAGTCCCACCTGCGATCCTCAGGCCTCTCTGGAACATGTCGTACGCCGTCCTGGTGTCGTCGTGGTAGAACTCCAGCAAGGAATCATCTTGAAGAAGAGCTGAGCGCCTGCAGCCGGGATCCCCCTGGGGCAAAGGATCACGTCGGTAAGTTCCTTCCCAAAGCTCGACCGGGCAGAAGCACGCTCACGTACATTGACGGCCACGGATTGGGCCTGAAGGTCGCAGGGAGGGCGCATGGGCTGCGGACGGGTCACCAGCCAGTATGTGGTGAGGGAGGCCAGAGCTCCTAATCCCAGCAGGGACAGCGAGTGCAGGGACAGCAGATGCCAATCTCCAGCCTGATCTGACTGAGGAAATTTCACTTCCAAGCTGGATCGAAGTGACTGTAACCACTCCTGAAAATGCATCACTGATGGATAGAGAGAAACGTAGATTGACTTCACCGCCATTATATTTCACATCTAAACTCTTTCAAAAGTTTCAAATGATTTCTTTATTTATTTATCCAGCCGGGAAAGGAAATTTGGGGAAAAAAGGGAAGAGTGAGTCAGGCTGGGACACACACTTGGCAAGGCGTATCTACTCAAAGACTAAGTGGAGCAACACCAGGAAGTAATGAAACCAAGCGCCCCCAAACCCCCCCCAGCCATGCTGTGCCACTTTTTTAATGGGTGGGGGTCGTCTTGAACATTTGGTCGCCAGATAGGGGGGGAGGAGGTGTGACCCCCTCCTCCATCCCCTTTCTCCTTGTCACTTTATATTGTTTTTTTTTCCCTCACAAAACGGATCTGCAACCACTTCAGGTGTCTTTGCTAATAAATGAACACAGACTTCTTTCCACGACCTTTCACCCACTTTCTTTTTCTTGTAGGCGAGGGAAAGCTTTCCAACTAACTTGCCTCTGTGTGGCCACACTCAGCTTGGCCCGGCTCCGTTTGCATGCCCGTCACCAAGTTACGACACAATTTACAGGCCAACGTTCTCACTGCCAGCTGCTCGCTCGGCCATTTTAGAACATTTGAACTCATCTTTTAAGAGTTTTGTGTACTGTGACAATGGACAGTAGCGACCAAACCGACCAAAAAGAAACTTGCTTATTCCACCAGAAATTTGTATTTTTGAACATTCTTTGGTCATCAGTAGTAGAACACCAAAAAAAAAAGTGAACAAGAACATGACAGTTCACTGCGATGATCGCATTCGCTCCCCCATCCCCCTATCTCGGCACGACCCCCCCCCCCCCCCCCCCCCCCCCCCCCGCTCACTCCCATTCATAAAGACAATTGTCAAGACCCAGACAGGCACCATTGTCTCACAGCTTTGACGCCCGAGAAAACATCTGACTAAAAGAAACGAAAATAGTGAATACCCTAACCCTGTAAAACTGAAATGAAATGAATATATTAAATGAACAGGAAAAAAAAATACTGCATGGCCAAGATGTGAATTTACAATGAGTTATATTGACCATTTAAATAGAAGGACGTTTTGTATCATCTGCATTATAATCTAATACAAAAGTTGCATCAAAGATGATGTCATATAACACATGATGTAATATAACCTGCATGCATATGTTGTATTTTGTTGTCACTCCAATTTGGAAATTTACAGACTTGATGTCTCAAAACTTGGCATATTGTGTAAATTGGGATTTGCAGTTGAGTCACTTTGCTTCGCTTGATTGACGATGGAGAGAGAAAATGAACGAGCAATTCATCTGTTAGCCGTTCCTAACTTTGTTACATTAAGTAGTTGGAGATCTGAACAAATTGGGCATCAACAACTGTCACAGAATAGACGTGTGGTCCACCTCGGAAGTTCCAATGCCCTTTTCTAAAAAGGTAACCCAAATATTCAAAACAACTGCTCAGTACAACTGCGTGTATTAGTTGATGATACAAAGCGACACAAAATAAAACAAACACAGGAACACAAAGTTCCACACGCAAAAACTCCTAAAGCTTGTGTCTCCCTTCTACTAATTATCCGGTGTTACCTTTCATCTGAAATCCAGCGAATGCAGCCACCTTGTAAACGACACACTAGCCAACAAAACACAGTGTTGACATCCTGCTTGAGTGACACAATAAAAGCAAAGAATGCAACTTCCCAGGAAGACGTGTAAGAGCCTGAGGCAACCTGCAGGTTTGTGCACATCCAATCCTGACCTGATATCACATACGAAATCATCTTTGCCATCTGATACCTTCACCCTGACAATACTCGTAGTTTTGGAAGAAAGATTATGTCATCAATTTGATCTTCCCAAATACAAAATCTTTGAAAGTGTCAACCTGCTGGTGATAGAAACCCTTTTTTTTTTTTTTTTATTATATATAAAATAGAGTATCATAATACAGAAGAGGCCTTTCTTTATTCTGTACTTCAATACAGTTTAAGAAGTTCAACTTTTTCTTTGTCCAGTGGGAGAAAATAAATGTCGGCCTGACATGAATACTGAAGCGAAATAGTAGCTGACTGACAATGAGAGCAATCCTCGGAAATTCCTCCCCCTGACCCAGAAAACTACAGGAGGCGACACTGGGAGGGGCGTAGGGGCTTTCAATGGGGAAGAGCGACCAAAGGACTCGTGGCGTAGTGTGGCAGAGGGAAGATGAGTTAGCTGTTTTTAGGGAGCAAGTGAAGTTGTTTGTCAAAGACTAACCCCGAGGTTGTTAGTAGGTTGTCAAGACTGCTACGGTGGATGGATGTTCAAAGATTAATGTCTCGGGGGAGAGTTGGTCGGAGTCACAGAAGGATAAATCGTGGAAGATGAATGTAAAGAGATTGTAAATAAAAAATTTAAAAAAATAGCACAGGCCCTAGGACACAGCCCTGAGAGATACCAAAATGTATGAATCGCAGCGGTTTTAGGGATAGGTTAGTTAATTCAGTTAGTTCATTTTCAAATCTCTGGGAATGTTAGTTTTGTTTGTCGAGTTTATTTGATGTTTTGTTGATTTATTACAAATAATCCTATATTCATAGAAAGTCAAGTGTACAGTATTTTTGACTTGAATTCTCAATTGCAGAGTTACCTTTCTGCCTTTTTGTCATAAATGAACTAAAGGTCTTTAAAAATATATATATCTATCACTGGTTGAATTGAATTTTTGTGGATATCATTTACTACATTGTTGGTACCGGTCTGTTCAAATAAAAGTGATATCCCAATTCAAAACATCGACACAGATTCTAACCACACTAATTGACAAATTGTTCAACTTTCTGGTAGTGGCAGTGCCAATCAAAATGGCAGGCAGGCAGCAGGCTGGCTATTTGTAATGGATGCCATTGGTTGGTGCAGGTGTACCTAATGGAGTGGCCGCGGAAAGTGCGTGGCGAAAAGTTGAAAGCGAAAAGTATTCGTGCAAGCAACAGACTAAAAGGGGGGGGAAAAAGATAAGTTTAAAAATAAAAACACAAAAGGAAAAGTTCGTTTATCTTTCAGTGACGCTGCAACCGCAGTGGACCATGAAGGGCAAAAAGCCTCAAACTTTCCCGGATATTTGTGAAGGAATAAAATTATATTTGGTCAAATGCAGAAGAAACGATACGATACTATGCAAAAAAAAAAAAAAGAACCAAAGTAAATCACCTGTTATTGCCGAGCTCCGCGCTTGATGGCTTGGCGCTCCAAAAACGATTTAGCGTTCATCCATCTGAATCTGCTCATTCCTAAAGTCAGTGCAGATCATCAACTGTTTCCTGTCACAACTTTTCAAAACAAAAGCTTTTTAACTTGCAGTAGAAAAAGATCTTATGCAAATAAATCAATAAATCTTCAGTAATAATAACATCTTTAATAAATGAAAATAAGACAAAGACAAGATCAGAATGAACAGATAATCCGATGCAATTATAATGGCACGTTTACATTTTTGACACTGATTTAAAAAATGTAATATTTTTTTCTGGCTCATCAAGTTTTTTGAGATATTTTCCTTTTGATTTTTGCCATGCGCTGTTTTTATTTTTATGACGTTTCTAAAACGAATTCCACAGTCCAACTGTTGCTGAACCAAGCAATTTAAAAATATTACTAAACGTATTTCTATAATAAATATGATATTATAAAAAACAGATGTGCTTGTGGAAAAAAACAGGGCAGATTCTGAACCAGCGCAAAAAAAAAATCATATAGAAATCTTAACTTGCATTTCTGCTTTAAAAAATGGGTAAAAATGTTGACGAGTGTAAAATTGCTATTTACCGTTACATCTCCAAAAAAACTGAAATCAAAATTTCCCAAAATAGTTTATCCATCAGAAGTCCTCCCATATTGCACACAGCTCAGTTGCATCTCCGCTATAACAAGCACAGGTCCCGCTGCTGTTCCAAATGTGTTTAATCTTAAAGACGACACAAAAATACATTCATTAGGACAAAATATTTGAACACCCCAAAATAACCAAATACTTACTTTGGGGCTGAGAGCTGGACTCAACGTTCCTCTACTAAGTCCATCCCAGTTGAATCCTTCAAACCATCTGATGAAAGAAAAGACACATGTATAAAACTAGATCATATTTAGTTGTGTGCAAATAAAAAATGAACTAACTAAAAACAAAAAAAAGCTAAAATATGCACACATAAAAAAGATTATTATATAATAATAATAATAAAAGAGAAGAGTTACAAGGATGACCAAACAAATGAAAGTCAAGGCACATCATGCTCGTGTATGGTGCAAAAAAAAAGTCTTACTTGTGCTTCTGAATGTCCTTGGCCCCGTTTCTACGACTGCCTAGCCTCTCCGAGGGATTGTGCCTTGGCAACGGAACAGAGAGAGGACATCAAAATAAGGACACCAGCATGATTGTGTCAGTCAAGATGTGGCGCCTGCGTCTGCTTTTCAACACCTGCACAGCTTCTTTATGAGACCGGAGGCACTCTTGCTGATTGCTTTAGGAAAGTCGATGTTATCAATGCCGCGCATGGTCTCGCTGAGGAGGCTCATTGGGTCGGGCCCGCAGAACGGAAGCCTGGAGACACGTAGACAGTTCCAATTCCAAAGTGGAATAACAGGACAAATCAGAATTGGGCTAACGTTGAGCTCTGGTTGGGATTTGTGGGGGGGGGGAAAAAAGCAAAAAGGAGATTAGGCTAATTGCTCATTCGAGTTTCATAAAGAGCCTTTAAAATTAAAATAATAAAATAAATAAATACACAAATAAATGTAAGAAAAAGAAAAAAATATTAACTTCGTAAGAGTTAAGTTGAGCATCTTGGTGAAATAATTTTTATGTTGCTTCATTCCATTGGGTTTCAACGATGTCAAATGGAATAATATGGCAAACTCACCCACCAGTTAGCAGCTCAAACACAAAAACACCCAAAGACCAAAAGTCTGCGGCGACACTGTGGCCCTTGTTGAAGATGACCTCGGGGGCCATGTAGCCCGGAGTGCCGCAGAAAGTGTACGTCTTCTTACCCACGTCAATCTTCTTCATACACCTGGACCCCACCTAAAGTTGATAAATAAGGACGGTCAGATTCACATGACGAGAAACCAACACACAGTTAGAGCGCCTCGTCGTCAGTCGCGGTCGAAAAAAAAACCTTCCGTTGTATTCATTGGAATAAAACCATTTTTGTCCTTTTACCAATTTGCCATATCCTCGCTCATCCAAAATAACATTTTCAGGCTTGACATCTCTGTAGACGACATTTCGTGCGTGAAGAAAGGTCAAGGCCTGCGTTACGCAAGCCGTGAAAAACTTGGCGCTGTTCTCGTCCAGACGGCCTCTGCGGAACACAAATCGCACATTGACGCGCTTGTTCGGAACTTTGAAGGTCTCGATAACCTTCCGTTTTAAAAGTACATACTTGTCTTTGAGCAAGCTGTAAAGATCGCCATGGAGACAAGCCTCAGTCAACATATAGAGGCACTCGGCATCTTGAAAGCATTTGTGCAACCTTGAATGAAGCGCAGAAACATTTTTTTTTTAGATTGCCGCCCGCTTTCATACAATAGTGGCCATTTGTTCATCCAACACTGCCGACATCGATTCATTCTCGTGACGCCAATCATGCGGCAATACGAAGAAGATGCATTCCAGACCAAGACTATCATTATAAACCTTATCATCAAATATTCAATGACTAAAGTTTGACATTAATGGACATTTGACAATTTAAAAAAAAATTCCATGCATGTCATTTACTTCTTGATAGTAGAATGCCCACAAGATTAGTATTGATGAGTGGTATCGGCAGCCTTTGCGAGTACTCGATATGCAATAGTGGGGGGGCTTTATTTTGGCCTAAATGGTACTTGTTGGTTAATATCACATGTACATTTTGAATACTATCTTTGATGAGCTACCTGACAAGGAATGGACACGCGACATCCATCAGGATGTTTCGTTCTCTCAGAACGTGCTCTCGCAGGCCGTTGTGGCTAATGGCCTTTTTGTTGAGGACCTTCATGACGAACAGATGCTTGACGTCGCTGTTGATCTGCACCTACAAGTGGCAGCGAGGCATGAATTGTTAATAATAGTGATAATGTGACAAAAAATGCAGCAGCCATCATGAGAGAGTCTCACCAGGTCTGTGCGGCCAAAGTCTCCTTCTCCGAGAGTGCTGATTATCTGGAAATCGCTTAAGTTGGAGGAGGCGAGGGAGGCGGCATGCTTGACTTGTGACCTGCTCGCAGATTGAGGTGGACCTACTTGTTGAATGCGTTGACAGTAAAGTGGTGCCGTACATCAGTAGACAACATCAAAATGCCCGTTTTGCGGATTTTTTGTGTATTATGAAAGCGCAAGAAGAATATAGTCTCTACTGTGAAGGGGGCGGACTCTACTTTTCTTAGCTAGTGGTTGTGTTTGGGTAGTCTGTGACCATCTCCAGTGTTGCTTCTTGTTGGTTTTATTTTGGTAGGTTTCTACTTCCTGTTTCTTCCTATTTCCTCAAAAGGTCTTAATAATGGCTAGCTTTTCTAAGCAAAATTGGTTTTATTTGGATATTCTGTGAGTGCTGCATTTTAGTGCTATTAAAAAATAAAATGCTATATAAGCTGATTGAATTGCTGACTGGCTAGATTCAAAAAGAGTGTCGCAGTGCATATTAAGACTTGAATTCATTTTCTGCTTGTTAATTTTATAATTCAAGATGCTTGCTAGGCCCATTTGTTTTATTCTTTTAACAGTGACTAATTTTCGTCAGCTTGTCCTTGTGTGAAAAGAAGAAATGCTAAACACTGAAACTTTGGCATGTCTTGATAATAAAGGTTTATGACGATGACCAATTATCAACAGATTTCGCTTACTCATCTTTGCATGCAGTATTTTGTTGCACCTCGTGACTGCTGTCAAACACCATTCCACCAATGATATCTCGGAAGGTCCTAGAAGATAATGATAAAAAAATATAAAAAATCACAGAACATTCGGTGAAATATTTATAAGTGCATCCGTCCTTGACAAGGTCTCTTACTCTCTGTCAATGAGCAGACACGACACATCACCGGTCGCGATGATGTTCACGGCACGCAGGTCCTCTCTAAATAAAACGATTTTTGGATTCAATTCAAGCTTTGTGATAAGAAGCAAACAGAAATTTCCGCCGTACCCCCATAAAGCTTTTTCTCCAAACCACTGCCTCTCCGAAAGCTTGGAGACGACTTGCTCTTCATCACCTGCCTTCTTTTCTGTGATTTTTACCTGGACAATCAAAAGAAAAAGCAACAGAGAAAGGTGACAAACTCAATTGCCGCTCTTCTCCAGACATTTCCAAAGCCGTGCTGACGTGTGGCCTGACTTTACCTGGCCTTTGTTAATGATATAAAAGGTGTCTCCTAAGGCGCCTTGTCGCATAATGTAGTCGCCTTGAGCGTAGTGAGCCTGTGGAGAGAAAGAACGACGAGAAAAACAATCAAACGGAACATAAAAGGTCGGCGGGGAGAGCGACGGATTCCAAAGTGGAATGAAAGAACGGGGTGGGGAACAAAGAAATGATGATCGATAGGCGAGGCTGGCCAAGTGGCACAGCACGTGCTGAGAAGATGTACCTCCTCCATGAGATCACACATCTTCATGATGGCATCCTTTGGCAAGGACAGAAGAGAGGGAACACTGCAGGCACAAGGCGGGGTTCATTTTGAAAGTGAAACAACACGAGCGGGCATTTTTTTTTTTTCCTTTTCCATTCAGTGTCATTCTCATCTCGTCCTGTCCTGTCCTTGTCTGGTAGTTTTATATGTTTAATGTATTTATCACATTATCATTCACTTATATATATATTTAATATAGCTTACATTAAATCAACCACAAAAATAATTCCATTATGTCTATTTTTAGGTTGTGTTGTCATTCACTGGTTGAGAAAAAATTACAAGCTTATTTTGACCAAGCAGATATCTGTTTTCAGATCTCAGGAGTAAAAAGAAGAAAAAAAAAAGACATTTTTATTTAGAAGTAATTACTCAGCCCCTTGATTATTATTTTTTTTAAGGGAGGGGCGATGACATTCACCTGCTCAGCAGCTCCGACGTCCGCGTGAGGCTTTCACGGCCGCTCTGCATGAGCACACTCTGGTAACTCTTGCGCTCGATAACCCACAGCTTGCTGTCCGACTGTGCTGAGAAGCCCCCAAAAAAAGACGACAAAGCATTCGTCGACTGCCATCAGAGAGGGCTCCAAAAATGTGAACACTTATTATTCATAAGCGCACATTATTAATAATGAAAGATATCAAGCATAAATCGTATTTCCTAAACTATAATTAAAATCTCTTTATAAAGAAACTGAATGTCTGAATGAATTATGATACTCGCGCTGGTTCACACAAGGTGAGGGCAGACGGCAGATGTCCACTGTCTGAACTTTCTAATTACGTCCAACATCTGATATCTTAACTGTGCCATTAGAAACGGAATTATTAAGAAAGCTGTGCAGGATAGTTTCATTTCCGGCTGACTGTTTTGAATGCCCAGCATACAAGTGTCATTTGTTGGTGTGGGGATGAAGTGCTGCCACCAAAAGGGAAAATACATCAGGTGCCATTTTTGTCATACGCCAATTTCTCCGGATATGGCTCCACTTTTTTTTCTTTTGAACGAGTAGATGACAATGTAGTCATGTGACTCAGGCTCCGCCCCCGGTAGTCATGGTAACGAGAGGAGTAATCTTGGGGTACCATTAACGATACAAAATGCATCATGCATCTTTTAAGATTCATCAAGGTGAAAAGGGTTTGAAATTTTCAAATGTACTGGCAACTATGTAATTATGCTAGAAAATGAGAAACTAAAAAGAAAAAATGTGAATTTTTATCTAGTGGCATTCCCAGAGTGATCCAAATTTTGTTGCAGACGGTTTAACGTAATGTATTCATGTGGTTGTGGATTGTTGAAATTACGTTTTGCTCCCTTGTGTATTCAAATTTACTTCCACAACTTTACGCTTACAATATTAGCTCCAGTCACAAGCTAATAACGACACCACACAATTTGCAACCACGGTAATCAACATTTAGTTGAATTATCTCGTAAATCAGAACTTTAACATTTAGAGTCGGGGCGGAGCTCTAGCATTCGGATTTGATGGCGGCGCTATGCTAATGTGATCTTCCCAAAGGTGACATCTTGTTCCATCTGTCAAGATCACAGATGGCGAACAAATAATTTTCATGCTGATAAAAAGGAAGCGCTATTAGAGAAGGGCACGCACAGACAGAAGTTTCCCCGCAAGCCTAGGCCTTCATTTAGCAAAACAATAATCCCATCACAATTATGAAATTCCATAACCGCCCTTTGTGATGGTTGAATGTGGCATGGCAAGAAGACAGATGGGCTGTTTTAAATTCCACACATATAGTATGTGAGAAAATCATTCAGCAGGCGCCGTGTTGTCTGTGACCTCTATGGCCGCAATAACCCTGCTTGTAATAATCCCCTTTGGTAAAAATGAATCACATCCGTACCTAATATAAACAGTGAAAAGCACTTTGTTCTACCAGCCTGAATATAGAAAAGAATAACAAAAAACCTGTGACGGAGTAGATTTGCGTGCAGTCGTAGAGCAGCGCCACCTCTCCGAACACTTCGCCGGCTTCGATTGTGAGCAATTTCTGTCCATCTTTCGTCACGTCCAGCCTCCCCTCTGTTATGACACGCACACCTGGTTAACACGGCCAGTGTGTGTTGCAATAATATATCAAAACGAATCAAGCGAAATGATTCAAGACATACATGTATGAAATCAAGCCATTGGCATTCAACTACATTCCAATGTCGCTTTGAATTCGATTAATTGTTCGAGCCTGCTTGACACTGGGATTCACTCATATGGGCGATTTAAAGTCTCGAATGAAAACAAGGCCCCGGGGCCAGATACGGCCCGCCACGTCACTTTATGTGGCATCTGAGATTCAAACCCAGAACATCTCGACTATGAAGCAAATGTGCTCACCGTTGGAGTGGTTTGGAAACACACTGCATCAAAATGTCAACAAATTAGACATGTTCCCTTTGCAACGAGTATGATGAAGCAGCCGTCAGATCCCAAATCAAGAGTCCCGCTTTGGTTACTAATCATTTCCACACTCGCGCATCCTTCGACGTGATGAGCATGACTTACCTTGTACAACGTAAGCCTGCGAGCCGCCGGTTCCCTCCTGGATCACGCGGCAGCCGTGATGGAAGGCCGTGAGTTGCATGCCGGCCGTGACGGCTCTCGTTTCATCTCCGTCGAGGTTCTTCAACAAGTTACTCTTCAAAAAAGCCGTCTGAATCAACTTTTGGCATCTAGAAGCACGGAGGGGATCAGAGTGAATTAGGCATGATTATAAAGATGATCATAGTCTGGAATTCGGGGTGAAATGAATTCATTTTTTTCTCTCACTCAAGCAGCCGCTGGCAAAGTATGTTAAGTATAGTTCAGTTCAGTTGTATTTCACTTTAAAGTCGACAAGTTATGAGACTGCGGCATGCTCTCTGAGAATTGTGTAGCGCTGAGAAGAAAAACAGTCCTTGCTCACTCCTGGTTTTTGTCACACAATGTGAAGACATTTGCTGAATCCACAGTGAAGGACTCTGAAATAATAGTCTTTCTGTTTGCAGCGCGGAGGTCATCAGCATGAATAGAGCAGGCTGCAATCAAAGAAAAAAAAAAACATACTGGGTGAGTCGAAAGAAGCAAATCATCCAAAGCCAAATATTATACACGGACCGGCGCCGGTTGCAGAGGGTCCCGGCAGCACCACGGAGGCTCTGTAACGATCCAATTCTTCCTGAAGTCTCCGAATGAGTTCATCCTTGGTATCCAGTTCCAGCTCCAGCTCATCTATCAAGGTATCCCTCTGACGGAGCTCCTCAATCTTTAGCTGCAGGGCGAACTGAAGGTCTCGAAGCGTGCCCATGACCTACTTCTAATGTGCAGTCACACATCATGTCAAAGTGTTGCATGCAGCCACAAGTTGCAGTTACGTTTATTCAATGTCACTCAAAGGAGGACGTCTACCACTTGAATTGAAATAAATAAATCAAGGAACAAGAAAAACAAATCCTGAAAAGATCCCGATGGATAAGATTAGATTAGATTAGATTAGATTAGATTAGATAGATAGATAGATAGATAGATAGATAGATAGATAGATAGATAGATAGATAGATAGATAGATAGATAGATAGATAGATAGATAGATAGATAGATAGATAGATAGATAGATAGATAGATAGATAGATAGATAGATAGATAGATAGATAGATAGATAGATAGATAGATAGATAGATAGATAGATAGATAGATAGATAGATAGATAGATGATAGATGATAGATGATAGATGATAGATGATAGATGATAGATGATAGATAGATAGATAGATAGATAGATAGATAGATAGATAGATAGATAGATAGATAGATAGATAGATAGATAGATAGATAGATAGATAGATAGATAGATAGATAAGCACTTACCTTGTACAGACAGTCCATTCGACAGGTGCATGCAAACGTCCTCTGAAAGTGAAGAGAAGGATGATGCTCCCTCCTCTCCAGTTGGGTGGTGGACGGTGGGGTGGGGGGTCGGAATTGAGACGGCTGCAGCTAGTCACGTGACCGAAGAGCCAGCCCGCAAGGCTGAGATGAGACGAGAGGGGAGCGGGTCAGATCGTCTTTTTGGGATTTGGGCTTCCAGAAATATGAGAAAATTATGGATGCCTGCCTACTGTTTTGGTTGTAGTGTTTTATTGTTACAGGAGTGTGTAGTATAGGGTGGTAAATGTTTATTTATGACTGTAAATTAGGTATGGGCTTTGGAGATTTGATTTTGAGTGCACCGAAGAGGGTCCTGTTGCAGGTTTAGTTGCGGAAGAGATTTCTATTGTAAATGGATCATTTATTTTGAGTATAAGTAAATATCCTTATTCCATCCATAAATTTTCTGCAATGACCTTTAAATGCCTCCTCAATGGTCAGAAAGATTAACCAAAAACACATGAATACTTTATTATTACAAGTAATTTGTAAGTACTTATCAATAACTATCATTTAATTTGATGATGATAATAATAATGATAATAATGATAATAATAATAATAATAATAATAATAATAATAATAATAATAATAATAATAATAATAATAATAATAAAAAAATAAGGTTTTATAATTATAAGACAATTTATTGCAAATTAATTTGAGGTCTGCGAAGATACCCTACTTGGACCTTTAGGGCTCTGGGAACCTCAGTTTGAGAACCACTGACATGCCGGCTGCCAGCAGACGTAATACATCCCGGCCAGACGAGGGCGCTCAAAAGCAGGAGCGGAACATGGGTTGTTAACGAAGAAGAGGCCCTAGTCTTCCTGAGCTAAACTAGCCAAACGATTTAGTGGCCTCATCTCCTCAGCAATCGTCGTTTTAGTCGATCATAGTTCGATCCAAAATGATTCTTACGGTGAAGCCGCTTCAGGGAAAAGAATGCAGCGTCAACGTAAGTGAAGAATATCTCTCCGCTGACGTGCTAAGCAAAATGAAGCTACAGGCGGGTAACGCTTCTGACCGGTGTAGCCGCCTAGCCGCTAACCGCTTGGCATGGTCACTGTCATATGTTTCAGCCACTTTTTGACAATTTTTTTTAGGGTAATTTGATCAGTAAAGAGTTATGTTTTTCTTATTTATTTTCAGTGTCGCACCAGTGAGTCAGTGACGAGTAATGAATGTCAATAGTTGATCGTAGGTTGCTAGCATCAGCCAGACAAAGACGCAGACTAACGTTACTGCCTCATCATCTGTTTAGGTTACATATCGGTGTTTTGGTCGTTTTTGGATGCTATAACATGATATCTGGTAAAACTGTGTTTGCTAACAATAATAATCAGAAGAATGGACAAGTTGGTATCAGAGGGGATGAAAGTCAAATAGTAGCTAGTGCGACAAAGCTGGATGCCACGAACACAATAGCGAAAGTGGAAGGATGCTGAAAATGGAGTCGCCTGGTGAGAGGCAGAAGGACCAAAGAGGAGATTTAGGGTTGTGGCCAGACAAGACTTCCCAGGTAGTTGGAGTAACAGCAGCGGATGTCGAGGACAAGATAACATTTGCAAAGGATACTTTAGCTTAAATTCAGAGATTCCATAAGTGCTCTCACTTTCTCTCATACTGGTGTTAAAAAGACTGGCTAAATGAAAATTTGAACAATGTGGTTGGGAAAAAAAATTGCAAAATAAAAGCAGCCATGTATGTACAGTTATAAAGATTTTGTATTTTCTTACCTCTCACCGCTATTTAACTTACACTCAGCTTGACCACGTTGTGTTTAATTTTTTACAGGTAACCGAAGATGAAAAGGTTTCCACGGTGAAAGAGCTCGTGTCGGAACGTCTCAACATCCCACCCAATCAGCAGCGGTTGCTTTATAAAGGCAAAGCGCTCGCAGGTACATTTTGGTTAACCATCGTGCCTACTCCACGAACCTCTCGTCTGCTCCCTTAGCGGCACTATAAATGGGCCAGGTGTATAATGAGTTCCACATTACAACAGTGTTGACTTTTTTTTTCCATTGTGTGTAATTGTGACTTATCCCTTTAGATGAACACAAGCTCAGTGACTATTCCATCGGGCCCGAAGCAAAGTTAAACCTGGTCATCCGTCCGGCGGGGGAGAGAACCGGAGCTTCGGGGACGGCCACCTGCAGCAGCAACGGCAACACATCTCGAGGAGGAGTGTGGCAGACTGTGTCCACTATCCTCGCAAAACACTTCAGTCCCGCAGATGCTGCCAAAGTCCACGAACAGCTGATTAAGGTATTTTATTTATTTGATAACAATAGGAATTGGGGACCATGCAAGAAAATGTGTTTTTAATTGGAATTTTCTTTTTGAAGGACTACGAACGTTCGCTCCGACAACTTAGTTTGGACGACATCGAGCGCCTGGCCGGCAGACTGCTTCACCCGGATGTGGACGAGATGGACACGACGTCGTACATGGACTGAGGTCCGAGGGACAGCCGTACCGGAAGCTGCCTACTGTGAATGCGTGAAATGTGATGCAGAGAGCGCGGCGTGCGCCTAAATCAGAGTGTGAGTGAGCTTTGGATGGCTTGTGAAGCGCCGACATCACCGCAGAGGGTTGGTCCGTGTTGTTTACGCTGCGGTAATGTCACGAGACCTCACCACACAATATTGGAAAACGAAGAAATCGTTTATGCTGTGAGTCTCATGTTTTACAGCTCCCAGGGAACACAACTTGTCTTTGAGGATATTTATTTTTAATGTTTGGGTGATGTGCGTTGTTCGGAGACAAGGAAGTACATTTTCTCTTTGTTGACAACTAATGATCATTGTATGCATTGTAAATATTCTGTTTATATTCAGATATTAAAAGTGAGACATCTTACTTCGGTATCCTCTTGTATGTTTACAAAGCTGCTAAACTCATGGAAAGGTTGACAAAGCACGTTCAGAGGCGGGGCTTCGGTAGCCCACTAACCAATCAGCCGACGTCTACGCTTGACCCGTATTTATCGACCAATCAGATTGACAGTGGGAGCCGCCCATAGGATGTCAACCCGATCACCGCTTGAATGACCATTTGGACCATAAAACGAATATATTGACCCTCTGTGTGTTATTTCTACAAACTATGACGGATAAACACGTCGGGTGAGACGGAGATTGACACCGCTAGGTGAGAGACTCATTTTATTACGGTTGCTTACCGCAATGCGAGCACAACCTACTTCCTGCATCCAGTCCTAGCTGGCTAACATTAGCCGATGCTAATAGACGATGTCCTGTCGGCCTTATTCTAATGCCGTTCATCGTCAAATTGCGATGTCATATTGGTATTGGGTCGGTGTGAGTATTTGTTACAGTCCATCAACACTGTCGTAGAAAATATAAACATGTAGCGGTGTTAAATATCCGCGCGTTTGGTCAGGCGTGTGTGTGTGTGTGTGCTGCAGGGCTGCTGAGCATTCTCATCAGCACCACTCCTCCCTTTTGGTCCCATCAATTTCCTCCCAATACTTATTCTGCACTCGTGCGCCTTTTAATGGTTTGTGACTCCAGCTTGACTTCCAACTCAGTGAATCCACTCTGCTAGTGGAAGCACGATGGAGACTTTGATTCCCACCATCAACCGTTTGCAAGAGGTTTTCCTCACAGTAGGCGCAGAGATCATTCATCTGCCTCAAATCGTCGTGGTCGGATCTCAGGTGAGACCCTAACCCCTTTTCATGCACACTTACTTGTCCCATTAGGCAGTATGAAAGCTGAATTTTTTCATGCAGCTCTGCAAAAAATGAAATCAGGTTTCAATGAGTGGTGCAAGTGTCAGTGTAGAATATTTGTGTGTTTCCTAACAGAGCAGCGGGAAGAGCTCAGTGCTGGAGAGTCTGGTCGGACGTGATTTCTTGCCCCGAGGCTCGGGAATCGTCACCAGACGACCGCTGGTGCTGCAGCTTGTCAACGTCGCACCTCTGGAGGAACGACTGAAGAGTGACAATGGTGTGTAACGTTGTAACCATAAAGCAAATGAATTAAGAGCAAGGTCAGAAATACACTTGACAAATGTTCAATCATTTTTTATATTTAGCTGCTGCTTGGAGTCATTTTTAGCTGATGTCATAGTTGCTCACCGTTAGATCTTTCTTTTAACGCTTTCATTCTTGTGTACTAACACTTTCTTTTTTCCATAATACTTTCCAGGAAATGGGGTTAAACAAACTACACAAAACAACTACCCAGGTCTCGTCAAATTCCTCTGTGCATGTTTTCTTCCTTGTTAGCATTTGGTACATTGGACACATGCCTCTCTATTTATTTATTTATTTATTTATTTATTTATTTATTTATTTATTTATCAGTTTTAAAATAATGTTTGCTATTGTGGTGATGGAAGTGCACCGTAATGTACATATCTGAAACCCTTTGAAAAGAAATGTGACTGCTTGTTTTGTCTCGATTTGTTTGCTTAGCTGTCAAAGCTGAAGAATGGGGAACCTTCCTGCACTGCAAGAATCAGGTTGGTGTGCTGTGCACCAAATGTTCTTTATCTTTTTTTGAGCTTTTCCCTTATGTTACTATTTGTATGTTTAAAAAGGTTTTTACAGATTTTGAGGAAATTCGTCAGGAAATCGAGTCGGAGACTGAACGTTCTTCGGGCAACAACAAGGTAAGGAGGAAGCTCCGTCATAATTTTTTTTTTTGATTGAAGCTGTTCACTCACTAATGGCTCGTGACTGTTTTTTTTTTTATGCTTTCTTCCGTGTCCAACAGGGAATCACTCCCGAACCCATCCATTTGAAGATTTTCTCCCCCAAAGTCCTCAATCTGACCCTCGTTGACTTGCCCGGCATCACTAAGGTAAAATCACGCGTTTGGGCGTGGACGTCCAAATTTGATTAACTCCTGACCGTGGCCTCAGGTTCCAGTTGGGGATCAGCCCGAGGATATCGAAGCCCAAGTGCAGGAGATGATCTTGTCCTTCATCTCCAATCCCCACTCCCTCATCCTGTCCGTGTCCCCCGCCAACTCCGACCTGGCTACCTCGGAGGCTCTCAAATTGGCCCGTGAGGTCGATCCGGATGGTGATATTGCATTCTTTGCTTCTAATTGGACACGAGCCACTTTTGGTGATGAGACTCAACCGTTCTTTTGTCCATCAGGTCGACGGACTCTTCTCGTGGTCAGCAAGCTGGATTTGATGGACGCGGGGACAGACGCTCTGGAGGTACTTCTCGGTCGAGTCATTCCGGTCAGGCTCGGGATCATCGGGGTGGTTAACAGGTTGGCGCTGACGACGAGCCCGGTTGTCCCAGACGATGGGCCGTTAATTCCAGATTTCTGTTAGGAGCCAGCACGACATCAACACTCAGAAGAGCCTGGGGGACAGCGTGAAGGACGAGCAGGTCTTCCTGCAGCGTCACTACCCCTCGCTGGCGTCCCGCGCCGGCTCTCGCTACCTGGCTAAAACGCTCAGCAGGCTTCTCATGCACCACATCCGAGACTGCCTGCCGGACCTCAAGACCCGCGTGACGGTTCTCAGCACCCAGTACCAGTCGCGTCTCAATAGCTACGGCCAGCCGGTGGAGGACCACAGCGCCACTCTGCTGCAGATTGTCACCAAGTTTGCCAGCGATTACTGCAACACCATCGAGGGAACGGCGCGCTATATCCAAACCTCGGAGCTGTGAGCAAAATCTTCTCTTTGCGTGATCCGATACGAATGCCGGCGACGGAAAATCGAGTCGAGACTTGACTTCCCCTTTTTAAGCGGAATGTGCCTCCCTTGCAGCTGCGGCGGCGCTCGCATCTGTTATATCTTCCACGAAACCTTCGGTCGCACTCTGCAGTCCATCGACCCTCTGGGAGGACTGACAGAATTCGACATCCTCACCGCCATCCGCAATGCTACCGTACGTTCCCTCTAACCTTTCTACGCCGCTCGCCGTAAACGAAGGGCTTGGTGATACGGTGTTTATTTGCCCTTCAGGGTCCGCGCCCGGCACTTTTTGTCCCGGAGGTGTCTTTTGAGTTACTGGTAAAGCGTCAGATCAAGCGCCTGGAGGAGCCCAGTTTGCGTTGTGTGGAGCTGGTCCACGAAGAGCTGCAGAGGATCATCCAGCACTGCTCGTCTTTCAGCACGCAGGTATGAAAAGGAGGCTTTTTTTTTCCCCCCATTGATGTAATAGCAGTATGGAACAAAGAACCATTTTCTTGCTTAAAACGGCAAGAGCAGAAAGTGATGGCATGTGATTTGCTCTCCTGTAATTGAGTTTGTTTTTGATGTTTGCCAGGAGCTTCTGAGATTCCCCAAACTGCATGATTCCATTGTGGAAGTGGTGACGGGATTACTGAGGAAGCGCCTCCCAATTGCCAATGAAATGGTAGCCCCCTCCTTTTAGTTGTATTAAAAATTCACACGAATGACTTGTGCTCTTTTTCCAGGTGCATAATTTAGTAGCAATAGAGCTGGCCTACATCAACACAAAACATCCGGACTTCACGGATGCGGCGCAGGTCTCGGCGTCCGTCAACAGTCAGCAGGTAGTTGATGGCATCGTCGCAATGTGGTAAAAATGTTCCGCCTGACTTCCTGTGGCCATTAGGCAGACGGCCTGGATGCAACCAAGCGCTGGAAGAATGACAAGGTGGCAGAGGACAAAGCTCTGACTGCGGGTTTTGGGAGCCCCAGTAAAGGGCAGCCCATTAACCTTCTTGACACAGTGAGTGATGGCAAACATTTTGCACAGCAGTTACCCCAAAGTAGGGGAATTAGACCACTTTGCACCTGCAACAGGCCGATTCGTTTCCATTTTAGAGATGTAATATTAAAAAAATAGATGTATGTTCAAAATTTAAGGATGTCTGCCGCCATCTAGTGGACAAGTGGCTGTAGTTGAATTTGGAGTCACATTTCTGAGCAGCAAAAAAAAAAAAAAAAATCGAGCAAATATCATGGTATGTTTTTGACTTTGTCTTTTCCTCAAGACGGTGCCCGTGCCTCGCAAATTGAGTTCAAAGGAGCAGAAGGACTGTGAGGTCATCCAGCGACTCATCAAGTCTTACTTCCTCATCGTCCGCAAGACCATTCAAGACAGGTCGGGCCAACCTACTCTGGCATGTTTTGCAAGTCGTCGTAACTTTTAGTGTGTGTGTGATGCGTAGCGTTCCCAAGACCGTCATGCACTTCCTGGTGAACTATGTCAAGGAGCATCTGCAGAGCGAGCTGGTGGGTCAGCTCTATAAACAGACGCTACTCCAGGACCTGCTCATTGAGTCGCAGGACACAGCCCAGCAGAGGACCGAGGTTGCGCAAATGCTGGAGGTAAACCCAACCTCTTTTCTTTTCTTTATTTATCTTGTTTGTGTTTTTCTGAAAGGGTTTCATTGAACCTCTTGTCGTTCTCTCTCAGGCGCTTAAGAAGGCCAATCACATCATCTCTGAGATCCGAGAGACACACCTGTGGTAGCGAAAGGAAGCACACGCTCGTCACTTTCTCCACAACAAGAATAATGATGTACAGTAAGAGGAAGGCAAACACGCTTCTGTTCAAAACTCACTTTTTCTCTTCACAAAATAAGACTAAGATAAATCATTTCAAATGGAATATATTTTTGGGAGTGGAGGTTGCAAAAGTGTGCACATCCTCTCAGACCTGGAAATGTGACTTTGCACATTAGTAACCAATCACATCAAGTTACTAAATGGCAGTTGGCACACATGAGCTTTAGATCCAGCCAGCCTTGTATGTCACATTAGTGGAAAAAAATGTTTTAATAATGATTTATCTTTGTCTTATTTTCAAAAGAAAAAAAAAAACGCAATCACCTGGCTTTTGAACAGGGGTGTGTAGATTTTTTATATCCACTGTATGTATGTGTGGTTGTGTGTGTGTGTGCGTGATTTCTCCTGGACCAATGAACATTTAACACATTTCCATCCATTGTTGCCCTCAAGCAAAACCTCCAGGGCTCCTCACTCAGGTTCCGACACTTCACTGTCAATGTGAACAAAATCTCAGACTCCCTTTATGTCATTTTGTCCATGCCAAGTGTGTCATACATTACATGTGCAAAGTTTTATTTGTATGTCCAGAAATGGCCAACATTTGTTAAGCAGGTGCTGAGTCAGCAATTGTGGGTTGCACTCCGATTTAAATCCACTTGCTGACCATAAGAAGACCATTGATTTTCTAAAATGTTTGCGATGGTGATGTCAAAGCACTAAGTTTGTCTTAGATCAAGTCATTTGACAGGAGAAGAACGTAATCGAATTTGTGCGGACTCCCATCCACAGTGTTAAAGGCGGCTGAGTTTAAGGCCTCTCATTTGTTATTCTCAACCTATCCATTTTTTTTTTCAGGTGAAGAACCTGTTTTTGCACAAATATATGGTACTACTGTAATAACAGGTGCAATTTCTTTTTAAACTGAGCTTCAAGATGTTAGGTTTTATTGATAGGGATCTGTTTTTGTGTCGGATTTAAAAATATCACCAAAAAAAAAAAAAGCTTATAAGTACTTGATGCTCAAACTTTAGGCAAGCATGCTACTGATTAATTACGATGTTCAGTTTGAGTGTCATGAGGCAGCTGAAATATAAAGCTCACCTTCCTTGTTACAGTTCTGGTAGAGAACCCTGTTGATGACCTATGATGCCTCCCAGGGATCAGATACATGTCGAAATAATTTCACTCAAAGATAAAAATAAAAAAAAATTCTAAACTGAAGAGAGGCTCGTACAACTGAGGAGTCTAATTGTGCTTGTTGGAAACACTCAGCACGCAATCTTATTTCCACATATGCCTGCCGTGTCCCTATGAAATAAAAAAAAGGAAAAAAAAAAAGAAATCGAGAATGTAACCCGACATGTTTCATTGACTACTACGCTATATGTAAATGTTGTTTGTTTTGTCAACCCAAACTGGTGATAAGGACCATTCTTTGCCTGAATGCGTTGTCATATGTCGCTTTGCATAGCAAATTCCCAAAAAAGCATCATTATGAGGAAAAGGTTGTCATGTTCCAGGATGAAAGACTGATCATAAAAAGGCTCATGTTAACAAAAATAACTTGAAAATGTCATACATATCATGATTAAAGTAATAATGATCTAATAACTCGTAAAAAAAAAATGATTTTGATTGATTTTGAATGATTCATTTTTTTACCATTTTTGCGGCGTACGATATTTAAAAAAACCAAAAAAAAATTCCCATGAAAATGATGACCTCTTCCTTGTAATTTCAGCGATTTTTGTCCTTTTCCTTTCTCTGTGGCCCCGAAAATGTCTTTGCCCATCTCCAATGAGACATGTTATTGTTATAGAAGAAATAGCTTTAACGGCACCATCCGAGGGCATCATGGTCGATCAAATCGAGGACGTACGTTTCGCCGCCACGAACGAGTGCAAATTTTCTATTATTTAAGTGTCAATTATTTACAATGCGTGCATTGCCTGAGTTCTTGCCTGCCAATATTTGTCATAAATGTTTTACTCTTGGAGTCCATTAAACTTCAATGAAGGACAATGTATGGAGTCGGGCATTTATTGATCATTTATTTTCTACCTTTAAAGATTTTGACAGTATTTTGTCATAAAAATTCAAACAATTTAAATGATTGCATTTTTCTTGGTATCTCCAATTTAAATACCACATAATCCATTTTAGCTCAACTACTTTATATCTGGAAGACTTTGGCCTACTACGCTACTGTATTTTGATTTGATTTTTTTCATTACCATGTGGCGCTTGGTGTTAAACGTTTGAGAATCGCCGATTTTAGATGATAAATAACACTACTTGATGTCAAAATGATCCGCAGGAGTAAAGGCTGAGAAGTGAGCTGATGGATAGTTTGCTTGTGTGGTGTCATTAATGTTAGATGAGAGGCGCTGCGGGGAAAAGCGGGCCCACTAGGAAGTATAACACACACACACACACACACACACAAAAAGCACCCACCGTGAAATGAAGCTCTCGCTAATAAACTCGTATTCTACATGATGATGCCAAATTGCTTGCACTTTGTATCCCACTGTAGCCAATCATTCTGATCACCCTTGTTTTTATAGCACGCCCCCATCAACCGTGAACGGACCGGATGATACCATCTCGGCCAAGATACCGGGGAGGTATCCCTTTAGCATCCCCCGTCAAACAACACATCGTGTAATCAGCTGAATCTGAATGTGAAACCATGTAAAATCTTTTTTTTTTTTTTCCTCTGTCATCATCCTCTTGTGTGCACTTGCCAATGTAATCACAAATAACTGCATTGGTATGTTCCTTGCCTGCCTTCCACTCAGAACAAAGCTACGAGAAAGAGAGAGAGAGCGAGAGGAGAGAAGAAATGTCTCACTGACTCTGTCGCCTGGACGACCAGCGGCGAGCAGAAGAGAGCAGTGAGAGACGCCAGTGCAAAAAGCAAAACAAAGGGGAAGGCAAATATTTGCATTGAAGGAGTTTTGGTGTGTATGCTTGATGATTTATGACAATAAGCGGCACCTTTCAGGAGCAGCAGGAGGGGGAGGATGATGATACCGCAAAGCGTACATTGCATGTGGACCCAGAAGGCCTGAATGAACCCCCATGAGACCCAGAGACCCTCCTCTCATCAACCTCATGTAAGTCCGGCTTGAGTGAAGCTTTTTGTGACATCAGATTTCTAGATCATCTAACACATAGCTTGTTAGATGAGAATGACTTGTCCAGAGTGGGCACAAAATTGATGTGTAAAAGAGTGCAAAACAGGCGCGAGTGAAGGCAGGTAAAGGTCACCAGCGTTGTCAAAGGCTCCCGGCGTTTACAGTTTTTTTCCTCTAATTGGTTTGTTAAAATGTATTTATTCATTTTTACGTACAGTGGAGCATCATTCCCCATTGGAATAAATGGAAATGCTATTAAGACGTCCCCAGCAAAGATTTTGTATTTTAACAAATACAACGAGAAATGCTCTTCACTTGCTGGCGATTTTGTAAACAAATACAGTGCAGCTCAACCTTTGGATTGCTGATGTCATATCTAGAAATATGCTTTTGGTGGTCTGGCAAACTCATTGAAAACCAACCTGTCCACAATGTTTCGCTTTAAGATAGCAGCATATTTGTGGTTTGATTAAATGTTCTATTTTTCTTCATAATGGCAGTAGCAATCATTACGGTAAGAATTATAAATTGACCAAATTGAGACATACGAAGCATTGAAATGTTCTTTTTTCATGTATTTGTTAACATTCCAGGTTGTACCGCTGCTGGATAAGCCTCCAGCATATGAGAAGAAGCGCTATAGAAAATGGATGAAGACCTAATCTAATATGAATGGGAGGCATGATGATTACTTAAATAAACATCAGAGCCACAATGATTTTTTTTTCCCCCCCCCCTGGCAGACGCAAGCGGCCATATTGCTTTGCCTCTCGGTCACAGCGTCACATGAAACTGTCTGGCTTTCTAATTTCTTATCACTTTAGAGGCTGCTGGATGTGAGGAGAAGAACAACAGACGACGGAATGATTTCTTTGCGCAGATGGCCCAATGATGCTTTCTTTATTTTTATCTTCCAAATCTTCACTCTTGGCCCATCATTATGCGCCGTTAAATCACACATAGGCTGATCCCAAATGCGCACAGATAGCATCAGCCTAATAGCGTAGTTCCATAAATGGAACATTTGGGAAAATGAGAACGAAAAATACCAAGCGCATCGGTATTGAGGCATGTTATTTTTAACTTCGGACAGTAGGGTAGTAGGCCTAAGTGTTCATCATAAAAGTTTTGAGAATTGGGCACAAAAAGCCCTTAACGAATCCAGTGTTCAATTAAGACTCCCAATCTCGTTATAAATACTTCTTTCACATGAGTAGAGAAATAAATCAATAAGTGCTCAGTGGTCTTGTTACCACTGAGAATGGAAAAAAACTGGCTCATGTTCAAATGGGGCAACACAAAGATGGCAGCCATCAATCCGCTCACTTTTGTCAATAACGAGACAAGTGAGATGATTGAATTTGCCAGCACGCTGCTCTGCTCACTCTCCGTGCAGGTGATAATGTTTTGGACCAGGCATCGGTGAGGGCGACAATTCAATCATGCCGCGTGATTAGCATGCTAAAGCAGGATTCGGCACGACACAAAGAGAGACACACACGCACAACTTTGCTCTCGTCTAAGCGAGGAACTCAACGGCAACATTTTCAATCATGAATGGGCCCAGTACACCGCATTTGAGAGCAGAGACAACAACTTGATTTTTCATTTTTGAAGCCTCATATTCATAATATAAATAATGTATTTTTATTCAAATTTGCTAGGTTTGTCAACAACACTCATCTGTGTTATTTCACAATATCCTTGACTTTTTGTATTTGATCTTCTGTTCATTTGTCCCTGCCAGATATCAAGAATGGACGAGGACGATGAGGAGCTATTGTTTCACGCAACCCGGGGAGGAGAGGAGGAAGAGCAGGTGGAGGTGGCAGCAGGTGGAGATTTGAGGCACGGGGTGATACGGGGGCCCTGGAGGGCCGTGGCCTGGATCTACACGCGGCCCTGGGCCAGCGGGGTGGTCCTCGGGGGCTTTGCTCTACTTCCTTGCACCTTGTTTGCCTTCATGCTCCTCTACTGCCCGCCTCTGGACATCGACCTCTCCTACAGTGCCTTCGAGGTTCACAGTCACTTCTCCGCCGAGCGATTCGACGCCCTCGCCACGGCGGTGAAGACCCAGCTCGGCTCCTGGAACAGACGGAGGAGGGACTCGGATGGCGGCGAGGCCGAGGCCCTGCGGGAGCTGCTGATGGAGAAGCTGGGCAACAACGGGACGCTGCGCAAAGCCTCCGATGGAGGGTCGTCTGGTCGGAGACGACGCTTGGCTCCCGACTACTACCTCCAGAGTCAGGCGCTGTGGAGAATCGAGTTGGTGTTTGTGGCTCAGGGTGACGGCGAACGCAACATCTTCACCCCCGAGCGCCTGCGCACCATCCACGAGGTGGAGCGTCTCCTCATGCAGCACCCACGCTTCCCTCAGTTCTGCTGGAAGCCCATGGAGGCCTTGAGGGACCTCCCTCTGGGGCCGTCGTACTGCTCTCCGCCCAGTTCGCTCCTGTCTTACCTCTACCCCAGCGAGCGAGGAGGAAAGATCTACTACGACGGAATGGGTCCGGATCTGGCCGACATTCAAGGTGAGCGCACTACCAGATTGAGCGTTAGCGCCGAGTCCACCTGATTTTTTTCCCCCGCAGGTTCGTTGAGTCTGGCCATCACCCACCCTCAGTTCTACTGGTACGTGGATGAAAGCCTCTCCCCCGAGAATCTCTCCTCCTCCCTCCTGCGAAGCGAAATCCACTTCGGCGCCCCTCTCCCGTCTTACTACTCCGTGCAGGACCGAGCCGACGAGCAGAGGAGTCGCTTTAAAAACTTTGCGGTGCAGTACGCGCAAATCCTGGCCAAGCAGTCCACCAGGTCAGAAGCCGTCTCCTCGTCTGGGTGATGTTCACGCCGGGCTGTCGTTCCTCTCACGCTGTCTTCAGCCAGGTGAAGGTTCTCTACGGGGGGACGGAGCTGTTCGACCATGAAGTCAGGCACACCTTCAGGAACGATATGATGCTGGCGGTCATCAGTGGAGCTTGCATAACCGTGCTGGTCTACATCTTGACCTCTTTCTCAGGTATCTTTCACTTTTTTGGTCCGGCTGGGCCACTCATTGATTTTCTGTGGAGGAGCATCCAAGTGTGTCCCGGCTGTACAATAACAGAGCCGCAAACACAGATGAGCTCATTTATTTTCCCAACCCCTCGAGTGAGATCAATTGACAACGACCGATATGGTTCTCTCTCTCCCCCCGCGTAGCCTTTCTGACTTTCTTCGGCTTGGCCAGCATCGGTCTGAGTTGCCTGATGGCTCTTTTCTTGTACCACGTGGTGTTCGGCGTGAGGTACCTGGGCATTCTCAACGGAGTGGCCGCCTTTGTCATCATCGGAATCGGTACGGGAAGTAAACACAAATGGGGGATGGCTCTGGGGAAAATGATATCATTTGATATATGATTATAATTTTCCATCTATCATTTTCTATGCTTGCTTTATTTGCTCAGGGGTGGATGACGTGTTTGTGTTCATCAACACCTTCCGACAGGCGGCCCATCTGGGTCATCCGCGCCAGCGTATGGTCTACACCATCAAGACAGCCGGGCGAGCCACTTTCCTCACCTCTTTTACCACGGCGGCCGCCTACGCTGCCAACGCCTTCTCCAAGGTAATCATAGCGCAATAGCCCGTCCAATTTTCCGTCACGCCTGAATCAAAAGCGCCCGGCTCGGGAGTCATTTTCCGCTTTTCACCGCAGATCCCAGCTGTGCATGACTTCGGCCTGTTCATGGCTCTCATCGTCAGCTGCTGCTGGCTTTGGGTTTGCGTGCTGATGCCGGCCGCCTTGTGTATCTGGTCGCGGCGTGTGGAAGCCCACGAGCACGATGGCTTTCACTGGTGAGAGAATTTTGTCGGTGCAAAAAATGTGTCTTTTTAATCATCAAAAAGCTTGGGTATTGTGATTCGTGTGGCGGGTGTGCACCTTGGCCGCCAGGAGGCAGCACAGAACATAGAGACATACCGCACAGGAAACAAGACAAGCGCAATGAAGCTGCAAAAATATTTTTTCGAAGAGGATAAAGAATATATGCCGGGGGTCGGCATCGCGGACCATTGCCCTAACCCTTTTTTTTTTTAATATATCATATTAACGTCATGTCGCGGGCCAGACAGAATAGATGGCTGGCCATAATTGGTCCGTGGGCCCCTATTTGCCGACCACTGGCCTAGTTAGAAACCCCAATCTTAGAAACCCTAAAAGTAGTTTGAAACCCTCGTTGGAAAACCGAACCCTAGTTTTAAAACCTAGTTTGAAACCCTAACCTCGGTTTAAAACCCTCGTCGGAAACCCTAACCCTAGTTTGGAACCCTAATTAGCGATCCCAAAACTCGCTGGAAACCCTAGTGGGAAACCCTAACCCTAGTTTGAAAGCCTAGTCAGAAACCCTAATTTTAGAAACCCTAAAAGTAGTTTGAAATCCTCATTGGAAACCCTAACCCTAGTTTTAAAACCTAGTTTGAAACCCTAACCTCGGTTCAAAACCCTCGTCGGAAACCCTAACCCTAGTTTGAAAGCCTAGTTCAGGGGTCGGCAATTACTTTCGGACGCGGGCCCCCAAAAATTTATATGGCATACAACAACCCCATCATTTTTTTTTTTTAATCCATCATATTAACGTCATCCCGCAGGCCAGACAGAATAGATGGCGGGCCAAATGGCGGGCCTGATATATGCCTTATTTTCAAGCTTTCTATTTACATTGATGCAAATTTTGTTTAAGGGACTTTGCTGTTCATAATTACGTGTTAGCATTCGAAAAGAAAAATAAATCTCCCTAAATATCGCCTCTGCTTTTACAAGCTGCAAATCGTTTGGGGGCCCGTCTTCTATCCACGGCCTTTTGTCGGACGACGATGACGACGTGGCTCTGATGTCGGTGGAGATGGAACCAGGTGAGAATATCATCCGGAACGGCCATTCGTCCGCAATTCCCCTTGTGCTCTGCGTCTCGGTCCAGATCCCCTCGAGGCCGATGGCGACGCGGGCGTTCTTTTCCTGTCGTCGGAGACGCCACTGAACCCTGCGGGGCAGCAACACCAAGGTGTGGTCAGCGCAAAACTTCAGTGGGCTCTCACGTATTGGGTGGTCCAGCCCACTGTGGACAGGAGGAAAAGCATTCTAGGTAAGTCAAGTGGGCTGGGAATTGGCAAAAAAGGTTAAATGGCGGGAAAATCCTGATGAAGAAATACAAATATATCTGTGTCCAGCAAATCTTTTGTTTGCCCCCCCCAGGCGTCTTTCTGGTGCTTTTTCTTGCATCGGCGTGCTGTTGCTGCCTCCTGAAGCCAGCCTCCCACGCCCCCTTGCTCTTCCGCCAGGACACCAACCTTCAGACTCTTCTGGCTCTCAGGAGCAACCTGAGCAGTCAAGGTATCTCCTGCCCCATGTGCTCAGGTGAGGCTGCAGCAGGTGATAGCTACATCGAATCTCCCCTTAAAAAACTTTTTTTTTTTTTTAGGTGTGTTCATGGAGAAGCCGCACACTTTATACAATCGCAGCTCCTCGTCAACGTTCAGAACATCGACGCATCAGCGAGCCCGCGGCCCAGCGACGAGCACCTCGACGCCGCCTCTCGAAAACGCAAGCCTCAACCGAACCGGTAAAGAGAAATTACAATTTGGAGTGAGGAGCAAAAAGAATAGATGATGACATAGCGCTTTTTTTTTTTTTTATTTGTCTAGGCTTACTACTCACAGTGTTTATATCCAAATTGGAGCTGAGAAGCTCAACCAGAGTTTACCGCTTCTCCCTCAACGCCACCACGCCTTCCCCGTGGACGCTTTGCGGCACGGAGCGCGAGCAGGTGTCTTCGTTTCAGGTCAGCGCACTCAGCGGGGGGGGATGACGGGCGTGTCGTCGGTCGGTTTCGGGAGCCATCGTGTCTTGTACGCAGGCCTTTAGTGGTCCGTGGCGGAATTACACTCGAAGGATGACAGCGTGCGTATCTCACGACTACTACCCGTACCCGAGCTGGATGATTACGTTCGGATCCTGCGACCGGCGCCACAGCTGGATGCCCGAGTTTTCCTTCTACGTGGCGACCTCGGCGCAACCGCACAGCAGGTCACAAAAATACCGAAATAAAAATGTCGTTTTGGATGACGTGCCATTTTCACGGGATCATTTTTGGAATCGATAGGAAACTGCATTTCGCTCAGCACAAACTGAGGCCTCATCCTACTCGAGTGTGTGTGAGCCCGCCCGGCTGCGGCGTCGGCGGCGGCGCGCCCGACGGACCCACGCGGGGAACCTTTTACGCTCCTCTTCCCGGAGGTGAGAAGGAGACGGCGTGTTGTGAGATCTTCACGTGATGATTTCTTTCTTTGAAGATTCCACCACTGCGGCGCCAGAGAAGGCATTCAAGATGTTTGGCTTCAACCCGTGCACAGGCGGCGCCTGCGGCCGACCGGCCGTGCGTCCTCTGGTCGACACGGGCGCCATGGTCTTCGTGGTTTTCGGCATCTTGGGAGTGAATCGAACGCAGCGCGGGGGAAATCACGTTATCGGAGACGTGGTGAGGCTCTCGCGTCCTAACCGCATGTCAATGGAAAGAATTCAGTCTAATGTTGTTTTTCATCCAACAGGGCAAGGTCATATTGGATCCGGACTTTGATATTTTCCAAGAAATGGGATACCTGTGCAAGATTTGTAAAGCTGTTAGTGCAAATAAACAACTCGTGAAGCCCGGAGGAGCACAATGTCTGCCCTCAGGTAATTCATTGCCTTTTCTTTTACAAATTAAATTAGAAATAGTGTCGTTACGCCGAAGCCCAAACTTTTTTTTTTTTTTTTCTAATGAGGTAATAAGCTGTCCAGCGTTCTGCCTCTCCTGCATCCGGACTGTCACGCTCTGCCGGAGCCCAACCTGCTGCCGGGTCAGCTCTCCCACGGAGCGGTGGGAACGCACGGCGGGAAGGTCCGATGGCTCTCCATGGCCTTTGAGTCCGTGAGTCAGTCGCCTGGCGTTTTTGGCATTTTGGGTTCCTTCCATTGAGCCCGTTTTCATTCCAGACCACCTACAAGGGCAAGTCGTCTTTCCAGACCTACTCTGACTTCCTCCGGTGGGAGACCTTCATCCAGGAGCAACTCTCTGCTCTGCCGCAGTCTTCGGCCTTGAGGCGAGGCTTCCAGACCTGTGAGCACTGGAAGCAGATCTTTATGGAGATCATAAGTACGGACCCACCCGTGACCTGTGTGTGTGTGTGTGTGTGCGCGACAAGGAACTTACCCCAGTGTGTTGTAGGTGTTGAGAGCGCCCTCTGGAGTCTGCTGCTGTCCCTTGTTATCTGCGTGGCTGCCGTCTCTGTTTTTACCGCTCATCTTCTTCTACTGCTTCCAGTCCTCCTAACCATCTTGGGTACAGACATTAAGCTTTCAAGATTGAAAGCTCCTCAGGGTTGTTTAGGCCTGAACTATGTTTTTTTTTCTTTCAGGAGTGATCTCCGTGGTGGGCGCCGTCATGTACTGGTTGGGCTGGGAGTTGGGAGCTGTGGAGGCCATTTCGCTGTCCATCCTGGTGGGATCTTCAGTGGATTACTGTCTACACCTGGTGGAAGGATACATGCTGGCCGGAGAGACGGCACCTTCTCCCGCAGGACTCGGCAACGTAAGCTTCCATCGTTCCTCCGTATCCATCTAGCTGGTAAAAATCGCCGTTCCTTAGGCATGGCACGTAAAAGTTTGTGAGATGTCTTTGAAGGAAGCTACAAATGAGCTCCAAATCAGCATGTGGCATTCATGTAGCCTTTTGCTGGCAGGAGACTGCAGCATGGAGGCAGAGACGCTGCGTGGAGGCAGTCAAGCATGTGGGCGTTGCCATAGTGTCCAGCGCTGTTACCACGGTGATCTCCACCCTCCCCCTCTTCTTCTGTGTCATCGTGCCTTTCGCCAAGTTCGGCCAGATCGTGGCCATCAACACCACCGTGTCCATTTTGTTCACGCTGACCGTGACCGTGGCCACCCTGGCCAGCGCCGCCCCCGTCCAATTCAGCAGGACGCCAGGCGGCGTGCTGAAGGCCGGCGTGGCCGTGCTGGCGCTGGTGAGCGCGGGGGGAGCCGTGTGGTGGGCGGGGGGCCGTGCGGGGTTGCCCACGGTGAGAAGCGCTGTGTAAGAACAGATGATCAGTGTTTCTTCTCAAAGTCAACGCGACAGTGGCTTCTAATAACGTTAAGTCTAGTGTGATGGTGATACGTGGATGTTTGTTTGTTTGAGGTCATATTTGGTGTGAAATGTTTGAGAACCGCTGTCACAGAACCACTTCCCCTCACAGGAAGACGAGTTTGCACTCACAGTGAATGTTAAAGATGTCATATTTAAGTACAAACACCTCATTTGTAGAACAATATGAATCATTTTTTGATATCACAGTTTTTGTTCCCAACCACTTTCTACGAGAAGAACAACCCATTCGTTTGAAAAAAAAAAAGAAAAAAAAAATTGACATTGAATTTTGACCTTTGACATGACGTTGGATGGATGGATGGATGGATGGATGGATGGATGGATGGATGGATGGATGGATGGATGGATGGATGGATGGATGGATGGATGGATGGATGGATGGACGGACGGACAGACGCAAAAGATGCATAAGAGCTTTTTATCACTGATAATATAATACAAGAGGTGAAGTGCACAAACATGGAAGGATGGAGAGGAAAGCTAGAGAGATAAAGGAAAAGAAAAATAATGTCACCAAAGAAGAATTGATGGCCTTCTTTGGATTGATTCTGCTTGCCGGAAATGAGAAGAAATGAGTCCATGAGCTGTTTGTGAGTCCCCTACATAATCCCTCCCTTGGAAGATTTGAAGACACTTCAATGATAAGAAGACCACAGACAGACGAACACACACACACACACACACAGATCACCATGTGTGTGATATCCGTGATATCTGCGATCTCTGTGATTTCACAGAGATCACATACAGTGATATCACATGGTGATCACACACACACGCACTTGGATGTTCACAATGTTCACAATTTTCTGACTGTTCCAGGTAATTGTCTTTCCAAAAGTTCAAAATAAAGATTTCAAACATTAAATGAGTGTTGTGTGGGCTAAATATAAGAGAAGTAAATATTCTAAAGATTCTTACATGGGTGATTTGCCTTCCTTCCCGTGAATCAAAGGATCAGTCAGTGAACGTCTACCTAATAAAGTGTCCGTGTGACGTCACAGATCAAACAGCCAATCAGGAAGTGGGGGGTTGTTTGGGTGTGGCACTTTTCACTTTCATTTAAACTTTGACCATGATTTTTCCCTAATGAAGTGGCCTGTGATTAGGTACACCAAAAAATGGCGGTGTACCTAATGAAGTGTCCGAGTGACGTCACAGATCAACCAGCCAATCAGAAAGTGGGGGGTTGTTTGGGTGTGGCACTTTTCACTTTCATTTAAATTTTGACCATGATTTTTCCCTAATGAAGTGGCCTGTGATTAGGTACACCTGAAAATGGCGGTGTACCTAATAGAGTGTCCGAGTGACGTCACAAATTAACCAGCCAATCAGAAAGTGGGGGTGAGGGCGGGTGTGGCACTTTTCACTTTCACTTAAACTTGTTCCCTAATGAAGTGATTAGGTACACCTGTGTCCGTGTGACGTCACAGATCAACCAGCCAATCAGAAAGTGGGGGGTTGTTTGGGTGTGGCACTTTTCACTTTCATTTAAACTTTGACCATGATTTTTCCCTAATGAAGTGGCCTGTGATTAGGTACACCAAAAAATGGCGGTGTACCTAATGAAGTGTCCGAGTGACGTCACAGATCAACCAGCCAATCAGAAAGTGGGGGGTTGTTTGGGTGTGGCACTTTTCACTTTCATTTAAATTTTGACCATGATTTTTCCCTAATGAAGTGGCCTGTGATTAGGTACACCTGAAAATGGCGGTGTACCTAATAGAGTGTCCGAGTGACGTCACAAATTAACCAGCCAATCAGAAAGTGGGGGTGAGGGCGGGTGTGGCACTTTTCACTTTCACTTAAACTTGTTCCCTAATGAAGTGATTAGGTACACCTGTGTCCGTGTGACGTCACAGATCAAACAGCCAATCAGAAAGTGGGGGGTTGTTTGGGTGTGGCACTTTTCACTTTCATTTAAACTTTGACCATGATTTTTCCCTAATGAAGTGGCCTGTGATTAGGTACACCAAAAAATGGCGGTGTACCTAATGAAGTGTCCGAGTGACGTCACAGATCAACCAGCCAATCAGAAAGTGGGGGGTTGTTTGGGTGTGGCACTTTTCACTTTCATTTAAATTTTGACCATGATTTTTCCCTAATGAAGTGGCCTGTGATTAGGTACACCTGAAAATGGCGGTGTACCTAATAGAGTGTCCGAGTGACGTCACAGATTAACCAGCCAATCAGAAAGTGGGGGTGAGGGCGGGTGTGGCACTTTTCACTTTCACTTAAACTTGTTCCCTAATGAAGTGATTAGGTACACCTGTGTCCGTGTGACGTCACAGATCAAACAGCCAATCAGAAAGTGGGGGGTTGTTTGGGTGTGGCACTTTTCACTTTCATTTAAACTTTGACCATGATTTTTCCCTAATGAAGTGGCCTGTGATTAGGTACACCAAAAAATGGCGGTGTACCTAATGAAGTGTCCGAGTGACGTCACAGATCAACCAGCCAATCAGAAAGTGGGGGGTTGTTTGGGTGTGGCACTTTTCACTTTCATTTAAATTTTGACCATGATTTTTCCCTAATGAAGTGGCCTGTGATTAGGTACACCTGAAAATGGCGGTGTACCTAATAGAGTGTCCGAGTGACGTCACAGATTAACCAGCCAATCAGAAAGTGGGGGTGAGGGCGGGTGTGGCACTTTTCACTTTCACTTAAACTTTTTCCCTAATGAACTGATTAGGTACACCTGTGTCCGTGTGACGTCACAGATCAACCAGCCAATCAGAAAGTGGGGGGTTGTTTGGGTGTGGCACTTTTCACTTTCATTTAAACTTTGACCATGATTTTTCCCTAATGAAGTGGCCTGTGATTAGGTACACCAAAAAATGGCGGTGTACCTAATGAAGTGTCCGAGTGACGTCACAGATCAACCAGCCAATCAGAAAGTGGGGGGTTGTTTGGGTGTGGCACTTTTCACTTTAATTTAAATTGTGACCATGATTTTTCCCTAATGAAGTGGCCTGTGATTAGGTACACCTGAAAATGGCGGTGTACCTAATAGAGTGTCCGAGTGACGTCACAGATTAACCAGCCAATCAGAAAGTGGGGGTGAGGGCGGGTGTGGCACTTTTCACTTTCACTTAAACTTGTTCCCTAATGAAGTGATTAGGTACACCTGTGTCCGTGTGACGTCACAGATCAACCAGCCAATCAGAAAGTGGGGGGTTGTTTGGGTGTGGCACTTTTCACTTTCATTTAAACTTTGACCATGATTTTTCCCTAATGAAGTGGCCTGTGATTAGGTACACCAAAAAATGGCGGTGTACCTAATGAAGTGTCCGAGTGACGTCACAGATCAACCAGCCAATCAGAAAGTGGGGGGTTGTTTGGGTGTGGCACTTTTCACTTTCATTTAAATTTTGACCATGATTTTTCCCTAATGAAGTGGCCTGTGATTAGGTACACCTGAAAATGGCGGTGTACCTAATAGAGTGTCCGAGTGACGTCACAGATTAACCAGCCAATCAGAAAGTGGGGGTGAGGGCGGGTGTGGCACTTTTCACTTTCACTTAAACTTTTTCCCTAATGAAATGATTAGGTACACCTGTGTCCGTGTGACGTCACAGATCAAACAGCCAATCAGAAAGTGGGGGGTTGTTTGGGTGTGGCACTTTTCACTTTCATTTAAACTTTGACCATGATTTTTCCCTAATGAAGTGGCCTGTGATTAGGTACACCAAAAAATGGCGGTGTACCTAATGAAGTGTCCGAGTGACGTCACAGATCAACCAGCCAATCAGAAAGTGGGGGGTTGTTTGGGTGTGGCACTTTTCACTCTCATTTAAACTTTGACCATGATTTTTCCCTAATGAAGTGGCCTGTGATTAGGTACACCTGAAAATGGCGGTGTACCTAATGGAGTGTCCGAATGACGTCACAGATCAAACAGCCAATCAGAAAGTGGGGGTGAGGGCGGGTGTGGCACTTTTCACTTTCATTTAAGCTTTCACCATGATTTGTCCCTAATGAAGTGGCCTGTTATTAGGTACACCTGAAAATGGCGATGTACCTAATGGACTGTCCAAGTGACGTCACAGATCAAACAGCCAATCAGAAAGTGGGGGTGAGGGCGGGTGTGGCACTTTTCACTTTCATTTAAGCTTTGACCATGATTTGTCCCTAATGAAGTGGCCTGTTATTAGGTACACCTGAAAATGGCGGCGTACCTAATGGAGTGTCCGAGTGACGTCACCGATCAAACAGCCAATCAGAAAGTGGGGGTGAGGGTGGGTGTGGCACTTTTCACCTTCATTTAAGCTTTGACCATTATTTTTTATTTGATTTTTAAAAAAACCAATTTTAATCGTTGAACGATTGTTTGAACTAATCTCTTGAGTGAACTGATTCTAAAGATTCAGTTCACTTGAAAGAACTGGAATGCACATTAGTGACGGACAAAATTTACCAGGGGGAAAGGGATGACGTCAGTTCCTCCCCAGTCATGAACCTCACAGAACGTCATTGCCCTAACCCTAAGATATAACCCTTGTTTAACCCAAGTCTTAGTTTAAAAGTGCACTTTCAGACCCTGAACCACATTTGTAGCCTATTTCTTTAAACCCGAATCCCATTTCTCAACCCAAGTTTGTGGCTCCATATTGCCCTAACCCTAAAAGGTTGGCAATTTCCCCTAAAATTTGTAAAGTTGAGTGCATGCAATATTCGGTCGGGCATGTACAACCAGCAAATTTGCATTTTGTTTTATTAATGTTTTTGTTGTTGCTGGTAAATTCTTGCTAAACAGTATATTCAACATAGACCAATGACTATACATAAGAAGGCAATTAAAGGGTTATGTGTTCACCGTTTACATAAATTTATGTAACGACTACAATAAATAAGCAGGCTCATTTGGCTCGTGAGAAATACTTCATTGGAGCAAAAAAAAAAAAAAAAGAAAAAAAAGAAAAGCAAATTCCTTTTTTTCCCCACCTGGAAAAGTGTAAAAACACAGACACATAAGTCATATCTTTATTACCCCACGTCACAGGGCACACACAATGTTCAAGTATGCCTGAGGAACTAAAATGGGAGAAAAAAAACAGAACAATTTTGAGTTTGAATAAGAGAGAGATAAAATGCATTTAAAAATAAGTGAACTGGCATTGCATTTCACAAAAATCCATCGACGCTCAATGATTTTGGAACAATTCACTGTAAAGTGCTAAATGGTTTGAGCTGAGAAAAAAAAAAAAAAAAAAGAAAGAGCACATGTTCCCTTTGAAAGATCACGCACGCGTACACACTTTACACATCATGGAGGTACAGTAATGACCAACCAGAAGACCATGGACCACATTTCATTGATTAGTCCTTTAATAAGAAAACTGCTTCCTTATGTTCCTCGGTTAATACTAACAAGTGAGAGTGTGGCCGTCGCGTCGCCCGTTACACAGAATGCTGCTGCAGTTGTTCCCCGTGCACACGCCAAGGCCTACATCTCCCGCTCGAGTCCTTTGTGATGATGAGAATGAGGATGGATGAGGATGATGATGAGGGTGGTCTGGTGCGGCGTGACAAGAGCAAGGATTGATGCCCGCCGTTTCCTACAGATCCTGAGAATCCACTGGTTTCCTTGTTGTGCCATGTTAGGAGGCACCTTTAAAAAAAGAAAGAAAAAAAAAAAACACTCGAAAAAAAAAAAAGAATCAGAATGAACCAGAATGGGAGAGGAGGGGTCAGGTCAATAAACGCCCCCACTGCCGTGGCTGTCCGCCGAAGCCCGATCCTAAGCGTAAAAAGGTAAAAAGAAGGTGTACTGCAGAATGGCTTTTACTCCTCACAGTCTGCGGGGGGAGCTGGAGCCCCTGGGAGCTGAGGTGCGCTTGGTGGCGCTCTTGCGGCTCTTCTGTCGCATCTGATTGGCGTTGGTGGCCGAAGGTTTCCGAGCGGTAGGCGGGAGCCTCCCTTTGGGGCCCCTCCGGGTGGCCCTCTGCCCCGCACGGCCCCTTGCGGCCCCCACTCGTCACTTGCGCGAATGCAGCGTATCCTGGAACTTGGTGCTGGTGTAGCGCACGTGGAATCCTTTCTTGTTGATGGTGTCGTCCGAACGGAACTTGATCACGATGGAGTCGCCGGCCGAGTAGATCTCCTCGGGTGGCTGTCACAGATAAACATTCAAGAGTGTCAAATTGACGGAAAGCCTTTAACTTTGTATTCCTTTCTTTTGGGGGAATTTAAGATCTTCTATCTTATAAAAGGAACCTTCATCGGTGTATCGTTCCATCAGCTTGGGTGGCGCTGAGGTTTTAGCGCTCTTTGTGCCAATTAGTCATTGCTTAACATCGTAAAAGACATCGAACTGCCTTCTCATTCGGTGCCGGACGATTACATCACACCGATAAGTGTCACGAGCGACACTCCCAAGCCCGGAGGAGCACTTGGAAGGATACTGGGAATATTTTTGCTTTCCCACATTAATAATGAATTAGTCATCGTGTTTGACCTTTTGTGGCCCTCCCGCAGTATAGCGCACATTTTAAAGTGATGCTTTTGATGTTTTTTGAGTTAATTTTCATCATATTTTGTATTATCTTGTATTATCTGAATGTCAGTTATTTTTTCTTTTTTTTTTACAAAATCAATTTACATTTAAATGTATTTCAAATGTGCAGGAAGGGTAAATAGTTCTCAAAAATAGATTTTTTTTTTAACAATATTTGGCAGATTTTCACCAATCACAGCTGCGTCTGGAACATACCCCAGCAATAAATGGAGCTTCACTCTATTAACGTTGCTCAAAAGGAAACTTGATCCTTTTCCAAAGCGCTCTGCCAGGTCAGTCTACATGACAAGTCAAGTGAGCTGTTGCTGAATTGTGGATTTCATCAAATGGTGGCAATTGATGAGGGAGATATATTGGTAAAAATCCGCGCTAGATAAAGAAAAAAATCTTTGCTTACTCCTGAGCCACAGTAACGTCCCAACCGCGGAGACTTGGTGTCAGCCCCGTCAAAGAGCTCCATGTAGTCGTAGCCGCAGTCGGCCTCCTCCTCGATCTCAAAGGTCTGGAAGATGAGCTCCACGCCGTAGCCTTTCTCGGCCGAGATCACCCACTGGCAGTCGGAGGCTCCGGGGTAGTTGTTGTCCCCGAACTGGGCGTGCGAGAACAGGTCCTTGGTCTTCACCTCAGCCTTCAGGCGACCGCCGCACTCTGCGCGTGGAAGAAAAATCAAGTTGAACTGACAGACCGGAGAACTCAACTAACTTTTGGTGATGCAAAGAGAGCATTAGGTCTTGTACCTGCAGAGTGGGATGCCTCAAAGCCTTTCTTCTGCACGGAGTTGTCGGAGTAAAAGCGGATGAAGAGTTTACTGCCGCTGGACGTGATGGGCTGCGGCTTCTTTGTGCTGCAATAGCGACCGATGCTTTGAGCTTTGCCGTCTTTCCCGTCGTAGATTTCCACGTGGTCGTAAGCGCACTCCGGGTGAGCCTCCATGTCGATCTCGTTGAAAGCCTACGACGGAGGAGGATTGATGAAGACAATAATAACTTGACGCTTTCAGAACGACACGCCGCTTACGATTTTGATGCGGTGGCCGGGCGTGGTGGTGAGCGACCAGGTGCACGCCTTCTTGCTGGGATATTTATCGGGCCAGTTGGGACTGGTGATGGTACCGCTCACACTGGTCACTGTGTGATTGCAGCCAGCTACAAAAAAACAATACCAGTTAAGCGCCGGAACGAAATCATCATCAACTGGAGTCGGCGGCGGACATTTTGATGGCTTTACCCTCTTTGCAGTCGTGCTTGTTCTCATGCAGCACAAAGCCGCTCCTGCACTGGCAGCTGTAGCTTCCGAAGGTGTTGACGCATTCGTGCTGACAGCCGCCGTTCTCCTTGGAGCACTCGTCTTTGTCTGAGGACAGGCAACAGTCAGGGGCAATGAGTGGCGGTTCCATCAATGGTGTCAAACCTAAGGCTCGCGTATCAAATTATGGCCCTGGACGTCATTGTAGCTGTCTGGAAAACTGGCCGTAAAAAATACCGAACAAAATGTGCAATGACGTCGGTATATACAAAAGACAAGCAGGTCTAACGTTCCTTAACTTGCCGTTCTAATCGGCCCCGAGTTTGGGTGAAATAAACAGACCTGAGAAAAACTGCGCTTTAAAGCCTTTTTTGGACACGGTGTTGTCGGACTTGAACTCGATGCGCATGTTGTTGTACTGAGAGGTGATGGCTTCGGGTTTCTCGGCGCCGCAGAACTTCCCGTGTAGCCTGGAATCTGCCGACAGTCCGCTGCGCACCTCTACGTAGTCGTACTTGCAAACCTGAGCACGGATACGAGGCCAGATGAAGTCGCCGCCGTCTCTTTGGCGGTGGCATCGATATACGGCCAAGAAAAACAGAACAAAGCCACCCAACGCTCACGTCAGTGCCCTCGGCCTCAAAGACGTCAAAGAGCAGAGTGATGCGGTACTGCGTGGGGGCCACCAGCTGCCAGATGCAGTTCTTGTTAGGGGGGTACTCTCTGGGCCAACCGGGGCTGGTGATGGAACCATTCAGCTTGGTGATGAAGCCTCCGCAGGCAGCTGCACACACATACACACAAAAAAAAAGGGCATGACTTTGATGCAAAACATCCATTCGGCATTCAACCTGCCAAGGGTGGTTTAAGGAAAGCTCAGGATGAATGACGTAACGTAGCATTTTGCTACAGCTGCTACGCCCTAACTTAGCTGTTCAGAGTTAAGATGAAGCGACGTTCAAGGTAAAGACGGAACGGAGGCAGACACGGGATTCAAGTTTAGCATCCAACATACCCTCACAGCTGCGCTTGTCGGCAGCCAGCTCGTAGCCCGGGTCGCAGGCGCACTTGTAGCTGCCCAGCGTGTTGACACAGCGTTGCTCGCAGCGACCGTTGTCTGGCTTGGAGCACTCATCCATCTCTGAAACACAAAGATATGTTGGGAGCCTTTTGGCTGGGCCTCTTGCTTCCATGGGGCTGTACTCCAGACATGCTCCAAACAAGAAGGTTCACACACATACACACGCCGGTGGCGCAATAACACGGTGGAAGCGCCAAACTCAAATGTCTTACTGCTGAGCCGTGACTTGACCTTGAAATGGAGTGAAATTCAAATTATAATCCTCCACTCCTCCAAAAAACATGATTGTCGGGAGATTGTAAAGCTAGCATCAAGGAGCTAACTTTGTTATAGCTGCTAGCACAACTGGCTAGCTTAATGATTTCCAAGAGAAATGATGAGGTTCAATTACAAAGTTTCACATAATGGATTGAAAATATATTTGCCATGACAAACAGAATAATAACAGGTTTTTCCACAACAACCATCATCATCATCATCTCAGGACTTTTTGGGTGTTTATGTTTTTGATTGTAAAATGTGTCTTGGCTCAATAAAGGTCTGGAAACACTTGGCGAGCCTGTCACCACTTGTTATGAAAACAAGAGGGTTTGATTGATTTCAATATTTTTCATGACATCACCATTTCGCTTCTTTTTTTTTTTTTTTCTTTTGTGACAGCTAATGTTAATGAAAAAAAAAAGAGGGACATCTGTCATGTGGTTGATTAAAGTTGAGGAGAGTATTTTACGAGTGTTTTACTGCTCTCATGAATGAAAACTTTTGCGATGAATGAATTTTATTTCAACTGCCTGCAGCGAAAATGTATTTGTTTGAAGGGTCCTCGACACAGATACACACAAAAGTGCCATCTGGAGAGTTTGGGGAAAAAGAATTGGACGCATAAAAAAAAGATTGAAGAACCCATGCCTGAAAAAGAACTGGAATTTTGGAATAGAAACAAATATATTGTGACAGTCTATTTCCTGCTGCTTGTTTGCTTCTTTTTAAAATTCAACTCAAAATATTGCTCAGACAGGAAAAAAAAAGATGACGTGATCTCCAACTTCAAATATCTCCAATGTGGGAAACGGGTTTGACCTTTCAGGTTCCACTGTGCTTTCGAGCGCTAATGTCAAACACATTACTTCTTAAACACACATGCTGAAAATTCCCTCCGGCGTTCGTAACCTTTCAACTCTGACCTTTGAAGAAGTTGGCTGCAAAGCCGGCCTTGTGTACGGAGCCATCTGAAACAAATTTCAACCACAGTTGGTTGGAGCTGGTTTTGATGTCATCTGGTTTGTCATAGCCGCAGAAGCGGCCCAGCAGGGGGCTGTTCTCCGAGTTGCCGTCACGGAGCTCCAGGTAGTCGTAGGCGCAACTGTCGTGTTTCTCCACCTGCGTGACAGAAGCTTTGTTTTTCGGGGTCGGGCCGTGAAGGAAAACCGGGTTTGCCGGGGCGTGGCCTTACTTCAAAGGACTGGAAGGTGAAGCCGACGTGGTAGCCCTGAGCCACGGTAACCTTCCATACGCATGATTTGTTAGGTTTGTAGTCATCGGGGAAGTTGGGGGACTGGATCTGCCCGCTGTCCTGCAACTCCCCACCACAGATGGCTGCACGTGACAGAAAGAAGAAACAAATTCAAACTCGCTTAATAGCAAAATGATTAAGACGAGAAAAAGCGTACACACTGATCGGATTTTCGCAATGCGGATTAGCTCAAATGCCTCGCTCGCACTTACACGCTGTGTGACTAACACACACACAAGCTTCTGCACGATCTGGAAACAATAGATCCGATTCTGAGGGCTGGCCAAAATCTGATTAAAGTAGCTGACACATCAGCAGCGCGGGTGCCAAAAAAAAAAGGAGGATATTAGCGCAGCTTGGAGGCCAACGTGCGAGGTCGCTCAGTTGAGCGACATCGCCGAGGCGGGGAAGTGGCGATTCGGCGCTTACCCTCATAAACGGCGGAGAAACCTTTGCCCACCCAGTTGCTGCTGCTGCGGAATTCGATCCACAGTCGGCTGTTGGTGGAGATGATCGGCTCGGGTAGCTTGTCGCCGCAGAATCGACCTGGATCACAGATGGGAGGGGTTAAGTGTCGGGAAGGTCCTGCGTTTATATTTTACGATCACTATTGATGCAAACAGTGCTCAGACAATTTTTTATTTTTTTTTGGAAACTAATCCAAACCATTCCGAGGCCCGGTTCCCATTAGTGCGGGACGTTGCCAAACGAGTGACATCAGATTTAGTCCGAGAGTCACATCAAAACGTTTTTATAGCAATCACTCCCATGAAAGGAAAAAAAAAATGTCATTGAGCAGTTGAAAAGTACTTGGAATGACCTGTGAGAGGCGCCTTCCTCCAAAATCCGTCCCGGATTTCCACATGGTCATACCAGCACAGATGACTTCTGTATAGATCCATGGAAGTGAAGTTCAGAATGATCTTTGAAAAACAAAAAAAAAACAAGAGGGGTGATTATTGACAGAAAATGGGAACAAAGGTCACAGGGCAATTTCATGTCAGAAGAGAGAGCCGTGTTTGTTTTGGCCCGTTTGTCCGTCCGTCACCGCCGGCTCACCTTTTCTCCCGGCGTGACGGATATTCTCCAGATGCAGTGCATGTAAGCCGAGTATCCGTTGGGGAAACCCGGAGAGGAAAAATTGCCGTTGCTATCCTGCAGACTGTCCCCGCATTCTGCCGGGAGAGACAAACACACAAGGAGCCGCGCGTTAAGACCCGAGCCGTGCCCAACGGGCGAATCGGTGCCATGTTGAAACAGCTCGGCCGTCACTCCAAATTAGACAGGCCGACACCTGCACGGGAAGCACAAGCGTTTAAAATCGACAGCTTGAAAGGCACTGACGTTTGTCTGATTCACACATTTATGAAAAATGTCACAGCGCCAGGGTTCATATGATCGTTTCACAATCAGGAAGGAGAAACCAAAATGAATACATTTGAAATGAACCCTAAGATTTCCTGTACAATAAAAAAAAAAAAAAAAAAAAAAAATCACCACATTAACAGTAAGTTCATTTCATTTGAAAAGTTTTTTTTTTTTTTTTCTATATTTTGAGTTATTTTGTTTCCTAGGTCCATTCTCTCGACGCATCCTCTGAAAATAAAGCCGGGGCTCTATAAATAACCCAATCCCTGTAGAGGATGTGATACATTATGTACGTGATGGCACAATTAAATATGTAAAGACTGGCGCCACAAGACAAAAAGGGAAGGCTCAAGATGTGTTTAATGAGATAAGAAGATTTGAGATCCCTGCTTCTTATTTTAACTGGTTTTCACTTAGCGGGAGGTAACAAAAACATCTCCCCAATTGTTTACCTTTTTGCTCCAAGTAGCGCAACTAGCAAACCCCCAGATAAGTCGTGGGTAAGAATACGAAAGGGGGAAAAAAAATAAATAAAAATGTTTTCACGTAGGGTTTGACATCTATTTCCGAGAACGCGGCTTGAAAGAGACATCCGTGGCCGTGGAAGGTTTTAGTCAGTTTCCGGGACCACATCACCGCTGCCACATCACAAGGGGGTTTCTTCCTCCAAGACGCTCATGGAGGGAGATGACGTCGCTCAAACGCAGATGTATATGTGGAGGTTCAGCAGAAGCCTCAGCAGCTGGTTCGACTTTGCGGCCCATGGCCATCGTGTTTGACAACTCAGCTATCCTGACCTGACCTGTAATTAACTTTGCATGACATCCAATCTCGTCAGCGCGGGTCTGTTCCCGATGTACCGACGCCGACGCGATCGATTGTGTTTACGCCGCGCAGCCTAAACAAAAAGCGGCCAGCTTATGTAAGCCCCGCTGGCTACGTAGACATTGTCCTCTCTTGACCGCCGTGTATCTGCGATGACTTCCTGTTGCCGGGTAATGTTTACACTCCTCGGGATGCTGTAGCCCAGCGGCCGCACCACATCAAAAAGTAGACCATTGGCTATTCCCACCCAGTAGGAGATGCATGGAGGAGAAAGCACCGCAGGACAACTGCAGATCTCTCACGCATGTGCAAAAATAGACAAGGGGAGAGGAAAAAAAAAAATCCAGAGCAGACAGGATCTGCCGTTTTGGTCTTACTGGAGCATTTGTAGAGTTTGCGTGCCTGCGCGATATCCCCTTTGCTAAGTCTGGTTCTCTGGCCAATGGGTGGTCGCACACCATTCACATCGTAGCGCGGCAGGATGGTGTCCAGGAAGATGCCCCTGTCGTGCACAGAGAGGGAGATGGACGTGAGTACCACATGACCCTTGAGAGCCTGTTCCAACCAAATTTGGGATTCCGGATGAAAACAAAAATGCACGTTGTATATAATATGCTCAAAGCCTGCTCGGTTTTAATCCGGTTCCAACATGAGAGTGCTTAACGACTAGCAAATGTTCTTGCGAACCCGGTGACCCCCGACTCCACTATTCTATCCGTGTCTTGAAAGCAATGTAAATATGAACAATAATAGCTTGTCATTTAATCCAACTGAAATTTTAGTATGGCTTTATCTTGTGTACATGTGTTGCTGCACCATTTGTGTTTAAACAGCCATTCAAAGAACACCACCGTAGATGCTACTAGTGGTGGTGTTTCCCACTATCCATTAGCATGTAAAAGCAAAATTGTCTCTTTTTTTTATTTTTTTTATATACAGTAGTCTCTTATTTTAATATTTCTTTGCTGCTGCTTCTCGTATAGTATCTAAAAAAAACTGGGCACTTATCGCAAGGCACAACTGTATTTGCTGAAACACAAAATAACAAAATTTAAGTAATACATTTTATATAAATATTTGTATAAAAATATTATATGTATATACATATATATATATATATAATATATTTAATATATATTTTATTATATTTCTTATTATATTTAAGATTTTTTTTACTCTATTTTAAATGAATATATAAATTTTAGCCAAGCACGCCCCACTATTTTTTTTCACCTTACTCATTTGTTCATGACAAATGGACCAGTAATGACATTCCTGGCTTACGCATCAGAAGTCACTATTGACCTGAATCAACATGCACAGCCACACCCATAATCCATTAATTGCGCACACCAAAAGTGTGTCAAAAATGCAAACCGCTGAGGGACTTTCCTCATATAAAACATTTTAATTGCACCCGGGACCGTTGGGCATATTAACCTGACATTGTGCTCGACCTCTTTATAGGAGCGGTGGCCATACGTCATATTTAGAAGTCTAAAATGACAGAAATGCTTTTCAAAAGGTCAGATGCAGAATATGTGAGGCCAGGAGAGAAGAGTGAGTCTCAAAAGACTCTTTTCTCACTGCTGTCTCACTTGACACTTTGCTCGTTTCTCATCTCTATTTTTCTTGGAGTATTGGCGAGCAGCGGGCTGGTTCCCTGGTGGTTCCCATGGTGACGTGCCTATCAATGCCAGGCATGTGCAAACACTGCAGCCTGAGCTAACAGTTTGGACTGTTCCTGCTTGCTTGTCTCTCTTTGAGCCTCCACAAGTCCGTATGCTGGTTCTGTGGAGGGGGAAAAAAAAAAAAAAAAAAAAAATCCACTCTCGCCTGTGTTAGAGGAGACAAAGGACACACTGGCAGGTCTCTATTTGAGTTGGCAGTGCTTCACGGGTTGATTCGGGGAAAAAAAAAACTTTTTGGAGCAAAGAACTTCATCTTAACCGTGGCACGAAGCTGTACTTGTCTTAAGAAGACAGCGAGACATGAAGAGGAACCGTGAAATCTCGCAAACAACGGTCAGCCCGGTTTCCCACGGTGATTTAGCGTACAACAAGCTAATATAGGATTAACACGGACAGATACTGGCACAGGTGAATCAACCAATCGGCACGCAGAGAAATACGCTTGGAATGACTTGTGAAAAGCTAACAGTCTTCAAATAGAACTGTGCGAAACATTCCTTAGCCGTGGCATGTCTTTACCGATCAACACAAATCCGCAAAGGAGGCCAGAATCAGTGCTGAAGTGAAAGCAGGTCAAGGGAGATTATCAGCCTAACATGCTTGAGGGCCATTGTGTCGAAAATTGCCACGGAATTTTGGAGATGGTGAAGTTAAATCCACATCTTGACCTAGTGATGTTTGAGTATTCTGAAGAAAGTCTTAGCGACTCATCAGCTGCAGAAGGTTTTCTTCAGGTCAACAAAAGGTCCCTCAGTTGTCTTTTTTTTCCCCACCTTGGGCAATTTTGGGGAGGAGCAAAATGTATCTGCAAAAATTGGCAAAAATAAAATGATTTAATAAAAAAAAACTGATTAATGAATAATTAATAAATATATTGTTAAGGAATTAATAATGAATTATTTTACTGTTTAATTTGATTTGTGTGCGGCACTTTACAGCACTACGTTTCAGCCGCGGTTGTTTTTTAATTGCTCTATAAAAACCTATAAATAAGGTTTCTCATTTTTCCCCTTGTAGGGGTTTTTTGAGTTTTTCCTTGCCCTTTTGGGAGCCTAAGATCAGGGGATGCTTTGAGAATTATTGTCAATTGATTGTCTATGTGAAGCCCTTTGAGACTGCTTGTGATTTAGGGCTATACAAATAAACTTGACTTGACTTGACTATAAATAAAAAAGTCGAGCTCATTACTGCTTAATATATCCTAAATTGTGACGATAAAATGAGTTTTCTGGAAAGCGCGTGTCGTAATGTTACAAACTTGGATTTGCTTTGAACTTGGTTGAGGTTGAATTTATTAGCGCGGCACAGACAGTCTAAAAGTGTGGGCACGCTCCTTGGCTTCACACGTCGCTTTGTGGACCGCGAGCGGGATATTTTGGCCGTGGTGCTTTGCGTCCAGTCTGGAGAGGAGTAAGCGGCGAATCTGACACACAGACAGGACGCCATGGTGGCGACTCAGCAGTCACAGGGCAGGCAGGCCAAAAGCCAAAACGCTCAAAACTCTTTTACTGTCAACTTCACTGCAATTATAAAGAGTGCAATTAAAAAAAAAATATATATATATATTTTTTTAAATGCTTCTAATGAGAAGTAATTTTGTCAATTAAAAGTAATTGATTTGGAAATTTTACATGCTGACATATTTACAGGGTAACTCAATCTAATTATACAAAATGATGTCTGGTGTATAATAGAGGATGTCTGTATAAAATCTTCTATCCTATACCATTTTTTAAAAAAATTTTTATGAAGTCTAGACCGTGAAAACAAACGCGACTACAGCGAATTTCACATCTATACTAAGTGGAGCGCATTCCTGACCTATACACACGGAAAGACGGGCAGCTCTGAGCGTTGGCTTGCATCCAGCCGCGGCACGCTGTTTGTTTAGACAAAGATTCTCTCTCTGCTTCCTGGAATCTGTTTGCTCGCAAAGAGCAGAGCAGCTGATTGGAGAGCGGCCGCGTACGCCGGGAGACTAACACAAGGAACTGGAGAGACATTGTGGCTCTTGGAGGACAAAAGAGCGCCTAACAGCTGGTTCTCATATCAGACCCGGCCGGCCGGCCGGCCGGTAGTGATGATAGTCCGGGCTCTCTCGTTTAGTTATTTCGAGTGGTGCGTGTGTGAGCAGATATCAAATTACAGCCGTGTCAAAGCCTCTTTGCTTTAGGTAGAAGCCGGCGTCGTTTGAAATAACTGTTGACTGCAGCTGTAGCCCCGTTTCCTGTTTGGCTAGGCAAGAGAGGCACAGAGGAAAAGAAAAAGTCTACACACCCCTGTTCAAAAGGATCAAGGGAAATCATGTCAAAACTTGGCGCCACCATTTGTGTCACCAAAAACGTTGAAAACACAGTTGAGGGAAAAAAAAATCAAATCATGGAAAGGGATTGTAAACGCACACCTGATAAACTTGAATTCAAGTTCAGCTGTTGGTGAAGACGTCTTACTTTTCTGACCGCAACAGATGACCAAACAGCCACATGTGACTCATCTTCCTCCTACAGATGGCTATTTTGGCTCTACAGTTAGTCGGCCAAATCTTGAGGTTTTTGTTTTTTTTAGGTGGTATGTGCTTTAAAATGTTTGCGAACGTCCCGTTTTCCATTCCCTATGACTTGAATGAAATAAGCACGGGTGTTAAATGAGTCGAGAGCCCCCGCATTCTGTTAGCGATCATTAAAACCTCTTCAAAAAAGCCTTTGGTCGGCTAACGAGGTGAAGGAGCCATTTTTACGAGCCACCGCACGTAGCCCCGAAAATGGCGCGTCGACATTTTGCCGCGATAAAGCGAGGCCACGCTTGCCGTTGCTGCTTTATGAGCTCTGCCGCCACAAAAGTGGCAGTAAAGCGGACGAGCGGCCTTAATTTGAACAAGCTGTGGCGAGCGGCTTTCACATCCCTAATATATAGCTACCCAAACTTTTACTTGAAAGGGAAACGTCACTCGGCTCGGGCAGCTCGATATGGAAACGCTTGATTGTTTTTAAAATGTCTGTCGCCAATGAAGGGTTATCGACTTTTCTGTTTTCTATCAGACCATAAAGAAGAACGGGGGAAAAAAAACGCCACATTGATTTTGTTCTCTGAATAAAGATAAAGTATAACGACTTTTGGCATCTCTAAAAAAGGCGCAGATGTTTAAATATTTCACACGTCACATTAGTTAAGTGCCGTGCCGGAGCCTTTCGCCAAAGTAAAATGGCAATGAGAGGAGAGGGGAACTATCAATCTCTAAAAACAAAGCACCCAAAAAAAGCTTTCTAAGCTAATTCAAAAGCACTGGGGAAATAATCCACACAAACTTGATATTATTTTTTAGTGTGTGGCTGGCTGCTTTCAATGTTAAAAATTGCAGACATGGATGAATTTACAGACAGGCAGCCGATGCGCACCGACGGGGAACAAGATGACGGGTTGCGTGACTTGACCAAAGAGCAGTTTTGATGTCAGGCGGAAGGAACCGAGTGCAGCCTTGGCTTTGGCTCCTACCTGGAGAATGTATTCCGGGCATAGTGCATGATACTGTCGAAATCGTAGACCTCGCCTAAGGAATCCACCTCCCCGGGCTCCATTTTCAAAAAGTTGTACTCCTGACCTGTGAACGGGCAAAAGAAATTCGGTTGAAGCGGACACATCATTAGGTACACCTGCCTCATCATAAAAACAAACGAGTAAGGTGAAGATATATCTATATTTTTTTATAAACTATATTTAATGATTGTGCTTACAGTCTGCAGATGTTTTTGCAACATACCTGGCTGAATATTGTCTCTGATAATGCTGACGTGTTCGTCTCGATCGGGCCGGGTGTGTTCGTGCCAAAAGCCGATCACGTGGCCCAGCTCGTGCGCTACGATACCAAACTTGTCGCAGTTCTTTCCAATGGATATCGCCTGGGGGCCTCCTCCGCGCCGGCCCACGTAGGAGCAGCACCTGCCGATCACACACAGGGGCTAAAAACGGGTCCGGCAACCTTCGAAATGAAAGCAATCAAAAAGGAGATATGAAATCCATCATAACCTTTCCTCGACTTAATCGGGGAGAAATGTACAGAGCTTTGACATTCATTCATTTCGGTTCCCTTTCGGCGTGACATTAAAAAGATGGGCGGGCGCACACACGGCGGCCCCGCGAGCCAGACGCCGCTCTCTAATTAGCACAAGGCCAGTCAGCCAGTCAGCCAGCCAGCCAACCAGCCAGCCAGCCAGCCAGCCAGCCAGCCAGGCTCTCCTGAGACACTCCTTGAACTTTGCAAAGGACGGAGGGGGGGCCTGCTCAATATGCGCCACCAGAGTCAGGCATTCCCGCTGCTAACCGCTGCCGCCCGCGTGGATAATGCCATCCCTGTTGCACACGGCCAGCCGGGGCAGGTTACCCAGCTAAAAATGGCGAGCGGCGGTTGACTGGAAACAAATTGCGTCCGCTTTTCGCTTCCCGTGGTAGTTGTGTTGTAATGCTATGCGAGTTTCACTAGTTCTTTGACCAAGCACTGTTTTAAATGTGGTGTGTGTCTTTAAAGAAAAAAGAACAATAATAAAATATAGATATGTTTTATATATGGTAAGTAGATTTTCTGTTTCATTAAAAAAAAATAAACCTTCATCTGAGTTTTACTCGTACTTCAAATTTTGCCTCGCAACACTTTGAAAACAAAAACACCAACGGACATCCCGTAACCTGGAAATGAATAAATCAAGGTACTACTGTCGTCCAAAAATAAAAGGCCCCTATTCAATGAGCTTGTGAATGGTTTCTTGGCAACAACAAACTTCCCGTTAGGTTTAAAAGGAAAACGCTGAGTGGGCACTGTGAAGGTCAATAAAACGGAGTAAACGGGGCCGAGCGGAGGCTACGGAAGTTTCCCTGCCGGGTGCAGCGGTGTGCAACATGCGTGACACGACAGCGTGGCGGTGACTGATGCGCCGTGATGAACAGCCTTCCCGGCGGCCATTACGAGTCTGAAATAACAGCTCACACAGAGACCGGGAACAGAGGAACAATGGTGAAAAGGCTGCCCAGCAGAGAGCGGGGAAAAGCACATGGGCGTTCAATCAGAAGAAGACCGAGCGAATCGGGGCGGAGCTACGGACCCGACCCCGTCGACTCACCCGCACGGTCGGTAGGTGAAGACAATGTAGCTTTCCTGCATCGTCCTCTCGATGAAGGTCACACAGGTGTGCTTCTCCCAGTGCCGCATGGCTTGACGGAATGTCGCTCGTTGGCTGCCTGGATGGGAAGAGACAGTTGGTGATGGACATGTTGGTTCCGTACATGTCCAGATATATATACAAACTTTAAAAGCAAGCGAGATGATTTGGGTAAGAAGGTTGAGCTTACCGGTGAAATTACCACTGATGACAAATGGAATGACACCGTCAGGCCAAACACGCTCCGGTCTGGACGTGGCGGCCCGTTTCCTACGGTGAGAGCTTCGTCTGTTTTGGCTATTCGGAGACCCTGAAGAGACACAAAGCAATATTGAAACAGATGGGGGGTGGGAAAAAAACATAAAGCCTACATCTATTTTTTTATGTTTTGCACTTACAAATAGCATTATTAGTATTATACGCTAACTTGAACCTGATATGTTTAAAAAATGTTTGGCTCCTTCTTCCTGAACAAGACATTTGTAACATTGGTTGCTACAATCCGCTTGAATGTGTGACCTGGAAGCTTTTCAAAATTTGCTTGAATAAGAGTCGCAACAATCCAAAATGTCAATCAAGTCCCATCCTGCTGTTTTAAAGGTATTCCCAAACCTGTATCAGCACTTTTTTTAAAAGCTTGACATGGCGGCCACGACATGAACGCGCTTGTTGGAACACGCGCTACTGATAGTTTATAGAATTGTGAGTCTCCCAGCTGTTGTCCAAACACCAGTTTTCCATTTAGCAACACAATTTACCTAACAAATTACTTCTGCACATCCATCTGGAATGATGTTTGTGGCTTTAAAGCTTCAAAAGCACCATAGACGATTTTCATTAGACTCGGCAATGAATCACCCGAGAAACCGATTTGCTGTTTTTAATACAGAAATAATAGGAACTGTTTTTTTTTTTTTTTTTTTTACCTGTGTTTGTGCGATTAACAATTTGGACAGTTCTGGAGGCCAAATCTATGATTCGTCCCACTTTAAATGATTTCAGGTCTTCCTCATCCAGAGCGATGTCTCCCAGAAAGGCAGCTGAAAGAGACAAAGAAAAAAAAAATGGCACAGGTCAGATGGCTGTAAAGTAGACGTCCACATTGCGAAGTGCCTCTTGCCAGAGGCTTTTCCTGCTGCTCAGACTGAGTGGGCTGCTTGGATGGTTTGTCAACATATCAAAATAAAAAAATAAAAAAAACTTCATTGACTTCTTACTTACTGTGACACAGAACTAGAGATGTGAATGTTTGGTTCGTAGAAAGACTGCATCCAAATTATAGGATCGAAATGTAAGCAAGATATTGCAGAGTAGAGGGAAGTGGGGGCTGGGTGCTGCTTCATGAAATGAAAATAAAGTATGAACTCAGAACCCGCAAAATTAATGCAGACAAGCTGAGACTAGATTTACCAGATGACAACATACCGCCTGCTTCCATAGTCAAAAGGGAAGTCAAAAACAAGCATTTTCTTTATAAGATAATATTTATTTATGTGTCTTCACTTGCCAAAACACGGCATTCTGATTAATAATGCCTTTGTGGAATATACAGCAAAATGTAGCCGTTTTTATCCATCTCATTTGATACTTGCTGTCAACTGAAAATGACATCACGGTTGCCATAGCTTAGGTCACAACCAATCACAGCTGGGTTTCAGATAACTAGTGAGCCGTGATTGGTTGTGACCTGGAAACTGTGATGTCATCTTCAGTTGACAGGAAGTGTCAAAATGGCCGCCGCTTGAGGTGGATCAAAACTGTTGGATTTTGCTTGTTGAATTCATATTGAACAAATGAAACTTTGGACTAATTGGGCTGCAGAGAACAGATTACTAAAGAACATTTTTTGGGTTAAGTCCTCCTTCAACGAGAGCCATCAAATATGATTTGACACATCGACACCGTCTTTATGAAGTAATATGGGGCACCTTGAACATGTATTTGATTTTTAATGAGGCCAAGGAGAGGGGAAAAAATAACCACACGGTCCCACTTTACGAGGAATGTGCTTTATGGGATTCCTTACTAAATGGCCCATTTCTATGCAGGAAGGGCTCAGGGTTCTCTCCGCAGAGACAAGGCGCTCACTTGAACAAGCTTTTAACACCAGCACGTTTCCACAATTTACGGCCTGACTTGGATGCAGGCACCGGTGGGGGAAGGTGCTGGAGGTTTTGGGGGGTTTCAGCAAAAGCTGAAGGTTCTGAAGAGGAGATACCTACCCGTCTGACAAGCGAGATGAATGGAGAAGGCAGATGTGGAGAAGAAAGAAAATGACAGCCTTTTCCAGGCTTGTGAGGTGGACCAGAACCCAGAGAGTCGTTAAATGGAGAACTTAATGCCAGTTATTTAACATGATCTTATTTTTAACTTCACAGTGCCATCCCTGATGGAGACTATATTTACTGAGATGGAAGGCAGTAGCGTCAGATCTGTAAGATAAAGGAGGTTGCTAATAATAAGAATAATGACAGAACGCTGATTTCATCATTTTTGCGCCACGTTGAAAAAAATAAAATCGGGTTTTTATTTCCTTGTAGAATTATTTCGGGGGGGGGGGGGAATACTCTTCAAAAATACAATACTCTTGAAAAGTCAAGAGTAAATAAATACAAGCAAATTGTCCGCCCTGTAGGTCGAAGAAGATGAGAGGTTAATGGCAGCTATAAGCAGAGGTGTAAAAGACTGATGACAAGACGGGGCATGTACAGGGCAGGCTTGAATTCCAGAGGTCAGAAGCAATCTGATTTGAAAAGCTCACTATCAAAACTGAAGCTATCAGAGAAAACAGACATTCATGGGAGGTTCTCAGAAACGATGGTCCTGCAGAATGTTCATTTGAGAGTTCATATTTTTTTAAATTTATTACAATAGTCACAATTTAAAGGTCATTTTCTGCGTATCATTTGTACCAGTTATACAACGGAATGTCTTTGCATGAATGCAGTGAAGCTATTCAATTATAAAAATGAGGAAAAAATTTTTTTTTTTACTTGAGTGCTAAGTGCTTGATGCCGACGGCATCCAATAATCTCCTGCAAACAAAGGACTGAGTGAACTATCTTGATTTCATCATAGCACACTGCAGGCAGGAGGCTTTGATTTCAACCATGTATTATTTTTTTACCCCATTTTAAACAAGTTCATTGTTGTCGCATTCCCGCACCACGTTTTCCAAGAACCTATTCTCAATTTCATCTGGATTTTTTTTATTTGATTCTGACAACCGAGTGTTTCATTCCAGTACAAAACAATCTGCTGACTGAGGACAAAGCACAAGTAGAGGACACATCCGGTCGGTCATGTGTAAGGTCACTTTGCAAGCTGTGCGGAGACACGGGCCAGCGCCCGAGCCTCCGAGGTTCACGTGGAGCCGTGCGCTGTGACCGTGGCCGAGGACCAAGCATCCAGCAGAGCGCCGGGGACGCGCTCCCTAATCCGCAATGTCATTGTTCTCGGGCAACGGCGGAGATTGAAGTGAGCAAATGAACGGCAGGGCGGCATTAGAACCCCCCCCCGTTGCAGGTTTATGGAAGGCCCGGCGGGGATTTTAAATTAATCCCTTTGTCTCCTCCTTTTAATTATCCACAGACATGATTTTGGGCATCTTTCGGTGCTGGGATTGAGGACATCCTGTGGAGAAAGGTGATAAAGCCATCCAAGTGTAAATACAGAAGAGGAGTCATGTGTGACGTTGGCACAGATGGCTTCCCACGTATTACTCATTAGCTAAATGACAACAGCTGGAGTTATAATTCTATAATTCTCATATCAGGCGCGATTCTTGATGGGTATTTCGAACAAAAATTGAATTCAACGACCATCGTCCTAATCCCTTTCGCATCTCTTTGGTCCTTCTCATCTTTCATCAGATTATACGGCGGATCTCCATCAAATTAATCCCATTGATTCGCGTCATGTCCAATCTGCGGTGTCAAACACACCGGGATTCCAAATAAATCCGCTCGATAGAAAAGCAGACTGTGACATCTGCCACTGAATCCACATCAACGCTAAAGCTTTTATTTCGGAGGATTGTTAAAACTGCTTCGCGGCTTGGAATGATGAAGGTTGAGAGAAGCCCAGGCGATATGTGCGGCAGGAATGCATCACAATACACTGGCACCGCCTTTCACGGCCCCGTGTTTGGTAACAAACGCTGCGTTTGAATCTGAATGGAAGCCAGCTGTGGATTGCGTTAAGGTGATTACCATCGGATGACGTTTTAGTTTTCAATCCTGCTCGGATCATTCCCAACCTATGTCACCAATAAATACAAGTGTCGACAATATCCCGTCAAATGGCATTCAAAAGTTTGGATCATTTGAGTCAGGAACAAATTCATTGACTTTACATGAGTTCCTATGCGGAAAAAGAATTTGATGTTGAACAATTTGGACGTCAACCAGCACCATAAACTATATTTTGTTCGAAATTCTTTTCACAACAGTACTTTTTATTGATCTTTGCTGGATTACTGCAATGCACTCCGATCACAAAGGTCTCCAGTTGGCTCCAAAATTTGTCTCTCTCACATAACTCTGATTTCTGTCCTCCCTCCACCGGCTGCCAGTGCACTTTCAAGTTCATTTGGAAAAATTCCTGAAATGGTCTCGCCCTGCCTTGAGAGCTGCTCCTCGGTCAAATTTGATTTTCATGTTTTTTGCGAAACAGAACTTTCTTTAGGTTGTGGTTGTTGTTTTTGTCTAGAAAGTGGAATTGGGAATAATCAAAGGCGAATGTGTTAGCAAAAGAAGATCGTGTGATTTCCTCAGCATGCGCTTTCCTAACTAGGCAATTTGAGCTCACGGTGGAAGAAGCCAACCAATTTGCTTATCCGCTCGTTTGAGAAAAGGTACACAAGGTATAATTAGACGAGAAGCTCTGACCGCGATCTCATCTGCCACCGGCGGAAACTCAAGTCATTATCTTTGCAAAAGGCTTGACGTCTCATTTACCACATCGGAGATGATGAAGAGCATCAGCGATTCAGAGCACTGCAGCTCGGAGCTTAATGACTCAAGTGAGAGCGACCCGAGCCGCAAAGGGCGAGCGGTGACGTTGTCGTCGACAATTCACACCGCATCAAGCTCATTAGCAAATTGGATTTCACAGCTCATCTCCAACCTCATCGCCTGAGCGACCCCGTTAAATGACTTATCGCCAGCTTATTTGGACTTTTTAAACATGGACAAAATGTAGCACCGGAGCTCACGCCGATATAGACGGCGGGAATGTTACATTGATTTGACAGCTCGGGGTTTTCGGAAAAGCACATCCAAGCGCCGGTGAATAGTTTGAAAGAAATCAACAGTAAATGACTGATAAGCTCCTCATTAAAGTAAACGAATTAAGAAGCCATTTAAATGCCCTACCCCCGCACCGCCACACACACTTTTTTTTTTTTTGTCGCTTAGGCTCCGCACTCAGACTAATGTAATGCAAGATTAGTTATTATTTAACTCTGACGACAAACAGATTGTTCCAACTAACACGGTTGAGGCCATGCCAATAGACCGGGGGGGGGACCTAATCACCTGAACCCTGCCGAGAGAGAAGTGGCAGGGGTCCTGTCATGTAAAAAAAACACCCAGTGTGGGCTCGCCTCTATAGGCCCCCCGCGTTCCATGAGAAAAGAAAAAGCAAGTGACGCTCCAAGGCCCCATGCTGAAGGTTAGCCGACAGAAGCCGAGGATTGGTCGAGAAGTAGAAGATTTCACGAAAAAACAAAAAAAAACGTGATAGCGAGAAATTTATTCTGAGTCAAAACGGCACAAAAGGGCTTTACTGGAACACCTGGCGGGCTTGGGGGAGGGAGGGGGTGAGTGGGTGGAGGAGTAGGGCTAATAATACGCTGCTTTCTATAGGTTGCCGCGATGGTATATGAAACGGTGGCTCCAGTAGAAAAATCGGGATTATTGTTTGTGTCGAAAAATAGAAGCGCTGGCGACGGGCGGAAACCTTCCGTCACTCTTCAGAAAAAAAAAGAAAAAAACGGTTGAGCCATTATTGTTGCATTATCTAAGACAGTAAGCCATTTGAATCGGTCAGTAGTTTGAAAAAAAAAATAATAATAACGTGCGGACTGATTCATTCTGATTTGTGAGGGGGAAAAAAAAAACCTAATTTGGGCATAATCGTGTTTTAGCCCAATGGCAGAAATCTGCAAACAAGAATATGATGTCATCGAGCTAGACATGAACTCACAAAAAGGTGGATGGGGTCAGTGAGAGGAAGTTTTTAATGGGAACATTAAACATCACTTTTTCTTTAATACGCCCCAAAAGGAAAAAATGCAGCTGTTTTTTTTTTTTTAACCAGGTTGAACGCTGACCGCAAGAGGAATGACATAAGTCAGTGTTTGTCTGGCCTGCACCTTCCAGCCCCGCTTTCCTTTGGCACAAGGTGAATGACCTACAGTCAGCGCCGGCCAGTCCGAGGAGGGAGCTAACAGAGGGCAGAAAACCAAATTTTAGAAAAGAGCAGACTCGAGGAGTGGCCCCGGCCGGCCGGCCGAGTCAGTCTGTCTGCAACCAAGATTAAACGCCAAAAGCATTTCGTCAAAATCAACTCGATAAAAAGGAAGAAGGTGGATTCAGTAGAAATGCTTTGAAGAGAATATTGATTTTAAACTGGGCTGCATTCGATATTATTTCCGTGAAAAAGAATTGTTTACAATGAGCGCAACCATTCACGCTGTGATGATTATCAGCAAGCGGAGCATGACTGCGTCTCATCTATTTTTCATTTTGAAAACAAGCGGATCTAATCTCCGTCGAGTCTTGAATGTCTCGCTGGGATCCTGCCAAGTCGGACTTCCACGGTTGGGCTTTGCAAAGAGACGCTGTTACATCAAGTCATGGCATTATTTAATACTGAAAGAAGCTCATTGGAGTTGACTAAAATTGACACCGTTTGGGGCCTGGCAGGATTTTTCTGGCCCTATGTTTATTTATGAGACCAAATAGAAAAATGAGGATTTTTTTTTTTTTCTTAAATCAGGGAAGCCAAGTTTGCTATTTATAATCATATATTTAAAAAAAAGAAAAATGCACTCTTTAGCCCTAACTTGAACGCTGTGGCCTTGTTGAAATGTAGCGTGAAGGCATTGGTGGCACTCAAGTATTGCTCCAACAAGACCACACGGGACTTGGAAGACTTTTTCGGACATTTGGGGTTAGGAAATAATATGATGCAACAAAACGAGTGTTATTTTTAGATGAGTAATTTTGTTGTGTTTTGCAGGAGGTTTCTACCAACATGTTGGAAATGAGAAACCATGATATACTATACAGTATTATTTCTTATTGAATCATAAAAACATGACATGATTGTCAATAAAAAAAAAATTGCAACAAAGAAAATGTGCAAGATTAAAAGGAGAGAGAATGCCGCCCCATTTACTGCCGGAGACTCTCTACACTTCGCTTTCTGGTCAAAAAAAAAAACACAACAGGATTTTTCCACTTGAAGAATTAAACTTCTTCCCCTCCCACACACATAAGGGAAGCAATTGCAGCAATACAGAGGTCAAATAATGAAGAAGTAGTGCAAGCAGGTGGTTGTCATGACCGTCTTCTACCTCTTAAAGCTTTCAAATAAGATGTCAAGCACATTCCTCTAATAAACAATAACATCCGCCCTGCAGTCACTCTCTGACATGACACGCAACATCAACAACTCTCCGGAACAGGACATCATGTCCCGTGAATCGATATTCGTGCGTAATCACGTAAAAAAAAAAAAAAAACTTAAAGAGTGACTCAGTAATCAGATGCAGCCTGCCTCGGTTGTGTTTACACAAAAGCTACGCTACACTCCTTTGAGCGTATGAGGTCGGAAAGGTCAGAGATGAAGACATCAGCTTGGTGATTTGATGAAAGTTGCGTCTTCTAAGCCAGCTGCCACATCAGAAATGCTTACGTGCACACATAATAACTAAGCACGTTGAGGACATTGGAGGTCGGTGTAACAGGAATACTTTCAGCAGATGGAAAAAAAAAAACCCCACAATCTCTCAAAGGGATTTTGGCAAGACGAGAGAGTTCAGAGTGCAGGAAAAAGATTATCATGACAACTCCGAAGCGTCTTGGCCAAATAATGTGAACCTAAGCAGGCCCGAATAAATGATTAGTCGTACACTGACACATCCACAAAAGGAGAAGGCATTGTTGAACTTAAGTTCCATCATCCACAATCATGATCACATTTAGAAGAGTTAAAAAAAAAAAAAAACATACTGTAGGCTGCAACTTTTTAACCAACAGAAAGTTTTGGGGGGGTGAAATACAGGCGCTCCCTTTCAATGTTTCATAAATGATTGTCTTAAATTCAAATAAATGCACACAATGTCCCTTGGAGCCTTTTCGCCAACTCCGTCTCGCACTGTCATCTCCGATCTCTACCCCCCCCTCAACAAAACATCGTGGCACGTCCACGCATACGAGGCAAATCTCAGTCCTTAAAAAAAAAAAGAAAAAAAAAATCTCACTCACCAGCTTTGCAAGGATCCTTGTAGTCGATCACCTCCGATGTGGCAGCGGGTTCCACGAAGTAGCTGGGGTCGATCGGCTCCAAATCGAGTGCCACAATCACACCGAGGCAGGGAAGGAGAAGCAAACATCTCGCCGCGAGATCCATGATTGTGCTGGGGGAGACGGCCAAATGCGAGGGATAAAGGTAAAGGAAAGGAAAGGAGAGAGGGGGACAGAAAGAGAGAGAGAGGGAAAGAGAGAGAGAGATCGGGAGAAATGGGAGGTTTTTGGGGGAAACGAGATCCCTCCGGAGGGCGGGTTTTAAATCCAACCTCTCTCCGGTGTCTTCTTGGCTCGGGGGGGGGAGTGATTCAAGTGATTGCTGTCCTCCAGCTGGAGCTTCAGGCGACTGTCGGGAACTGCTTGAGAAACTTTGATGATATGGCTGCAGATCCTCGGGGGCGGTGAAATTGTTATTGTATGCATTTGCACGGCTCTCAATCGCTTCGCTGGCCATAATAGGAATAAATGAATTGTTTCCACAAATAAAGAACACCAGTAATCATTGTGCTAGTTAACCTGCGTGTTAAAATGACAGGTGACTGTACACTTTTAGCTTGTTGCTAATTTTTTTGGGCTCAAAGATGCAAACATTTCCCCCAAAAAATAAAATAAAAGGCGAACCGTTGAAATGTTGGTTTTCATATAACGTCAATTGAAGAAATCACAGGAGAATTGCAAGGGTTGTTGACTTTTCCCGTGGCTGGGCTTTTTTTATTATTATTACGCGTGCACGAGAAAAACGGAACGTTGATGTGCACGTGTACGCACAGGAAAACAAACAACAAACAAGGTGGAAGAGGCGCGTCTTTACTGCCACCTGTCGGCTAAATACGTCATCGCTAGACGACTTAGGTACATTACACACAACAAAGGGTTGTGGTGTGGAAGGAAGGAAGGAAGGAAGGAAGGAAGGAAGGAAGGAAGGAAGGAAGGAAGGAAGGAAGGAAGGAAGGAAGGAAGGAAGGAAGGAAGGAAGGAAGGAAGGAATTCTACCCAAACATAAAGTAGAGAAGGGCATCCATCCATCCATCCAGCCATCTGTCTGTCCCCATCCATCCATCCATCCATCCATCCATCCATCCATCCATCCATCCATCCATCCATCCATCCACCCTGACTTTGATATCCATCCATCCATCCACCCACCCACCAAACCATCCATCCATTCACCCACCCACCCACCCATCCAGCCATCCATCCATCCATCCATCCACCCACCCACCCATCCATCCATCCATCCATCCATCCATCCATCCATCCATCCATCCATCCATCCCACCCAACCCATCCAACCCATCCAACCCATCCACCCATTCACAATTTAAATAACATTACTAGAGGTACCGGCGAGTACTCAAAGAGTTAATCCTCATACTGGTACCAGTTTTGAAAAGGCCCAAATGGTGCAGAGTTCATCCTATGATGTGTTTTGGAAGTCCAGTATTTGCTTACGTTCAGCGATACAGTATAGCGTTATGAGCGGGGGCCTCTATAAGATTAAAGGACAAGAGAAAACAAAGACGCTTTGAGAAATAAGAGAGCGTTGAGACGCAACCGCCTGCCGCTGTGCCAGCAGTGCCAAACAAAGCGCGCCTTATATAAGAAGGGAAGGCACACAATCTTCCGAGCCTTATCTGCGTGCGGAATTGAAGACAGGATGTCTGCTCAGATGAGTGAGTGGGCTGTATTTACGCTGCTGCTGTAAACACGCCACTTGAGCATTAGATCAAGCTTTCGTGGGAGCTTGACGGGAAAAACACAACGGATGGACGATGGGGAATAACAAATTGGGGCCGGGGCATCAGGATTTCTAGTGAGCAGGATGGGACCTATGGTTTTAAATAGGAGCAATGTCTTGTCTTATCATGAGATACAAATATGCTTCTGCTTTCATATGAAAATGAATTTGGCATTAATGTCTACTTGTATAGATTTATGATGTTCCTAGAAGCTCAAGTGAAGTTATTTGCAGGAAGAAAAAAAAAAAACCCCGAAAGCTTGTCGAAGACAGCGCCGCAGGCAGGGGCCCCTCAAGTATGTTGCTCCTATTTGGTTCTGAGGCCAATTGATCACTGGAAGGGAAGAAAATAAAAACAGCAGACATGAATTGAAAGCATCAAATATAATACAGCAAGATTGTGGACATTTTGAAGGTTCGTGTGCAGCATGAGCCTCACTCAAGTTGGATTTAGAAATAAATGGTGAAGCAAATATTCTCCATCCATACAGAAAAGTCATTTTTTTTTTTTTTTAATATCCGCATCATTCAAATAGCTTTTGACAAACAGCTCGCAACATCCAATTTAGACAAGCTCAGATAAGATTGAGCTGGAGCCATTATTTCACTTATCATAATTATGTCGTGGCTTTCCCCCGCGCATCATAATTGCAGTGCGGTGAAAGAATGGGGAAAAAGAGCGACTTATCTGGAACTTCTAAGGGACACATTTTCTTTTCACCACTGGGGGAAAAAAAAACTTTCCCTCACATTGTCAGGGACAGAAAGCAGTACCCGAAAGCGAGTAACTCGCTCGCCCTCGTCTCGTCATCTCCACAACCTCAAAGACAAATTAAAAAAGAAAAAAAAGACGTACCTGAGAGTCACTACTGTTGTGAGCAGGCGTCAGCTCAGCCGCTCGGCTTGCGGGCTGCGCTCCTCGAAGCATCACGGTTATGGATGTGGGGGCTTTCTGCCCTAATGACAACACACAAACAATAAAAAAAAAAAAAACACTCAGCACGAAATTCTCACGTGACGAGAGGGGGATATCGACGGTCTTACTGTTCCATGCGAGTCAAAGTGACAACAAAATGAGAATGACAGCAAAATGTGGTTGGAACTGACGATGAGGGGGGGGGGGGGGGGGAGGGGAACAGAAGCATTTAAGAGCCAGTATGATAGCAGTTTTTATTGCAACAGGGACAGCCGATGTGTCACGTTAATACATGTCAGCGTTTACCACAGCCAGCGAGTCTTTCACACACCAAAAATAGATGACCAACTTAAAACACAACCATTTTCTCTCATACAAAACAAACACTGCCAAGTAAATGGCCTTTTTTTTTTTTTTTCGACCTGACTTTTTTGGAAAACGTGTCAGAGTACAAATCGTATTTGTACTGCTTGGTGTGTCCCCCGGATGCCGTCCTGGTCATCACACAAGCATCCTCGCTCAGCGCGGCCGTCGCCCTTTGACGCTTCGAGACATACCGGCCGTCTGGTTGGTGATGTGGGCCAAGCCTGGGAAACCGCTGGCAAACTTGGCCAGTCCGCCATTCGTGAGCAGTTGGTGGATGGCGTTGCTTTTGGCCACGCCCGCCGCCGTGACCACGGGCACCGCGCGGAGCAGAGTGCCGCTATTGGTGGCGGCGGAGACGGCGCTCAGGACCTGACCCTGCGGCTTGCCGCAGAATGCCTGGAGAAAAAAAAAAAAAAAAAAGCAGACACTGCTGATAATTGTTGTATTTTCATATCTTCTATTCTATTGAGTGGACATAAATGGCGAATGACAGAAGTGAGCGGTTTTGCTTTCATACCTGTGTGCTTCCGGCGCAGGCTTCGGCAGACGGCAAGCTAGGTGCTTTGGTGACGATCTCCTGAAGACTGAAACTTAGGCCTTGCAGCAAACTGCTGGCGGAAGATGCTGCACACACACACAAGACAATCAATGTCTTGATGTATTTTGAAAAACGAGCCCAGTCCCAACCCATACGGGCCCCTGTGGCAGGCAGGAAACCTCCAACTGGGTGGGTAGACGCACGCACCACATGTCCAAAGCGGTAGATTCAGGACAAGTGACAAACAGCGACGGGGGGGGGGGGGGGGGTGATCGATGAGATTTGCTCTCACACGGAGATTGATGTGGCTCCAAAATGGCGGTGGCGAGGCTAAAGCGAGGTACGATCAAGTGCGGGTGGGTGGGGGAGGGTGGGGGGGGGGGGGTGCGCTGGTGGGGCACATAGGCAAAGATACCTTGGGCAGTTGCCGGAGCCTGCACCTGGATTGGTACGGACGACCCTGACACCATGCAAGGCTGCACGCTGTTGAAGGGGCTGGAGCCTGGGGACAGGGCACCAGACACCTCTGAGAGACTAGCGGACCTGTAGTGACACACAGAACCACCAGTCCACTCAAGAGCCACCTCACAAAGTGCTCTGTGGTCAGAACCCTCGGCTTGCAACAGCCCCCCTTTGCGCCGGGCAAACTTTTTTTTGGTGTGCGCGTGTGTGACGAAGTGGGAACGGGGGGGCACGGGTGTGGGGAGGGGTTTAGAACTCTACTGATTCTTATGGCCCATGTGCAGCCAAGGTAGACTAGCTTACCGCTGGCCGGTGAGAAGTCCAGAGAGCTCCACTGCTCCGGCCACAGTCTGGCCCATTGTCACCGCGAGAGGCTTCCCAGAATTGCCCACTGTGCAAAAGACAACAGCCAAGAATGAAATTGGAGAGCAGAGCTACCCTGGGCTCAAAAAAGGTTGGGAAACAGCAATTTGTACCTTCCTGTACGGCTGCGCTTAAGGTGGACCCGGCCGACTCGCTTTGGGAAACAAGCGTGACTTTGATCTTGGCCCGCTTGGAGGCTTTGCTCTGGGTGGGGCTCGGGGTTAGCCGTCGCTTGCCGCGAGCTCTCAGTTCATCTCGGTCCAACGCCTCCATCTGGTCACTTGTCACTGCAGAACCAGACACGGGTGGGATGGATTTGAAAATGAAGTCACGAGAATGTACACAGAGGAGTCAAAACGGAAACAAACCAAATTTACAAAGGAATGGAGATTTTGATTCATTTTTTTTCTATTTATTTTATTCATGTATCTATTTTCGTGAGGTCGTTGGGAGGGCAGGCGGCACTGATGTAGAAAAATCACAAGTGGCCTTTTAAAAATCATACGTACGGATTCTATAATGTGAAACGATTATAATTTCAACTTAATATCATAAGGGAGTTAAGCGATATCAGTTACTCGAGACACTGCGACACGTTGATTTTCCCTGACATCTTCTTGTCTTTGCGGGAAACAAGAGGCCCATACGAGGGCCGCGGAAGAAGCCAAGGAGAAAAAAAAAGGGGGGGGGGGGGGGGGGGGAACAGAGAGGACAGAGAAAGGAGGAGTGCTAGCCACTTACCAAAAATACAAGGAGGAGTACCAGAAGGAAGGTTTTTCCTCACAAGCATGTTTTGTTTCATAAAAGCAGCAAACTGAGCTGTGAATGAATTGGGAGAAGGAAGCCAGAGAGGAAGGTTGAAGAGAAGGAGACAAGAGTATTTCAGTCACGTTCCATCTTGCCCCATCAAGATGTTGTGACGTGAACAATAGTTATCTACAAATCGCGTCTTCCGTCTTCGACAAAGCCCGTTCCCGCAGCTCTGTCGTGCATTTTTTTTTCTTCTTCAGATGTCTTACCCTAAGCGGTATGCTTATACGAGGAACTTGATTTAAAGTGAGAGCAGATGTGCGAGAATGGTCCTCCTCACTGCTCACCTTGAGCCTGCTTGTGTGACAGCACTGTGCCGGAGCGTTGCATGTGGGTCTTGAGGAGCTGCGTGGCTGTGATCAGACTGGACTTTTGCGCCGGGGACAGACCGGTCTTGGGTTTGGGGCTTGAAGTGGGACTGCTGCAGACGCTGGACAGATCCTGTAGAACGCAAGCAGAACAATTCCCACGATGAGCTTTTCTGAAAATCCTCACCGCTTGGGTGACTGTCATCGACTGACCTCTGAACCTGACGGAGAGATAGGGAGTCTCAGCGCGGGGGAGGAAGGCCGTCCTCTTTCCATGTCAAACGCGAACTCTCGCCGGGTCCTTTTTTTCTTCTCGGTGTCGAGGTCCCTGGTTTCGCCCGAGCCGTGGCCGTGGCTCTCTGCCCGTGTGAGGACACCGGACAGGAAGTCTGCAATCTCATCCTGCCGATGAGTCAGACGACAATAAAAACACTGCCGATGTGGCTTCGCGCGGCCGTGGAAAGCACAAAACGATTTCGAAGGCCGACCTGGATGCAGCGGTCGACCATCGTCTGCGTCAGTCCCTCCGATTTCATTTTTGTAGAACTGATCCTGTCGAGAGAAAAGCCATTGGTCAACATATTTGGAAGACATGATGATGTCAGACGCCACGACCGCTCACCTGACGTTATCGTCGGCCCCTCCCACCACCACCATGCTGTTATCGGTCCTCAGTTTCTCTCGGAATTCCTCCATCCCTTCGACGGTGGACTGCAGAGCGTTCTGACCGACCACGAACAAGACGGGGGTCTTCATGTCCAGCAGTGGGTCATCCACATCCTGCGAGTCACACACACATTCGTCAGTGACTATAAACAATCAACGGGGTTGGGGGGGGGGAATTGGAATCAATTCTGAGAATGCGCACCCCTCTTGGACCGTTGACTGTAAGCAGGGGGAAGCCCAGACAAATGACAGCTGTCAGGTACTCCATGAGCGAAACCTGCCGAGAAGTTGCCATTAAAAAAAAAAAAAAAAAAATACACGGCAACTTTGGAAATCTGCAAACGCTTACATGACAAGCTATGAGAGCGCCAGCATTCCAACCAACCAAGATGATGGGTTTGTGAGGGAAGTGCCTGCGAACCTGAAAGTGGGGCAGGCGTAATCGACATCAGAAAACGACACGACTGTTCCTACTCTTCTTCAGCACGAATAGAAAAAGGAAGAAATCAAAGGGAAAAAGACAATGCCCTCTACCTCGATGATCTTTGCTCGAACAGTTCCCATCATGTGCTCCAGACACTGAGTGATGCCGATATTGGCGCCACTGCTGACATGCGTGTGTATGGGGATGACCTAGCGAGACAAAAAAAAAAAAAAAAAAAAGCTGCTATCAGCAACGTTTGGAAAGACAACGGGAGCGCAACGGCTGCGGATATGGACTCGGCACCTTGCCAAAACAGGAGAGCTGCGACTGCCAGAATCTCATTCGTCGTGATGTCGGCACGGCTGGATTGGTCGGGCTTGACGGTGCCAGTAGGATGAGGGGCGATCCGGGGAGTTTGCTCTGATACATTAACCAAACGGTGTACTTTTTTTTTTTGCCATACTGTACTATACAATATTTTTAATGGCCGTTGAGTTGTACCGGTTTATTCTGCGACAGAACTCCAACGGCTGGGTCCCACGGACGCTTCAGCAGCAGCGAAAGAGCCTCGGCACTGGGAGAACCCGTCTTGGCCGCCGGAAGCAACATTCTGTCAATCAGCGACGGCAGCTGCCAGGACAAAAAAAATAAATAAAAAAATGACACGTCGGCACAAACCCCCGTAGCGGAGAGCCGAGCGATCGATCGATCGTCCCACGCGAAGCAACCTTGCTTTTGAGAGTCTGCAGAACATCCAAGTAGGCAGCCAGCAAGGCCAGACTCAGCGATTCAATCAGAGTGGTGTGCAACCACTGCGTCAGCTTGGTCTCCCAGTTGACACTGGCCAAAGCATGCCGCACCTTTCTGGCACATTTGTCCACAGCTATCCTGCGTAGGATTGGCTCATTGGATGCCTTTTGAGAGACGAGAGTAGCACATGAAAACGTGTCAAACTGTCCCATGATTGACAAAAAAAAAAGTGTCCCTAATGTAGTGTCTGTTCAACATATGTCTCAAATACATTGCGGCTCCATCTGATCATAAATGATAGAAACAAGCACAACTTACATGTTCGTTGGCCAAGCGGGCTAATCTTTCAGCCTGAAGTGCTTTTAAGACTTTATTAAACAATTTGGTCTGAGTGATGGACCACATCGTCCTGAAAGAACAATGACAAGGTCATAAAAAGACACATTGCAATTGAGAGGCGGTTGGTTGTCTTACTTGTTTATATGTTCCTCCCAGTCATCTGGAGGAGGAGGACTTTCCGCCACGGTGCGAGCAAACAAGACGTGTCGCTCGCACTCCTTCATCACGCTCTGAGCTTTGTGGTTATCGTACAGGGGAACCGGCGTGGGTGTGACCGTCTCAACATCGATTACGGCTTCTGAATCTCTGCAATAGAAGAAGAAATCAATCGCGCTGGAGGTTCTCCGCAGCCTTTGTGTGTAATCGTTAGCCGGTTAGAAAGAACTCACGGAGAGACTTCCGGCTGGCGCCGAGGGGTGACAAACAGTGTTCTTGTGGGCCGTGCGCTGCTAGCGTCTGGGTGAGCATTCCACGGTTTGGCGTAGCTGTGATCGAGACACACCAAGTCCACCTCTCGATCGTGAGCCGACAGCTGAAAGAGCAAGGATGTCCCCATTTTCCTTGCCGAGATCTGGTAGTCCTTATCCCCGCCCCGGTGCATCTTCCTCCAGGGCCCAGGCGGACCCTGGGAAGGCCTCCCCAACCTCTTGGACTTGACGCACAGCTAAAAGGAGAGTGACAAAGCAGAAAACACTTTAGAGGGGAGTCTTTGGTTTGCTAGGTTCTCCACACACGATGTTTTGAGGTGACAAACACATTTTCTGCAGCCTGGCAAGAATGTCACAAAACGAGATGCTCAGATATGAGGGCTGTTAATTAATCGATGATTGATTCTTTATTTGTCTGAAAGGTTGCAAAGTGCTATAAAATCTCCCCCCAAAATTCAGGCAATTTTCCATTGAAAATCAAGAGAGGTTTTGCAAATATTTTACACAGCCAAAGATCCGTCACTTACAAAACAAAGCCCAATTATCATTATTTATTACATTAACATGGGAAAGGAAGGTAAATGATTTTATACAATAATTTACAATAATTACCGTACTTACCATCAGTTATCTGTGAACGTGCTGACGTTGTCTGTATATACATAAATGCCTCAATATTATAAGGCAAAAAAAGTACTGAAACAGTAGCTGTGTATCAAACTACTCCACACAAATATATTCAAATACAATTCTTCTTCTTTCTATAATACATAATTCTCTACAATTGAGTAGCAGTGTCGCTAGGAAACAATTTGACGTTTGGAAGCAACAATCATTAAAACTCCATCCTCAGAAGCTTTGCAGGTGCTTGGTCTTCTTGTCTGAGGACCATCCACGACCCGTATTAAGACACAATTCCAATTTGAGGTTTAGCGGACACTTTTAAGGTAACGTGCATTGCAAGGCGGCTGCTATTTGTTACTCAACGATCAAAAACGACCATAAAGCCTTGAGTGACTGTTGTGGGTGGGCTACACTAGCATGCTAAAGTTAGCATAGCGAACTAAAGGCTAAAAGAAGCGGTTAACGTCGCTCACCTTTGCCTCTAACGATCCATTTATGGTCGCAATTGTTCAAAGTCTTCTTGCGTGCCCAACTAATACGAACATGTACATATTTAAGCGTAACTAATACGCGTTACAAAAGGAACAATGCGCTTCAGCTTGCTTGCTTTTTTTGTGTGTGGGGTGTTGCCAGGTTTGTGTGCAACAGTCCTCCTGGAGGCTCCGTTGACTAAGGCGGCTGATTTGTGACGGAACTGGCAACCCGGGTTATGGCGCGTAAGGGCTTCCGCAAAACCAGGACTGGAGTATAGTCCAATGGAGTGGAGTTTGTTCTACGAGTTGCGGTTGTAAATAAAATTGAGTAGATCTTAAATCTTATTTGCATGTTTTAACGCGATGAATGAATACAAAATGAGTATACATTTTAAACCCATCCCATTGTTTGTAGCACTTCTCCTCACTTGAGTAATGGACGAGCTGGAGCCGATCCCATCTGACTGAGCAAGGTGGTTACAGGAGGTGACAGTCAAGCTGCGTTGACCAGTGGAGGGAGAGAAGTTTTGCTTCTGCAACAAGATTACGAGAAGACAACCAAAAAGGAAAAGCCACAAAAGCAAGGATGGGGAACCTTTTCAGTCACGTCCCAAGCCAATACCAAATGTTCAAAATGACGAGGCACACCGGAGGTTCCGCAGCCTTGCTCCAAAGCGTGTGTGACAAAAGCAAATAGACAAAATAAACCATGAGAAGAATAAAAATAAAAATGTGATTTTAATCCAATTTCAACATGCTAAGTGTATCAAAATAAATAGATGGCATGAGCTCAAAAGCATACAACTCAAATAGCGGGATGAAAATAAAAGGAGACCAGTGTAACACAAATGGTGACCCCCATGCCCATACAATCCATTTTGATAACACGCTAACGACAAACACTTGCAGTAGTATGAGACCTCTTGGCCTCTCGAGTGTTTCATACAAATGTAAAGTGCTGGTGATGGTTTGCCGTTGAGTGAAGAAGCACTTTTAGAGACAGACGAGATCACGTGGCAGTGTGGGTCAAACCTTGGAGGAATGTTCTTTAATGGCGGCGCTCGGCGGTTTACATTGCGTGACGTGTTCCTATGATTGTGTTTGTGTGTGTGTGTGTGTCTGCGTGCGTGCACCTTTTTGTCTTTGTGTGGCCCGGTGGAGAAACGACACAACTACGCTCTACACATCAGAGATCTGTTGTGATGAAAACACGCACATCAGCTCAAATTTGACAGCACGCCGCTTGGAGGAAAAAAAAAATACAACCAAAATAAAAAATAAAAAAAACTTTGATAAAAAAACAAACAAACCCAAAAAGCATTATGTCTGCACCAAAGATCGGTTATTTCCCTTAATAGACATCCCTTACTAAAACAAGGGACGCTTGGATAAATAAAAGTAATTAAAATTCCCGCTGTTGAAGTCTTTTCTTTGCTATCCACACGTAAACCACCGGCGGGCATTTTAAAAGGCGGTTTGATCGCTTGACAAGAAGTACCACAATGCGTTCAAGGCCAAACAAATCCCCATATCCTGTTAACAAAACTAAGGAGCAGTTTTGCTTTGAGTACTTTCTGCTGGGATGGGAAGTGCCACCATCATTCCATGAGACAGGAAGATCTTGTCTTCAGTGCGGTGGCAGAGCTGATAAATATGGAGTCGTGTAAGCCACGCATGCGCCTGAACGCATCACACGAGAAGCCAACCCAGGAAATGTCCGTCTTGTTCGGCAAGCGACTTGTCCTGCGGGCTCTCCTCGGTAAAACCTCGCACGCCGGCGAGCATTGAATGTGGGAAACAAAGCAAGATGGTACGAGATGATTTGGGGTGTGGGAGGGGGGGGGGGGATGCTCAGTGGACCTCCTGCTGCTATTTGCCGCTTTTCTTGGACGCCGCGCTCCTCTTGGCCTGCCACAGGTGGTTGTGGATGGTCAGAGCGTCCACGCTGACCGACACGGTCTTGGTGGGGATGACGGTGAACTGCTTGCGGTCCGAGTTGTACTTGTACAGCTTGTCGATCATCTTCTTACTGATGCTCTTGGGCCCCGTGCCCGTAAGCTTGTGGATCTCCTCCGTGTCCGGGAAGTAGGAGTAAAGCGCCCGGAACTGGCAGCCGCCGTCGCGGAATAGGATCATCATGTGATTGGACTCGCATTTCTCCAGCTCCTGCGGGAGAGCTCGGTTATAAAGAAAAGTAACACAACAGCAGACGCTGACGTCGCGTGTGAGTCCTCCTCAGCGGTAGAGGGCGCTATACTACGGCAATTTGACACATTGGAACATGTATTTGCTCACAATTGTTTTGCCTTGGTTAAATCAAATCCAGTGCATACATCTTCACTTTAAGGAGTATAAAAATGAGAAAGAAGTGAACTGACCTCAAGTATCTGATTCTTCTGCGGCTCGTTGACTTTTCCGGCCAGACAGCAGTGCGAGATGGCGTTGTGAATGATTGGCTTGTTGGATTTGGAGCTCGGCTCCTTGAAAAGTTTCGGGCCTGAGCCAAGACATTTGAGATGATCAACATATGAGAAAGAGTGGCTAGAGAATAGTATCGACTCACCGGTGTACTCAGCCAAGGATGCGATGGAAGACGCAGTGGAGCCGTTGTCCCAGTCCCTTTCGGCAGCCCGACTGTGGTTGCGACTTCCCGGGAACGACTCCACGGAGTCACAGCTAAAACATACGACGACTGTAGCGTGAGGACGTGAAAGGAGGCGGAAATGTAACTGAGGTGGAGCCGGCTTACCGGTGGGAGCCCGCACCCCCGGAGTTGACGCTGTCAGCCTCGTTGGTGGCAGCGGAGGCCAGCGACAGACTGGATCCGGACTGGGCCGTGCTCAGGTTGTCGGCTGTGAGAGAAAACTGAAATTTCAGCTTCGGGGGCCGACTTTGACCCCAAACGAATTAAAAATGGGATAAAGACGAGTATTTTTTTGGCATGCTTGTCTAAAAGCTTCAGTGTGGATTCAACTCAAATGTTTAAAAAGTCTTCTTGTAAAGAAAACGAAAAGAGGCCGTGGAAACAATTAAGTTCTGAGCTCAGATAGAAATAATCCAGTTGAGTCGGTTTGGATGGCATGCCTAATAAGGTGCGGAAGGGTGTGTGATCGAGAAATAATAAATAATGATGTAATGCACAGGACACACCACCAGGGGTCAGTGTGGTGTTTGGTGAAATGCCAAAAGGACGAAAAACAGAATGTGGTGAAACATGAGCCGGTCTCACGTGTGGAAGAAGAGCACTTGGAGACGTTGTCGCTGGACGACTCCTCCCTGAGGATGGTCTTGGGTCTGTGTTTCTGTTTGGGTTTGGGAGTCTTGGGCTTGACCAGACCTTGCTCCTCAATGATCTCCTGCTGCTTCCTCCGCAGGTATTCCTGCTTGATCAGCTCCCGCCGCGTCTTCTCGTCCTCCTTCCGCAGGCGATCCTCCTCAGCCTTCCGCCTGGTGATGATTAAGCGCATATGGGCGGGCTGGCGGCCGGCCATTTCGTGGGCCGAGGCCAATAGCGATGCCGAGGAATTTTACCTGGCCTCGTCGCGCTTCAGCTCCGACTCGGCTTCCAGCTGCTGCTTGCGCAGACGGGCCTCCTCCGCTTTCTTTTGCTGCTTCAGCAGGAACGCCGCTCGCTTCTTGGCGAGCTCGTCCTCTGCTTTCTGCTCATCCTGGAAGGTTGCAACGGAATGAGGCCATTAAATCACAGACGCACTGCGTGAACGGCAGCGAATAAAATGAAGAAGAAAAAATTGTTCTCTTCAAACACTTTTGGTAGTTCTCTAGTCATATTTTCGTTTCATCCAGACGGTTCTGGTGTATTTCACTTTTTGCATTCACTCAGGCAGGCGAATGAATACCTTAAAGAAGAAGCCCATAACAGACTTCTGCTCTCCATCCCCATCGTCAGTTGTTCCGTCAGCAGCCTCTTCTCCCTCGAGGTCCTTCAGCCCCGACATATCCACCTCGATCAGGTGACCTTTGCCGCGTTGGGCTTCGTCCGATGTCATGTTCTCTTTGCCTGAGCTGTCTGAGGAGTCGAGTTGCGCGTCTCTCAAGGTGCTGGACATGCAGTCGTCGAAGGACACTTCAGGAGGTGACAAAGCATTCAGGTCCACTCTGGTGGGCAGTCGCACGTTGGCATCGTCGTGAAGCTTGAACGCGGCGCTCCGAGCGTGGCTCGAGGTCGTTTTGTGGGTGGGCTCTCCCGCCGGAGGGTTCCTGGGGCTGTGTGGCTCGGGATGCTCGTTCCTGGGGGACCTGCCCCCGGCCGATTGCCTCGGGTGCGTGTGTGTCTCTGGCCCGCCGTGGGAGGGGGTGGAGGTCTTGGCGGCGTGCCGGCTCTGCTCTTTGCTGACCTTCAGCTCCGTCGTCTTGGATCTGGAGCTCCGGCCTGAGCTCAGCTTGGGGGGTTTCCTGGTGGGGGCGGCGCCGGAGAGGTGTTCCACAAAGTGTAAAGCGTCTCCGGCTCTCGCGTCGCTGTTTTGGTCGGCGGCGTGCGGCGGCTGAGGTGGAGCACCTGGCGGGGACAGTACATTCTGCTTCATCATCAATTCCTGCTGAAGCGACAGTTGCATCATCTGCTGCTGGATGCTGCCGATGGCTTCGTGCAGCAGCTCGATGGAGCGGTTGCACTCGTTGAGGTCCAACTCTTCTTCTTGGTGAAAGCTGCCATTGTTTCCCTTCTTGTCTGCTTCTAAGGCACCCGAGGGGCTGCCGGGTCCCTCCGGCTCTTTGTCACTTCGCAGGGCATCAACACACATATCGTCTTTAGCCGACGACGTGACTTTCACGGCGAGCGGCTGGTCTTTGGAGGGGTCGGCTTTGAGCGGGTTGGGCAACGTGGCGCCCTTGCCCCCGCCGCCCTTCTTCACTATATGCAGGAACGCAGCCTTACCCAGCTTCTGCCTCTGGCGGGCTGACAAAACTTCCATCTTCTTCTTTTGATGCTCGATGGCGCGGCGCTTCTCCTCCAGCTGCATGCGGAGCTGGATCATTTCCGACGCCAGGACGGTGGCGCCGCCGCTCCCGTCACGATTGCAACCTCCCAGGGGTGACGAAGGACTCTGGTCTCTTTTGAATCGCCAAGAAGACGACAGGGGCCCGCTGCACTCGGAGCCGTCCGGCGTGGTCCTTTGCGAGCTGGAGGCACTGGAGCGGAGGTCGTGGTTGCTGCCGAAGCGCTGCTGTTGGGCTTTACGCTCGGCGAAAGAGGTCATGCGCACGCTTCCGCTGGCCACGCTGCTGGCCTGCGAGTAAACGCTAAGGCAGGGGCTGGAGCGACCGCTGCAGCCATTCATGTCTTTGTCCTCGTGCTCCTTGACATTCATGTCCTCCTGGAGTTTGGCGGATTCTTCTTCATCGTCCCCATTAAAGCTTTTCCTCGGCCAAGCTAGCTCTTTGGCCGTAACAGCCTCATCCAAATCCTCATCCTCTTCGTCCAGGTCTTCGAGGTCCGCGTCAAGGCTCGGGCAAGGCTTGGGCTCATCGGAATCTGAATGCAGGTAGAACCCCGCACCGGGCTCTTTTGTCGACGGCTCCGCACCGCTGGTGGCGATGTGTGTGAAACCCGCCTGAGCCTGATGAGGCTCGTCTGGGAAGTCGGGCTCATCGGCCGAGGCGTTAAATGTTTTGGTGAGGCTGAGGGCAGCTTTCTTATGAACTGCGGGAGAAGATCCATCTCCCCTGCGTGAAAAGCCCCTTCCTGAGGACTGGGGCACCTCTCCACTCTCCTCCTCCTTGTTCAGGCATACAGACTTCTCTTTGGCCGGTTTCAGCGCAGCAGGCATCAGCGGTTCGAGGTAAAACCCGTCGGCGGCAGCTTTGGACTTTGACTCCGGTTTCACGGCGGCCGACGCTTGGCTTCCTTCAGGTTGTTTGGAGACGGCCGCAACCTCGGTCCTGGCCGCCGCCGCCAGAGATTCTTCTTCGTAATCCGGGTTGACTTTTCCCAAGAGGCCGTGACCGTTGACCCTGCGCATCTGGGCTAGCGTGGCTTGATGAGTCGAAGTCTGGTGTTTGGGCGTGACGTTGAGGACGTTGGACGCGAGGCTGTCTTTACTTATCGAGCGGGCGAGGCTGACGCTGTCGCCGGAAGCGACATCCGCATCGCTGTCCGCGGCCGAATGGCACACAAAGGGGCCCAGGGTGGACACTGGCCTGCGGAAGGAAAAGACGAGTTTTCACGAACACAAAAACAAAGAAATGTCCATTCCAAACAACTGATACTGAGAAACTCGATCGTTGTGAATTATTTTTCTTTACCGCTGCCTCTTGTCGGGCCAAGCGGCAACAGAACCTCGGGCCTGTCTATCCATCTGGCTCAAAGAGTTGGAGCGGTTCCTCAGACCTTAAAAGGAAAATAACATTGATTTGAAACGGTACAAAGTGCATTCCGGACGGAGCTCGGCAGTTGCTGTAAGGCGATGCTTTTACCGGCACCGTCGTCTCCTTGAGGCTTCTGTTGCCTCTGGCGCAAAGGCAAGAGTGGATGGGAAGGACTAAAGGATGGCCCACGACTGAAAAAAATCAAATAAATAAAGAACAAAGTATAATCAAGGATGAGGAGCCCAGAGTGCTGAATCGAAACAAAAAGAAATCAGATTATTCCAGACTTGTGAAAAAAGCACATAGTGAACAATCTTGACTGAAAAGTGATCCAGGGAGGTTGTTACGCAAACCTCACCGGCCATGGGAACCTCACTGCACTCATTCGAGCCGAGTCAAATCCTGATGTGGTTTACCTGCTACACATTTCAGGGCCGCTCTGGTTTTCCGACATTCCGGGACTGGCCAGGAAGCTCCGCTTGGTGGCGTTGGAGATGGGCACTGAGGGACGAGAACTCTTTGGCTGAGCAATGGCTCGAGCTACAGGAATAGACAAGAACATAAGTTCGTTGTCGACTCTCATTCGTAAAGTTCAAAGTCAAGGTTTCTTTTTGTTATCATCGATCACATCCAAAACACTTACCATCTTTCGACTCTTGCAGATCCCTGGGTAGGACAAATTCCGGCTTGACAGTTTCAAACCACCAGAAGAGTTCAGCAATGAAAACCATCACGTTGTGCTGCGTAAAGAAGCGGCGATTAAAGGCGGCGGCCATTTTGACTCCTTTTATCGCGCGACTAAAACGGCGAGCCGCTCTACCTTGAGCACAGGAGGAGAGTAGAGGATGTCTTCGGTCGTCAGATAGAAACTTTTATTCAGATACTCATTGGCAAACTCTCTGAGCAGTTGGATGTTATACAGGCTATCGGCCATGGAGGGAACTTCCTTCAGGCAAATGTCTGAACAGGCGGGAAAAGAGCAGATCAACCAGAAAATTAAAAAAATAAATCAATTAAGACACAAATTGTTCATGTCGCCAAATACCTTCCAGCTTCATGAGGTCCGGGCAGTAGAAGTGGACAACGGTGAGCAACGCAGCTCCGTCGCAGACATCCCTCATCAAATCTTCCAGCAGCGGGAAGAAGGGAAGATGGCGGCCAGACGCGTGCTCCCGACGATAGCGTACCTGAACATAAGACGGCCAAAATCCAATCAGAGACAAATAGCGCCACGTTTGACTCAAGGATGTTTGATGCCTTTCAAACATCCAACCAGAGGTTCTCCCTTGCAGAGCACAAGTTGTGTATTGATAGAAAATGGAAATATCAGGATGCGGTTAAATGCAAAAAGCCCTGTGGCATCGGTTTAGGGAGAACCCCGAAGAAAGCGATTTGCTGATGGTGGGATGGGAGGTGTTAAAGCAGCCAATAAAAAAAAAAAGAGCCGGAAGGAAGCCTTTGGTCAGTGATGGAGGCGTAGGAAAACCAGCGGAACGAGGGCAGATGAGGGGGATCAAGAGTCTATTGATGTAAAACGACACAAAAAGACCCAATTTGCATGTGTATACATGTTTGGCTCAGCATACAGCAAGACGGCACTTTTTGGATACAAAGAGCAGAACCGAGGAACTTCTCGCCGACTGCTTATTGTTGTAAATACGCACGTCCACGTGATGGGTGGAAAGACAAAAAAGCACAGACATTAGGTTTGCTTCAATATTGGAATCAAAGCAGCCGGGTGATTCGTAGCGAGCGGTTTTTTAAATCGCGTAGCTGTGTCGGAGTAGATGAATTATGATCAGGGAAAAAAAAAAAAGAAAAAGTGAGAGCAAGGGTGCACTGCAAAGAAAAGGGGATGTGCCAGCAATGACTTTCATCTGACTTTACTGAAGCAAATACAAGACGACAAACATCAACAGGGTTTGTAAAATACATGTTGAATTTATTTTTATTTTTTTTAAAAGGGAAGAACAAGGAGGTTTTATTGGCTTTGGACCCCCCCTTGGCTAAAAAGCAGCATAGAGTGAGCGTGAACAAGCCTCAGTGAGGTGTGCGCACACATCAACACAAAACTATGCGTGCATGGGGGAGGGAGGAGGGGGGACTTCCAACTTACAGGGACAAGCTTCCAATACCATTTGGAGGGAGACTATCCAGTTTGCAAGGATAAGAGAAGGAGAGGAAGGGATAGATGGGGAACAGGAGCAGAGATATTAATAGGTCAGAGGTATTAGACACAAGACTGGATGGCGCTGGCTGCATCCAATTTGAACAGAGAAACACAGGAAAGGGTCAGAGGTCACACAAGCAAAGTTGAGGAGCCACAAAACGAGGAACCACCCCCCCCCCCCCCAATTCAGGAGACCTTGTTTACCTTTTGGTGACTGGGAGACTCCAGAAGGTGGTGCTTGACTTTGTGCTCCTTTTCGCTAATTTCCCTCATTTTAGTGTTTACCTGCACACATTGGAAATTGTTGGCATGATTTTGACAGATTTTTTTTTTTTTTTTTTTCCATACTCAGATTTCCAACCAGATTCTGTGTATTATTTATTCTACGCCTGTTTAGAAACCTGTGCTTAGATCCAGGAACAACCCCGCTCGTTTCTACCTTATTGATCCAGAAGACCATGGCATCCTCCAAGTCAAAGGGAAGCTCCTTGGAGGGTTGGAAGGTGGAGAAGCGCTCCACAGAAGCTACGACCTTCTCAATGCTGATCATCTCCACCGTGTAGGCCATCATCAGGGCATCGATCATGGGGATGTGGGCGCTCTGAAAGAGGACGAGGGGAGCCCATCAGAAATTGCAGAAGGCTTACAAGGATTGAAAAACGCTGACAGAGGGTGATGCAGGAGAAGCTCAGGGTGTCTTTTAGTAGGTTCCTATGAAAATGCTACATGGAGTCAGCAAATTGGGAGGGGCTTTAAGCGCTGTCCTGCATAGGATTTTCCATCCCCTTGCTGGGCTTTGTGGAGTGTTACATCATGCCGCGAGCAGGAAAAACAGACCAACATCGGTTTCCATGGGAACAAACGGGAAGGAAGAGCACTGAAAGCTGGCGGTCAACGTGGAACCACCGCAGACTAACTTGAGCTTGTTCCGATACACGTTAAGATACATAACATATCCTGCCGTTACACACGGCTGGAAATCTTTGTCACCAAGTCTTTCGCCACTCACCATTTTAATGGGCAAACCAGCCAGGTCCTCCTCCGTAACTGCCGTGTCATCGCTCTCCACGACATAAATGCCCTTTCTTTCCAGAGACTGGATGACGGAGCGGTGCGACTGGAGGGACGCGGCCTGCTCCGTCTTGAGGATGAGGGCGCAGACGCGACAGTAAAGCTCGCAGGACAGCAGCAGGCGGAGGACGGGGGGTTTGATGTGTTCCTGGTCGTACTGGTCCGTGTAGAAGGGATCCCGCAAATCCTCTGGTATATGATCTGTAATTACCAGACCAAAGTTACTCAGTGCAAATATTCGCTTGTGAAAGTTGAAACAGAGCTACGCAATTTAAAAAAATAAAAATAAAAATATCCTTGACACAAGAATCCATTCTGTGGATGTGAAGTCACACAAAATCCAGACATGGCAACCTTATAAGGAGCTAGAACAAAGCACTGGACTTGGCCATGCCAAAACCAAACGGTTAAACTAAACATTGAAGCTCAAAACAGATTTGGGGGGGAAAAAGCATTTATAAAATTGTGTTTAACAATAGAACAGTGGAGGGATAAATGAAGTTGTTCCACCAAATCTGCTTTCACACCAAGTGAGTGTGTGCGAGGTGTTCCGCTCGGACGGGGAAAGAAGCTGTCGGCTGGCTCACATTCACAAAAACGAAACGAAATACCATCCAGCTAAAAATCTAACTAGGAACCCAAACAGCTGTGCATCTTTTGAAATGAAACAAATGCGTACTGCTGTATCGAAGCATCACTTTGGCTAATGCAACCCGGCAATCGATATATTTTTTTAAAAGGTAAACTAACAGTCAGGAGCTTTTTGGAAGATTTGTTCCCTATCCACCAAACATTTTGACTTGATTCCACAGACAAAGACAATGTGTGGCAGCTGCACTCTCTCCCCTTTCTAATCCCATTAGGACGACGCTGGGCTGCGGCCGCTAACTGGGATGGGGCGGAGTGTGATCTGAGCTACATTAGCGTTAGCCAACCGTATTAAGTAGCGCAAGCAGGGCGGAAGGCTTTGAGTGCGACAGGTGCAACGCCGCGCTTGACACCATGCCGGGCTGTCCGCCACTCAGGCTTGGGAGCAGCTGTGCGGCCACACAACACGAGTACACAAACACCGCCGACACACCGTTTGTCCTCGAACGCCGCACGACCTCCAGCGTCGTCGTCGGCGCTAAATTATACACGGAAAGCATTTTTTGCTGAATGAGATGTCGCTCAGCTGTGTCAAGAAAACGAGCGGCGTGGTAATGGTAACTACTAACTAATGACATTAACAAACGCCACATGAGCCAATGTGTCAAAGTAAACGGAGCCTTGTGCATTCAGTTCCCAAAGGAGACCAGGCTCCTTGTCGGAGCGCCAAGGGGTCCCGTAGGCTTTTTGTGCTCTATCTGAACAAAATCACCCGTCTGCATCATTAGCCACGGGCCGCAGTTTCCACACTCAAAAGAGACGCTAATTGATGGCGAGATGAACAGATGGCTACCTTTGAGAGGGAAATAAAAAAAAAAAATCATCTATAGGGTGCTTGGAACCAAAAATGTAAATATTTACTGTACGAGTGCCCAACTGAATTAAGAACGGAAAGTATTCTAGGAGTAAAACAATGTTGATACAGTGAGATGTTAATCCTGCAACTTTGCTCCCTGCTGCTGACTGGAAAAAAAAAACTGCCAAGCACTCAAGTTGGTTCATGTGTTATGTCAAGAACGGCTCAGGAAAAGTATGCCGAGTCATTCTCACAAAAGGTCTCTTTTCCATTACGACCGGAATGTATGAGACAATAAGCTAATAGTGCGACTGGAATGTATGTGACGATAAGCTAATAGTGCGCCTTGCCACTCCTGGAAGAGAAATTTGTGTTGAGGCGGCAATTGTGATCAATTGATGTTTTGTGTTCATGTGACAAACAGGATGGTTGAGCAGCTTCATTTGCCCAAAGATAGATTTTTTTTCCCCCCGATTTAATTACACCGTATTAAAGTCCAATTGTTATGTAATACTTAACCTGATTTCGATGAAATTCCACTGGCCATAACACAAGTCTGAAAATGGTTGGCAGTGTATGTTTAAGAAGGAATTCTCATTAGCTCAAGTGCGTAGCTACTTCCTTCATCTCTTGGACTCTTGATGTCAATGTTTCACCCGAGAACATATTCTGCAGTGAAAACGAGTTCCGCTTGTATTTGTTCTATTATAGTGCAGTTTTTAACCCACGAGGATAGACTGACAAGTCACTGGTGAAAAATAAAAGTGACAACACAATCCACATGCCAATTACATTTTGTTATATGGCTGGAAAATAAATTACTCACCGATGCCGTAGGATTTAGCAAATAGCCACCGCAGGTTGGCCGCTATTTTGGCTCTGGCAGAGTCATACATTTCCATGGGGATGACATCCATGGAGCCTTCTGCAGACCCAGTCATGTCCACTTTCCTCCTGGTACCGTCCCCCGTACACAAATCAACAGCCATCCTTTGGGAGGACAACAAAGATATTGGTTATTCTAATGAAACATTGCTGTAAAGTTTCAAGTTTATGAATCTACTTGTGAATAGTATAGGACAGAAAACGCTGTGATGCAGTGCAGCGTTTCTTTAGGGTACACTGTTCCTAATTTAGGACACATTAGGACCGTCCCTCCCGCAAATGTCTTACCAAGTTGCATTACCTGTAGCGTAAATGTTACCATGAACGGCCCAACGCTAGCGTGGACCAGCAGACTGTCATTGCTAACAAATTAATACAAATATACTTGTAGTCATTTGTGGTTCCTTGAATTCTGAAACGTAGATGTGGAATTATAAGCGACGATACAGCAATTAGCTAGCAGCCTTATTGGGAAAAGCAAACGTGCATCATATGCTAATGCTAACTACAACGCTGGCTTGTTAGCGTGTATTATTATTATTATTATTTTTTTTTATGTTCGTCCGTTTTACCTTCAATGTAGAGATCCAAGTCACCCTTCCGTCCAACCGGGGTTAATAATCAACCAAGAACCCGCCTTGCTTTCCAGTGGGCCGCTGCGTAGAAAAGTCTCCGCCGCCTGCAGCACATCGTAGCCGCCAGCTAATGATGCTAACAGGGGAGGCGAGTCAGGATGGTCTCCCAGCAACAACACCCCATTCGCGGTGAAAATGAACGCGTAAAGCAGGGGAAATAAAAGCGCGATTAAAAATGCGTGTTCGAAATCTAGCTTTATGGTAAACGACAAAGCATGCTAGACAATATGTATTCACACAACTTGGAGTGGCAAAGCACGAGCAGTAAGCAGGAGGGCGTTCCACACTTGGAGTAAGAAAAGAAAGATTTTTTTTTTTAAATCATAATAGCTATTGCGCATGCGTGATTACAACACCGACTGGACACGATAATTACAGTTAGGTATATTTATGCGCTTGTATTCACGTGAAATGAAAACACATAACTTCATTTTGTCATTGTGGAGTGTTTTGTCGATCCAAAAAAAAAATAGTTAATTTTTAATACGGACGATCTTTATCAGAACTAAATAATATTGCTGTACCACCAGAGAGGGAAAAAAAATCTCAACATCACGTTATAACAGATAATTAGTCATCATCTTTCAAGATACATTTTACAGAGAGCAATACTGACACCTAGCGGATCTTAATAGACTAGATAAAGATCAAGTCAAAATAGCTCTTACTACACATTAACCCAGCACCAGCTCTTACAGTAAGTAGTGTGTTTATATTTCACCTTAACCCCTTTTTTTGTTTTTTTCCCCTAAACTTCCAGTCAAAGACACTGGGTTCGGAGCAAACAAACAAAAATTCAAGGTTACCTTAAGACCACCATATAGATAGTCTCTTTCACACAAAATTAATTCTGCACAGGACTTCTGTCAATACAGGTACAAGGTTTTTCACAAAAGTTCCAGGGACTACAAACCGCAATTCCAAATTAGGCGAAATAATATACACAACCACAAAATCAAAAATAATAATAATATGATATAATAATAATAATAATAATAACATATATATAATATGTAATATGTCTTGTCACCGTGGGATAGTAGGAATCAAAATTTTAATCTCTTTGTGTGTCTTGACATGTGAAGAAATTGACAATAAAGCAGACTTTGATTTTTATTCATTTCCATGCCCTTGCGAAAATACATCACATCTGATTCTTCCATGCAAAATTATTGTATTACATGAGCCATTTTTTTTGGGTTTATTTTTTTAGCGTGGGATATCGTTTATATGTCACTTCACTACTCCAGCTAAAACTGGACATTCAATAGATGGGTCATCTTTCTTATGAACTCTGTATTGACATGCCGCTTTGTCGAAAACAGATACGCAGTCATCAGGGAACCTTGTGGGAGTGCTATACCTGCAAATAAACAGAACACACGCTCAACAACATCAAGCTCTGCACAGATAAAAACACTCAAAAAACTTGTGACCTATCAATTTACCCAGAGCAACACCCGCTGCAGGAACAATCCATGCAATCACTGTTTCTCCAAGAAGAGCCAACCGGGTACCATTTGTTATCGACTTCATCCAGGCAATGGGTTGCACCTGCAGTACGTGGTTACAAGCAACATTTGCCAAACTATACATGCTGAATTGTTTCCATTCACAAAATGGCACGTAAAAATCAATCGATAAATAATGTTTTTTACCTGGTTGGAGATCCCGGCCCCAGCAAGAACCGTTTGACTGTGGCAGCAGGACACACAGCAGCAAAGCCAGAAACAGGTATGATGTCTAAAAAGGTTTTTGAATCAGTATCAGCAAAGTCGTTAAAGCAACTCAGTGTGCTCCACACATCAAAAAGCACATCTTTAATAGATTAAAAAATAAACAACAACTGAAGACATTTGCAACCCAAATATATTTAAAAGCAAAAAGCGCAAACAAAAAGATTTTTTTTTTTGACTGAATCACTACAGAATGGAATTCATTTTAAAATTTGAATAAAAACTGAAAAGTGTATATATATAATTGTTAAAAAGAAAAACAAGCCTCCCAAAATGTTTGGTTTACCATTGTTGCAGTAGGTAGGTCTCATCTAAGACAGGCTAGGGCTGCAAAGGATTTTTATAGTGACGGTCACAGGAAGGACCTTTGGAATTATGGTAGTGGACCTCATACAGCCAACAGAAAAAAAAAAAAAAAGTTTTGGGAAATAATACTGTATTTACAGACAACAACAAAAAAGTCCTCAAAGTTCCAAGTGGTGGTTGCTGACTTAAAGTTGTGGTATAATTTTACCTTGTTAAAAGTTCCTTTTTCACTTAGTAAAAGTCATTGCATACCAACTACAGAACTTGAATGAAGCTATATATATATAATAATCCAGTGAACTAGTTTTCAGATGTTTGCTCTTCAAATTCTCGAAATCAGACTCCAAAAAATCCATATCAGACCAGCCCTCATTGAGTCACCAAATAAAATGTGGATTTTGTGCGTTCAATAAAAGCAGGCTGACTGGAACTGCTTTTATTTGTTCATGACCTTCAACCTTGACATTCCCATCATAAGAAAAATAGGCCAAAATGCATGTCGTCGAACACTGAGGTGGCAAAGACGACACGCAGGCTGCTGACACATAAACCACATGCATGTTCCGTTCATACGGGTACACATTATTGTTCTTGGCAAGCTGGCTTTTAAAAACAAAACAAAAAAACATGCCTTGAACATGCCCTTAGACGTCTTCCCTCCTGTGTTCTGACCGACACCCGGGGGCGAAAAGAGCATAACCATCCGAGCCAGTCCTCAGGCTCCCCAAGTCTGCATTATTTTATTGCAATGTTTTTCCTGATTCAGATTTCTTTCAAGACGACAGTTAGACTTCACTTTGATGGTTAATGCAGTTATTGCAATTTTGTTGTTTTACATGTTATGTTGTTTTATATGTAAAGGGTTTTTATAGTGACGGTCACAGGTAGGACCTTTGGAATTCGGGTAGTGAACGTCTTTCTGTCAATACAGTCAACAGAATTTTTTTTTTTTTTTAAATCACACGCCGTACAAAGTTTTTGGAAATAATACCGTATTTTGAGACAACAAAAAAGTCCTCAAAGTTCCAAGTGGTGGTTGCTGACTTAAAGTTGTGGTATAATTTTACCTTGTTAAAAGTTCATTTTTCACTCATTAAAAGTCATTGCATACCAACTACAGAACTCGAATGAAGCTATCTGAAGATTTTGGATTTACAGTATACATTTCTTGTCATAGAAAATACAAAGACTCCAACTGGCTGATGCGTTTTATTCATTTCCACTTTGATCTCATGACATTTTTCTCTCCTTAGTTGTTAAGTGGCCTTGTTGTTTTGCAAGTCTGCTCCGTCAATATCCTTCCCAAAATTCGAACCAACCTTCACATGAAATCGATGAGTCGTTTTTCTTGTGCACTTTGTATTCACACTCTAGTTTGTCGAATACAGACTCGCAGTCCTCGGGGACCTGAATGGGAACGCCGTACCTGCAAAGAAGCAGTCCACATCAAATAAACAACTTTCCTACAGAGATCAAAACATTCGGAAGAAAATAAACGAGATCCTTCAACTTACGAGGAGCAACAACCGCTGCAGGTGCAACGCATGCACTCACTGTTACTCCAAGACGAACCTACCGCGTGCCACACATTGCCAGTCGGATCCAGGCACTCTGTTGCACCTGCATGGATAGAAAGAATGCCAGCATGTTTGGGGGAAAACGATGGACATGACTTTACAGTATTCTCTTTACCTGGTGTCACTTGAATTCGATAGCAGAGGCCATTTACCAGTGGCAGCACCGCACACAGCAGAAAAGCCAGACACAGATATGTTCTCTGAAGAAAACAAGATTTTCACAAACAGAGCATAAGGTTTATTAAATGGGTTAAAAAAATGAATCAAACACACAAGTTAAATTTACCATCGTGGCAATAGAAGTCAAACAGAGGCTCGAGTACCAAACGTGAAGGACAGCTGAAGATTTATATCGGGCCAAGTTGGGGGTGTTTCTGGTCACCACTTCTTTATGTCAACATCGACCGAGTCACGTGTTTGGCCATAACATACATACTTCTGGACTTTAAAAAGCAGAATCAAAGTTCCTTGGCAAAAAAGATTCACATATATAGATATAACACTCATGTAGTTAAGATTTACCTAGATACTTCTGCTAACAATATATGGCATGATGTAGAACAAATAAATGCTCTTCCACAGAAATACCAGCATCTAGTGGCGGAGAGTGGAATTGCCACTCAACTAAGCACTAGGTTGAAAAAATAAATTGGTGCCACTAAAAAAAAAGTCATGAAATAGAAGAAACTTTGATACATATATTTACATACATTTATATTTTTTGTTTGAATACCGATTTGTTCGAGAACAGGGACGTTCGAAAACCGGGGCTCCACTGTACACACACAAGGGGCTCCAGTGTACACACACACACACACACACACACACACACACACACACACACACACACACACACACACACACACACACACACACACACACACACACACACACACACACACACACACACACATATATATATATATCTTATCATCCAGTCCTCTCTATATATAATAATCCAGTCAACTAGTTCTCAGAAGTTTGCTCTCCAAATGATCGGAATCAGACTCCTAAAAGTCCATATCAGACCAGCCCTCATTGATTCACCAAATAAAATGTGAATTTTGTGCGTTCAATAAAAGCAGGCTGACTGGAACTGCTTTTATTTGTTCATGACCTTCAACCTTGACATTCCCATCATAAGAAAAAAAAAATATATATATATATATTTATAATATTTATTTATTTATTGTAAAAACGTTTTGCTTTGACTTCCCTACATTTAACTACATGAGTGTTATATCTATATATGTGAATCTTTTTTGCCAAGGAATTTTGATTCTGCTTTTTAAAGTCCAGAAGTTTGTATGTTATGGCCAAACACGTGACTCGGTCATGTTGACATAAAGAAGTGGTCTACCAGAAACCCCCCCAACTTGGCCCTATATAAATCTTCAGCTGTCCTTCACGTCCTCAGGCTCCCCAACAATAGCGGTAGCAGTTTGCATTATTTTATTGCAATGATTTTCCCTATTCAGATTTGTTTCAAGACTACAATTAGACTTCACTTTGACGGTTAATGCAGTTATTGCAATTTTGTTGTTTTATATGTAAAGGATTTTTATAGTGATGGTCACAGGAAGGGCCTTTGGAATTCGGGTAGTGAACCTCTTTCTGTCAATACAGTCAACAGAATTAAAAAATATAAATAAATCACACGGCGTACAAAATTTTTGGAAATAATACCGTATTTTGAGACAACAAAAAATTCCTCAAAGTTCCAAGTGGCGGTTGCTGACTTAAAGTTGTGGTATAATTTTACCTTGTTAAAAGTTCCTTTTTCACTTAGTAAAAGTCATCGCATACCAACTACAGAACTTGAATGAAGCTATATATATATATATATATATATATATATATATATATATATATATATATATATATATATATATATATATATATAATAATCCAGTGAACTAGTTCTCAGATGTTTGCTCTCCAAATTATCGGAATCAGACTCCAAAAAATCCATATCAGACCAGCCCTCATTGATTCACCAAATAAAATCTGAATTTTGTGCGTTCAATAAAAGCAGGCTGACTGGAACTGCTTTTATTTGTTCATGACCTTCAACCTTGACATTCCCATCATAAGGAAAAAATAAATAAATAAATAAAATAAAATAAAATAAAAAAAAAAAAATATATATATATATATATATATATATATATATATATATATATATATATATATATATATATATATATATATATATATATATATATATATATATATATATATAATATTTCTTTATTTATTGTAAAAACTTTTACTTTGACTTCCCTACATTTAACTACATGAGTGGTATATTGACAATTCCCGTACAGATGAATCTTTTTTGCCAGGGAACTTTGATTCTGCTTTTTAAAGTCCAGAAGTATGTATGTTATGGCCAAACACGTGACTCGGTCGATGTTGACATAAAGAAGTGGTGACCAGAAACACCCCCAACTTGGCCCTATATAAATCTTCAGCTGTCCTTCACGTTTGGTACTCGAGCCTCTGTTTGACTTCTATTGCCACGATGGTAAGTCTAACTTGTGTGTTTGATTCATTTTTTTAACCCATTTAATGAACCTTTAGCTCTGTTTGTGAAAATCTTGTTTTCCTCAGAGAACATATCTGTGTCTGGCTTTTCTGCTGTGTGCGGTGCTGCCACTGGTAAATGGCCTCTGCTATCCAATTCAAGTGGCACCAGGTAAAGAGAATACTGTAAAGTCATGTCCATCGTTTTCCCCAAAACATGCTGGCAATCTTTCTATCCATGCAGGTGCAACCCAGTGCCTGGATCCGACTGGCAATGAGTGGCACGCGGTAGGTTCGTCTTGGAGAAACAGTGAGTGCATGGATTGTACCTGCAGCAGTTGTTGCTCCGCGTAAGTTGAAGGATCGCTTTTATTTTCCTCCGTAAGAAAGTTGTTGATTTGATGTGGACTGCTTCTTTGCAGGTACAGCGTTCCCGTGCAGATCCCCGAGGACTGCGAGTCTGTCTTGGACAAAGTGGCATGTCAATACAAAGTGTACAAGAAAAACGACCCATCCATTGAATGTGAAGTTTTCGGGGCAGTGGGAAAATGACGGAGCAGACTGGCAAAACAACAAGGGTACTTAACAACTAAGGAGAGAAAAATGTTATAAGATCAAAGTGGAAATGAATAAAAGACATCAGCCAGTTGGAGTCTTTGTATTTTCTATGACAAGAAATGTATACTGTAAATCCAAAATCTTCAGATAGCTTCATTCAAGTTCTGTAGTTGGTATGCAATGACTTTTAATGAGTGAAAAATGAACTTTTAACAAGGTAAAATTATATCACAACCTTAAGTCAGCAACCGCCACTTGTAACTTTGAGGACTTTTTTTGTTGTTGTCTGTAAATACGGTATTATTTCCCAAAACTTATTTTTCTTTTTTCTGTTGGCTGTATGAGGTCCACTACCCTAATTCCAGAGGTCCTTCCTGTGACCGTCACTATAAAAATCCTTTGCGGCCCTAGCCTTTCTTAGATAAGCTCTACATACTGCAACAATGGTAAACCAAACATTTTGGGGGGGCTTGTTTGTCTTTTTAACAATTGGGGGGGTATACACTTTTCAGTTTTGATTCCAATTTTGAAATGAATTCCATTCTGTAGTGATTCAGTCAAAAAAAAAAAGAGCTTCTTTTTGTTTACGCTTTTTGCTTTTAAATATATTTGAGTTGCAAATGTCTTCAGTTGTTTTGTATTTTTTAATTTTAATTTTTATTATTAAATTATAATAATAATTGTTATTTAATTAATAATTTATTTATTAATTTCATGATTGTAGCAAACGGGTATATTTTGCTCTCCGAATTATCGGAATAAGACTCACATCAGACCAGCCCTCATTGAGTCACCAAATAAAATGTGGATTTTGTGCATTCAATAAAAGCAGGCTGACTGGAACTGCTTTTATTTGTTCATGACCTTTAACCTTGACCTTCCCATCATAAGAAAAATAGGCCAAAATGCATGTAGTCGAACACTGAGGTGGCAAAAATGACATGCAGGCTGCTGACACATAAACCACATGCATGTTCCGTTCGTACGGGTACACATTATTGTTCTTGGCAAGCTGGCATATAAAAACCCCAAAAAACACCCCTTGAACATGCCCTTAGACTGGAGAGAAGCACGTCTTCCCTCCTGTGTTCTGACCGACTATGTGTTGACACAACAGTATATAATTGTATTGTGTAATAATGAGTTGCGATTTCCCCCCCCCCCCATTCCCCTAACTTACGAAATTGCCTTTTGAGTAATATTTCAGGACATTTGAGGTATTTATGTATTAAGAGCGAGTTATTTATTGAAAATTTATAAAAGTTTGTCGATTTGCCAATCGAAGGCACCTCCGACAACTCTTCGCTTTGGCCTGGACATCCACTTTTTGATTTCTATATTATGTATTTTATGTGCCCTCTTTGCATCCATTGCAGCCTGGTGATCCTGAAAGGGGGATCCTTCCATCTGTGGTCCCTTCTCAAGGTTTCTCATTTTTCCCCTGGTAGGGGTTTTTTCGTTTTTCCTTGCCCTTTTGGGAGCCCAAGATCAGGGGATGCTTTGAGAATAATTGTCAATTGATTGTCTATGTGAAGCCCTTTGAGACTGCTTGTGATTTAGGGCTATACAAATAAACTTGACTTGACTTGACTTGACCGACACCCGGGGGCGAAAAGAGCATAACCATCCGAGCCAGTCCTCAGGCTCCCCAACGATAGCGGTAGCAGTTTGCATTATTTTATTGCAATGTTTTTCCTGATTCAGATTTCTTTCAAGACGACAGTTAGACTTCACTTTGATGGTTAATGCAGTTATTGCAATTTTGTTGTTTTATATGTTATGTTGTTTTATATGTAAAGGGTTTTTATAGTGACGGTCACAGGTAGGACCTTTGGAATTCGAGTAGTGAACTTCTTTCTGTCAATACAATCAACAGAATTTTTTTTTTTTTTTTTAAATCACACGCCGTACAAAGTTTTGGGAAATAATACCGTATTTTGAGACAACAAAAAAGTCCTCAAAGTTCCAAGTGGTGGTTGCTGACTTAAAGTTGTGGTATAATTTTACCTTGTTAAAAGTTCATTTTTCACAGTCATTGCATACCAACTACAGAACTCGAATGAAGCTATCTGAAGATTTTGGATTTACAGTATACATTTCTTGTCATAGAAAATCCAAAGACTCCAACTGGCTGATGGGTTTTATTCATTTCCACTTTGATCTCATGACATTTTTCTCTCCTTAGTTGTTAAGTGGCCTTGTTGTTTTGCAAGTCTGCTCCGTCAATATCCTTCCCACAATTCCCACCAACCGTCACATTCAATCGATGAGTCGTTTTTCTTGTGCACTTTGTATTCACACTCTAGTTTGTCGAATACAGACTCGCAGTCCTCGGGGACCTGAATGGGAACGCCGTACCTGCAAAGAAGCAGTCCACATCAAATAAACAACTTTCCTACAGAGATCAAAACATTCGGAAGAAAATAAACGAGATCCTTCAACTTACGAGGAGCAACAACCGCCGCAGTCACATTTCATGCACTCACTGTTACTCCAAGACGAACCTACCGCGTGCCACACATTGCCAGTCGGATCCAGGCACTCTGTTGCACCTGCATGGATAGAAAGAATGCCAGCATGTTTGGGGGAAAACGATGGACATGACTTTACAGTGTTCTCTTTACCTGGTGTCACTTGAATTCGATAGCAGAGGCCATTTACCAGTGGCAGCACCGCACACAGCAGAAAAGCCAGACACAGATATGTTCTCTGAAGAAAACAAGATTTTCACAAACAGAGCATAAGGTTTATTAAATGGGTTAAAAAAATGAATCAAACACACAAGTTAAATTTACCATCGTGGCAATAGAAGTCAAACAGAGGCTCGAGTACCAAACGTGAAGGACAGCTGAAGATTTATATCGGGCCAAGTTGGGGGTGTTTCTGGTCACCACTTCTTTATGTCAACATCGACCGAGTCACGTGTTTGGCCATAACATACATACTTCTGGACTTTAAAAAGCAGAATCAAAGTTCCTTGGCAAAAAAGATTCACATATATAGATATAACACTCATGTAGTTAAGATTTACCTAGATACTTCTGCTAACAATATATGGCATGATGTAGAACAAATAAATGCTCTTCCACAGAAATACCAGCATCTAGTGGCGGACAGTGGAATTGCCACTCAACTAAGCACCAGGTTGAAAAAATAAATTGGTGCCACTAAAAAAAAAAAGTCATGAAATAGAAGAAACTTTGATACATCTATTTACATACATTTATATTTTTTGTTCGAATACCGATTTGTTCGAGAACAGGGACGTTCGAAAACCGGGGCTCCACTGTACACACACAAGGGGCTCCAGTGCACACACACACACACACACACACACACACACACACACACACACACACACATATATATATATATATATATATATATATATATATATATATATATATATATATATATATATATATATATATATATATATATATATATATATATATATATATATATATATATATATATATATATATATATATATATATATATATATATATTATCATCCAGTTCTCTATATAATAATCCAGTCAACTAGTTCTCAGAAGTTTGCTCTCCAAATGATCGGAATCAGACTCCTAAAAGTCCATATCAGACCAGCCCCCATTGATTCACCAAGTAAAGTGTGGATTTTGTGCGTTCAATAAAAGCAGGCTGACTGGAACTGCTTTTATTTGTTCATGACCTTCAACCTTGACCTTCCCATCATAAGAAAAATAGTACAAAATGCATGTACCGTAATTTTTGGACTATAAGTCGCGTTTTTTTTTTCATAGTTTGGGTGGGGGGGCAACTTATACTCAGGAGCGATTTATATGTGGGGTTTTTTTTCAAAAAAATTGACTTGATCATTAACACATTACTTACTAGTACAGTTGATCACCTCACATATTATTTTTAATACACTGAAAAAACGAATAAAGCAATTCACACTTTAAAGCACAATATTCAAGTTCATGAAACAAATAAACAAAACAAAAAAAAACAACTGAAAAAGAAATATAGTTATTTTCAAACTAAACTGAAGGAGGGTGATTTAAATTTCACCATTGGCCGTGACGCAACAACTGGGAGGTGAAAGTGCTGTTTTTTTTAGTTTTTAAAAAGCACAGGTCTAGTGAAGAGAACTAGAGTGCTGTTGTGCTTCTTATATATATATATATATATAATAATCCAGTGAACTAGTTCTCAGATGTTTGCTCTCCAAATTATCGGAATCAGACTCCAAAAAATCCATATCAGACCAGCCCTCATTGATTCACCAAATAAAATGTGAATTTTGTGCGTTCAATAAAAGCAGGCTGACTGGAACTGCTTTTATTTGTTCATGACCTTCAACCTTGACATTCCCATCATAAGGAAAAAAAATAAATAAAAATAAAATAAAATAAAATAAAATAAAATAAAATAAAATATATATATATATATATATATATATATATATATATATATATATATATATATATATATATATATATATATATATATATATATATATATATATATATATATAATATTTATTTATTTATTGTAAAAACGTTTTGCTTTGACTTCCCTACATTTAACTACATGAGTGGTATATTGACAATTCCCGTACAGATGAATCTTTTTTGCCAAGGAACTTTGATTCTGCTTTTTAAAGTCCAGAAGTTTGTATGTTATGGCCAAACACGTGACTCGGTCGATGTTGACATAAAGAAGTGGTGACCAGAAACACCCCCAACTTGGCCCTATATAAATCTACAGCTGTCCTTCACGTTTGGTACTCGAGCCTCTGTTTGACTTCTATTGCCACAATGGTAAGTCTAACTTGTGTGTTTGATTCATTTTTTTAACCCATTTAATGAACCTTTAGCTCTGTTTGTGAAAATCTTGTTTTCCTCAGAGAACATATCTGTGTCTGGCTTTTCTGCTGTGTGCGGTGCTGCCACTGGTAAATGGCCACTGCTATCCAATTCAAGTGGCACGAGGTAAAGAGAATACTGTAAAGTCATGTCCATCGTTTTCCCCAAAACATGCTGGCATTCTTTCTATCCATGCAGGTGCAACACAGTGCCTGGATCCGACTGGCGATGAGTGGCACGCGGTAGGTTCGTCTTGGAGAAACAGTGAGTGCATGGATTGTACCTGCAGCGGTTGTTGCTCCGCGTAAGTTGAAGGATCGCTTTTATTTTCCTCCGTAAGAAAGTTGTTGATTTGATGTGGACTGCTTCTTTGCAGGTACAGCGTTCCCGTGCAGATCCCCGAGGACTGCGAGTCTGTCTTGGACAAAGTGGCATGTCAATACAAAGTGTACAAGAAAAACGACCCATCCATTGAATGTGAAGTTTTCGGGGCAGTGGGAAAATGACGGAGCAGACTGGCAAAACAACAAGGGTACTTAACAACTAAGGAGAGAAAAATGTTATAAGATCAAAGTGGAAATGAATAAAACACATCAGCCAGTTGGAGTCTTTGTATTTTCTATGACAAGAAATGTATACTGTAAATCCAAAATCTTCAGATAGCTTCATTCGAGTTCTGTAGTTGGTATGCAATGACTTTTAATGAGTGAAAAATGAACTTTTAACAAGGTAAAATTATATCACAACCTTAAGTCAGCAACCGCCACTTGTAACTTTGAGGACTTTTTTTGTTGTTGTCTGTAAATACGGTATTATTTCCCAAAACTTTTTTTTCTTTTTTCTGTTGGCTGTATGAGATCCACTACCCTAATTCCAAAGGTCCTTCCTGTGACCGTCACTATAAAAATCCTTTGCGGCCCTAGCCTTTCTTAGATGAGACTTACTGACTGCAACAATGGTAAACCAAACATTTTGGGGGGGCTTGTTTTTCTTTTTAACAATTGGGGGGGTATACACTTTTCAGTTTTGATTCAAATTTTGAAATGAATTCCATTCTGTAGTGATTCAGTCAAAAAAAAAAAAAAAAAGAGCTTCTTTTTGTTTACGCTTTTTGCTTTTAAATATATTTGAGTTGCAAATGTCTTATGTGTACACATTATTGTTCTTGGCAAGCTGGCATATAAAAAAAACAAAAAACACGCCTTGAACATGCCTTTAGACTGGAGAGAAGCACGTCTTCCCTCCTGTGTTCTGACCGACACCCGGGGGCGAAAAGAGCATAACCATCCGAGCCAGTCCTCAGGCTCCCCAACAATAGCGGTAGCAGTTTGCATTATTTTATTGCAATGATTTTCCCTATTCAGATTTGTTTCAAGACTACAATTAGACTTCAGTTTGATGGTTAATGCAGTTATTGCAATTTTGTTGTTTTATATGTTATGTTGTTTTATATGTAAAGGATTTTTATAGTCCCCTCCGTGAGTCGTCACCTTATCGTGGTGGAGGGGTTTGCGTGCCCCTATGATCCTAGGAGCCATGTTGTCTGGGGCTTCATGCCCCTGGTAGGGTCACCCATGGCAGAAGGGTCCTAGGTGAGGGGCCAGACAAAGCACGGCTCAGAAGACCCCTGACGATGATTACAATAAATGGACGTCGTTTTCCCTCGCCCGGACGCGGGTCACCGGGGCCCCTCTCTGGAGCCAGGCCTGGAGGTGGGGCTCGAAGGCGAGCGCCTGGTGGCCGGGCCTTCGGTCATGGGGTCCGGTCGGGCATAGCCCGAAAAGAAAACGTGGGTCCCCCTTCCAATGGGCTCACCACCTATAGGAGGGGCCAAAGGGGTCGGGTGCATAGTGAGCTGGGCGGCGGCCAAAGGCGGGGACCTTGGCGGTCCGATCCCCGGCTGCAGAAACTGGCTCTAGGGACATGGAATGTCACCTCTCTGGCTGGAAAGGAGCCCGAGCTGGTGTGTGAGGCAGAAAGGTTCCGACTAGATATAGTCGGACTTGCCTCCACACATAGTTTGGGCTCTGGTACAAGTCCTCTCGAGAGGGGCTGGACTCTCTTCCACTCTGGAGTTGCCCACGGTGAGAGGCGTCGAGCAGGTGTTGGCATACTTATTGCCCCCCGGCTGGGCGCCTGCACATTGGGATTCACCCCGGTGAGCGAGAGGGTAGCCTCCCTCCGCCTTCGGGTGGGGGGACGGGTCCTGACTGTTGTCTGTGTCTATGCACCGAACGGCAGCTCAGAGTACCCACCCTTCTTAGAGTCCCTGGAGGAAGTGCTGGAGAGCGCTCCTTCTGGGGACTCCATCGTTCTACTGGGTGACTTCAATGCTCACGTGGGCAATGACAGTGAGACCTGGAAGGGCGTGATTGGGAGGAACGGCCCCCCCGATCTGAACCCGAGCGGTGTTCTATTATTGGAATTCTGTGCTCGACACGGATTTTCTATAATGAACACCATGTTCAAGCATAAGGGTGTCCATGTGTGCACTTGGCACCAGGACACCCTAGGCCGCAGTTCGTTGATCGACCTTGTAGTCGTGTCATCGGATTTGCGGCCGCATGTTTTGGACACTCGGGTGAAGAGAGGGGCGGAGCTGTCAACTGATCACCACCTGGTGGTGGGTTGGCTCCGATGGTGGGGGAAGATGCCGGTCCGACCTGGCAGGCCCAAACGCTCTGTGAGGGTCTGCTGGGAACGTCTGTCAGAATCCCCTGTCAGGAAGAGCTTCAACTCCCACCTCCGGCAGAGCTTTTTCCACGTCCCGGGGGAGGCGGGGGACATTGAGTCCGAGTGGACCTTGTTCCGCGCCTCCATTGTTGAGGCAGCCGACCGGAGCTGTGGCCGTAAGGTTGTTGGTGCCTGTCGTGGCGGCAATCCCCGAACCCGGTGGTGGACACCGGCGGTAAGGGATGTCGTCAAGCTGAAGAAGGAGTCCTATAGGGCCTTTTTGGCCTGCGGGACTCCGGAGGCAGCTGACAGGTACCGGATGGCCAAGCGGAACGCGGCTTCGGCGGTTGCTGAGGCAAAAACTCGGGCGTGGGAGGAGTTTGGCGAGGCCATGGAGAATGACTTCCGGACGGCTTCGAGGAAATTCTGGTCCACCATCCGGCGTTTCAGGAGGGGGAAGCAGTGCACGGTCAACACTGTTTACAGTGGAGATGGTGTGCTGCTGACCTCGACTCGGGATGTCGTGAGTCGGTGGGGGGAATACTTCGAAGACCTCCTCAATTCCACCGACACGCCTTCCATTGTGGAAGCAGGGCCTGGGGACTCTGAGGCGGACTCTCCAATCTCGGAGGTCGAAGTCACTGAGGTAGTCAAAAAACTCCTCGGTGGCAAGGCCCCGGGGGTGGATGAGATCCGCCCGGAGTTCTTAAAGGCTCTGGATGTTGTGGGGCTGTCATGGCTGACACGCCTCTACAGCATTGCGTGGACATCGGGGACGGTGCCTCTGGATTGGCAGACTGGGGTGGTGGTTCCCCTCTTTAAGAAGGGGGACCGGAGGGTGTGTTCCAATTACAGGGGAATCACACTCCTCAGCCTCCCTGGTAAGGTCTATTCAGGGGTGCTGGAGAGGAGGATCCGTCGGGAGGTCGAACCTCTGATTCAGGAGGAGCAGTGTGGCTTTCGTCCTGGCCGTGGAACAGTGGACCAGCTCTACACCCTCGGCAGGATCCTCGAGGGTGCATGGGAGTTCGCCCAACCAGTCCACATGTGTTTTGTGGACTTGGAGAAGGCGTTCGACCGTGTCCCTCGGGAGGTTCTCTGGGAGGTGCTTCGGGAGTACGGGGTGCCGAGCCAACTGATAAGGGCGGTTCGGTCCCTGTATCACCGATGCCAGAGTTTGGTCCGCATTTCCGGCAGTAAGTCGGATTCGTTCCCAGTGAGGGTTGGACTCCACCAAGGCTGCCCTTTGTCACCGATTCTGTTCATAATTTTTATGGGGGGTCCGGTTTGGGGACCTCAGCATCGCGTCTCTGCTTTTTGCAGATGACGTGGTGCTGTTGGCTTCTTCAGTCCGTGATCTCCAGCTCTCACTGGAGCGGTTCGCAGCCGAGTGTGAAGCGGTCGGGATGAGGGTCAGCACCTCCAAATCCGAGTCCATGGTCCTCGGTCGGAAAAGGGTGGAATGCCCTCTCCGGATCGGGGATGAGATCCTGCCCCAAGTGGAGGAGTTCAAGTATCTTGGGGTCTTGTTCACGAGTGAGGGCAGGATGGAGCGCGAGATCGACAGGCGGATCGGTGCAGCGTCGGCAGTAATGCGGACTCTGTACCGGTCCGTCGTGGTGAAGAGAGAGCTGAGCCAAAAGGCAAAGCTCTCGATTTACCGGTCGATCTACGCTCCTGCCCTCACCTATGGTCACGAGCTATGGGTCGTGACCGAAAGAACGAGATCCAGGATACAAGCGGCTGAAATGAGTTTCCTCCGCAGGGTGTCCGGGCTCTCCCTTAGAGATAGGGTGAGAAGCTCGGTCATCCGGGAGAGACTCGGAGTAGAGCCGCTGCTCCTCCACGTTGAGAGGAGCCAGATGAGGTGGCTCGGGCATCTCATCAGGATGCCTCCTGGACGCCTCCCTGGGGAGGTGTTCCGGGCATGTCCCACCGGTAGGAGACCCCGGGGTCGACCCAGGACGCGCTGGAGAGACTACGTCTCTCGGCTGGCCTGGGAACGCCTTGGGATCCCCCGGGATGAGCTGGAGGAAGTGGCTGGGGAGAGGGAGGTCTGGGAGTCCCTCCTAAAGCTGCTGCCCCCGCGACCCGACCCCGGATAAGCGGAAGAAGATGAAGGTGAAGATTTTTATAGTGACGGTCACAGGAAGGACCTTTGGAATTCGGGTAGTGAACCTCTTTCTGTCAATACAGTCAACAGAATTTTTTTTTTTTTTTTTTAAATCACACGCCGTACAAAGTTTTGGGAAATAATACCGTATTTTGAGACAACAACAAAAAAGTCCTCAAAGTTACAAGTGGCGGTTGCTGACTTAAAGTTGTGGTATAATTTAACCTTGTTAAAAGTTCATTTTTCACAGTCATTGCATACCAACTACAGAACTCGAATGAAGCCATCTGAAGATTTTGGATTTACAGTATACATTTCTTGTCATAGAAAATACAAAGACTCCAACTGGCTGATGCGTTTTATTCATTTCCACTTTGATCTCATGACATTTTTGCTCTCATTGTTATTTTTAAGTTGTTAAGTGCCCTTGTTGTTTTGCAAGTCTGCTCCGTCAATTTGTCACCCACTTTTCCCACAAAACTTCACATTCAATCGATGGGTCGTTTTTCTTGTACAATTTGTATTGACACTCTAGTTTGTCCAAAACAGACTCGCAGTCCTCGGGGATCTGCATGGGAACCCTGTACCTGCAAAGAAGCAGTCCACATCAAATAAACAACTTTCCTACAGAGATCAAAACATTCGGAAGAAAATAAACGAGATCCTTCAACTTACGAGGAGCAACAACCGCTGCAGGTGCAACGCATGCACTCACTGTTAGTCCAAGACGAACCTACCGCGTGCCACACATTGCCAGTCGGATCCAGGCACTCTGTTGCACCTGCATGGATAGAAAGAATGCCAGCATGTTTTGGGGAAAACGATGGACATGACTTTACAGTGTTCTCTTTACCTGGTGTCACTTGAATTTGATAGCAGAGGCCATTTACCAGTGGCAGCACCGCACACAGCAGAAAAGCCAGACACAGATATGTTCTCTGAAGTAAACAAGATTTTCACAAACAGAGCTTAAGGTTCATTAAATGGGTTAAAAAAATGAATCAAACACACAAGTTAGACTTACCATCGTGGCAATAGAAGTCAAACAGAGGCTCGAGTACCAAACGTGAAGGACAGCTGAAGATTTATATAGGGCCAAGTTGGGGGTGTTTCTGGTCACCACTTCTTTATGTCAACATCGACCGAGTCACGTGTTTGGCCATAACATACATACTTCTGGACTTTAAAATGCAGAATCAAAGTTCCTTGGCAAAAAAGATTCATATATATAGATATAACACTCATGTAGTTAAGCATTACCTAGATACTTCTGCTAACAATATATGGCATGATGTAGAACAAATAAATGCTCTTCCACAGAAATACCAGCATCTAGTGGCAGACAGTGGAATTGCGACTCAACTAAGCACCAGGTTGAAAAAATAAATTGGTGCCACTAAAAAAAAAAGTCATGAAATAGAAGAAACTTTGATACATCTATTTACATACATTTATATTTTTTGTTCGAATACCGATTTGTTCGAGAACAGGGACGTTCGAAAACCGAGGCACCACTGTACACACACATATACATATATATATATATACATATATATATATACATATATATATATACATATATATATATACATATATATATACACATATATACACATATATATACACACATATACACACATATATACACACACATATATATATATCCATATATATATACACACATATATATACATATATATATACACACATATATATACATATATATATACACATATATATACATATATATATACACATATATATACATATATATACACATATATACATATATATACACATATATATACATATATATACATATATACACATATAGCTGGATGATATATATATAATATATATATCTTATCATCCAGTTCTCTCTATATATAATAATCCAGTGAACTAGTTCTCAGAAGTTTACTCTCCAAATGATCGGAATCAGACTCCTAAAAGTCCATATCAGACCAGCCCTCATTGATTCACCAAGTAAAGTGTGGATTTTGTGCGTTCAATAAAAGCAGGCTGACTGGAACTGGCTGCATGCAGCTTTTATTTGTTCATGACCTTCAACCTTGACCTTCCCATCATAAGAAAAATAGTACAAAATGCATGTAGTCGAACACTGAGGTGGCAAACATGACACGCAGGCTGCTGACACGTAAACGACATGCATGTTCCGTTCATATAAGAAAGACGACGTATCAAACGGCGGCTCCGACATTGGCTAACGGGTACACGTTATTGTTCTTGGCAAGCTCGCATATTAAAAAAAACAAAAAACATGCTGTTTGTTTAAAATCCCTTGAACATGCCCTTAGACTGGAGAGAAGCACACACTGTGTGGAATGTTGGAAGCCTTTCAACTCCTCGGGTCCCGAAACTTCTTTTAAAATGGACCAACGGATAAAGTTGGGCCTTTAAAAAAATAAAAATTGAACATGCACGCTCGAATGTGTTTGTTGTTGTTTACATTTGCCTGCGAGGAAAACAAAACGTGATACGTTTAACAATGGACAAGAGTAGTGATGAGTTAAGGGATTAAAGGGTCATGCCATAAATATTCCATTAGTGCAAAAATAGTCATCTTTCACGTCTCATTGCAGGATAAACGTTAGGGAGAGTTTGCGTACAAAGTCACACAAAAAGAGAAAGCAATTAACGCTGCAACCCGGAGTGGAGCATCACAATAAACAAACAAACCTTAAATCCTCAGTCTGAATTTATGTTGAATCAAGAAGTTAAGAGCCTGACCGAGACTAACATTTGGCATACACAATTAATTATGTTGTACAAATTTGCGTTTTTTTTTTTTTTTTAATGGAACCCCAAAAGTGGTCTATCCCCAACTGCAACTACTGTTGGACATCATTTGAATTTAAATGACTTGATTCTGCTTGGAATTAATTATTGATTCAGAATCTTTTTAGGTTAATAAAGAAAAAAGTTTGTAGGTTTCAAATTCGGAGTGTCTAACACCCAAAGTACGGCACATTAATTTTTCTATACAAAGAAATTCCGTTTTGAAATCACAACAATCTGGCAATATGGAAGACAATTTTAGGAGTTCCATTAAATTTATTTTGGCCAATTCATTTTTGAAATATATAGTTTTTTTAGGTCTAAAACGACGTGTACGATCACAGAAAAAAAAAAAAAAAAGATTGACGGAAGCCGGCCAGGCTCTGTTATTCCCAAAAAGGGATGAGAAATGGCACATAGTGTACAAAAACGTATTTACAAATAAATAATGGCACAAACAGCAGATGATTTGAGGACATTGAAATCAATGAAGAACACTGTTGTTGTTTTTTTTTTCCCTCAACAAAATTTGCGTTAGAAACACTTTAAAAAAAAGCACACGAAATGGCTGATAAGCGCCACTTAGTTGAAAGTCTTTCTCTCAAACGTGTGCATTCTGATAACCAGCGGGAGGGGGCGCTGAGAGAATTCCGTAAACGTTTCCAGTGTTTCGACATCGCTCGCCGAGAGTCCAATACGGCGGCTTGTTGCCGAGGCAACCGGTCCGTCATCATCGAATCAAGTCATGGCCACGGTCCGCCGACCTGTTATGACGACCTTGGCAGCTATGTTCACATCTTTGACAGTCAATGACGCCCCCTACAGGGAGGTGGTACAAGACGCTTGTGCTCCTAAATGAAGTGTTTACTGCAAAGCCAAGTAATAGTTTAGATTAGTAGGAAATGCTTGCGTGTTACCATGGAGTGACTTAGGATGTCGGCTGCGCTGATGGTTTTGCCCCACCAACGCAAGGCACGAGGGCACAAAGTGTGCGTGTGCACGCTAAATCGATTCATTTGACGCTACTTGCAGAAAGGTAGTGATATCGGGCTAGGCTAGAGGGAGGAATTTCACATTCAAGTCAATGCAACATATCAACTGGTACACAGAACATTTAACAGTACTCACAGTCATATATTCTTCATCCTCTGCAAAGAACATCTACTGGAAGGATACGTTTATCCCGCTGTCTGTTTTATACTGCCCCCACGTGGCCAAGGTGGGCAATGTGATTTTTGAAAATATTCTATTTCATGATATCACGTGTGTTTTACTAATCAAGTCCAAAAAAATTTTTTTTTTTATTACCATGAAGAGCCCAATATCTCTAACTTCTTGTGAGTAGCGTATATTGAGGAGCATTTTTTTTTTTTTGTGGGGGGGGGGGGGCTTTTCATGACAGTTCCTCTGAGGTTTTACTTGTTTTTCAAATAGCACGGTGGGCCAAATGAAATGCCGCCCGCATAGAGCCCCCGAGCGCTAAGTTGCCCACCCCTGGCGTCCTCCAGTGTCAATTGGCTATATGAGGTGAAGACAATGAGGCACTCTTCATGCATCCTTGGGCTCAGTGGAAACAAGCAGCAAAGGTCACGCTGCCTAGCACACGCGCGTGCGTTTGTGTGTGGCTCATAGATGCGTTTCGTCTCTGGTTTCAGAGACAAAGTGCGTCTGGTTGCGAGTGTTCCGATTCTGGCCCACTTGGGACTCCTCGGGCATGTGCGCCAGCGGGTCAGAGCGGATGATGTACCTGAAAGACACGTCCCAAACTCAGATCTTGGAATCTCCAAATTGGGAGGCCGCTGCTTTCTTACACAATGTCGTTGAGCTCCAGCATGGTGTCCGGAGGCGGGTTGATGAGCACGTAGGACAGCGTGTTCTGGTGGTCGTTCATCTCATCTATGGAAAGAAACGTGTATGAGCGTGGCTCGTTGACATCGGTACTGCTTGTTGGCGAGCAATCGCACCACGCAAGGAAACAAATCAACAAGACAACATAGAAAAGTTGATACGCTGCCATTAATGAGACATAAATAAGGAGTATTTTATTAGTGAATGGAAATATCACCAATTATTTATTGTTATATATTTATAAGGGCAAGAAAAAAAAGATATTATAAAAAAAGATAAGAAAATCATTCATGTCACCTAATTAAATCCAATAATATTTTCCAACAGGTTTAATGAATCGCATTGATTTTATTGATCGCTTTTTTTTTTTTTTCCCTCTCTTTTTGGAGTGGAAGGTGCGCATTTAAATGTTTTCAAGTGTATTTTGCCATTTTGACGTGAGTCAAGTAGGTTCCGCGTGTCTCCACGGCAACCCACCTGCTTGCGGCTCTTTACAAAGACAAAGGGTACAAAAGGGGGCAGGGGGGGAGAGAGAAGGGCTAAGCGTTAGCGTCACTGACGGCCACTGTGATGAGGACAGGGGGGGGAGGAGGGGGGGGCAGAGGGATCCAGAGGCGCATGCGCAGCTTCAAACATGCACGCGGCGTCCGTCATCATCGTCAACATCATCATCATCTCCACGGCATTCCGACCCCAGCTGGCAAGGCGAGACGTTGCCATGCCGACACACGCGCACACACATGCCCCAGCATCCGTCAAGACTGAACCAAACGTAGCGAGCGACTCAAAAACACAAGCTAGCGGAGCAGAACGCATCTAGCGTGCGAGGGCGGAAGACCCGAGTGTGTGTGACCTCGCCGACCCTCGACGGCCTCCGCCGGCCACAACGCTGAATTGGTTTCATGTAGAACTTTTCGCTATGAAGTCACTCTTAGGAAGAAGATTTTAAGTCGATGGTGTGGCTAAAACGGAGGCCTCCGTCTACAGACAATCATGCGTTCTGCTCCAGTCGAGAAGCAAACGGACGCCCTGCGGGACTCCAGTTTTTTTTGGGCGTCATCTCACTCACGTGAGCACGATGCAGAGAATGCCAGAGAGTGAAAACAAGAGAGTGACAGGAGAGCGAGAGACTGGCTGCCGAGCTAACGATGGCGAGGACATCATTCAGGATCAGCTTTCAAACACACTCATGAAATATGTCCTATGAGAGCATTTCAAGGAAAATGTGAGAGAGCGTTCTAGTAGTTTGCCTGTGGATAAATTTCTGTAATGCGTGAGCGCATTTATTTGTGCGTCAAGAATCTTCCAGTACTGAGTGAGAGCAGTGTGACTGAATGATCCAATAATGTGTGAGAGCAAATTCAGTTTCAATTTTAGTAACGATGCGATTGTATTTTAGCAGCGGCTGTGAGTGGGAAAACAAAATAATTAAAAAAAATAAATAAAATTGTGTGAAAATCCAAGCATTTCAGACAAAAAATATGTGAGAGTTATCATGTGATGTGAGAGCGTTTCATTCAAAGAGTGAGAAAAGACTCAGTAGGTCGTTGAAGCGTGTGAGAGGCAATCCTGAACGACGTCCCCCGACGGACTCTCATATTTAACACACAATCGGACACACGCCCGCCCGCTCTCACACATGCAATAGAATAAAGCGGATGGACCGGCTAACCTGACGGCCGGCTCCCGTCTGTATACGGCTGCTCTGATATGTCCTGCAACTCTGAGCAACGGTAGTCACGGTTAACTCGAGCGCACACTCGCTGTCAACGGCGAGCACACACACACACGTCGAATGGAAAAGGAGGATGCTGGTGAAAGGACGAGCTCCTTTCGCCCACACGCTCGCACCGATTGGACACAGAACGCGCAGGCGCACGGGTTTACCTTGCAAATATCCGAGATTTACTCGATTCATCACATCGCTCGCAGTGAGATTAGAAACATCCTCTACGGGCCAAAAAGGGGGGGAAAGAGAAAAGTCACAGAGAGAGAAGGTATAGAAAGAAAAATCAGGCAGGCAGCGAATGCATTTGCGTTTTGACCAAAAGAAAAGTCGAAAAGGTGAGACGATGCAAGAAGTTAAATGAGAAAAACAAAAAGAGAAGAAGCCATGCTTGAGTATGCAGAGAGTCACTTCCAAATGATTCATCTGTGGTGGATGCTCACTCAGAAGGTCAGGAGCGTTTGGGCTTCTCCCTGGAAGCAGCGTGAGCGACACAGTACACAAGATTCAGCCAGCGCAACACATCGGGAGGATCGCTCGTTTTTTTTTTTTTGGGAACCTTCTCTGTTGTTTTGGAAGCGTGACGCGATGAGTGAAATTGTGAGCAGATGCAAAAGCAAACGGAGGCGTGATGCATTCACAAGTTGCAGGGTTTCGACAGGTAAGTGCTTCAAATCAAATTGTTTTTTTTTCCATGTACACGTAGAACCCTAATGAGACATCTTTTATTAATACTTATGTGTACATATTTATAATAAAATGGCTATTAATTAACTTAATAATGAAGCTTTATTTATTTTTTTGCTTTTGACACTTTTGGCTAATCAGACATGTCTTTATTTTGTTGAATAACACAAAAACGTTTTTTTTAAATCCCAAATTAGTTCAGAGACTGGTGGAATATATATTAAATTCACAATAATTCATCAAAATAGCACTGTCAGTGGGCCACAACCTCCTTTGTATTTTGTAAATGATTTTTTCCCCAAATATCTCCAATTTTGTTTTTACAGCTGTTTGAATTTTATTATCTATAAAATGTATGATTTAATATTTTCCGCAGTCTAAATTAGCCGAGTACGTTTTTATTGGCTTTTGTTTTAAATTATTGTATTGATCTCTTGGCATTTTGATTGCAGCGTATCATCCAATTAGTCGGAGACTGTTTTTTTTTTAGGACCCATGGAAACCCAAAGTGGTCATGACTGCATCCATATTTTGAATTTTGCAGTGAAAGGTGGCTGAAGATATGGATGCATGTTGGCTTCATGATGATGGAGTCCGATCGCGTGCCATAAAGACACGCAGCGGAAATGCCATGAGATGATGAAACAAGCACAAACACAGATTGGAGTTCCACGAGAAAAGACACAAATAAGAAAATTGGTTGACACTACTGTGGATGGAGGCTATATTTCATCTTAACTACAAGTTGATTCATTAAAAACATTGATGTTTGCAAATTTGTAGCTCCATAGTGTTTGTCATCTATTTTTTTTAATCCTAAATTATTTTTGAGCAAAATTAAAAAAAAAAACCGTATGTTTATATTGATATAATTTCCTTTCATCTTAACATAAACAGTCTTGAACGCCATTCACCACCTAAAATAATGTGTCAATATATCAAAATTTCTTTCAATTTTAAGACTCCACCCTTTGAAATTAAAGTAAAGATTTCTTCACTGAAACTCCAGTCTGGCAAAAAAAAAAAAACCAACCAACAACTAGATTTTGTTTCCCAAATGAGAACTATGATGCAATGGGGAATCATTTGTAAACAAAATCAACGTGCCGTAATTTGGTTCGCATTTACGGAATGAATTCGACTGCGTGTTTTCATTTGGACAAAAGTAAGGCCATGGCGCTTCGACTGACCGTATCCCACGGTGGGCAGGCCCAGGTGCTTCATGCGGTTCTTGACCAGCTCGGACAGCTCCTGGCGCTCGGAGCGGCGGTACAGGTTGAGGCGTTGCTGCGAGATGCGCTCGGCCCGGCTGGAGGGCTTGTTGGTGTTCTTCCTGCTCAGGCGCCGCGCCCACTGCATGCTCTTTTTCCTCAGCAGCGGGTGCTCCGACTGCTCGCTGGCGCTGGAGTTCCGGTGCGCCGTCTTCTCCTTCCACGACTCCTTGCGGTCGCGTTGTTGCTCCTCGCCCTGCTCCACGTTGATGGACACCTGAGACTGAGATGGTTAAGAAGCTGTTAGAAAGCCGCTTTGGGACCCGGCTGACGTAACAAGGTAGTCGTTGCGTGCTTTGAGCGGGCCGGGGCGGGGCAGGTCGACCACCCTACCTGCACGTAACTGTCCTTGCGCTGAAATAAGAGAAGGACAAACGTACATCCAAACAAAAGGAAAGATGGGTGCAAAAAAAAAAAAAAAAAAGCGAAGCAAAAATCAGTCAAAGGGATGCAAGGGATGACCAGCCAAAGCAAAGGCGGCGTCGGATGGTAGCTAACTTGCCTCGGATGTGGAGAACATGTGCGACTCGGTGCGGTAGATCCCGATGGGGATCTCGGCGCTGGAGGAACAGAGTTTTTGGAAGAGTCTGCCGTACGTTCTGATCCACAGGTCCTCCTCTGTGATCTTCATCTGAGGGAGTTTGGAGAGAAACGGAGTTACCCCAGGAAAAAAAAAAAAGATCTTCTCGGGAGCTGGCGATGGTTGTACTTACAACGCACAGATACCCGGAACCTGGTGTGGTGTCCAGACCGAGAAGCAGCCTGGCTATAGCTATCATGTAGTCTTTCACAAACGACTGTCAAAATTGAAAAAAAGCAGATATAGGGGGGGAAAAAAAAAATATGTGTGAGCAATGAAAGTTGTGTTGATGTCCCCACCTGGTAGAGTAGCGTATCCAGCATGCTGATGCTGAACACCCTCCCTGCCGCAAAGGGTAAGCGGAACATGAAGGCCAGATTGGAGCCCTTATCTCGTTCTATCTGGAAAAACAAAGCCAATATGAGCGTCAGGAGTTTGAACTTGCGCTGCTCGTGTTTTTGTCTTGCCCACCTTCTCCAGTTTGGAAAGAGCCAGCGAGTAGCAGTCCTTGGCTCGGAACTGCATGAACCTCATGTTGGATGGATGCGTGAGCTCGGTGATGATGCTGAGGCTCGGGAACAATCTGATCGAATGGGATGACGTAGCTGAAGCGCGGAATAAAAAGCGCACGTGTAACTTTTTGTTTCCTATTACCTGAACATAGTCTGGACGTTGACGATGGTTTTGGCGTCGGCCATGTAGTCCTCCTCGGCACTCATGGTGCTCTCCTTGTCCACGACCACCAAATTGTCGGCGTAAATGATTCCACACTGCAGCAGGTTGTCCAAGCTGATCCATGAAAACAAAATGTGTTTTTCCCACAGCATTCGACTTGACCACTAGAGGGAGCCCACGTTCAACACTATGAGAAGTATTGATTTAAAGTTGTGTATTATTGCAACCAAGTCATACACAAAAATGGGACTTTTTCCATCGCTTTTCTTATAATTTTAATCGTAATAAATAATCATTTCATATTTAATTTATTATAATTATTAAAATCTAATCATTTTAATTGTCTTGTATTTTTAAGAGATTTTTGTCAAGCACCCGCCTCCCCAGCTAAAACAAATTCTCATATAATAATGAACTCATGAGCGTGACTGTGACCCCCACCACATACTTATCGATGGTGCCGGCCATGAAGTAGACCATCGGGAAGCAGCAAATGGCCTCTAAGAAGTGGTTGTCTGGCCTGAGGCAAACAGGAAATCACCGGTTAGCAAGCCACACGGATCACGGATCACTTCTGGAGGATCCCAGAGACATTATGAGAGGAACCTCTTGAAGTACAGTTATATGATATGAGCACTGGCGGAGCTAGGATTTTTTTTTTTTTTTCCTTGGGGGAGGGCACAAGGGCGGCCAATGATATCTCAGGGGGTTGTGCAATTAGTTTTCTTTTTAAATGGCATACAACTTACGGGTAGTCCAGCAGAAGCACAATGGGGTTGAGTTCCTTCCGGGGTCGGTAGTACGCTCGCAGGGGGACGATGAAGTTGTACAAGCCGTTGCCCGCCGTCTCAGCCGACACGATAATCAACTTGTTCTTGAAGCCGTACGCTTTGGCGTCTTCGAAGCTGTTGTGCGTGCAGCCCTGCGAGGGATCGTTGCATTTGAAGAGGAAGTTTTACTCACTGGGTTCCGAATGTGTGAGTGACAAGTCACTCACTCACCTTGTCAAGGCGCAAGCAGCAAAATGGAGCTTTCTGCGGAAGGAGGTGACACAGTGTGGGAGAGCTGCCGATGTAGGGTGAGTTGGGAGGGTAGCCTTTCACAAAACTGCCCAAAAAAAAAAAAGAAAGCAAAACCATTCAATGATTTGATAATAGCTACAAGTAGTTTGGCACCAAAGTGGAGCAATTTAGAGCTCAAGCAAAAATGTTCTGGGAAAATATGCCTAAAAAGTCACGCAAAAAAAAAAAAAAATCCATTGAGTCAAAAGACATTTTGGGGGCTTTTTTTTTGTGGTACCACCAAAGAAGGGAAACAGCACTGGGCAAGAAGAAAAAAAAATGTTCATTTTTCATCCACTGTGCATCTCAATTGCTCTCTGCTCGTTAAATTGTTGATTGTCAGTCTACACGTTGTTGCTGAACCATTTGTGTTCAATGTGTTCCTTGAAGGCTTAAAGCGCCACATCATAGAAGCGAATTAGCATCCGCCAAACACACTTTGGTTTAGGCTGTTTTAAATCCACAAAAGGCCATTTTTGGATGAACTGCTGCGCCTCGTGACCTAATGTGTCCAGAAGATGGAGTGTATCTATATAATGGATTTAAGCTTGAGCCATCTCAGCAACGATAAGCATGGAGAGTGGGTGGTCTTGCTAACCTGCTGATACTAAATGACCACTGAGACCAGCTTACACGCCAAGCTCATCTATCTCACCTTATAGCCCCCCCCATGACACTTGAGGAGGACATTAATCCTTTAGAGAGTCTATTATGCTCAGGCGAGGGCTATTGAGAGCGAATGGGCAGATGTAGCGGGTTTGGATCACAGCAGCGACCGCGTTACTCACTCTGATCCGACCGAGCCCTCCTCGTCCGATTGGTTTGTCTCGTCCTCCGACTGGTCGCTGAGGAGGTCGCACGGTAGAATGGCGGAGGAGTCTGCGATCTCCAGGACCGGCGCGATGCTGGGCCTGCGACTCCCGGAGCCGTTCTCCGTGGGCAAAGCCAGCTTGCTGGTTTCTTCCGGGGGATCCGGGTTCTGGAGGTCGATGGCCACGGTGCCTGGATGCAACACACCGCACAATGCTAAGTACTCAGTCAAATCTCAAAGTGTGCTTCCCCTCTTTTAGAAGTCTTGGAAAATAATTGAGAGCAGCATGCAAAAAAAAAAAAGATTTATAGATCTTACAAACTAAATGCACAGAACAAGCCAGCCGTATGTCGAATAATGCGGGATATATCCCCAGACGATATATCGCATATCTGGTAGACAACATTGGCGTTTTGCATTACATCAATTAATGCCACTTTTTCATCGCACAGGACAAACTGGATTTGTATTGCAGTCTTGACCTCACCAGCCGTTTGGAGAAAATTTGCATCATTGTGTTATATTTAATGCACATGCTCATGTTTAGGGACTAATAACAGTACAGTTAACATTTTGCACTCCGTGATAATTGTTTTATTGTGTAACAAATACATGAGACTTATTGTGATAGTGGGGTGGACAATGAATTTTCAGGTCCCCTCCCCTGGCCACCTCCTAGTGGCGCCCCTGAATCGAACCAATGCTGGATGATTTCGCTGAAAAATATTTCACTGATAAATATTATCACTATGAAATATTTCAATGACTCGGTTGATTATTCCATAATTTCAATGAAAAAGGGCTACCTGTGTACGTTGCGTTGAAAAAGTGCCACTAATACATTTAAGGACTGCAAAGTACGCCACAGCTTTAGGAGGTGATGTGTCATGCGCAAACTTACCATATGAAGTGGCCTGATCAACTTTTACAGGTCAAAGAAACAACAACAACAAAAAAAAAGCACAACACAGTGATGTCAGCCGTAAAAAAAAGCAGGTAAGGAGAACAATCATGCACGACTGAGCCAAAGCATCACCGCTCGCAGCCGCTGTTTATTTTCATTCACGCCATTCATGCTTCATGCCGCCCGTCCGTCCGCTCTCACCCATGCTGGCGATGATGCTGTGCACGGGCAGCCTGGAGGGGGCGTCGTAGAGCCCGGAGACCGACAGGCTCTTGTTGTGCTTCTCCTCCTGCTTGAAGATGAAGGCGGAGTTCTCCTCCTTGGTGATGTTGATGTAGTAGCAGGTGTCGGTGGCGGCCATGATGTGGCGCGGGCCGGGGTTCAACAGGATGCTTTTGTTGTCTTCCCGCTTAACACCGATCAGGCACACGCCGTACCTGGCAGAGTGCAAACAAATTCTGTTGTATCCATTGTAAAAAACCATAGTGAGAGCGGTTCTACTTACTTTTTATGAGCGTGGAAGGAGGCGTAAGTGAAACTCTTGCCGTCGTACTCCCCGAAAAACTTGCTGTCGCATAATCGGATGTGGTAGACCTCGTTGCCGGAACAGCGTCCGTACATCCTTTGCCACTGCTCCGGTGACAACTGGCCTTCCCTGCGGATTTATTCATGATCAGCTCAGTCACACTTTCAGAGATGATTGATTTGAGAGGATACATCAAAAAAAAAAAGTGACACAATAACTCATCGTAGAAAGAGAAGTTTTGAGAATAATTGTCAATTTGTATATGTGAAGCCCTTTGAGACTGCTTGTGATAAATAAAATAAAATAAATAAACTTAACTTGACGTATTTGCGCACTTACTGTCCTCTGGAGGTGTGAACGAGGAGCGTCACTAAGGTGGACATGGCCGGACATACGCAGTTGAGTGCAAGCATGGCGTACTTGAATTCCTCTTCACACACGACGTGATCTGGTAATGCAGACGGGAATTATTGATTATTATTGTCCAAAAAAAGTGGAGAAAATATTTTTTTTTGTAGTTACCGGCAAATTTCACATGGAATTTGTTTTCAGGCTTGAGAATCTGCACGTAGAGCGGACAGTTAGGAGCAAAGTCCTTTGCGGCCCAAGCCCTCAAAATAGTCTGATGATCCTGTGGAGGAGATGCACAGCAAAGCGTGCTCAATAATATCACAATTGCACGGATGGGTGCAATTGTGCCAGTTTGTCACGTGGCTTACTGCGGCAGTTCGGTCACCCTCGTTCCTGCTGCTCAGGATGAAACACGCCTCGGCGTCGTCCATTCTAAAGCAGATGAAGGCGGTTGTGTCTGAGGTGCTTGATGATCAGTAAAGGCGATGCATTTTTTATCACAAAGATCGATTGTAGTAGTGCCTTGATTTACTAGTTTAATTTGTTCCCTGACCAGGCTTGGAATTCAAAGCACTTGTCAAATGTTTCCACATTAAAATGAATGGAAATGCCATTAACACCAATCAAGTATTTTGTGCCATATAATAAATAGAATGGAAATACTCAAACAGTTTGTGCATCAAGATTTTATGCGTTGGTTGTGCGATTCCTGGTGTGTGAAAATCGACCACCAGGGGGGCAGTATTAAACAGGCGTAACGCTAAAAACAAAACAGGATGATTATGATTTTAAACTGTTGTGAGGATATAAAAACATAGGATGGCTCTGTTATGAAGTTATTACGATACCATTTCAAAGCTATGTAACATGTCAGCGATCACTCACTTGGCCCTCATCAGGTCCTGGTCTTTGAGGGCGGACCCTTGAAGATAAATGACTCTCTGGGACCACAAAGGTATCTGGAGGATGCGGCGAACTTGAATGTCGATATCGGTGGGACACAGGATCACCACATAATAATCCTGCAAGACCGAGGAACGTAAAGATGCTGTGAAAAGTAATGTGCAAAAAAGGCAAGGTGGTCCGTCTCCAAAGTATACCTGCAACCTGGGATGAGCGTAGAACTCGTTGAGGAAATCCATCAGCAGGTCTATCTTCAACGAGCTGACACACAACACCACGTGCTTCTCCGTCTGTGCTCGGTGGCGACTGTAGTTCCCGCCTAATTTCTGACTCTCCATCCACAGGTAGGCGAGTTCTTCGAACTGAGACGCAAAACCGATTTGCAGATTTAACAGATTTTTGTTGCTTGGCGCCTCCTCACCTGCAGTGGGAGCACCACCAGGGCCACGCAGATAAGGATGACCACCAGTAGCTGCGAGGGCCAAATCTGAGGCGTCACATCTCCGTAGCCCACGGTGGAGAAGGTCACGATGCAGAAGTAGAAGGAGTCAAACAGGGTCAGGTTCTTTCCGGCTCTCTCCAGGTGCTGGATGCCACACGCTCTAGATAAATGTCAACAAAAGCCGTTTATTTTAATGTGGGTGTGGTAAGACCAGTGTTTGTGTTGTTCTTGAGTCGACTCGCACTCACCCGGTGAAAACCAGACACAGTAAAGTGCAGATGAGGATGAACACCTGGTTGAACATGGCCGAGTGTGTCCTCTGGATGGCACGGTGGAAGTCATTCTGATAACACGAGAGAAGAGCTTACTGTTCGCAGCTCATCTGCTCTTACTGTATGTTTTTTTTCCATCTGTTACAGGAATCATTTTTGTTAACACTTGTTCCGTGTTAGTATGCTTCGCATGTCACCACCTGTCCTGTCCGACGTGGCCTCGCTCTGCCGGTCTGCTTGGCGGCAGATTACACCAGCTGGCTGATTACAACTTTGGCAGGAAGCCATTGGCAGAGCTAGAGGGGGGGGGGGGCTGTCGGGGCACCGCCACCCCCACCCCAAAAATACTCAGATAATTGACTCTGTGCTATTTTCTTTTTATTTTGCTTTAGGATTCGAAATTCGCATCTGTCCTCCATAGAGAACAATTTCTGAATCTTCATCAGCATTTTTTTTTGAATATTTTACAGAAGGTTGTTTTGTTTTGCCCATCCCCTGAGATATCTCCAACAGATACTTACAATCATGTTCTCCAGCGCCCCTTTGGCAAGCCAGCAGTTTAGAAAAACCGGAACAAATATGTTTCGTAAAGGATGCCAGAAGATCTAGAGAAAGCAAAGTGATCTCATCAGTCCAGAGCACTGATCAGCAGGAAGGTTAAGTCAGTCAATGCTAGGATGTTTTTGGATACAACAATTAGATACCAAACTGAGTTGGACTCAAAAGAAATGCCCTTGTTTATTACTCACGGTGATAATAAATGGCACTGTATTGATCATCTCCAATATGAAGGATATCTGGAATATCTGCTCCCAAATGTTGCCCTGGAGAGCAAATTGATGATGAGCAAACTTCTGAACAAGAATCAGTTTAGCAGAAAGGGAACAATTTTTCTCAAACTTGTGACAAAGTCAAAGACAGACGTCAAGAAACTTCTTTACCTTGTAGCTGAGATATGTGATCAGCATGGTCTCCAAAAAACCGATTAAAGCCACGGTCACCTAAAGTGGAGCAGAAAAAAAACCTCTGGAATTAGAAAAGTTTTTTGAGGTAAACAACAACCTCTAAAGGGCAACAACTACTCTTTTCCTTTTTTTTTTTTACCAAGGTTGAGCAACAGAACTTGATTTATTGGTGAAGGCCATTGCGAATCCGTTTGAGCGCTTAAGGATTGAATGTGTGTGGGTTTAAGATACGTAACACAAATACAAGAGAGGGTCCAAATGAATCACGATGAAATAAATCCATCCATCTACTTAAGTTCTTGTCTTCATTCGGGTTGCTGGTGAGCTGGAGTCTTGAACACTAGACCCACACAAGCACTGCCGAGATTTCAACCCCTACCGTGCCGCCTATTATAAATCAGATGAAAAAGAAATATGCTCACCTGGATAGCCCACAATGGATCCGGTCTGGTAACCCAGAAAATCAACTTCCTTTTAAAAAGCACAAGCCCATTAGTGACAATATTGTCATTTGAAAATACTAATGTACCCTGACCAGTTGAAAGTAAGCGCTGAGAAGATGATGGAAATGACATGCATTAAATTGAAGCTCAAAATGAGAGAAATATCTGTGTGACGTTTGCAACCTTTACCAAAATTGACTAATAATGAGGCATAAGGACTCAATGAAGGCCAGCCAAGGCCTTATTTTTTTTAAAAATAATTAAAATAAATGAAAATAATTTCTCAGTTGTCTTCAACAAACAAAAGCTGCTAAAAGTGAGGAATGTGTGGCGAAAAACGTGAAGATAAATTGAGCTCAGTCAAAGTAAATACGTAGATGTAATATACTGCCTCCTAGCGGCCAAGACACGCACACAAAATACACAAGGTGTGACGCTCAAAATATTGATTTGTTAATGTTTTGTTTACTCTGTGTTACTTCTTAGTGATATAAAAATGATGATTTTTGAGGGGGGTGGTGTATTTTTTTTTTTTAATAAATTTCAAATTTGATTCATGAATTCAACTGAAAAGTCAAGGTACCACAATGTATGGTTGCATTTCAAAGGAGAACAAACCAGTTGATTTCTGGTGACTCCGATGTTGAATTAGGCAAGCTGGAGTCCCGCATCATTGAGTTGTGACTAGACATAAAAAAAAAAAAAAAGAGTAATAAATGCATGACTCATCAAATATAACCATCAATTGATGCCTTTTTTTTAAAACTGCTTCATATTCCAAGAACCCCTTAAATCCGGTCAAATCCATCCTAATTAAAAAAACAAAACAAAACAAAAACCCAGATGAATGCTCACCACGGGTTTCCGTTGGTCTCCTTGAGATCGTCCAGGCTGACTCTCACGATGTAGAGCACGCAGGTGAGGATCTTCAGGGAGAAGTTGAACAGGCGGATCCTCAAGCCTGCATAACGGGGGGGGGAAAAAAACCAAAAAAAACTTTGCCAGTGCTTAACATTTGTCCAGTTAACGCGTGCGTCAGCTCAATTTACGGCTTTTCTGGCTCAGCATTGTTATTTTCTCGGCGGGCCTGAATAATAGGTCGCCACTAATTCGACGATTAATCAGAATCTCGGCTACAGTGTGTCCCGGCGACCAGATGGCGGAGCCGGCTGCCTTCCCCGACTCCCGCGTCAATGATTTGGTACCAGGTGAGCATCGATTTGGAGCAAGGTGGCCCCGCGGCAAACGGTGACATTTTCATTCAATTGTACGAGATCCTGAGATGGACATTTCCCTCAGCGATGTTTATTGCGTTTCCTCATTAAGACAACGTGATGCCCTTCGACTCAACGACGGATTTAATATGAGGCCTGACTCAATTATCAAAAGCTCAAGTGAGATTGAGCGAGATTGGATGCTTCATCATGGAGTCTTTTTTTTTTCTGCACCGAGCAAATTTTCACGGCGAGCTTTCAACCGTATGACTCTACTTACTTGACCTTTGGTTTTTGATGAAGAAAAGCTTCAGTCTCTCCTTGAAGGTGTTTTCGTTGACGTAGAACTCCACCTGCACCCTGTTGAGAGAATTGTGGTGACTCGGATGAAACGTTAAATAGTCTTGCAATCGCTTTTGATTTCCGACAAACATCTAAAATCCAAAAACAACCCAATCATGAACTTTACAGCCCGAAAACTTCATGTGAATGTCATCGTGCAATTGGACAGCTTGTGTTTTTTTAAATATTAACAATAGAAAAACCAAAGGGAAGCCGATGCGGCGCGTTTCAATAGGCCCGGCGGAGCCGACGAGCACTTAAACTGCGATGATGATGATGATGTGTTGGGGCGCTGGGATAAATGCGGCTTCTGTACCGCACGAAGAATGATTGTTGCTAATGAACGCAGAGGGAGTTATTAAAGGAGCACCGAGCTGACAAGATGAAAAAAAGGGGCGAGGAGATGAGAGAGCAGTAGGCCCACATGATAGTGGGCGGAAGAAAATAAGAAACGCTAATTTCCCCTGGTCGCATGCAATGGCCTCTGTCGCCATGGAGACAGATTCCAGGGCAGGAAACGCTTTCATAAGCAAACAACATCCCTGAGACGGTGAATTGTGGCCAAACCATGTGAATCGAGTGCCAATTGGCGGCAAATGAGATCAAGAACGGACCAGGTGGGTCGGATGGGCGGAGAGTTTGCACACGCCGACTTGAAATAGGACTCCAAAATCAACTGCAGTCTGAGAATATAATTGGTACGATGTCACGCTTTGTTTGAACTGGCTTGCCGTGTGTTTGTCTACGTCTCCGTGTGGGAGGGTGAGATGGGAGTAGTAGCACGCAGGCTTGCATGGTGGAAAACCAAAAGAAAAAAAAATAATAGCGCTTGTTGTCGTGTTAAGTTTCAAATAGCAAATGTCTATTTTTATTCATATTATTATTATTATTTTTTTTTTATTGACAGAAGCTGAGCCTCAGACTCAATGACAATGAAGGACAATGAGTGGGACTGATTTTTTTTTTTTTTCAAGTACCAATAGCAATTGTTCTCTGTATGCTAAAAATTTGGCCCAAAACCTTTTTTTTTTTTCCCTTGAATGTCCTTGATAAATTGTGGAAAATTGACATTTAATAACTGTTTAATCAGCACTTTAATTTGCCTTTTTTTTTTTTTTTTTTTAAACTGTAATTCTTCTGCCAAACTGTTACTTGGTAAAAGTAAACATCTCACTCTAAAGACATTTCCAGATCGGCTGCGCTTGTGTGTGCTTTTATTCCCATAAAGCTAGTGGAACAAATTGTTACTGCTGAAAACAAAATGTCTCCATTTACTATACATTTAGTTTGCCGCTACGCACACAACAATAACGGAAGCAAAGACAGCAGTGCATGAATTCCAATTAAGGAGGCAACTCTCCTCATGTTCACGCAGTCACCAATCTTGCCGTGACATTTCATAAACTTAAGTTGCCGTGGAAGCTGCACAGCATCAATCTCCATCATCGCATGAATTCACTTTTATTTATATTTTGTTGTATTTATTCTCCATTGGAAAAAGGCAGGTACCAAAGCTTAGATGTGATCTAAAAGCTGCAGCCACGCAAAAAAAGTACATCTCGGAGACGAGATTATAGAACTGGCTCAAGTCCAAAACACTTAGGAAGTAGATAAGTTTGGTATAATGACTGAAATATTGGCCAGCGGCCCAAAGAGATCAAAGTGCAGTTCACTTTTGGTTCTCAGAGTCATCACTGCAGGTCAGCGGCCAAAATGTTTTCATTCAAAACTCTTTGCAGTAGTTTCCAGATGACTTAGCATTTCAAATGAGATGAAATAATGCCGCTGTCAAAAGTCTCTCAAGATCCATCACTGTGTTTGGACTCCAATGTGCAGACGGAGCAAGAAAGCATTTTGACCAATGTGAGGATTTTAAGAAGCCAATTGGAATAAAAGGTTGAAATCCAAATGGAAGAAAATATGTTCAAATATTTGACCAGACTCAATCAAATTGTTCGTGACTCCGAAAAGGAGGTATGTAACATCACTCAGCCGCTTGACAGAACCGGCGCCTGGAGGCTCGGTCGGGATGAAGGCAAAAAGTGCATGTCAACATGCTTAGAGCTCACCACTTAGGATGCCCCGCGGAGAACAAAATCCATTTGCTACCAGTAGTACGTGATCGTAAATAGGCAAGTAGCCGCTGGAAATTGCCAAATGCTACTTTATTGTAAGCATGCAAAGTGCACACAACTGCCCTTTCTTGGAAATGGATCAATTTTCAATCATATCCACTGACAGGCAAAACATTTCCCCCCCCCCCCCAATACTCGTGCCACCTTTTCATCATTTAGTGTGGAGTTATCAAATTAAAACACATATAAAAATATTGATGAAAAAAAAATATTAAAAAAATATATTTATACAAAAATATTTGAATAAAGATATTTTCATTTTCTTGGAAGTTTGGTCACCACAAGTGTTGAAAAGGTAGCCATAAAACAGCATTGTGCAGCAATCTCATCGCTCAGTCAGGCAAGAATCATAAAAAGCACCCAAAGATGGTGGCACAAAAAAGTGTGACTGACGTCTGCCTCTGCCTTCATTTCCCAGTGCCGTGACGTGACCCATGCCATGCAAGCCGAGATGCTGCCAGAGACTTACTGGGCATTGGTTGAGTCCATACTGTACTCCTCCTGATACCTGGATGCAGCACACATGAACATAATAGACAGGCACCGGTTAGGACAGAGAGAGAGAGATGGCTTAAAAAGGGAAAAAAAGAATAAAACCCAATGCAAACCATGGGAGACCGGTGAACACAAACTATCCCACAGCCAGGCGAATCAGAAATGAAATCAGATTGATTTAGCTGGAGGCCACTATGGCTGACAGTTATAGCTTCAAAGTTTCTGACAAGGCGTCAACGCATTTTCGCCTTTCTAAATGGGCTAATGGAGACTCGCTCCATTAAAGCCGGGAAGCAGCTAGGTCGCCAGAAATGATGCGCACATCCCATTCATCTCAAATATCTTGCCTTATGGACAACATAGCTGAGTCACTGATTCAATCCTAATGGCTTGATAAAATGCCCAATTGTGGCTGTTAGTAACCGGCAGTTGCTTTTAGTGGCCTTTCTCTGACGCGGCTCTCGTTGGCTTCACTCATTTGCTGTTGACAATCTTGACGGTCATAAGATAATTCAGTTGATTTAGAAACAAAGCAAAGAGGAAAAAAAAAAAAAAAAACCCTGATAAAGCGGTCGACATGGCAATCACGGATACGGTACATAGAAACGAGAAGATCTATGAGTTCACTGATGCTCCTCTGTTTGTAAACATCTCTATCTGCAGCTTTGCTAGCATCAAAACATATTCAATCTATATTCATGCAATTAGCATCTTCAGATATCTTCCCCGTCGGGCGAAGCGCGCCACGCTCGGCTCACCTCTGCGCGGCAGATGTAAAATCCCGAGGCTGAGCTGGGTTAGCGAGACAACAAGTGGAAGGCGGCACTTTGGAAGCATGCTTCCCAGCTCATTCCCTGCGAGGGATGAACGGATCTGAAGAGGGAGGGCCTCGCACGCGGGCACTATCTATCTCTGCAGCAATTTCAAGGGCAAATGGGATTTGTAGTTTCATTTACGAGGGAAAGCCAAGAAATTCGGAGCTGGCAGTGGAATGCATAGGTTATTGTATTATTATGTTCCTTCCGGGATATTTTGACATGGTACCATGCGATTTTGCTCGTCACGCACGCTAATATTGGTGAGGCCACATTAGGCTGCCCACCCAATTCGACATCCGTTCAGCCTCAGCATCTCTTTAAGATTCAATAACATTTCGAATTGAATTTCCTTCTTCCACTCTGTGAGGCTCTGCGGGATGAGTCAGAGGTAAAATGGAATAAAAAAAAAAAAAAAGCAAAAAAAAAAATTGGCAAAATATTTGTTGATTCTGCCTCCCGAACGAATCCGTGTGAAATATCGATCTACGAGCGCGAGGGAGGGTTTGTGTTGCCGCGCTGGTGTGAGCATGACATTTGAGATTCATAAAGCTCACATGTATTTGTAGATCCATTTACTCATGACTTTTTTTTTTTTCATTAGATCATTTGAAGGCATGCTAATCAGGGGGATTCGTTCACGCTGACTTCATTAAAGATAACGACAAAGATGGACAGCATATAATCAGAGGACTACTTGGGAAAAACAGCTCATTAATAACCGGGGGATGAGATCAAATGAAAATCTAATTGTTATGTGATGAACGCGGGGGCACAAGTGATCATTGTGGACATGAAAATATTGGGCGGGGGTGTCCTCGAGGACCGTTGTCCTGCGTTGTCTTAGATGTTTCTCTCCTCCAACACACCTCAAATTCAAGTGATCAGGATTGTTTGATGATTTGAATCAGGTGTGCTGGAGGAGGGGAAACATCGAAAACTCGTTTTTTGTCGAACGAAACGAACTGATGAATAACTTGTTTTGAAATCAGACACGAGTAAAAACTTCAAATATTATAAAAAAGACAAATGGTCATAAAAATGACAAGCAATATCTCTATTTTTGTAAAAGTGAAGACAATTAGTCATTTTAGTCATGACACAAAGTCGATGCAAAGTTGGTCTTGGCGGGCCACATAAAATGGTACGGCGGGCCATATCTGGCCCCCGGGCCTTGAGTTTGACACCTATGATCTAAAACATGCAGGAGAGTGGTCCTCGATGACAGCACTCAGACAACCCTGATCTAGGGACTTATGTACCACCTGAGATAATCTCTAATTGAATGACGTATTTTGGATTATACGGTTCAACTTTGAAAGACTGAACCGATCCATCAAAAAGGTGACAGCGTGATAAAATAAAACTGCCAAACAAATCATCAAAGTTGATCGATTGCAAAAGTGTTTGAAACTGGCAGCCACAGATGCTCTGCGGAGAGATCAGCTGTGGAGCGGGATGCGACTCCGCCTTTCTGTCACTCAACAGCGCTGCTCTTTATCTGATTGCTTCTGGGCTTCTGCTGGCTCTGAATAAAACAGACTTGACCATTCAAATCGACTCTTCGCAGCAAGGTAAAATCCGTCTTTCTGTCGAGACCACATTCAGCTGTTGAAAAAATGCTCCATGGCTCGTTACGCATCGACATTACTGAGCAATAAAATACTGCTTAGGTTTTTTTTTTTTTTACACAGAAACAACAACATAGTGGATAATTTATGCATAGATACATTCTGCTGTTGCTGCATTGGATCACTCTATTGATCTCCTTGCCATTATTTTTGCAAAGGCAAATCCGATGGGGGCTGTATTTCACAAACAAAACAGCCTTGAATTCTGTCGACATGATGTGGCCGGGCTTTCAAATTGAACGACTGGAAGCTGAGGCTAAAGCAACTCCTTCAATCAATTTCACCTCTAAAAATGCTTGTCAGAACTAAAATAAATAAATAAATATATATATAAGCAGCTAAGTGAGTGACACCAAAGGTGTCAAACTCTCTTTTTGTCGATATGGTCCCCCCCCCCCAGAGGGACGCTTTGACTGAGAGCTACATTAATATGCAATCACCTCATTATATTAAATTTACAGTGCACTTAACACCTTCTGCATTAGAATGATATTACAGTAGTGCCAAGAGATTATCACCAATCGCTCATCTCTGAACTAAATGAGAAGAATGCCATTAGTGCATTACAGTCTGCACCTTCCCCCCGAAAAGGTTTTTAAATCAAGGAAAACATCAAAATAATATGTTTTGTATTCATGCTGCAATCAAATTCATGATGCTGCTCCTACTGTTATGCCCCGTTTAGCCACCAGGAGGCAATATAATACAATTGTCATGCATTGTCAATGTTGCTCATTTTGGGTGGAAATGAACCAAGACTACGGCAAATGGCTGGCAAAGGGTCCAGGTTGCCCCTGCCGGGATCGCTTCCAGCACATCTGTGACCCCAATGAGGACAAGCGCAACTAAAAATGCTTAGCTCGTTGAAGTACGACTAATATATTTCATGGTCACCTCAGGTCATCATTGCATCATTAACAACAACATGCAACCAACACAGCTAAACAGTAAACGTTGAGCAATTCTGGAAAACCTCCCGAGTCTCCACTGCAGCAGCAGAGTTGTGCAGTGCTCTCTGAAATACAGCCAAAGCACCAAAATAAAGCACTTTTTTTTTTTTTTTTGTGCTGCCAAGCTAGCTTTAAATAACCCGCTGGCTTCAAGTGCAAAGATAAATGCATCACACTGTTTGTGACAGCTGTCATTCAAATATGCCCTCAATCATACAACAGCATTGGTTGCTATGTCAACCCATGGTTTGCATTTGACTCCTAAAAAAATAAAAAATCAAACTTTCCCTTGAGACTCATTCATTTCTAATGGGAATGCAGCATCTACGGAATTAGATAATCACTGAAGTGTTAAAAAAAAAAATGACAGCAGGTGCCTTTGCAATCTGTCATGCAATTGCCTCACATAGAGGCTGTCAGGACATTTTGACGGATTCAACATTCAAACGGCGTTTTTCAAGTTTGGACGCGAGATATTGACGCCAATCTATGAATGTACGTGCATCGTCGTGTTTCGAATCTCCGCTGCAGCTCGATTCTCTCTACCTTTGGCCGACATCGCTCCCAAACGAGTCCATGCTCCTCAGGGGGTTGGACGAGTGCGCCCAGGTGGGCTCGGGGGTTTTGCGCACCTCGGTCTTCACGTCTGGGTCGATCTCCGAGGGCGAGGGTGTCAGCTTGGCGCCCGCCATGCTTCTCTGTCGAACTGCCCCCCCCCCCCCCTCAGCCCTCGTAGGCAGGCACGCGAGCTGGCTCAGCGCATCTTTGTCTCACTCAAGCAACACGGAGGAGGGCGAGAAGATTCCTTCCTTGTCGCATCGGCGGGTTTTTCTTCGGAGAGATAAGTGTGAGGAGCCCCCAGCTCGCCGAGCGCTTCTCCATCCCTGACGGAGAGGAGCGCAGTCTTCCCTTGCGCGCGTCGTCACGACGTAACGTCAATGCTGCCTCGACCAACGAGTCTCTTCGTCTTACATAACTTGACTTGGAAGCGTTTTGGTTTTTTTGTAAAGGTTATAGGTTGAATGTAAATTCTTTTCCTTGTTGTTATTGTGACAACCGGACGCAAAGCGCAGTCAAATAAGCAGGTGACCCGTTTGCATGGTAAAAATATGAAACGAGTGAGGCCTATACTCAAGCCAAACTCGTTTGATTTTTAAACAAGACATTTAAAATAGGCATAGAAAAAAAACTATCATTTCAATCCTTTTCCCACTAAAACTCACTTGAAATCTTCCAAAGTCATATCACACAATCATTCCCTCTAAGACTGGGTAAGGTATTTGGATAAGAGAGCAGTCCAACAGGTTGCTGTTTGTCAAATATGGATCCTGACTGACCTCCCAAAATAACCTGTATAAAACCTAAAACTGGATTTGGTCAACCAAATCCTGACATCGAATCGATAGTTAGTCATTAAACACTACAAAGAAACTGCTGATGAAAATAAGCAGGCGGAGATTTTGTTGGATGCAAGCACGGAAGACAAGACGCAGATTGGAGCCGAGAGACATTCAGTGGCATGATGGGGAAGTGAAAGCATCAGATTAAAAAAAAAAAAAAAAGACACTGCAGGCTTAATGCATTCTGTAGATAATGAACCAGGTGGCAGCAGAGATTTACTTTTTGCACCACAAAGACAATCAAAAGGAAATGCTTTTTAATGAAAGCGCCACCAAAAATACAAGAGACTGCAATCTGCAATGTTCCATTCCGTGTACACGGAAAACCTTTCGGAAGCATTTTCCAGGCACTCTCGGCAGTGCTTGCCGCAAAACATGGAATTGAAGGAATTAACGACACAGTACAAAGTGACAAGCCGACGGATGACTGGAAGGACATGACCATCACATTGCAACTTGCCACATTGAGTAGTGACTCATTACGGGCATAGAAATGGAAACACAGACAAATATTAGCAAATATAATATATAGAAATATATTGCCAAAGTTGGAATCTTTCCATAAAAAAACCCCTGAAATTTATGGATATGAAAGGAATTTGCTGAGTTCAAAATTGGCTCTTATGTCGAATGTATCAATGCTGGTATCAGCAAACACTGCGAGCACTCGATACATTAAGATACGGTTGGTATTATCACTCGCCCGTCGCTACTTTATTCCCGACCAAGAGGACAAAACAGTTATTTTGTTGTTCAAGCTGTAATGGGTCCAATCACAACAAAACACGCCGTACCCCGCAAAGCTCCACATGACAGGATACTCAAGCAACACGCGCCAAACGGCAGATGGGCACTGAGAGCTGCAATGATGCCTCTTATGTCAAAACATATTAAGGCTGCAAGCTGGCGCCACTGGAGGCGAGCAACACAAGTCTCGCCTGTGCCACTGGCTACAGCTTGAGCAACACGCACACCACACACAACTCCATCCTGCAGTGCGCAAATTGCTGTTCTGATGTAAAAAGGTCCCACTTGCCACATATTGTTGTAACCTTATGCTCTTTTGTGAAATGGAAAACATTGGAAGGAATAGTCAATATCTCCACCAAAAACCCGCTCAGCTTTTTGGTCTTTGGACTTGCCCTACATGTCATTGCTGGATTATGCCTGGAAGTCTAAGGCGGCTAATTGGGTGGTTTTCCGCTACGCCTCCGACAGAAATCTTTCAGGATCTCTTCGTTCAAAAAGATTTTGCCTATCAGAAACACTTTTGTGACAGTTGAAAACATCAGATGCGCCTCCCCGTGGAGCTCAAAGGAACTGCACCAGCCTCAAATAAATATATATATTTTTCATTATTACAGAAAGGCTAAGTTGATTGATGTTTATTTCCCATGGTGAATAAGTAATGTGAGGTGATAGAGGGCTCCAGATTGCTCATTTTTTTTTATTTACAACACATATTAAAATTTTAGAGTAGTGTTACACCATCAAATGATAGTCTGACTTGTTAGTCGAATATGAAAATCTCAGGTGGGTTGTTTGAAATGTGCTTGAATTAAATTTGTTTGCCCAGTGAGCAGAGGCTTAGTGTTCTGCAGATTTATTTTTTTTCCCCCTCAACAAAAATGCATTCATGTGTAGCAAACTAAAGCGGATTTATAGACTAAAGGTCGCCGCTGTCCTGATTACTTTTTCGACACAAAAGGATAAATCATTAATGACGTGCAGATTTTAAATCAACCTTCCAAAACGGAACGACGTCTCACTCAAAATGGCCGCCGACACGGCTGCTTTTCAAAATTAACGGGGCCGACACCCCTGAACGATGCTAATTAGGCAAGAGAGACGAGGCACGGATGCCGAAGAATAAACACAGGAGGGGATCTCCGAGCAAAGCCGTAAAAGCTCAAAACGATTTTTCTTTTCGCATTCATCTAATCGTCCTCTCTGCAGTTTATCTTTAATTGTCCGCCCTGTTTGAGTCTTGCCTGCTTAGTCATTATAATGTTTCGGATAATTTCCAGCAATCTAAGTGCTGAAGGTTTTTACACTGTCTGAGTTTATACGAGCTGCGGCACGTTGACTAATAACGGGATTGATGCCTCATTTTTCTGTCCATAATCCAAAATTTGGCGATTACACGTACAAAGAGAGAATGACAACGTCGGCCGCTCGCACTTTGCCACAACAAGAATCATCAAACCGAGAGCACATTGTGGCCTCGCTCAAGTCGAGTGCCCCCCCCCCGAGTGTCGCCCACCCACTCGGTACCAAAGTGCAAACTGCGTGTGTCCCTGAGAAAAACAAGCAGTCTGTCAAAGATGTCAGAAGATGATTTTGGGGGGAGATTAGAAAATGCGCATTTCCATTCTAAAGAAGCCTCCAGTTATTTATCTAGCATAATATTGGCCTCCATTTCCTGTTTTCTTTTTTCCTTGTTGTTTGTCAGGTCATTTATCAGATTCTCACACTTGCTCAGGTGAAACAATACCAATGCTCAAAGGATGCGCGTGTCATAAGCAAGGAAAAACGAGAAGCATTATTTCTATTGCTCTTCTCTGTCAAGGTTTCACATTGTACGTGTTCACTGATTTGTTTCTAAGCGCATTTGATATATTTGAAGGTAACGTGCTGAAAAGGCAAAAGCACTCGACTAGTCTCGCATACTCACCCGCACAGTTTTCTGTGGGTGTGGCCAAAAACAAACTAAGTGGAGTACAGTGTTCCTGTTGCCATTTAGGAGAGGTTAGATCTTTTATCAATGTGTAATCCAAGCAAAATGATATCTTATTGAGTGAAGAGGAAATTGAGGACCCCCCCCCCCGCACTCTCTGTCAGGGGAAAAGATACCAAAGATGAGATATCTGATTAGATTATTCAAACCCTCAAACTGTTTCCTCAGTAACTAAATCAATTATATCCATATTGCTTTTTTATAGTGGACTCGAAAAGTGCTTTGCATAAATAGTCTTTTTATTTTCCTCTATAAAAGTGCAATATTAATTTTTAACGGGTGCATAATGTTACAGTGGTTCTACTTTTGGGGTCATGATGGTGGCTAGTATATATTTTTTTTAAGTTATTGGTGAGAAGCACTAGTATATCAATCTGAGTGCTGCAATTTTTGATTAAATTTCTGTCAGAGGGGATTTACTTGTCCTGTGAAGTAGAATTTTTACAGACTCAAAAAGTGGAATTTAAAATAGTACAGAAGAGCAGCCAAAGTTGGGAGTTACCTTGGCAGAGATCAGGAATAAAAATGGCAGCTTTCCAGCAGACACTTGCGACTTTTTTTTTTTTTTTTTTGGACTGGGGCCCGTCTGTGTGAAGTCCAACAAGAAGTATGTTAAATTACCAGCCACGCTTAAAAGAAACCAACTTTAACTGAGGTCATGCTCTTGAGTCTTACAGAAGACGTGAGTAGCAATATTAGCATTGACTGTTAGCCGCCAGAATGCTAGTGGATTATCCATGGATGATACCGTTTAATGGTTTTGACATTTGAAGGAATTTAAGATTCGCACTATACATGAAAAGGACACGGCAGCTCGCAAATGTTTCACTGCCGGGTCAGCCATTCTGGACGTTCTGGATTTAGTGGCCAATTAACAGCGCTTATTCTGTCAACTCCCTTCTGTACGCCGTCTCGTTCAAACAGAGAAAAACACCCGGCTAGATTATACACGGACAGGAAAAGATGGATGGAACCAATTTTATACCTGCAGTTCGTTGTGTGGGGTTTTTTCCTTTTTTTGCCTCGCTGAATGTATAAGAGGCTCGCTTCTATTTCTGACACTGGCTGAGACGAGCCCACCCCCCCACTTCCACTGGCTGACACGCTGAGAAACAAACCCACACGCTCTCCAAGGTATAATCAGAGTGACACATAGGTATACACACACACACACACACACACACACACACAAACGACAAACCACCAAAATCACTTCCCAGCTCACACTGTCGCAATCATTAAAGTCCTCAAGCACTAGTTTGAGTCTGGCGATAATAACATCTGTGAAGGGGAGGGGAGGGAGGACAACCCCCCCCCCCAAACACACACACAAGTTAACACACCCTCAATCTCTGCAGCACTTTGCAAAAGTGGATTCAACGAGGATATGCTAACTTGAAACAAGGCCCAATTATGCTCATTTGCAGCGCCACACTGTAATTCTGGAACTCCACTTGATAGGTATTTACAAGATGGTCCAATTTCTGGCCCCACAGTTTATCTCCTGGCTGCTATTTTAGCACCTATTTCATTAAGCCCCCACACTCATCACGAGAAAGCCCCCCCTCCCGTTGCCTTTGATTAGGTGACTGTTGAAAAGCTGTGATTCGTGGGTGCGTCGGGCATCAAGCCGATGACTGTGCTATAGACATCTGTGACAAGTCAACTTTTACTTTTTAAAAGAGCAGAAACTTTTCTTTTTACATACCTCATACTAATAATCTGAGAATATTTGAAAAAATAAAAATAAAAAAAATCAATATGATGATAACGTGCAGTAATTAAGACACTGGGAAAAAGGGGCACAAAATGGCCACCGATTTTTACAGCTTATCAGAGGAATTAAATGGGAATGAGTTCTGCTTCTAACTGGAAAAAAGTCAAGCTTTACATTTTAATGTTCTAAAAAAAAAAAAAAAAAAGAAAAGTGAAATACAATCTCAATGAACCGAACATATATGCATGTTTTCAGAACATTAGCGAAAGAGGAGAGTAATAGGATTAAGCAATGCTAACCATGCTAACCGCTACACCAACAGGCTGCTTTATGTGTACCTCCCAAACAGCTGACTTGAACATTTTCACAACATTACTTTCTACTTAATATATAACAAGCTGGACTGTAAATAAAAGTTCCTTTTAGCTGGACCCTACTTAGCCATGAAATGTTGTCAAGTAAATTGTCTTTATCGCTTCAAGACTTCAGACTACAGCGGTTGAATGTGACAGCATGACAAACAGAAGCAAGCAGGCGCCAAAGGCTATCGAGACAGCCAGGAAGGAGGGGGGGGGGTGTCCCTCCAGGGGCTAATTTGTTTCCAAGCTTTTCACTTGATGAGACTTGAGCGTAGGAAATAATCAAGATCACCAAAGCGTGAGGATACGGCAGAGCAACTAATGGCCGGTCCCCGAAGCTCAGTCACATCATTTTGCTTCTACTCGCAATTACGCGACCGCACCGTCAACAGCATCGTGCGCCGCTACTCTGGCGTCTTCATTTCATAGACATGTGCAAAGGAGAGAGTTTGCGTTGGGTTAAAGATGTTATTTGTATCGGAAATGCAATAACTGCTATGTTGGCACACACACACACACACACACACACACACACACACACACGCACACAAAAGGATTCAAATTGACTTGTGATGTGTTTGTATGATGGTTTCTAAGCTCTTTTATGCCAGCAATGTGAATAACAAATAAATAAAAAGGCAGATTCATGAATAATAAAAAAGCTTTTCAGTCCAATACATCTCGGGAAAAAAACGAAGCATACAAGCATGTCCTTGCAGAAAGCAAAACATCGGAATGCTAGTCGAAACGCTTACGCGTAGACAAAATATTTTCCCCTTGATGTAAATCTCAGTGACAACAGCGCACGACGGGGGGAGACTGGAAAACCGGAAATGACAAAGCCGCGTCGAGCCAAAACGGCTAACGGAGGCGACAAGGCAGAACATCGTATTTACAGTCATGTCACACGAGACTCGTCGACTGTCCCCAACGGGAGCGGCGGGAATAATCTTGTCGTTGGCACACACGTTGGATCAATGAGCTAATTGCGATGCGCCGCAGCCGTTCAAACAATGTTATTGATTCATTGCTGAGATATTGCTGCATCCACAAGCAACCGGACGCCTGAAGTGGCAAAGATAACGTAGACAATGTGATGACTGTTGAATGCAGCGGGTAAATTACGAAACAACTCGGTTGCTATAGAAAGGTGCAATGATGCGAGCCTGCTGCTTTGACAAAATAAAAAAAAAAAAAGAATTTTTTTAAGATTAATAAATTATCTTAAAAAGTTTTTTTTTTTTAAGTTATGATAATTAACCCCACAGTGGCTTTTGTTTTAATGCAGTTGGAAAAAGCAATAGAAAGCGTACGCTCCATTTGCTTTGCACTGAGCCAAGGAGCTTTATTTCAGCACCATGGAGAGCTCATCAGATGCTGGGGGGTTTTTTGGGCCCTCCCGGGCCTCCTTCAGCATCTGGTGGCCCTTATCTCAAACTATAGCAATAATTCAACTCTTAAGGGACTCCCAAGAGCGCAGGCTACTCGAGCTCGGGCCATTTCCAAGCCAGGGGATGGAAAATGTACGTAGCGACACACACAAGGGGCTTTAAAAAAACAGCGACGCTTCGAAGCGCTTTTACGCTACCTGTCCTCGTTTTGAAAGGTCTGGTCGCCCAGCAGGAGGTCCCTGAAGCGGTAGCGAGGCGGAAGGGGGGGCACTTCGGTATCCACTTCAGCCATCTTGAGAGTAGAAATGTCCAGAATGACACCAGAGTTGCTGCTGTTGTTCCTCTGCAAGGTCTCAGTTGAGGGCCTGCTGGGAAAAAAATCAAAAAGTGACACCATCAGTATGCTCATGTGATGCATTTCCTATTTCTTGAACACATTGAAAATATATTCAAATAAATGACACTTGGTTTTCTTACCTCTCGCCATGGGAACTCGATGATCGGCGTGGAGGGCTCATGGCTGCCTCTTGTGGAACATTTCGGAATGACGAACCCAGAGTGAGAAAGAGACACAAGAGGATTTCTTTTGAGGAATAAATCACAGATGCTGTAATGCAATCAATTCATGCCTCGTCTGTCTCATCCTTGTTGATCTTATTTTACAAATGGCTCCGCATGCCCAGTCTTGTGATGGATGCGTCTGGGAACCCTGTTTGGATTCGTCTCAGAAAGACTCGACAGTGGGAACAGCAGTTTGGGTAGTACGTAACGACTTTGCGTTGTGAGTGGTGGCCACAGCGTGGCGTGGGCGGCTTCGAGTGGGCTTAATGTGAAGAGGGGTGGGTGGACATCAGGAATGGAAAGGCCCCGGTTGCATGCTTCCTTCAGGGTGGGGGGGGGCACACAATTACAAGATGAAGCCCTGCAAGCATGCCGGTGAACCGAGCAGTGACCTTTATGTTTTCAACGGATATAATGGGTGAGTCACAACTGGTTTAATGGAATCGTTGCTGAGTGCAGAGTCGGGTCATAAAGACAGATGGAGCAAAGGGGGAAAATGGACGCAATGGAGGCAAATTCTGCTTTGCAGACTATTTCAACACTCATAAACAAAGATAATTTAATCCATCTATGCATGCATTTTCTATAGCGCTTGCCTCATTGTATCATGGATGAGCTACTGACTCAACTGGATGCTAACCACAACTGCACCGCCCAGCCCACTGCGGCAATAATAAAGGCTTATTGTGCCCGATTCGCTTCTTGAAATAAAACAAGACATGCAAAGAAATACAACTGTTCAATGACTAAATGAAAAGCTCTGGCAAAAGTTAAGTCACTAATCAAGTAACTTGCAATTTAATTTGAATCCTTTCAAAAATCAAGTCATCAGGAAACTAACAAAAGTTACTTTTTGAAAATCAAAATGTGACACTTACGACCCAACAAGAAATGCTGTGGGACCCATTTAGGACCCTAAGCCAAGTTTGGAAAACCCGAACTCGGAACGATTACCACAATGATGTATTTTCTATCATAATTTTAAGAGAACTTGTCACAAAGTTACAAAATGTATCGAAATAAATGACTACACCTGGAAATATCAAATATTCTCCTAGTCAACTTTGCATCACAACGACAAAGCATTTGTTTGGCACGTGGACGGTGGCCTTGTTTTGCGCCATCTACCTGCCTGCGTCCCCGTTCCTAATCGCGGTCCCATCAGCGTAAACTTGCTCTCCGGCGTTGCTTCCGTGACAGCGGGTCTGCCCCACCACCGCGTCCGTAACAAAGCCGACTCATTTTCTTCCACGAAACGTGGTCCGGAACATACAGACACTCGGGAGGTCAAGAAGGTCCAACAGAGTTTGCGTAACGTGAACGCAGCACGTCACACTCAAGCTAGCTGCCTGCTTCGCTAGATGTTTCTTCCAAGGTGGCTTGTGACAGCTGCCCAGAAAAGTAGTCCGTCTTCAGCTCTGATTGGTTGACGCGCTATTCGAAAAAAAAGATTTACAACACACCTGCCGGCCAATTTAAAAATCAATCCGCCGGCATGCCCAACCCATCTTCACGCCAATGCGGAGTGATTTGCGTGTCCCTTAGCAACAACTTTGTTAGCGACTTGACGAACTAACATAACCCTGCGTCGCTTTTTTTTTCTCCCCCTCTCTTAGCAAGCTACCGCATTAAGCGGCGGGTCATGTCGACTAGCTAAAACGCACACGTTGGCTGGCGAGAATCTGCTGTTGTCAGCATCAGCATCTTTTCCTCTGGAGGACACCAAACAGATGAGGAAGAGGACGGGGAGGGAGGAAGGAAGGCGCTCATGCCTAAACCTGGAAGCACCTACGGGCGTCACGCCATCTACCGATCAAGCAGGGAGATGTTTTTTTTTTTTTTTTTGTGACATAACATATATTGGACTCATTATCAGAAATATGTGCCTTTTAATGTTCTCCTCAGAATCCTTCAGTCGTCACGAAAATGTCGCAGAAAATGCCTGCACACTGCTCTGCAAACTACCCTGTGAATTAAACATGATTTGGCTGTTTTGTCCACCCAAAAAGTCATTTGGAGTATGGATAATCAATTTTCATGATCAAATTGAAGATTTTGCATAAGCGTTGCTGTCCACCCTGTCATTGTGTGCTAGCTGCCTCTTTAGGAAACCCTCTGATGTTTTCAGTGACAAGCATTTGGTTGTCAATGAAGGTTGAAATCAGTGCATAGTGCCAAATATAAATTTACACTTACATATATCATCATGTCACTGTCATTTTAATAGTACACGACTCGCTAACCTACTCTTTTTGCTAAGTGAAGGTCTACCAAGTGTTTAATAAATGTATTTATTATTCATGTAACCTAAAGCAATTGAAAAATTGTGAATTGCTTATACTAGCTAAAAATGTCCACCCTGTCACTAAGCTCATAGTTTTGTATGCTCACTGTTCAATGGAAAATCCCAACTTTTGGTGGGTAAAACAGGGAGGCTTATTTATTTTTTTTGCCATGGCTTTAAACATCACTTGATCTACAATTTATACTTCTTGCCAAAATGTTGCAATTTCCTCTTGAAGCTTTCATGCACCTCCTGAGCGGAAGATTGAGTCATTTAATAATAACGTGTAATGTCAAGGCCAATGCTGTCAAAACAGACAGAAAATCCCCAGTTTATGGACAGAAACCGAGGAGACGGTCTCATTTCTAATTGTAAATATTTAGTCTATGACGTTGTTATTGACTTCATTGACATAAGACTGGAGGGGAAAAAACTACATCTGAAAGACACCTGATGATGCTATTGACTCGACTCCATCTTAAGAACTTCTAATATACACAGAGAGCAAATTGAATACATACCTGGAGCTGCTCTGTCCTCCACCATCTGTCTCACAATGGACCCTCTCAAGTTGAAGAAAACATTCATTCTGCACGCTCTGACGGGGAGCGGGGCTGGATGGCCGACGTCTCCGGGAAAGCTGTTTGCGGCTCCGTGTGCGTATTCCTTGTGCTCAGGCAGCCTCACCGCGTTTCAGCCCATTATCCTCCAGGGGGGCAAAAGCCCTCGGAGCGTCATCGTTCTGAAAGCCCACACAGCCAAGCCACTTATGGTGTGCCGTGTTGCTGGCGCATCTCACTCACTAGCTCGCCTCACTCCGGCGCTTGATTTCCTCCAGATTTGAACGAAACGTGATTGGTGTGAGCCTCGGCTTGATGTTTGCACAAGGAAGATTGTGAAGAACACAGAAGCACTGATGGAAAAACACACACATTGCAGTGTACTTGGAAGAAACACGATTTTATTTCTAGTGTAGTGATATATTTCACTTTTATAATATTCTCTTACAGCTTCTCAAAATTTCATCTCACTTTCCAAACACGTTTTTATTCCAGTCTTTGCTTCCACTGAAATATAGTCATAGTGGAAGACAATCTGCATCAGGAATTTGTTTCCTCATAGGACATAATAAAAATATGAAGAATCGATTCTGTCCGGCTGTCATCGTCAAGGTTTATAAATATTCTATAATTAATACATGAAAACATCATTCATCACTCACATTTACAGGTAAACTCCTACTCATCAAACTTGAATGAAGATTGCGAGCCATAATGAAAATTCTAAAGATTTCTAAACCCTTTGACGCTCGCTGAACTGAGGTTCAGTGAGGTTAGCGAACAGCATGCAAGATTTTTTAAAAATGTTTTGATGCTACGACTATCATTTACTTTGTTTATTTTGTCAAGAACATCGCTGTGGGACTAGTAAAGGCTGATTCTCAAAGTGTCGTGCGAGGGCTCCCTCTAGTGGTGAGCAAAAAAATACATCACTGCTTCAATACAGTTCATTCATATTTAACTTTTTAGGTACATATTTTATACAGAGACCCTAATGAGGAGTAGGGGTTGGACTTGAGCAATCCAATCGTCCCACTTTGTGTTTGAATTTAGAATTGTTTCAATTCAAAAATTGAAAAAACTCCAAATTATGTTGAGCTATATTACCTATCAAATTGTCTTTTATTGACAAGATGAATCTTTGAGAGTGCTGACAAGTTCATTCATATGTACGTAAAATGACAAGAAACTTATACCATCTCCAACTGAGCCGTACCGTCGAATCGAATCGAATCGTAATCCCTTCTTGAATTGTATCAGCTTTCATCGTTAGGAAGCTAGTACACTGTAAACAAAGCACCCCGTCCGTGCTCTTTTTTTTTGGGTGTCTTTTTTTCATCTGTCTGTCGTTAACATCTTTGTAAACATCACTCTCTTCCATTATTCCCTGGCTTGAAAATACCCGAGAGCTTCCGCCGCACTTTACATAATCCGCACAACACTTAGTCACCCCCCTCTTATTGTCCATGCATGTATAGACCACCTCTAAAAGATCCATTTTTCTATGAAAGAAGAGGACATAAAAATAGCAATGATGTAACGTTGTAGCCTATCATATGCTTCCATTCAATGCGTGGACTTGTTTTCTACTAATGCAACTCATTTCTGAGCAAACTGTTCAATTATTCAGTCATTATGCTGCAAAGGATTGAAGCTTATCACAGCATGTCCTCAAGCCCGGCCGGCACTGGCATCCATTAGCCTATCTTTGTCCCGCCATTGTCGGGGGCTCAGTAAAGCACGGCCGCTCTGCCTCCTGGATGCTTGCTCTTCATACTTCCAAAGTGTCTAAAAACAGACAAGTGAAAGGGAAAACGGTCAGACGGATGCAGGAGGAAGCCTCGAGGCTTATGTAGGAGCTTCGCATGAATCATAAAGTCGCGCCGTCTCGACGCGAGGCCGGTTTTGATTTGAATGTCATCGGAAGTAGCGCCGGAGTTAGTTGCGTTGAAGTGGGAGCGTTTGATAAACTGGGAACTTTTTTTTGTGTATCTGTCACGACTCACCTGTGGCGGCACTAGCTCGTCTGTTATAGCTTGTAATACACAACATTTTTGGAATCTTATTATGATGCAATACCACTGGGAGAGCAAGCTAGTTTAGATAAATAAGAAAATATTGACAAATTCATCAAAAATATTCTGATATAGATTCAATGTATGTTCCCTACAGGGGCTGAATGGAAATGCTGAATAAAAAAATTCCTGAAAAAAAAAATCAGATTATGCCCCAAATTATCTGTGGAGTCAGATTTTCCATGATTTTCAATTATCTAATTTTTAAAATGTATTTTCAAACATTAACAGATACAAAATATTTCTTATATTTCTTCTTCTAAAAATAAATGTCATTATTAAAAATCACGTTTCAGCTGCCTAATTTTCTTTCATTAGGTTTTCATTTACAACCCGTGCTATCAACCTTTTGGTTTATTCATGTGAAACAACCCAATCTTTTCATTTTTACCATTTTTTATAATACCTACCCCCCCTCCTCGTGAAAGCAATAAAAAACACATTAAACAAATAGAGCCAAGCATGGAATTAGCGGGTAATATTGCTCATTATAAAACCGACTCAACAACAGCACTGAAATTAAACCGGGAGGACCGCACCGACTCTCCTCTTACCTCCAAGTGTTGCTTTCGCTATTGTAAACTTCGATGGTTTTCAAATCTGCAACGCCGTCGGAGCCTCCCGCTGCCAGCAAAGCACTCTTGAACACCACGAGAGACACCTGAAAACATTCACAATGTCACCCGTCACTGTGGACATTTCCAAAGGCCCGAGCGCATCCACTTACATTGTCTCTCTTGCTTCTCATGCGTTTGACAGGAGTCCACCTGCTGGTGTCCGGATCGAGACGCTCCGCCGAGCACAAACACAAGCCCAGGTCGTCTCTGCCCCCGGCCACGTAGATGTGTCCCAGGTACACGGCGCAGCCCGCATTTTCTCTGGGGGTCGACATATGGCCACATATGGACCAGGTGCCGTCTTCGAGGCTGTATTTCTCCACTGTAGAAAATTCACTCTTAGTACAGTTACGCAAATGTCCCCATAAGCCCGGCTATATCTTTATTTTTAAATTCGCCCAAATGATTGTCGTGTATTGAAGAGAAAAATGCAAACCTTGAACTTGACCGAACTAGGTTGTGGGAATTTCACGGGCATGCGCTTCTCATAGACGGAAATAGTCAAAATGGGTGGCAGCGTGACATAACTGTTGTTTTGCTTTGATAAGGCCAGTGTGTGTGTGTGTGTGTGTGTGTGTGTGTGTGTGTGTGTGTGTGTGTGTGTGTATGTGTGTGAGAAAGACTACGTGAGTGTGTGTGACGTCTGCTTGACGTCAAAGTAAGCAGACGTCAAGTATTAAATTGCACAATTAAAGTCCAAATTCATATTTTGGGGTTTTGTCGTTGGTCGAAAAAAATTGTGTGCATTCCCCTGTTGTGGAAACTGTGACGTTAAACATATGTTCTGGGAATTTATTTTATTTTTTTTAGTTTTTAATATGAAGCAATTTTCCCATAGGAAATAACAGCAGGGGTCTTTTTTTTTTTTTTTTAAGTATTTTATAATCTCATTAGCAGTCATACAATTGTAAAAAGATGCCCATGAGAGCGGGATTTTTTTTTCCAACAAAAACATAAAAAAGCCAAATAAGTGCGGTGTGCTCAAGGTTGTGTCATTCAAAATGATTGGTTGGTCAACTTCTAAATGATCTAACTTTATGCCAGGTACAATTGGGTTGTTGTTGTTTTTTTATTATTATTTTTGCTCCTAAGCTCCAGCCAATACTGCAAAATAGCATCTGCTTTTATGACGCTAATAAAGAGATACTCAAAACAAATGTGCATTGGTTAATTAAAAAAAAAAGCTGAGAATAAGCAGAGTCAGCGAAAAACATTCTTTGTCTGCCAAATTTGTACTATAAGTTGTCATTTTTTGGGATTCTTTGCATTTTGCTCATTACAGGTAATTACACACTGGCGGAGGTAGAAGGGGGGGACCACCGGGGCACTTCCCCCTCACCCAGAAATATGATTTTGGGTATTATTTTCCACATTTCCACGTCTTTGGAAACACAACAAATCTTTGGCAACATTTTTTGAAGAAGTAATTTCTTTGAACAATACCTGAATTGAGTGCCAGTACTCCATCATTGCCTCCAATGACATACAAGTGATCACCCAGCACGGCAGCCACAGCTCTGGTGCGTCTTGTCAGCATGGGCGCTTGCTTGCTCCATGCGTTCATCTGTGGATCATACCTGCAGCAACCAAAGAAGAACACCTATTTAACACCTACTCACAATACGAGCTTTTTTTATTTTTTATTATTGTCTTCAACTCTGTTACATAAGATGCTTTTGAAAGAACATTCTGTCAACAACTGCACCCCTTAAATGAAAAAGATGTTCCGGTAGCGTTCAGCACCACACTCGTGTATTGAAGATTGGTATCGAGATGTTGCCGCAGTACCTCTCCACGGTATTTACGGCTGCAATGCCGTCGTGTCCTCCAATGGCGTACAAGTATCCGTCCATGGCCACCACGCACACTCCACTGCGGGGGCTGCTCAAGGGTGCTACATCCGCACTCCAGCTGTCTGTGTCTGGGTCGTACCTACCGAGGGGGGGGGGGGGTCAAGTGTTGAGGTAAAATAGACAGCTCTGTTTTAATTAGTCTTCAAACCAAAATGTAGCAACAAACAAATATGAAAAATGATATTTGATGTGCAGACACTTGTTGCTAGGCAGAATTTTTGGCACACAGTCAATGGTGGCTAAGGAAAGAATTGACACATGCTTGTCATGTTCGCTTTGGCTGCTTTGAATGGCAAACAAAGAAATGATGATGTGTTGAGCAAGCCAAAGTGACATTATGGAAAAAAAATGACTTCATAAATAGCACGACATAGAATGCAAAACATTTAGTCATAAACATCTCCGTTACATGACATGATAAATTTACTTGACCATGCATGGCTGAAAATATTTATTTCAGTTTGACATTCTTGGCTCACTGAGTACTATTTCTAGTCACTTGTAGCTCTGGGATCCAACCCAATGCCTCATTTATTATCAGCATGAGAGTGACTGGCAAGTCATTTACATTTAGGCCCACAGTTAGTTGGCATTGTTGCACACTTAAGCATCTTCCTCAATTAAATTGGTGTTTGGTTGAAAGGGATGCATGCAATCCCACAAAAGCACTCGAGCCAGCCTTCAGGGAATGCCTACTTTCAAGTAACGGTGACGATGGTAGGCTGGAGTGGATGTTTCCCCCAACTGGGTCTCATCATTATGGCTCATTTTGTCAAGAAGTGGCTCTCTGTGAGAACTGGAGAGCAGCCAATTGCTTTGAGCTATTTGAGAGTGTTTGGAGCCAGGCATAGAGTCTACATGTGTGTGTGTCCTTGTAAAAAAAAAAAAAAGTCCCACATGACTCATGTTGTCCAAGGCCACAAATAAATTCTGCCTTAATGCTGACCTCTGCTGTTCAGTGACATGTTTAGCAGCTCACCTCTCTACGTTACTGTAAGATCGGAGGTGGTCTTCCCCACCTACTGTGTACATCTTATTGTCCAAGGTGCCCACGGCCACCTCGCCCCTCTGCTTGACCATGCGAGCCGCCGTCCTCCACTCGTTAAATTCAGGACGGAACTGCTCCACCAGACACGATGGATCGTCCTTGGTCCAGCCGCCCACTGTGGAAACAAAACGGCAAAGAGCTCATTTGATATTTAGGTTTTGGCTCTTTCTTTCTTTCTTTCTTTCTTTCTTTCTTTCTTTCTTTCTTTCTTTCTTTCTTTCTTTCTTTCTTTCTTTCTTTCTTTCTTTCTTTCTTTCTTTCTTTCTTTCTTTCTTTCTAACAATATATTTTAAGTGTATTCATTTTAAAATGTATTTATTTATTTCTAAATGTATTTATTCAAACCATATATTTGAAGTGTATTTATTTTCAAATGTATTTATTTCTTTTCAAATTTATTTAAAAATGTATATGTTTAATCTGTACTTCTACTTAAGTAACAAATGTGAGTACACTTCCGAACCCATGGTGACCTCAGCGGAAAGCACTTTTATAAAAAAATGCTAAGAGCAGAATAACCAAGTTAGAGATATGAGTGTTCCCTGAAATAAACTATCTTTTGGTTTTTATTAAGGTCTGTGAGCGATTGGCCTGACAGAATGTGTCACCGGGGCGCCTCATCAGGATGAAGCAGAATGTCTCCCTGGAAGGAGACGAACCAGCTGGCGCCATCACGACGACATTAACACCCGCTGAACATCCTCCGATACGTCTACGGCTGTTCAATGTGGATTTAATCTTATCCTACGTAAGATGTCCCACCAAACGAGCAGACACTGACCCATAAATATCATGTCAGTGCCGACATCTTGGAGGACAGCGCCGCCTTTGCCATCTTTGGATACCATGTGCTGATTTTGGGGCTCTTCAATGGATGACCTGCAAAGAGAAAATCACCATAAAAAGATTGATGATTTTTATTGATTTTTATTCAAATTAATATTGTTGAGGGACTTGTTTTGAATATTAAATAGTTAAAAAGAGGCTCAAAATGAAAATTCCAGAAGATTAAAAATCCAATTCGTTTTTTGTAAGCGACCATATTTTGCCAACCATTTAATTCAACGGGTTGTTGCGGTCCACAGAAAAACAATGATCATATTTATTCATTGATTTGTTTCTATATCTCCTGAAGTTTGCCTTAAAAAAAGATGAGTTGCTACAGTACATGGATAACAAATAATTTCCAAACCATTGAGTTTTTTGATGGCAACTAATCACAATCCTGCACAAAGTCAAGCCCCTTACCCTTGTTCATTGTATACTCCCATTTTTTCTTCTCTCCTTATTCCGTTGCTCTGCGTTTCTACCTCCAGCAAGGCCTTCTGTAATCTGCCTTCAAAAGTGCCAGGGTCAACACTTTTGAAGGAGCAAGCTTACTCTCCCTAGAAACACTGCCCACCCTCCTTAGTGATGTAACTGACCCCCCACCCCCCCTCCACCCCCCATCTGTGCAGTTTGAAACCCAAGACTCCTCCCGAACACTTTATTTGTCAACTGTCGCACTGTCGGAATTCTCGACATGCTTTCGACTGCATCGGTTACTTGTGAGGAACACGCCCTTCCAAGGTCTTTCAGTTTCCAGCAAATAAACCTCCCCGCTTGATAAGAATCTTGACACATGCATCCGAAGGCTCTGTGATGTCTAATAAATCAAGCTAAATTCGGCGAGTTTTTCGAGATGCATCGCACCATCAGTCCGTGGTTGAATGACGGCGCTGACAACTGAGTCACAGAGTAGGCGTCAAAAAAAAAAAAAAATCTTATAATGTGTGTTTCTAAATTGTGCAAAGTGACCTTCCTTCCCCTTGGAGTTTTATTGACGCATTCTGCTGGAATACCATCTTTGTTGAAAGCGTTCTCAGCTTTTTATTTAGTCTGATGTCCGAATTTGTTTAACGTCTGTCATCGCCTTGGTCTCTGACATTTAAGTTCGACAATGATGCATTTCCTGACTCATCGCATTTAAATAAGTGGCTAGCTTTAAGTCAACCCTTCCGTATGATACAGAAGCAGCCGGTGTATGGAAAAGAAGCAAACAATCCCCAGCCCGAATGCACCAAGAAGATGGATTCTTCTCATTATCCAACGACAAGTGGCCGAGATTTCCCCGGTGGCCCGGTGAGATGATCCAAATTTGCCCTCCAAGAATCAACACGAAAACACTTTGGCTGGAAGCTTTCATTTTATGAACTGGGTGACTTTTATGCACCTGGAGGCATTCCACTGTGACAGGCCGAATTTTCGTAAGGTCAAGAGGTTTACTGAAGAAATAAAAATAAAATAAAAGTAGTTATTTTACATCAGGTGATTTTGGCTCTTTTTTTTTTTGAAGTGGCAGTATAAATTACGAGCACACATGGAGGGCAAGGCAAGCTGTTGATCATGCGCAGGCAGGAGCTGGTGTGAAGTAGCTGATAGATATTTTACATGAACAGGTGGATGCTCTGTTTTTATCCCGGCAACTGTCTCACCATGTCATCGCGGTAGATGACGTTATCTCTCGATCGAGCCGACAACCGTCTAACCGACATAAATGCTCCAAAATCGTACTCATTTGTACTCCGCAAAATGCTAGCTAACCGTTTCTAGCTAGCTGCTTTGTTGTTGTGACAATTTCTGAAATGGATGAGGTCACAGCGGCGAATTCAACAGATTGTATTCAAGAAGGTGAAACTTTGTCGGGTAAATGTCAATGCAACTGTCAGTGACAATTTTTTTTATGCCCGACTGTGACGTAAATGGCAGCCATCCATTAAACAGTAAAGGTCGGACTAGAAGTGCCATGTAGCAAAAATGAAGACCTGCCATTCTTAAAATGGCGGGTCTTTTTATACGGGTGTTAATGTATGAGATGTTCGTAAAATCTTTCTTCTTGTCTATCTCAAGAATGTCAGTGTTACATAATGCGCCTTACAGACAGTAGGTGGTCATGTGATGGTCATGATGACTTTTTACGGTTTTTGGAAGTCACGCGTAGGCCGAGACCGGCCAGCCCCTGAAACGCTAAACTTCCTGCAGCTGTCCCCAATAGGATTTAATAACAATAAAAGCAAGGCGCCAACGTTAAGTGATCTTCAACCCTAACTTGTCATGAAGTCATTTTTGGACTAGGAGAGAGTGGAAGTTAAATTTGAAACGCTTTGATAAAGAGCAGAAAACAGAACGACACATAGCAGAGAATAGTTTTTTTTTTTTTCTGACAAAGAAACGCTTTTGTGCTCTTGATGACAAAATGTCGCTTATTATCCACTCAGACTGTGTGTGGAAGAAAAATAGATTTGAGTGGCAGTCAGGCTGGGATTTTTCATCAGTTATTTTTTTGATTTTGTTATGGTTTCGATTGTTTTGAATTCAGTTAGTTTGAATTAATATTGTGCTTGTTAATTTTTACGAGTTGCTATTTTTCTTCAAAATGCTTACTTGTAATTGTTATTAGATTTACTATGACCTTTGGTTTTTAAACATTAGTTGAGATCATCTGTCAGTCAAATGATTGCTAATGTGACGATAATGAAATATGACGCCTGATAGTTTTTTTTCATGACTGTCTGAGCGTAAATGTGTGCGTGCCAGTAATGAATAACTTAAGTGTGAAAAACCAATGCGCGATAAGCATCGCTAATTTGCACAACTGCCACTTTCCAGCACAACTATCATGTTTCTAATATTTTGGGAAATAAATGTATTTCATCATGAAACGAATGGAAGGTCGTATGTGTGACTGGTGGTTCCATTTATTTCATTAATTTAATTATTATTTATTATTATATTTATATATTTTATTATCATTATTATTATATTTATTATCTATTTTTTAAGTACCAATTCTGTTTTGATTTCTGGGATACATCTATATTTAATATACTGCAGTAGAGCCATCCCAGCTCTGTTTTACCATTTACATCAATATGACTTGATTTTATTGTGTGTGAAAAACTGCTCGGTCTTCTTGCACCCTCTAGTGCTAAAATTTAGAGTTGCAAGTTGTATTTGGGTTATTTTATTGCTACACGAAAGCTGCAAATAATTGAAATATATACATAAGGAGAAAATATCTCATTTATTTAGTCACCGTGCAGTGTTTCAAGATACTGTGAGCCTTCAAATTATTTACAAGCAAGGTTAAAGGTCATGGTTGATCACCTGAGGATGTGACAGCTTCTCAGGTGTCACTTGTTGGAAAAGCGGCAAAGCGACAGTATCACCTCACAAGCTGACAAGACAACAGGTAGGAGATCTCGCTCCAGTGCCTTCTTTTAATGAGTTTGCTCCAAATATTATGTTGAATGTGATCTAACAAGAATGATAGATCATAAAAAGTTTTAAATGACAAAGTCGCGTTTGATTTCAGGTAATAAGAAAAGAAATTTGACATCTTGAGTTGATGTCTGAGTCAAAACAAAACTGTAAGAACTCAAAGATCCTTTTAACCTTGTTCCTTCGACTGTATTTCTTTTTCTGATTGTAATCTTATGTGAGTGAGAGGCAGTTTCTCAAATATGAGCTATGACAAAGAAGTCACATCACATCAGATACTGATGCCGAATGATGTCATCATAAATGGTAGCTATTGTCAAAAGTCTTTCAGCCTGTTACTGCTGAGAAACATTTTCCTCCTGAGCTCCTTTTCAACTCATCAACTGTCCACTTTTTTTCAGTTGGCCTGCTGTAATGGAGACATACCAGAAGGAATCACTGAGAAAAATCAGGCGGAACAGCCAAATGCTCCTGCAGGATCTTTTTTCAATCCGCACAGGAGCTAGAAATACTTCAGTAAGTTCTTCACATATTGTCAGCACCGAAAACAACAACCCCGAAACTAATTTTGACATGTTCATCCCATCCAGGCTCAGTCAGGCCGAGTTGCCAAAACTAGTTTGCTCAGAGCAAAAAAAAGCAAACTCCTCCTCGATGGAGATGTACAATGCTGTCACACTTTATTAGCGTGTGCGCTATTTTAGCATGATTGAAAAGATTTATCGCGTTAGTCGTTTTGAAGAATCCTGAGAGTTCTCCCCGCCAAAGAACGTATTTGCTGAAGTTTGATCTTTCTAGACGTCAAAACGAACCAATGAGAAGACTCATCAGACAAAAACCCGATTTGTTCTGTCTACCCGTAGCTGGACGATCTCAGGGTGCTCTCTCGCAAAGATGACGTTTACCTGCCGACCGTCACCAGGAAGGCCTCGCTCCGAGGAAATCTCAGCCAGTCCTGCCCTTATCTCAACAACAGTAGAAGAGGATCCTTCTCTTCGGTCAGCTCGTACACGACACTGCAACAAACAGGTAGACAAAATGAAGCTTCCACTTATGGAACTTCCGTCGTGTTTTTCAGAACTACCTCAGTGCGCAGAGAGAGGCTAAGAAATCCAACGTCACTGTGACCATGACGTATCTGGGACAAGGCCGGCGGGGTTCAAGTGGAGATGAACTTAAAGTGCTTCAACAAGTCAACGGCGGGGAGAACATCTGCGTCTTCAAGGGCTCGGTGACTCCAGGAGGTACCGAGGTTGATCTGAATGGACACAAACGATTTAAAGTTCAAACGAGCCATTTGCCGTCATCAATTGCTAGCGGCGTTCCTCAGGGTACCGTCCTGAGTCCACACTAATTTTCAACTTCCAGACCAGTTCAACTTCATTTCTCAAAGACACCGCGGCTTCCCCTTCAGCGCTTCCTTGTACGTTAACGGCATCAAGGTGGCCCGAATCAGCTCCTGCTGCGAGTATCGCTACGCGCCCGGTTTCCAGCAGGGTAAGAAGAGCTGCTTCCGGTTGTCCTGGCTCGCCGGTGGGATGCCTTGTCACAGGTGGCAATTCCGTACACAAGTTACCGTAGCAACCGAGATCATACATTGTGAAGTAGTTGAGAATGGGGCACGATTATTTTTTTTTTTTTCCCCCCAGATGCACAAGTATTCGAAGCCAATCCAGCTCCCGCCAACAACTGAACAATAGCACAAAGGAGAGCTTAGTTCTCCCTCTCGTGCGATGCTCCGGTATAAACGACTTCTCCCATTCCTTCCTAAAGCTTTTTCATCTGCTCTTTTTTTCTTTGTCACAATCATTCATTGATACTCGAAAGCGACAACAAAATATAGCGCCGTTCCTAATTTTTGTTTTATATGTTCCTGCCAAGACTCTAATGTTGCCACAGCGGCGTCATGTCCATCATCGCCTTTGTTTACCTCGACCAAAAAGGAGAATAAATCTGCAAGGGCGAATAGAAGACACGTCAAGGACAAGGCCGGTGGATCCGCGGACAGCGGGGACCCCGCGGCCAATAAAGAGACCTCCAAAAAGAGAAGACGTAAGGGTCAAACTAATCAGAGCATGAGCAAAGACAAGACGGCCACAAGCGAGAGGTCCCGAGGGTCGACCTTGTCCCACAAAAATGAGGGCCGAGCGTCATCTGCCAGACAGGACCTGCAGCGTCAAGGATCACGTGGCACTCACAAGCCAAACATCAACAAGACGGACGATATACTCGGTAAGACCGGACTCGACGAAACTTTGATACGCTTTTTTGCATTTAATTGTCATGGTGGGGATAAGACACCAAAGATCAACATTGGGTTTGTTTTCCAAGACTGCTTACAGGATGAGGAAGTCCTGACTAAGCAGAAAAGAGAGAAAGCGAGGGAGTCAAATCGGAAAAGCAGAACTGGGGATGGACAGACGGACTTCTATGAACAATGTGTGCAGATGAGCGGCGAACTGGAGGAGAGCCCAAGCAAGCACAACTGGTTCCAAGCAAACAGTGAGCGAGGAAACTGCAGCCGAGTGGAAAGAGCTGCAGCGTGACACCGGCGTGATTTACATAATAGGGAGAGAAGGTTCAATATGGAACAATCAAAGACAAGAGTTTGGAGACACCTTCTAGTTTTAGCACCATCCCGAACAATAACCGATTGTTTGTATTGTTTGTGCAAAGTGCTACAGAGACGACGGCTCCAGAAGAGACTGACGTCGGGCCTCGTGGAGCCCAATTCAGATTTGGAGCAGAGCGAAGAGAGCGACACCATCTTACAAGCAGATGAAGAGGGCGAGGGGGAAGAGGAGAAGGCGGATGACGGAGAGCCGGTTCAAAATGGAGACTTACAAGCACAGGTGTGCTTATAAAATTAAATGTGTTATTTATTATGGATGGAAATTAAATGTGTGTTTGCTAATTTCCTACTCAGGGGAGGACAAAGAAAGTAATATGACTACTGATGCTGTCACAAGGATTTGATATTTCTTGCATCAATAGGGGGCAGTATATTAATATGAATGACCAGAAACTAGAGTCTATGCGGCATTTACAGTTGGAGGGGGGAAAAAAAAAAACCTTTGACAGTTTTTGCCTATTAAATTGTTTCTTATGCATTCGGAAATAGATTTACGTGCTGTTTTTTTTTTGTTTTCTGGAAAGTTAATGAGAAATTCCTCTCACGAATTTGAAAGATGTCCAAATGCAAGATAATGGTTTTTCACCCTGCGGTTAATTGATTGAAAGTCAGATGCCATAACTTGGCCTCCAGGGAACTACCACCTGCATTGTGAAATGGCTCGAGTGGGCTTCTAATTCCCTCAAGACCTTATGAAGATATGAAACAGCTCAGTAACCGGCTTCTGAAAAATGACACCATTCACATATTGCCGTGAATTTCTCCTGGTTTGTTGCCATAGCTGGAAGCCATGATCACAGTGCTGAGCACATCGGATGAGGTGGAGCAGCTGGTTCTCAGGAACACCGACCTGACGGACGAGCTTCTGCTCACTGTGGCGGACGCTCTGAAGAGCAGCTCGTCCGAGGTGGCTCTGCTCAACCTTAACCTCAACCTCATTGGCCCGTACGGGGCTCGCATTCTGCTGGATGTCCTGAAGGTCAAACCTCAGGTCAAAGGTTTACAGTAAGTGCTAACACCTGAAAAGACGGGGGAAACATAAAAAGAGGAAATAGGCAAGTTATGAAACCTAAATCTTATTTTGAGAATCGATTATTCCATCAATTAATCGGATAACATTTATTTTGCATTAAAATGTTATATTGTTGTTTATTTGAAAAATTTAAAAAAAGCTTAACACATAGAAATCAAATAATACTAACTGTTGAAAGGATTTTCACAACTTGAAGTGATACAATGAATACGATTAATCGAATATTGAGATAGTTGTCGATTCAATCGATTTTCTTGCTAACAACAACTTTCCCTTCTCTAGCTTGTTTGGAAACAAACTACGTGATGACGGCGCACTGATCCTCCTGAGCGGCATAGCCGAGCTACAGGAGCAAACATCGAAAGCCGCCGCCGCCGCTAACCTCACCACTGGCGAGAACTTGTTTTCACTTGTGGAACTGGACATTGGGGGAAACAACCTGAGCGGGGTGGGGCTGAAGGTTCTGGCATCCTACATGAGGCACCACTCGCACCTGCAGTATTTAGGTCTAGCTCAAACCGGCGAGCCGGATCTGGCGGCGTGGAAAGAACTTTTCAACAGTCTCAAAGGAAACGAGTGTCTGACTCACATCATTCTAGATGAGAATAACCTCGGCGACCCCGGGGTCAGGCTGCTGGCCGATGTGTTGAAATCCAACGGCAGTCTGCGGATGGTGGATCTGGATGGCAACGGCGTCACGGACGTGGGAGGAAACGACCTCATGGAGGCTTTGCTTTGCAGGGGCCACGTTCCCGTGAGGCATCTGAGTCTCGCCGAGAACAACATCAGCTCTGAGCTCATGCGGAGGATACGAGAAGAGGTGAAAGGCAAATTTAGGGATGAATAATACAAAAAAAAAAAATGTCGACGTATTTTCAGTTGATTGTTCTCTCGACTGTGAGAGAGAAAGATTCGCCATCAAAGCTTGTCAAGCCGGTGATTATCGCCTCGTCTCGACGGCGAGTCTGCTGAAATCAATCCTCCTTAGATTTGATCTGATGGTCTTTCTTCGCTGATAAAGATGTTCTCCGAGAATGACGGATAAATACAACGGGCACACCTGACGATAACATCTGTCCAAGTTGTTCTCATTTAAAAACTCCACGCAGCTGCTTTTTTAAAGTACTTTTTTTTTGCTTTGGGCGCAATGCGGCCTGACGTTTACCGCCCGGTTTGGCTGTCGATCTACGAGAATCTCAACAGGTCCATTTGTGCCCGACAAAGCGACGGGGCTGAGCTGTAATTCACATTCTCCTTTGATAGCGCCCCGTCTCTGTTACATATAAATACATCAGGATCACTGACCCCCATTGTCCGCCCACTCGTGTAATCTTTAGCTAGCTGGAAACAAATCCCGCTCGCTTGCTTTCCAGGTCCAACAAAACAAGGCCTACAGTGTGTAAAGGAATTTACAGATTTGCCAGAGAGTTTCACCTTCGAGACCTCGTAGGCTGCTGTGCCGCATCGTATTTGTTCCGTCACTGGCGTGAAAAATACATCAAGCTACGGTTTGATGAAAGAAATTAACCTTGAGATCTTGAATTCAGTCTGACTACCCCAGCTCAACAAGAACATATGGTTCTTTGGACCTCTTAAGCAATCCCACGCCAAGATAACTTCACAAGTTTCCCCGCAGGCTCGCTACTTAAATTAGCACCAAAGAGGGCCGAGACGGAGGACGTCAACAGAGGCCCGGTCGGTAGGTAACACAAATAGAACGGCAACATTTAGAAATGGAGTTGGTGTGTTTGAGGAAGGCCAGGTGGGAAAAGCGTACCTTCTGTCGGGTCCATTTCCAGTCGTCATCCGGTACGCTGTGCGGCAGATGCAACGAAGCCTGCAAAAGTATTCGGTTCAAGTTACGAGCGCTGCGTAATTAGAATTAACCGCGTGCGGCGCTTTGAAGGAACAAAAAAGGTTACATTTGAAGCCTTTATTGTGAGATTTGGATCAGTAAACAGGAACAAAATGCGAGGGTGGAAAAAAAGCTTGGCGCCGTATGAAATTTGGCTTTCCAGATGTGCGAGATGTAGCACTGCCTTGGGATCTCCACATAACAGATCCTGCTTTTCTATGCCCCGGCAATTTATAGACCAGCACAGGCGCAGCCAGCATCATGCACGGACAAAAGCCAAAACAGAACAAAAAATGATTGGTGTGTCATTCGCTTACGCCAACACAACCGTAAGTCAACGGATTGTGCTGACAATGCAAGATTCATTTAAGAGGATATATTTTCATTATGATGGCAAGAATCATCACATTGGTGAACAACCCTGAGGAACTGTGATGTCATTTTCAAGTGGCAAAATGGCCGCCTTCTAAGATGGCTGAAAATGTGTGAATTTTGCTGCATAGGTCAAATTCCACAAGCGCAATAATAATCAGAACACCGTCTTTAGATGTATAGAACTGATTACAGTATTGAAAAGTCAACATGGCTTCCCCTGTAAGCAGGCATACAAACGGTGCAGCGACACAAGCAACATGACAATATACCCATTGGCATATATTCTTTATCCTCACTTGACTGCATCCTTAACAAGAGTTCTCTGCAAGGCCTCGGTTGGTGCAGATGTGGAATTGAAAACCATATGCGATCTGAAACGGTGCCGAGCGTTAACGTTATCAAAAGGACATTTGATTAGCCGTTATATAAAATGAAAGAAATTAAATATATATATATAAATAAAAGAATATATATAAATAAGGCCCATCCCGGATTGAAGTCATAATAAAACCATTTGTGTCGAGTGCAAGCCGCATGGCCGCATACAGTACGTGACGCGGCATTGTGACGACTGTGAATGGATACTTGAGAATTGGCTCGGCTAACAATAGCCCCCGCTGCCGTTTGACATTTGGCAGCACGGCGGGCTTTTCAATATGGATTACTCATCAGCGGTTTGATCCTCCGTGCAAATGTCAGCGCAACAATGCTTCTGACTTGGCAGCAGTTTCCGTCTCCCCGCCGCTCCACGGGGGTGTGAACGCTTGACAATAATGACCTATGCTTTCCCATTTATTAGAAGGAAACATTATGACTACCACTTTCATAGTGGATAGAAATTACAAGCCTGACTCATATAGGCCCAGTGCAGGAAATGTGAGAATTGAGTCTCAGATGACTGATGGCTCCAACAGACCAACAAATGTTGGTTTTAGCGTGCAGCTTCACACCCAATACAAAAAGAGTGCTAATGAGCAAACATATCTTCATCACCATTCCAGACGTTCGGGAAACACGTCATCCAAATATGACTGCCGGCTCTACGGCTTGTTTTCAAATTACTTTGACAATCTCATCAAATAGTGTCATGGAGAATTTCACCCCGAAAAGATTAGTATTTATTTTAAGGTACATATTATGCTGTTAGAAATTTTGAAATGAGACATCATGAATTCAGGATGGGTGACTACTGATACCAGGTATCGGTACCGATACCAGCCTTATTTCGCGGTATCGAGCAATACCTGAATCGGCCGCCCTCTTGTGGCTATTTTACGAGCAGGAACTAAATTAGAAGTTTTTGGGGGAAAATTTTATTTATAAAAAAAATACTAGTGGTATCGGTACTTGGTATCAGTTCAAGTAACTAGTATCGGTCTAAAAAGTGCTATCAAATATCGCTATCATAAATAAATGAAATATTAGACTAATGTCACATTTCCATTTAGACGAATTTTTTTTCTGACTCCTAATCAGCGCTCGCTTCACCAGACTCAACAACAGTGCGTCATTAGCGACAGTTAATCAACCATTAAAAGCAGCTCAAATGTCCCATCTGGGTACAGCAGCGCTTTTAAGCAAAAGCCGCTATTAAATTAAGTCATGGTGGACTGATGTTAAATTTCCTGTTGTAACATACGTATGGAACGAGTAAACAGCACCGGGGGGCAGGCTCTTATTGGAGCCAGCTGTTTCGTGGCTGCGATGCAATCACATGGTCCCGATTCCCCGAGACAGACAAAAGACGGCGTGTTTAGAAGACCAGAGTTTCCATCAACAGCAGAACGGAACGGATTCTTCTTCTCTTAATTTCAGATATAGATGAAAAAAAAAAAAGTGCAGACCTCCACCTAAGTGGAAAAAAAAAACCCATCAGCACCAGTGTTGCCATAGTTACCATGGAAAAAACAAACTTAGTTACTCCACCGATTACTCGATTTTAAAAGTTACTTTCTGGATTTAATCATGAATTAGTGTGACGTGTGGGGAGAAAACAAAAAGAATGGCACTGGTATTGAATATCTGTTTAGATTTTCTCTCCCTGGAGAGTTTTGGGTTGCAAGTCAATGTTTTTTCGCTTGGGTTAGATGGAAGCCGGCCCCCGTGGGCCAACATGAAAGAGATGTCAAGGCGAGGACCACCGAGATGATACGCATGAGACCGCAACCCCCCTCTAACATTCACGGCAGGAAACACATGCAAAGTACATTTTGGAACCTGCTCGTCAAATAGGGACAAAATGAGTCCTGTTTTTGTGTTGTGCATTTGAGGTCAAGCCACGTTAAAGGAAGGAATAACTTTTCAATGTATGCCGAGCAGCTGCGAGGCTAATTGAGTGTTTCAGCGAAAGTAGTGCCGAACAAACTAAAAATAATGCTGTGGAAAAAATATCAATCGTAGAAGGCCATTTATTATGATGATGGCGTTCTTGAGCAAGGCATCGAACTCGCTGACCCCTTGAATGTTTATTTCAGGTGTACGGTCCCCCGGTTTGTGTGCCCGATTACGCTAACGCAATCCTGCTGCAGTAAAAAAAAAAAACTTTCAAAGAAAAATCAAGGATGAGCTGTCGGGAAGTGTTCCTAATATTCTACACATTTCTACTTTTCAAAAACAGATGTCAGTCTTTTGTTTTTCAAAATGACTGTGAACTGTTGCAACTTGCGGCTACAAAAATATTTGCAGAACAAAGCAATTTTTTTTTTTTTACATTAAAATGAATGGTAAGCGAAAATAAGCTATTCATTTTTTTTTTTTTTGGTATTGTATTGATTTCTACAGCTGGTGGGTTAAGTTGGATAAGTTCCAGGTACCAAATGCACAACCCGTCATTGTGTTCCAATGGAGTCAGCATTGAAGCCCCATGAAAGGAGCCACAAAATGAAAATACTACTTTCCAGTACCTCGTCCATCACAGGCCCGTAGAGTATCTTCTCTTGGGTCATGGGAGGCTCGGTCCGCCTTCCTGGATCACAATGGGTGCACGGCGAGGGGAGGGGCCGGGCCCTCGGCGGGATCCAGTTGCAGGCAGCTGAATCGACGCTCTGTTGGGTTTCCCCCTCGGACGCTGTCGCAGTAGGTCAATGAGGACTTTCTCCACGCGGAGGAATTTCACGCCGGCCTGCAACACGTCTCTGTCACCGCGGCGAGAACAGACGTGTTCTGGAAAGAAAGTTGCCATAAATAGACAGGTCATACGTTGACACCTCGTGATGTCACTTTTGAAATGGTGGTGCAAGATGAATATGACACATGCGGACCTGACCTCAAAGCGAGTGTTTATATACGTATTTGTCTGTCTGGTCGGTCGGGGGGTTACAAATGATGTGTCCGAGCCATGAGAAAAAGATTGTCGAGGCCATTACGTTCTAAGTGGCTTGCAATAAAAATGTACATAAAATCGCTCTTACCTTTAGTATCTTCTGTAATTTGTCCTTTCACCCACCAGAGAGCACCCAACTGATTTTTACTGCAATCAATATACTTTTTTTTTATTGACGATTAAGGTTATTATAGTTATCAAAATACTAAAACCAGAATTCTTTCTTTACATGACAAATACATTTTTCTCTTGAATTAGATTTGCCAAGTGACTCATTCGTATAAATTCACCGATGTAATCCATTTTCAAGGTCTTGTTTTAAGTATCAAGATGGACATTTTGGGGAAATTGTGGTTTTGTAGTGCAGGATGTAGAAGGTTTGTACAGAAAATACAGCCGCGGTCAGAATTGCTCTTAAGCTCGACCGCTAACATTGTTCAGTGAAAGCTAAAATAACATATGGCAAATGTAATAATATGCGTTGGGCTCTTTAGGTGGCTTTCTGTCACATTTTGAAACTATGGCTAGCTGATTGGAAGGAATATGCACAAAGGCTCCGTGAAAAAAAATAAAAATTAAATATTTTTGGAAGTAAAATTTTAGTAAACAACTTTTCATTTCTCCACTTTGCTTTTAATTGTCTTAAATAGCTATACACTCTCTGTCCTCCCTTGAAATAACATTTGGGAATCCCCTTTCTTACATCAACATCTTGTCCCAGGACAATTAGAATTTAATTTATACACCCACGTGTATTTTTAAAATGTCCTGCCACGTTGAAATGGCCCAAAGTCACTAATAAAGGACTTATTTCATTTAAACACTAATATTTAAGTTCTCTTTAACTTGATTGTTTAAGCGAGGGGGTTCTTTCATTGTCACGATCCCCTAAATCCTCTTCGAGACTTCCTGTAAAGCTCCACTCACGCATGCAAGAGGAGCCCGGCAAGCCCCCCCAGGAGCAGTTTGAGGGGGCTGCACACAGAGCTCGGGAGGAGGACACACCTTCAAGTCCCTGCTGCAGCTCCACAGCACGACAGAGGGAGGCATCCCCCCCCCCCCCCCCTACACACACATCCCTCCTTCTCTTCTCCCCCTCACTCACGCAAGAAACTTTCATTTTCGGGAAGTCTGCACGCTCACAACACACACACAGACGCGCGCAATGCCGGCGTGAATGGGATCTCGAGGATTTGGGAAGACTCGTGCAGGTGGAAGACAATGACAGACTGCGTTGAACTTGCAACCTTGAATCACTTTCTTATTTGAGAGAAAAAAAAAAAGAAAGAAAAAACTACATCGGTGCAACCCGGGGATGGAAAGAGCTCCTCATCCGGACAGGAGTGAAGCCCCCCAAGAAAGAATGAAGTAACCGCTATGGAGCCGGACAATGCCCCGCACTCCGAACTCAAAGGAGCCGGGGGGTGAGTCACCCTTTTTCTTTTGCATCTTAATTTCTGCTCGCATGAGATAAAACTAAACTAATGAACACATCGCCACCTCCATGAACTCATCTTAAACAACTGCATGGAGTGGAAAAAAGTTTTCATCGTCCCCTTTTGGCAGCTGAACTGTGATTTGGTGTTCAAAAAAAAGATGTATGAGAGGAGGAGAAAAGCCCTCCTCATCTCTCCTCCCACGCTAGTGCATCATCTTCTGTTTATTGGTTGCCCCCCCCCCCTCCCCGAAAAAGGGAGGAGAGATAGAGAGAAGAAAAAAAAGCAGTGTTGCATCATATGCACTCAGTAGTGTACACTACTGTACATGCAGTGTGAGCCGAGTGCACACCCACTTATCTTTTTTGTTTTAATATCTAAGAGAGAGAGAGGAGGAGGGGAGGATGGGGAGGGGGGGTGGGAGTCCTGAGTAATGTCAGTGGAGTGGTTTGACAGCAGCTCTCTGGGAAAAACCACAACCGTAATAACCTTCCTGTATTACAAGCGCCGTTAGCAAGCCACACACAACCACAATGTAATAGCTATCAAAAAAAAAAAAGAATATTGTGTAAAGCCAGCACTGCCATTATCACCTCCGTAAAACAGCATAGCAACTGTTGATAATCATAAAAGATGATGGAATGACTTCAGTATGAAACACGATGAATGTTTTGTACAATTTTTTTTTTTTTTTGTGTGTCCTAGGAGAGTCCTGATTCTTTGGACTATCCTCTGTTGTACCTGCTCATTCACCTTGGGCCAAAGTGAGTATTTCCTAAAAATATCTGTTTTGACCAAGGCGATGGAAAACGGAGCCACGGTGGATGGGTTGAAGTAAAATTTGATAGTTGGCTGCTTTTGGCAGACGTTTTTTTTGTCGCTTGTGGGAAGGAAGCCTGAGGCGGTCTGATTCCATCTTCAGTGAAGCTGTGAAAGTACATCAGGGAGCATTAGATAAAAGAACACATTTATTTGAATATTAACAATTAAAATGTGTGCTTTGTTGCAAAGATGTTTCTTCTCAGCTTCATGTATTTTTAACGTGGGGCTAATTCTCGACCCCCTTCCACCCTCCCTTCTTCCTTCTCCCAGGCCTACATTTATTTCTCCTCTGCTCAGTTCTGAATTTATTTTTGAAAGCAGCTTATCCCTTGCATTTTGTGGAGAGAAAACCCATGCATATTTGAGATCTTTATATAAGCCGGGAGTTTCGCCATCGCACGTACTGAGCGGATTAGCGTACGGTATCCAAGATGAGCTGATTGGCCCTGGATGATTTTCCGACCTCTTGAAGCTAAACACAGCGCCTTTGTTTGACAGCGCCACATCAGAGGCTGCACTTCTACAGTGGAGACTTTTTTTTTTTATGTCAGACCTATGAATACAGTACTGATTGATCCCTCAGCTTTGAAATTAAAATCAGATTTGGTTTGGTTAAGAAATAATAACATTATTAAACCCCCCGGGGTTTATATTGATGATATTTGAAATTCTTCCTTGATTTGAACATTGAGATGCTGGAAATGTAACTTTTATAGTTAAAAATGTTTTGTGGAGTTGCAGAATCATGTCGTATTCTGTGCACGCAACATAAACAAACAAAAGTTCACCCCCCCCACCCCCCTTTGTGATATTCCAGTGTAATGCTTGCGGTCGCTGACTTCTTCTCTGTATGTTTTGAAGACGTAGATATTCTACAGCAGCTGGGTCTTTCTGGGGAAAGGTCAGGCGGGTCAACATCTTGGAGCGCTCCATCAGTCCCGAATGGAATCATCCCCTTCAAGTCTGGAGTTATTCTCAACCCGAGGGCACGCATCCAGGTGCCTGTGCGTACCGTCATCCCGGCTTCCTTCACCATCGCCAATCTCTCCCTGATTCTCAGTCTCTCCGTCCACCGCATCAACAACGCCTTTCTTTTCTCCGTCGTGTCCAAGAGAGGGAAGGTCCGACTCGGTGTGCAGTTCACACCGGGTCAGCTTCTTGTTTACGCGGGCCACAGGAACACCGTCGCGTTCGACTATGACGTTCACGACGGCCGGTGGCACAGTCTGGCCTTGGAATTCCGAGGTCAGCGGGTGTCCCTGCACACCTCTTGTGGGAACAAAAGCCTTCATGGAGATTTTCAATCCAAAAAGAAGGAAAGGCTTACTCTGGAGGGCTGGTTTGTCCTCGGGAAAACGAACCACAACGCGGTGCCGTTTGAAGGCGCCATCTGCCAGTTCGATATCTACCCGTCGGCGGAGGCGGCTCGTCACTATTGTAATTACGTTAAGAAACACTGCAGAGAAGCCGACACGTATCGGCCTGTCTTCGCACCCCTGCTACCTCTAATTTTCATCCATCCAAACACAAGTCATTCAACAGCGCTGGCGTTATCCCCGGAACCTACTACCTCCTCAGCCGAGGGATCCGTTTTTGTCCCAAAAGATGATTTGCTAATTGGGAATGACACGTCCACGTCTTGGACTCCTGAACCCGTTGTTGCCGAAAGTCAAGTGGACTTTCCGGGGTTGGAGAAAACTACCGAAACTATGACCGCATCTCTCTGGACCAGTCCGACACCACCGACATGGGATTTACCTTTGCAAACCACAAAGCAAAGAGAGGGCCAAGGATTGGCGGATGTATCGACCTCTACGAGACTATCGGAGACTAAACTTCAGACCACAAGCGAATCCACACAAGCGTCCTCTTTGAGATCCGACTTTCTCCAGCAATTACCCACCGATGCACCTCCAAAAAATGATCCTCAAATAAGCATCGTGCAGGATGTCCAAACCATGCCAGTTATTCCTGTCACTCCTGCAGCCGGAGATGACTTCCAAACATTCGACCTGGGACCGACCCTCGTCTCACTTTTGGCAGGACCACCTGGACTTAAAGGAGAACCAGGGCCTCCGGTGAGTGCGTCGACGATAAGTCGGTTCTTTCCAACTTGCGTGTTCCTGGTACAGTTTTGTCAGCATAGTGTTTATTTTACAAACGATTATGATTAATTATACCATTTCATAACTCTTGGCTGCTGTACGCATATGGGCTAATCCCTAATGCGATTTTGGTTCTCATTTGTATGCAAGACCGAACTCGTGGCTTTATTCCTGCTGACGTGGATATCAAACATGTCTCTAGGGTTTTAGGTTTTGTAAACCTGGAATCTCTGTGTTGATAAATCCAAATTAGAATGTCCGCTTTCCCTGACTTTAGCTTATTGTTCTTACATCAAAACTTGTCAAACCAGGGCGAATCTGCATTTTAGCGATGCTAGAAATAGGCTGTTTTAGAAACAGCCTTAGCCTGTCTATTACCCCAGTGGCCAGTGCTGAAGTGTTACGATTCTTCTGACTGACTGCTCGACAAAACCCCGATATTAGAAGAAAAACTCAATTAACCAGTTCCAGTGAAAAACCCATACCAACCCTTGATTAATTTTTAGCTAGTTTAGCATACTGAAAACATTGCGACTTAGCATATGGAGTTTAGATTAAAGATTAAATACGAATATCTTTGCGACTGACCTAGCTTTGCAGCATTAGCATTTAGCTGCATCAGCATGTTTCCCCTTGACATTAATAAACTCAATGGAGTCTTGTTCACTGTCTTTCTACAAAACACAAAATGCTTACGCACATTTTCCATTGTCGAAGAGACCTTCCGTGCGTTAGCACATGTTTGACCCACGAAAAAAAAAAAAGGTTTGAAATAAATCTTTCCTTCTGTGGCGGTGAAGGAAACCGCAGCTCTACGAGCCACTCAGACTATTTAAATGAGAGTCGAACTTGCTGCCAATCACTTGGGTGGTGAAGGTCATCTTCCCGATGTTTCGCATGACTGCGTAACTCGCTGACGTCTGATTTTATGCCGTTTACACAGATTCCCATGGCAACTGTACAATTTGTCCCACAAAATTCTTGATGCAGTGTCTATTTCACAAGTTGTAAATTTGACAAAGAAAATAATGTACATGTGTTATGTCAAGGCTGAGTTTCAACTGTTCCACAGATTTTCTTTCCAGCGGTCTTACCGTAGTCGTACCGCTACACTTTATTTTTGGTATTTTTCATGTCCTATCATCTATAATCACAATCATGTCACGATAAGATTACCAAGCGAATATGTCTCCCAGTGAGTGACTAAAACAAAGAAATTCATTGATGATAACTGCCTTTGACATTGTAATCACAACAGCATCGGCTACTAATGGTTGTAGTCTGCTTCACAGTTCTGAGGTCTTGGGTTCCAATATGGACTACAGCCTTCTAGTTAACAAGTTCTACCCGATGTTTACGTGTATTATTATTATTATTTTTTTTTTTTACTATGGTCCAGGTCACCACTTTTTGCCCAAGCCAATTTGGGAAGATTTATTATTGTTATATATATTTTTTAGTTATTTATTATAATTCCTATTATATAATATTATTTGTATTATTTATTTACTGAAGTCTTCATTTACAATTCAATTTTTCTTAATTTATTGAAGTCTTTTTTCACAAATCACACGTACACGGGTTTTGGTTGAAATATTAAAAATTCCATAAAATCCCTCTTTTAAACGACACAACAAACCTTTCTGTTTTTTCTGCTAAGTGTATTTCATTGAGCACGACTTCCTGCTGTATTCTCCCGAGAACAAGCTTGTTCTTGTTATTGCTGGGGCCATAAGGAAAACTACCCAACACTGCTAACTTCTCAAGCAAGCTCATGTCCCTCAGATCCCTCATTAGTTTTGACCTTTGCGAGCCTTGCTAATCCATCCATCTATGAAATTGTTTAAAAGCTGGCCAATGGCCTTCATTAAAGCGCGTAGCCTCACAAATTCTATATGTCACAAGTGACTTTACTAGCTTGAGGAATATTGGCTTTGTAAGGGTCACTTGCACCCTTAATAAGACATTTTCTGGCCTGCCAGTATTTCACCCAGCTGCAGTTTTACCTTCTGGTCCTTAATAGCATTTAAATAACTGCTAATAGCTGATGTGACATTCATTAAATATCCGACACGAATGGACCTGCTGTTGCATTATTTTACGAGGACGTTTACAGAGTCATAAAGATGAATTTACAATGAATCTGACATCATTCTTTCCAGGGCTTTCAAGGACTTCCAGGATTGCCAGGAAAGCAAGGGAAGCGGGGTCCACGGGTGAGTGAAGGGAACACTTTATCACATTATCATATTATTTTGTTGCGAGCCGTTATGACTGTATATAGTAAAAACTGTTCAAATATTTTAAAAAGATAAATCTTAGAAAATGCTAGCACTATCTTTTTTTTTTTTTTATAAGTGAAGACAATTTGGAATTTTAGAAATGAAACATGAAGTCGATGCACAATTTGATGTCGCGGGCCGTATCTGGCCCCCGGACCTGGAGTTTGACACCATGTGGCGTGGTCTCCATTTGTCTGTAGTATGCACTTCCGACATTGCGGAAGGATCTTCAAGGACAAATTCATTACATTGTGGTGTGTGCGTGTATCACTTCCATGTGATGTCCGGGCATACCGAGCGATTTCCCATGTCAAGGTCAAGTTGATCAATGAAGAACATTGTGTTTCAGCGTGGAATTTGAAAGGAGTGTTGATGCAAGAAATGTATTGTTGTGGTTTGAGTCAAGATGCGGAGCCACACATGGCATCCAGAATCTGACATGGGCAGCAGCTGTCTAACTAACAAACAGAATGGCAAACAAGTGCAAGACTTTTAAGTCCTACTTGTAGTGTTGAGTGCGGGGGTGTATGAACTCCACCTGCCCATGAAACTATCTTCTGTGGTGGGAGCTCAGTGGAGCCCAATCCCTTTCAATAACAGAGAGTCTTTGTCTCCATCATATTAAAAGTATTTTAAGACCCCGTCTGGAGATCAGCAGGTCTTTGCAGTTGCAACTACTCAGAGGTTCATTCATCAGGTCGTGACGATTTGGTGTAGATGTGTTTTAATGCCAGAAGAAAACAGGTGTGAGTGTGTCTGTTGTGCACTAATGGTCCATAAAAAAAACAACACGTCGTTACCTGCAGGGACGTCTGTCCAACGGCAAGCTTGGCGTTTTGTCATCAGGAAAGCCCGGCTGCTCCTATCTCCGTTTCTCTTATCTGCCAATGATGATTTCCATACGTTGTAATCTGGAGCATAAAAAAAAGGGGAATTTACTGAAACAGAAAAGAAGAAGAAAATCTGTGGATGAGCTTCTGTTAAGTGTCTCCATATGTCCAGCGCCTGCAAAGGGGAAGAAGGGTTTGGGCTTTTTTTTTTTGAGTGGGGGGAAAAGAGGCAAGGCAGGAGGGTTCTTTTGGAGTTCTTTGACTTCTCCCCCACAAGCTGACAAAGTTAGATAAAAAACAGAGATGTGGAAAGGATCACCCAGGTGGAATCTGAGCCTTTTCTTTTACCTCCAGCGCGGAGCGAGTCGCAAACGTTCGAATAAGTCAAAGAACGGGCAGAAGATACAGAGGCTTCCTGTTGGGATATATTTGAATGAGAAAGATTTTGCCTGGTCAGCGATTTTCGAACACTAGGGATCCCTTATGGTGCTTTATTTTTCCAAAAGGCCCCCCTCTTTGTAGTTTGCATCAATTTACGATCCCATCAACGATAAAAATGTATTTTCATTTCTGCCCACCTGGTTTGACTCGCTTTCGTCAAAACATTTGGATTTGCTCAAAGAATTACAACCGACCGGGTTTTAAATCACGTCTATACTTTGCCACTGGAGGAGGGGGGGGGGGGGTGTATATGAAGTGATGGATGAGTGGTCTTCACATCACGGGACCCCCGTTTAACCAGTGGAAAAGTGCAGGGGGAAGGAAAATAACCGATATTACGACAGGAGAGACATGAGGGAGACATATGAGGGCTCGCAGAACACCCGGACGTAAACTCGAGGACCCGGTGGCCGTGCCTCGGACCCCAGACAGCCGCCGGTAAAAGGAAGAATATTCTACACGTGTTAGCAGTCGTATAGTGGAACTTTAAGGGCCATACTGGGATAGTGGACGACTTGTGATTTATTCTAAATATTTTTCCCATAGGAAATAATGGAAACAATAATAGAAATAGGCAGTGGTCTTCATAAAAGCTTTATTAACTGTACAGGTAACGTATTATGGCAATTGGAAAAAAAAAAAACGCTTTTGAGAGTTCGATTTTTCTCACAATGTGTTAAATGTTGTAAATGTATCAACTTATAAAAGTATAGTTGCTATCTTTTCAGGGTCCTGTTGGCCCACATGGAAACCCGGGTTTATCCGGACCACCTGGAAGGAAGGTATGGCATTGATAAGTCTATGACTTTGTCTGACACATTTGTGGTCATTGTGGGGGGACAGCTTGTTGACAATCAATCCAAGATCAGAAAACACTCCAACCCAAATTGCAGGGGACTCAAACTTCTACCCTGGGGAACCTCAGTTCAGCAATTATTAGCGACTCTTATGCATATTGTCACAAAATATTGATTTTATATTCCTCAAGCTGATGACTCCCCCCTTTCGATTGCTATGTCTGCCCGTTTAGCCGGCTAACGAATTCTATACTCATAGGTAGACCAAAATGACATAAAACCGACAATCGATGACCAACTGATGACTTCCTAACTTTACATGACAAAATCAGTCTTGAATTAATTTGAAAATGTGCAAAACAAAGCCCTTCATCATTTTCTGTCACGCTCTTTGCATATGTGAAACAAAAAGATGCTTTTGTTAAGCGTAAGATGTATTTATTGAGTACATATTGAGTCCACTTACTCTCACTGGGGTCAAATCTTCCAGACTGAAAAAGTCTCTTCAAAAGCCTCTTGTTCCCTTTCGGGAGAAGCGAGCAATTTCAAGTCCGGCCAGACTAATTTACAATTGCTTGACATCAGCATGTGTTCCATCTTTGAGCTTGCAAAGAATAATATGTCAAGATGATGTCACTTACGTATGTGATACTTTCCTGGAATGAGAGGTGTTTTTATGTCAGGTAAAATGTATTAAACCGCGGCGGTTTTCCACCGCATATGCCACCGTGGTCATCAACGCATGCCATCACGTCATAACTCAAGCAGCAAAACGTAGATTGTGAGGTTTGTTTCGAGTCTCTTATCTGATCTGGCTGTAATGATGATAAATTGCGACAAAACCAAGTTCGCTCACTCACTACTGTGAACTGTCTGACCGTTGTATTCGACACCAAGACGAAAATTGAGATGAAGGAGGGTATAATTGAAAGAAGTCACCAGATTTTATGATGAAATCTTTACATGATCGATTGGGAATTAAACAAAAACAGGCTAAGATGCATGAACAGTATGTTTCTCTTGGCTGGAGGTTTGCTCCTCGCATTTTTAAACAATCCACCTGGATGGAGAAAATTCCCACCAACGTCTCATGGCCATATCTTGGCTAACTTGTTCCAACTTCGATCGGGCTGCTCTGATTAAAGACGTATTCCAAGCCAGCGATGTTCGTTTTTTTTTTTCCCAACGGATCTCTCGCAGTAAAAATGCGCACGCTGACCCAGAATCCACCGAGTGGTCCCACTGCCCGAAAAGGGAGAAGAATGTTCCGCAGTCACTCCTCGGTGTAAACCGAGTTACTGGAGGGCATAAATGGCCCGCGAGATTGTGTAAATACACGAAGCGACAAGAAGGATGATCTCATTACTTGCCGATAGTGCGAACGTAAACAAAGTGTCTCGGGGGGCCCTACGACTGAGTGAGTGAGCGCTTTGACTCGAAAACAAATCAATGCTTCTGTTCCAGGGAGAAAAAGGTGATCCTGGTCTGTCTCTTGGTCAAGCCCCGGAAGGAGAAAAAGTACGTAACGCCTCCGTGATCCATCCGTCCATTCTATACAGCGTTATCCGAGTCGCAGATAGCTGAGCTAATTCACTCTGGGCATGAGTTCAGGGAGACATTCTTTATCCTCTGCAAAGAGCGACAGATATTACTGCCGCTGACTAAGAACGTGTGACCCACATTTGTTTTTACAGGGAGAGCCTGGTGTCAAAGGTCACGCTGGACCGCCTGGCCAGTGTGGGCGAAAGGTAGGACCCATCTGTTCCTTCTCACAATCTGTTTATGTTTGCACGTGAACTTGAGTCGAGCAGGAAGGCATCTGTAATATGTTACAGGCCCATATGTGCCATATTTTGTCTTTTAAGCAGACATCGGAATATCGAGTCTCCTCCTCCTTCCTACCCTGATCTGGAATGACTATTTGAGAGCCAAAAAGGGGATGTTAGTCCGTTGCCTGGAAAGCTACGCAGGCATCCAGCAGGACACCTGTGTTCTGGATTCACTGTAGTTTGGACATCTGCAAGTCAGATTCCAAGCTCGCAGAGTGAAGCTCGTGTTATGGACGCTCGAGTGACAATAGCACCCGTTCAATTAAAAAATTCTCAGTCTATTTTTTTTCGTGTTTAGCCCCGTCGCGTCAACAGCGATAATGACGAGAAGTCAAGTCTTCCTGCTCAAGACCTTGTGCTTTGCATTTCGGCCTTGGCCCTAAACTTTGGTATTTTCTGGAATCGCACAGCCAGAGTGATTTCCAAGGCGAACCGCTCCCACAGGTTATCCGTCGAGTTGTTTCCCAAACGGACAGCAAAGGAAGTTGTAAACGCGGACACCTGCTCTCAAGCACTTGCATATTTGCGGTCCTCTTTGCTCAATACGCATCGAAGCAGTGTCAATTTTACGAGATAACCAGATATTTAATTTTTTTTTAAAAAAGTCACTCCACATACGCATTGCCAAATCACATTAGTCTCGTTTAGCTATCTAAATTACCCGCAGATTCAATACAGTGGTCAACCCAAAATTCTTTGCCTTGAAACTCCACGAGTCCGAAGGTATTTGGCTCCAAGTGGAATATTAGGCCTCCAAATATTATATATTTAAGACTTTCCACAGATGTTTTTGATGTAGATTCTTCGAAACAGCAAAAACAAAAAAAAAAAGGCCCGAAATATTTGACATTCATCTGGCAGTATCGGCTTTTCCTCCGAGGAACCCACCCTTAAATTTACTTACTAGTGGAGCAAGAGTATATCTCATGAGATCTACAGTAAAAGGCAAAATGTTTGCTTTCATGTGGCGTTATAGTTTCTTAACTGATAAGAGTCAAGTTGCAAGAAAGCAGCAGAAATTCCTTATCAATAAACTAAAAGGTCAGGTGAGCAAAAAAAGATCACATGACAGGAATCATACAAGTATGTATCGAAATGTGTTATGCAAGCAAATAATGCCGACTGTGAAAAAAATATATATCTTCTTTCCTCATGAGTCATAGAACATGTAGTCATGGGAAAACGCTGATCTACTTCCTGATGATTTATGGTAATCTCTGGCTGGGCGTCGCCTTGACAGTCTGGCTCAAATTCGGACACATCTGGGTTAAACCTTTTCACATGTGTTTGTTCATACTGCAACTCGAAATGGCAAATTTTAAAGCTCTGAAGTGAAAGAGATGCAATCACCTTGGCTCAACTCAAGACCATCAGGCACCTCTTTGTGCACAACTGCACTTCACTAACTCCTTTACAAATCATCTGGGTCATATTCCAGCACCCGGGAGCCAGAAACAAAAAAAAAAAAAATCAAGCTGACTCAGCGCTTTTGATTCAAACGTCGCAAAAAAAAATCCATCGCCTGCCTCTCATATGGTTTATTTTCCATCCTCCTCCATATGCTAATTAGGCTTGGATACAATAAGCCGGTCCATCCATTTTCTATTATGTTTAATGTTTTGCCGATTATGATTTTTATTATTTTTGTATCTCTTTGGTCAGCTGGCTGTCCCAGTGCCAGAGAAAGCCCCTCAGTCTCTTCGGAGAATGTGAAGGTTGCCAAGGAGACGGTCAAGGAGCGACACTCGAGTAGAGTTTTCGCAGTTGTGGGCTGCTGTGACTTTTCTTTCTCTTGCCAAGCTATGACGATTTTTCGACCACTGGAAAAGAAGCTCTTACGCGTTCTTGGTGGTGAAATAACACACAAGTGTAATTTGCTGAGTAGTGAGAACTTTACCGAGCGGGAATTCGTTCTTGGGAAATATTTTTTCCATGGAAAATATTTTTAATGTCTGCCGGACAAACCGTGTTGTTGTGGCTTTGTTGTGTGGTTGTTAAAAGGACAAACAAAGCTCTTTTTTAGACTTCCTATTCTATGTAGACTAAAGTCTGCTGAGTAATCTGGATTGTGGTTATTTGGCCGTCTTTCCGTCTTCCCTTGATTTTTGGGCCACTTATTGCTAATTCGAAACACATTGCAAAAAAAAAAAACCCATGCCTGTCAAATCCTTGATTGTGAATTAGAATAAAGATGGTGAAGGGTTTGGATAGTCGCTAATCTTTTTTTTTTTTTTTTTGGCTGTCAAGAGGGTTACTTGAGACGAGCATTATCATCATTTCAGTTTTTGATGATTTGTTAGGAATGAGCTCACTTATTTGGAATAGACGTCATCTTAATGGTGTCTTGAAGCAAATGATAGCAAAGTAGACGGCACTACTGTTGAATCGGTGTAAAGAAGAACATGACATCAGCTTTTTGGTCCAGAATCCAAAACTGAATCGGAATTTTTATAAGTGGCCAAACATCGGTAAACAATTTTGTCGTGATTAAAAATTTCAATGATACGAAATGATTTGTCTCATTCTGGTTCTCCTCAATGCGGAAATGTTGGAATGGTTTGACTGTTAAAAATTCAACGATTCTTCAACGATTTTTGGACCTTTCTGGTATTAAGTTTGAATTGATCATGACAAGAACCTTTTTTGTTTCCAAGGCAGTCCGAGCTCTAGACTGGCTGACTGAGCCAAGTTTTAGTCATATCAGTGCATATTTTATTGTCAGACCTCTGCTCAATTTATCAGGAATTAGCAACATGAGGGAATTCCAAAGAGCATAGGTCACGCACGTATCGTTGGACTCAATTTCTCACCAAATTCTAACTGGTTGTTTTTTGGTCGACAGGGACAAAGAGGTCATCCTGGTCCTGCTGGTCTGCCTGGGGAACCTGTGAGTATTTCTTTTAACATCTGAACTGATCGCAATGTGCGCTAACGTTTGTTTTTGTAGCTTTTGTGGGCGGAGCATATGCAAATAGTTTCATTTTGCATCATGAACAACCCAAAAAATGGCGTCAGCACCAAGAACACAAGGTGGCGCCAGCATCGAATAAGAAACATTTTTGAAATGTCAGAAAGAAAAATTAGAAGATTATCATTAAGGATAACTCATAGCGACATCCGATAATCTGGAATCGGGATGTCTTATCGAGTATTTATAGTTACAAAACAGGATGCGAGTGGGGGATATTAACCTCGAAACATCCGCTATCGGTTGTTCAGGAATCTTGGCGGAAAAGAGAGACGTCGCTGGCAAGCGCACAAGTGGGCTAACAGCTTTGGACACTCCAGGATATTTACTGCACTCCCACACTCCCAAATCTTTTGCGCGCTCCTTGCAAATTAACTTTGGATGCACATTTCTTTCTTTTATTTATTTATTATTGCATGTGTTCTGTAGGTTTTACAGTTTACATGCTAGTTCTCAAATTTAACCTTGATGTTGTGCATGAGTTAAAATCTCTTTTTAAGAGGAAACCAGCCTTGACAAATGGCGTATTTTTGTGTAATATAAATTCGAAATGGCTTTTTCGACTCTACCGACTACCAATTATAACATTCCTTCGTTTTATTGCAGCTTCTTTAACAATGAACGGTGGTCGTCCCACAAATGCGTTTATTGTTTTTAAAAATATAATAAATTAGCATTTTGCTTGTTTTATTGGACCAATTTATTTTGTTCTCGCTCCACTTGTGGTCTTTTAATAAGAAAGTGTTTAGAACTTAGTAGTAAACCGTAATCTTTGGAATTTACAAACCGGCTGCATTTGTTTTTGAGAATTAGGCTAATTTATGATGTATATTTATACTCAGGTTTGAACGTATCAGAGTAACATTGAAAATGATGTCATCACAAAGAAATACAAATAAATCATGCACAGGAGGAAGATACAAAAACATCGCTTTGCTTCTCATACTTTATATCATCAGTGTCTATCATCTCCGAATTTCGAAAATGTGACAAAAGCATCACCTAATATCCACTACCCTCCATAACTGACCACAAAACTAGCTCAAAGGAATATCTAAGTCTTTAAATTGCAATACACAGAAGCATAAAACCGGCGCTTGTTATTTGATGTGCATTTCTCACTGGCAAATGTCAAAATATCGTGCAGTAGCTCTTCAAGTGTGTCGCCGCACGCTTGCCGTCAGCGACACTCGCTCGACTAAACAACATGACTTTGATGATTCTATTTGCGTGTTTACCCATAACCGCCGTATTTCTTTTGTTTTTAAAAGACAGTTTTTTTTTTTCCCATCCTATTACTGCCTCCAACTCAAAACACATGTGCATTGCCAAACTTGTACCTCTTTTGCGCTGATCTGTGTTTCGTTGCTTCTCTCCAAAGGGCAAACGGGGAGCAGACGGAAGTCCCGGGGTCAAAGGTTATCCTGGCAGGCAGGTGCAGTAAATCTAGTCTTGCAGGGTTGGTTGAGCAGGGCCACACACACAGAAACACACGAGGGAAATCATCAATGTCGATTTAAATGACAGGAAATTTGAGATTTTTAATTTGAATTCAGATTAAATGCACTTTGAATTTAAGATTTTAATTTTTTTTTAAATTTGAAGTTAAATTGCCTGCATGTTGGTCTTTATATTGGGTTTTCTTTTTTAATGTAATCATTATTATTGTTTTTATTTATATATTTTTTCTTTCATAATATCATCATAAAACAACCATCCCAAAACTGGTAGGGGGACATCTCAAATCACATGACCAAAATAGAAATAATGGAGATAAAAAGTGATTTGCTTCCCATGTGAAAAATGAACACACATAACGGAATTTTTTTTTTTGGCATGAGCGAATGCCAGAAAAAGCAAAATGACTCAGAAGTAGCTGAGATGCCCATCTGTCTAATGAAGAATTTGAAAATCCAGACTGAGCCAAAAGTCAAAGATGTTTAACTGCGTCTCGCCTGTTCAACTTTACTTAACCTCTAAACCAGACGAGCGTTTCTCCCATCTGTATGTTTAACGTATCTCGGAGTTCACGCGTGGGTCTCGCCGTTTGCCTCCCGAAGAGCACTTATGATGTCAAAAGTCTTGACGCCTACGGGCGCTTGCTTACCCTGCGCTGATGGATGAGCTTTTAGCACCCCCTACCACGCGCAGGCTGGGAAGTGTCCACGTCTCGCACACGGGCGGATGAACTTTATCGTCGCCTCGCTTCCTTCGCTGGCATGGAGTCGAACGAGAACGCTGCTGAACGTCGGCCAAAATACTCAAAACAATTTCATCAAGCTGCTTGATGTATCCCAAAGGAATGCTGTGGATTTACAGTCTGCCACATCTGTAAGATATTTTTATGTGACCAATACAGGTCACATGCACTTTATGTCTGTCTATAAGTACTTGAGGTCATAACATGCCAGAGAAAGTGTCATAGCTTCTCCGCGTTTGACACATTTATGACAAAACTGTCAGAAACAGCCCATTCCCTAAAGACCAATCACGAATGCGTGTTACAGTAGCAGCTTTGACCAAGTGTCTTTTTAGCGAACCATCCAGTCAACCATGATGAATTTACCACCAAGTACAAGTTGTAATGTTTCCCCATTACTCAGGCCCTTTGTTTGAAAAAAGTTTTTTTGTTTATATGGACAAAGTATGTATCCGTGTGAGTTCACAGGATAAGACACACAAAGACTAGATTTATTTGGGAGAAACATAAATGATGAAAATTTGAAAGATTTCTCGCTAAAAATGCTGACATACGCAGAAATATCGCTTCGGCAAATTCTAAAGATGTCTGGTCGAATACTTTTCATTTGTTGTTATTTGATGATCAATGTTCCTGATTGCAACCGCAAACACACATTCTTTACTTTTTTTTTTTTATACTTTCAGGGTTTACCTGGGCCGATAGGTAATGTGGGACCAAAGGGAGTCGAGGTGAGTTAGATTTCACCATCAATTATATTAGATGAACATAATTATGTGGAACTGCATAATACCAGTATGTTTAAAAATTAAATAAAGTTGTCTGGAGTGCATGATTGATGCTCTTAAAAAAAATGCTAAGATTTTAGCATTTAGCCTCGAGGTACGTTCAACCGTATTTGCAAGTATGCTTGAACATTTTTGCAAATACATTCAAACATACTTGCCAGTCCAAATGTTTACTCAACATTGGCAGTTCCATGCTTTCAACATTTTTAAACACATTGCATGATTACGGGAGGACGAATTTGAATCTGAAAGTTCTTGAGTCTTCAATTTTACCCCAAGAATTACCTCCGTAATGAATTTCTTGAATCTGATTTTAAACTCTCAATTTCAGATTTGGCATCGAATTTATCATGTGAGATTCTTGTAATATTTGTTTCTCCTCTGAGCAGGTTTGGGAAAAAAGGTCTTCCGAGATACTTGATGCGAGGGTATGTGCCCTTGGACTACATCGTGGAAGCCAGCACCATGCAGTCCATGGGCATATACACTGGCCTCAAGACCTGGCACCTCTTGAACATCGTTCGAAATTCACAGCTAATATTTTCCGAGATGTGTCACCTTACTTGGATGCATATTGGCTCCCTTCATCCACCTTCGTCTGTTAATCTCTTTAGGGGCACATCGGCACCCCCGGGCTCTTTGGCCTTCCTGGTCCTGATGGCGAGAGAGTGAGTGTCAGTGGTGTTGCTCTAAATGAGCCAAGTGATTAAATTCACACATTTCTAATTCATTAAATTGTTCCGACGGTGGAAATTAGCACAGTCCCTGGTGGAAAATAAGATTGAGTGTGATCTAACAGTACGCATAGAAGATTGACACAGTGCTTAAATATGAAAATAAAAAAACAACTTACAAATGCTGAAATTCAATTGCCGATTTAAATTAAAATTTTGTATTTCTAAATGATTAAATGCATTGTAACGAAAAATTCAATACAACTGAACTGTACTGGATTTAAAAAAAGAAAAGCTGACGCCTAGCATATGCGCACTTAGAATGTGAAATTACGTGATTCTCTCATTCACCACTAGAGGGAGCCCATTTTTTCTCAATTGTTTGTTTGGTTGGTTGTTTTTCAGGGAATTCCAGGTGTTCATGGGAAGAAGGGCGAGATGGGTAGGCCGGTAAAGTTTTCTCTCAACACACTTTTCATTATCCCCATTTACAGACCCTCATTTTTCGTAAAACCCTATATTTAAGCTTCTCAACATCCCGTCAAGACAATAAGCGTCGCTCTCAACAAGAGACTGAGAATATGAATATCATTTCGTTTTGAAATTGAAGTTCAAACGTGCTTTTCCTGTAGTTTTAAGATACTTCGGGAAAGGCAGCACGCCGTGCTTGGTTTTCATTAGCATGCTTTGCTAATACAAAATGTCAGTTGTGGTTTTGGCCCTTCGACACAACGAGCCACACACCCGTCAATGGCGCCTGGAAGTCAGCCTTCCATCCGCGAGGTCTTACATGGAAAACGGTGATACCGCTCATGAACGCTCGTGTCAACGTGATGGGTCCCAGCGGACGAGTTAGGTCGTACGTTTCGACATGAACAAGACGGCCAAAACCAGGCCTCATCGAAGCCTTGTCATGAGTTATTTCTTTCTCAGTGAGCTCATTGGCTTTGCGTAACGCACTTCGTTTTGTTTTTTTCCGAGTCAGCAGAAATGAATGGCCTGCAAGTAAGAGACAAGCGTTTACATTTATACAGTAGACGTGCCATTCTGAAACAATCAGAGTTGTTTTACGCTCCAATCTCTGTGAGAAATTAAATTAATGTACAAATAATCAACTGGCTGACGTTTCTTAGACGAATCCTCTTCCAGAAAAAAAAAAAAAAAACACAAAAAAAAGTCTCGCCAATTTGTTAAAGACTCGCATGTGTTTCTGATCAAACCAAGACATTTATTGGCATTTCTGGAGAGAGGCAACATTTTCCACATTTCCTGTGGGCTTCATGTTGCACCAATTACTGCTTATTGCTTTATCCGCGACAGCCAAATGTTCCACATCAGATGCACAAAGAAAATCGGTAGGAGTATCTTTTGAATCGAACCTCAGTCAGCAAATAGAACACAAGAGGGATTTTTTTGTCATCATTCTCATCTTCCACAGACGTGTGGGATGTTTTCCTGTGATGAGCGTGTTGACCTTGGCACGGTGACAAGCATGCGTCAACTTTTTGTTCCATCATCTTCATGATGGAATCAACAGCACCAGCCGCAATTAAAAAAAAATAGCTGAAGTCAGCATTTTATGGGTTCACCGTGCAAGCAGCTTGATTCGACCATGTGGGCAAGTCCTGGGGGGCTTCTGACTCTTGTGGAATTTCCTGCCAGTCTGTCAGAAATGAAGCATGGGGAGCGCATCTGATCGGATCTGCTGAGATCGCAGTTGCAAACGACTTAACACTTAACGGGCAATTGAATGAAAGCATAACCGTAAGACTGTGAAAAAACAGAATCGCTTACATAACTACTTCATCTGTCTGCTTAGGGATTTCCTGGCAACTTTGGAGAAAGAGGACCCCCTGGTCCTGATGGCAACCCTGTAAGTACATGATGACTGTATGATGAAATATAAATACCGCACCATTTACTACGGCCCTGAATAAACTGCACCAGTTATGCTTGTCGTCATGAATTGGACATTTGAGGCAAAACGATAGGTCTATCGTACCAAAGAGCCTGGATGTGAATTGTTATGGTCAACGGACTGATGTTCCAACCCAAAAAAACCTGGGTTGAGGCCACTACTACCAAGTTCCATGATGGGTCATACCTGGAACCCAATTCCTTTTGCAAATTCAGTCTCATGTAATGTCAAAACCTCTCCCGTTCATCCCGTGGAAGGTAGCGTGGTAAATTTCAGTTCTCAGGATCGACTGCCATAGTCTGACCTCTGAGATCTGCCCTCAGGCCTGATTTCCTGTCTGGTGTAGGAAGTGAGTCACATTTGGCTGCTTTCATCTCCTGTTGTCCCTTTGGAGAACGAGAAGTGACAGGAAGGCTACGCTGGGTTACTTGTTATCCACGCTGGCCGTAAAGCGTGGAGAGGATGTGGACATGGCATGCGGCCGCCGGGTTCATAACCTGGACAACAGAAGTCTCTGTGTGTTGAGCGCCAAGTGCTCAGTCAGCGGGCTCAACTGAAACTAAAAACCTGCACAGGATTAACTTGCGTATTTTAGGGTCTAATTTCTTCCCTCCCTTTTCTCTCAAAGGGTGACCTTGGAGCTCCTGGCCCACATGGAGTTCCAGGTCTTCTTGTAAGTATTGCAACTGGACAATCAGGCAATTCAACAATTGACCTCATGATCTTTCTTTTGTGTGCATAAGGGTGAGATGGGTCCCGCTGGCATGATGGGGTTACCAGGAGCTCCGGGACTCAAGGTAAACACTCTAACCAGTCTCCATGGTGATATGAAAAGAGCAGACTTTGGCCTGTTATTTCTTAGGCATTTGTCGTTTTGCTTCCAAGGGAGTGCCAGGAAACATCGGTGAACCTGGACTGAAAGGTGATAAGGTGATCTGCACATGTATTTCTCAGTCTATTTGTCCTCAAAAATCATTAGACCAACCTGGTCTGCCTAAGTCAGCTTCTTGATAATTTACCCACATTATTTGGTGTCGTGGATAATACTTGGTTCTCGTGATAGAGGATTGTCCTGAAAGGAAACTACAACCGTCTTCCTCTCCAACAATAAATATTTTTAGGATGTATAAGATTCGGAATAAAACCAAGCTTCAGCTATCGTACTTGACAATGTTTTTTAGAAGGCGTTTGACATTTTTGATGACTTGCGCAGAGTTTCGTGTTGTACCGCTATTGCTTCACAGCCACAAAATGATCATGTGGTATCTGAATGGTGGTTGAAAGTAGTTTATAATTTATGGAATGCAATATATACCGTATTTGGCAGTGATGGATTATGTGAGTAGCGGTGAGACATTTCTTGATGCGGTACTTGTGGCAAGTTGTCGTTTAAGGTCACTTTGAGTTGATTGACAGCCTTTGGCAAGCACGAAAGTTCCCCTTGGATATTTTGGCAGGCTGTCAAAAAACATAAGCTGTCTAATCACGCGTGAAACAGCCTTAAAACCCTTTAGTCTTAATCAAATCCCGTATTTATCTTGAGTTGGATTACGAATACAAAACTTATGTTGTACTGGCATTTTTTTAATTGTTACTGTTGTGTGTGTCATGTATGAATCGCATCTCAGGGGGATGATGGTTTGCCAGGAGAACCGGGAGATGCGGGCTTTAAAGGGGACAAGGTAAGTTTGTCCAGTGCAACCTCAACTAAGTTCTTAGTTTGAGTCACTAGATTTTTTTCCTATTTTGACAGGGCATACAGGGGTCACCTGGTATACCAGGACCATCTGGAAATCCAGGACCACAGGTGAATTCCTTAGTTTGGTAACACCCTCTACAAAGTCTGAAATAGAATAGTGCTGGCACATTTGCTGTTACTTTAGTGATCATCATACTTTTTAGGGTCAATCTGGTGATAAAGGTCCAGATGGTTCAGCCGGCCCTCCTGGCCTAGAGGTATGAAATCACGTTTCATCATGTTTTCAACAACATCATGGGATAAAATCATGACTGGCAGTATAATAATGTAGATTTTGCTTCACGGGGTTCATTCCAGGGTTTCCCTGGTGACATCGGACCACCGGGTCAAAACGGCCCAGAAGGACCAAAGGTCGGTAGTGTGTAAATATAAAGAGATTGAGTCTCAAATGTGGCTTGAATTGATTTTCAGTGTTGCCATTTCCAGGGGAGGCAAGGCACACGAGGGTTTCCCGGTCCACAAGGAACATCTGGACTCAATGTGAGACACCCATTCTGTTGATCAACAATCGATGATTGGGTCTTCCACTCAGTTTTGATACTTGATTCTCAATAGGGTGATGAGGGGCCCATCGGGCCGGCTGGGCCAACAGGAATTAAGGTGAGCGCTGACTGGATAAAACCCATTTTGATATTAGTTATCCTTTTAGGGATTGGCTAATTCCTGATCAAGATAACATGAAAACACAACACAAAACTGACCCAATCTTATAATGCAAAGTACCGTCCTTATAGTTTCCAGATTGTTCAACATTTTGTTGAAGCAAATAGAATTGTCCAAGATTCCGAGGTCTGTATTTAGATACTAGATTTGAATTTATTTTTCCACTCATCGTCACTTTGAACTGGACATATGTTGAGTGTTTCTCATTCCCCAACACATTCTCTGTGTCACTTTGACTTTGTGTTCAGGGCAGGCTGGGGAGGCAAGGATTCTCTGGACTTACGGGCCTGGACGGACTCAAGGTCAGAAGGACAGAACGCACACAAACAGAACAAACAGTTTTCTTTTGCTATAACGTCTCACGATCATAAATCAAATGGTAATTGTCCTTTAACATACTCACAAATGAGACGTATTTTATTCACTGTAGGGTGAGACCGGGATAAGCGGAGAGGTCGGGAATCTCGGCGAGAGGGTAAGAAATGCTTTTCTCCTTGTGAATCGCAAGTTTCTTTTTGTTTAGTGATAAAGTGCGTTCTTTTCTTATTCCGGCAGGGTTTGCCTGGCTTCATCGGGACTGCCGGGGCGATGGGCCTTGAGGGAGAAATGGTTTGCTTGTTTTTTTTATTCATCACACATTTTGATAGCCAATGTTGACTTTGACCCGTTTGCTGTTAGAGAGTCTTAAAAATTAAAATCTTTGCTCGAAAGTGGTAAAACCTCTGAAAAGATAGTAATGTCTGTCTTAAAGTTGTAATTATGACTTGGCCTTCCGCAGGGGGATCGAGGGAAAACAGGCACTCCCGGACTTCCAGGGGAATCGGGGTCAATAGTAAGTCTGCAGTCAGTCTCTTGTCCCGAGGGTATCTTAGACGAGATGATGAGGATGTTCATCCAGAGAGACAGTTGTGCCACTTTAATACAGACGTCTAACTAATGTTGTAAGGCATTGATGTCAAACTCAAGGCCCGGGGGCCAGATACGGCCCGCCACATCTTTTTATGTGTCCCGCAAAGACAAATTGTGCATCAACTTGTGTCAAAACTAAAATTACAAATAGTCTTTACTTAAAAAATAGAGCTATTGCTGGCAATTTTTATTACCATTCATCTTTTTGAACAGTTTTTACTCGTCCCTTAAAACTATGACTACGACTTTGACGCCACTGTTGTAAGGGAATCACTGCAGTTCCGTTTCTTCGTTCAGGGTCACACTGGACTACCTGGAGAGACAGGCCCTCCTGGGGCGGAAGGAATGCCAGTAAGTCAATCCAGCTTGATCCTCAAACCCACTGATGGGTTCAAAGATTTAAGAAGTGGTGCACGTTATGTGATTTTTGAGAATTTGATCTTAGCTCAGATTGGGGTTCACCCAGAACTGGTTTTCAGCCAATTTGAGTATTTACAGTCCTTTGTATTGGGGTTTTTAGGGACCTATTGGCCTCAGGGGATCACGTGGCACCAGAGGACCCAAAGGCATTGAGGTAAGGCTTCAAAATACATTTCTGTTATGTTTGCAGATGAAATCCAAATTTTTCGTATAATCAGATATCTGCATTTTTTTGGACATTATGTGCCAGCCACAACATATTTGTGAATCTCTATCAGTGATTCACATGTGGGGTGGCAAAGAGGGAAGCGGTTTATTGACTTCGCCATAATCCAACGGATCTAATGAGATGCCGCACAGCGAGACGGGCGGGGTGGACCCAATGAACAATTGAACACGAGCGTGTATAATGAAGCCATTTCATTTGGTAAATTAGTTTAACAATCTTCCCCCTGATATCACAAATGTAATATCTGATAACTATAATAGATGAAAATTACATCCAGCCCTTGGAAAATAGAATTAAAACAGCCATCTCTTTAATACGCTGCCTGATGAAAATCCTCATTAACAGTTTAAATACTGCGAGAGATTTTCCAGCCATTTCAAAAGCTTTGAGAAAGGGAATTTGAGGAGGCCAACGGTTATCTGTATCCACTTAGACCTCCGTACAGGTTTTTAGCTCGGAGGCATCTACGGGCCGCGACTTTTTCGTAGTTTCCTGGAACGAATCAGATTGAACTTCAGAGGTGCCAGTGTACAAGTAATCCCCATCACGGAAAGACGGCGTTATCCGTATACTGCATGACCGCAGTGTTCATTCGAGTGTCTCCAATGTGGGATAAATTGTAATAAATAAAAATAGAGACTGTCTCCCCGGCCCGACTTGTTTAAAATGAAGATAAATTGCTTTGATTCAATGACTTCATCTTTGAAACCACATCAGTCAGGGAACGTGAAAGTCCTAATTTTCCTCACAATGTGTGAACGAGAGCTTTTTTTTCTTTTCTTAAGGGTCCAAGGGGTCCAGATGGTGTCATAGGGGAAGAAGGCGGTGCTGGGCTAAAGGTGAGGACCTTAAAAATGATCAGATGTTCCTAAAATGTTCTCTCATGTCACTTCAAATGTTTGTTTCTGATGCGATAATTTTCAAAATCTATTTGGGGAATGAAGCTCTCTAATTGGACATATGGAAAAGTTTGGGCAATCATCTTGTCGATAAAGACAAAGTAATCATAAATAGCTTTATTCATCAGTTTTCTTTCTTTGTTAGTGATTATTTTTAACATCTGAAAAACTTTATTCCGGGGAAGCTCTTTGTTGAGGGAATAAAATGCAAGTTGTGAGTTAGAACTTGGCTGTCGACCGACGTTTAACTGTGGGGGATTTTTGGGAATCTCACTCGAGTTTATTCTTTGCAGGGCCCGGATGGCCCGCCAGGAAAGACAGGCCTCCCAGGGGATGAGGTAAATGAAAATAAAAAAGTATATTTGTTTAAGAAAATACAAGTTTGCTTTTTGTACATGTCATGACTCATTGGCTATTTTTGAGCCTAAGTTATGCAAAATAAATGTCAACAATTTGCTAACTAGCTGTATCTAAAACAATTATTGTGTTGCAGGGAAAGCTTGGCGAGCCTGGTGAAACTGGGCCAAATGGTTTTCCAGTAAGTGACAATTTTGACCTTTTTTTTTGTTTTTGTTTAATTTGTTAATCATATGGTATTGTATTTTAGGGGGTACAAGGGCATTCTGGCCCTCCAGGGGACAAAGGACTTCCTGGAGATGCAGTGAGTTATATTTTCCCAAATTACCACCAGTCCTTTTTTTTCCCTTCATTAAAAAGAATTGTAAAGCGTCAAATCATGACCAATCATAGGCTAAAAAAAAAAAAAACATTTAACTTGTGAGTTTACTTATATTAATAATGTCATGGATTGTTTGAGATAGAAACAAAAACTATTTCTAAAACACAGCTGCAACTTTCTGCCCGACTTAAAATTTTGAACTGAACATATTGTGATTGAAAAAAAAACAAAAACAAAAAAAACTGAGCAGAATATTTCTTTTCTTCCACCTGAGTTACATTAGACTGGTGAGATGATGATTCACACCATCCTATACCTGGAGAGGCAACTTTACTGTTGGCCAGACTGCGTTGCCATAGCAACAGCCTCGTCTCTATCGCTTCCAAAGCCTCCGGTGCATGTTTCAGAAAGCACTTTCCATTGCAGATTAATATGGCTCCTCAAGCCCACATTTGCACACATTCATTTCCCTCCTTTGCTGTCACTTTGAAGGGTTGTCAAACGCTCAGAATCATTATCTACCTTTATGTGTAGGGAGCAGCCGGGCCTCCGGGAACGGGCGGGCCGACGGGGGAGATGGGACCCTTGGTGAGTGTGTTCACACAACCGGCTTGGGAACAACAGAAAGTGCTGATGATTGGTCTGTGTATCTATTCAGGGTCCGCCAGGGAAATCCGGCCATGGAGGACTGTCTGGTGAGCCTGGAGATAAGGTATAGGCCACTGTATTAGGTACACCTACGTAGTATGACATTTTATTCTAATGAATGTAATTTATGAGTGTAATAATGCTCAGAGTGGTATTAAAATAAGAAATATGTTATTGCGGATGTAGTTTGTAGCGAATACAAAGTTATTATTTTTATGAAGTTGTTTTTTTTTTATTCCCAGGGTGACATTGGCCCATCTGGCAACATAGGAGAGCAAGGCCTGATTGGCCAGAGAGTGAGTATCATCTATATTACAGAGTAAAAATATGTAAGTAACTTATTACAATGATTAATATTTTGCCTCTAAGGGTGAGCAAGGCATCGATGGTGAGGCTGGATCTAATGGACCTGATGGAGTTAAGGTAAAGGGAATAATGGAACATACAACAGTAACTTCAACCTCTGTTTATGTTGATCTAAATGTTAACTAAACACTTTCAGCAAGAATTCATTCAGTCCAAGAAATATGTAAAAGAGAACCGAATGAACCCAATTCCAGTTGAATCTTACCGCTAGCTTACTGTCATTAAAAGTGAGACAGACGTACAGTATGCGCGAGTTCTTGGAAAGGCACTGTGGCAGAAACACACAATGAGACTCATTTAAAAGCTATCGTGGCTGGAAAGTATTGCAAAAAAAAAAAAATGGAACACTACGGAGGATTATACAACTAAAAGATTGCCAAATGACACCAAGTCAAACAAATAGAATTAAGAGATTCATTTTTGGCTCGGCGTTGGACAGTACACACAACATATTTTTGTCAAGCGAGTGAGTGTACATGAAATCATCTGTGTAGCTTTTGGATGTAAAACTGCAGCTCACCGGGGGGATTTGCAGCATTAGCTGTTCACTGTTGGGAGGAATAAAAGCCGCTTCTTGTATCACTTCATTCTTCCATTCTGGTCAAAGATAAATGGAAAGTCAGCAAGTTTTGTCCTTTTGCAGTCATGTGTATCTCCATCAAATCTTCCAGAAGGTATTAAAAGACTATTAAGTAGGTGTCACAAAAAAAAAAAGCAGCTACAATATCACTCTGTATAGTCTTCTCAACGTAACTCCTTCACAAACTAACAAACATATATCAACCAACCAACTTCTTTTCTGTTTTATTACATTTCGATTTGTGAAAATAAGTTGAAAAAATATATATAACCAGGGGACTTTCACGCCCTGTGTGTGTTAAAGCGATTTCTTGTCATGACTGTATGTACGTTCTCATCTGCTCTGCTTGTTTGTTTTGTTATTATCAAGCATGACTATCCTCCTGGGTCCCATAAATCGATTATAAATTCTTCCATTTATACAATGATCTCTTTTCAGGGTGAGAAAGGAGATGCCGGCGCAGAGGGCGCCAAGGGAGACAAGGGTGAATTAGGACAGAAAGGAGAGGACGGACCCAGCGGGCCTCCCGGACTGTCGGGGGTGAGAGTAAGTATCGATTGGATTGGCTTGATCAAATAAAACGTCTTGTTTTTTGTCCACTTAAAATCATTCTACTTTTAAAAGGGTCAAGAGGGTAAACCGGGAACAATTGGCGAGAGTGGAAAAGCAGGAGGCAAGGTTTGTCCAGCCGTCACCTTCCCCATTTAAGTCAATTTACTGTCCCCGTAGGAGTGATTGGACACTTCTAAATAAAGAGGTTCAGCTCTGCCATTGGAAATTGCAGTTTGACATACCCGCTTATTGACCGCCTCTCGCCAGGGGACCAAAGGACACCAAGGTTACCTGGGTGTAAGCGGGCCAATGGGCGAGCAGGGAGCGCCAGGATTCGTTGGACTGAAGGGAGCGAGAGGGACCATAGGCCCAGTGGTAAAACATCTGTTAGCTTTTAAAACCTCCATTGGACTGACAGACTTAATTGGATTTTGGTAAAGGTGGCCTAAATGTGGATTTATTTCCCCAGGGTGCTCCTGGAAGAATGGGCCAGATGGGAGAGCCGGGAATACCGGGCTATGAGGTGTGGAATGATAGCATTTTCAGAAGAAATCCCCTCCAGTAAGGTGATAAAACAATCACCCCAAGAGTAGGATTTTGTTAGATTTCTATTAGTGCCACTGAGAAAAAAAACATTGTTCTGCTTTGTGAACGTCACAGTGAGGATGAAAAGATTCCAGGTCTTCAGTTTGTGACCATACAGAATGAAATAATCCATTGGACTGTTATGGTCTCCACTTACAGTTTTGCAGAGTATCGAAAGATTTAAGGACTGAAATCTAAAGACAATGGAGAATATTTTTGGATACAGTGCAGGATTATACACGGGAAAATTAGCATGAAACATTAGCATATCACAGCAGCACATAATCTACACAAATTGCATACTGAGCAAAATGAAACATAATTACAATGTTATTAATTATCTCATTGGCATTTTTAAAACCGTCAAATGGTATGTTTAAAGATGAGATGTCATTTTTTATCGTAGTTAAACTTTCATGACCTTTTGGAAAAACTAATTTCAGATTTTTAGGCTCCGCAGACTAAATAGTGTGTTTATAATAAAGAATAAATGAGATGTAATCTGATCCAGACAGTGTAAAATAGAACTAGATTAACTATTTTTAGGGTACCCATTAAAATGATCACCCCAGAAAATTACATCGAAAAAAATATTCACCCTAGTGCGATAATCATGCTGTGTAATCAGCATTGCTAGGTGATTTAGAATTTTATGGGAGTAAAAGCAAATTTTTTGTGATTATATTTTTTTCACTCATTGATTTTATGGAGTAAATGAAGCAAAGGTTTAGCTTCCTCCGAGTAATGGAGTGCGCCTCTCGTTGTAGGGTCACAAAGGACTGCAAGGCTCACAAGGACCACCAGGACCAAAAGGTGAAAAGGTACATTGGGACAAGATTTGTTCCGCACCCATTTCACTTTCCAACTGTTGTTGGTTCTCGATGATTGGGGCACATCTAATTCACTTTGTGCCGTTTCACTCTGCAATCAGCCGAGTAACTGGACTCTTTTAGTCACGATTGAAAGAATACAAACATTTCTGTTTGTTTATTGGATAGGATGTGGCACAACACAATAAATCAGATTAAAAAAAAAAATTTATTGTTTTGCAGGGGAGGGGGGGTTGGAGCCATCTGGACGTCCATTGTTTGTTGTATTGTTAGAAAATAATAGCAATTCTTGTTTACTAATCAAAATCATTCTACCACATCGATGAACTGATTCAACTTCCAAACTAAAACATGTAATTGATTTGATACAAACATACATATGATTTGAGAGGTTTCCATAGCCTTTCACCATTGGTCATTATTTTTTTTATTTTTTTTTTTTAATCCTGTTCTAGTCATTTTATGAATAATTTCATTTGACACATGCCGAACACATGACTGATAAAATTCTTTACGCGTCTGTTATTGTGTAATCCGTGTAATAAAGTCATTTTATCACTTTGAAAGGATGAAACCACCTGTCCTATGAAATGGACAACGTTTACGGCATTCTTTGAAAGAAATGGTTAGCCTTCAGGGGTAAATCTTGATTTCTTTCTGTTTTGCTTTTCAGGGTGGACACGGGGAGGACAGCAAGATAGAAGGCCCCCCTGGTCGCCAAGGTGACAGAGTGAGTTCCTATTGTGAAAAGTTCCTCTTGGGAGAGAGATGAGGCGAGCTGAAAACGTCACACAATCCCGTCGTTGAGGACGGTTTGTACAAAGGGATACGTTTTTGAGGCAATGAATTATTTAGTGTCTGCGGTTTGTTTGGGGGAGTAGGTGAGGCCGTATCAGTTTTACGTTCTCTCGCTGGGGGGGCGGGGGGATGCTTTGCTCACCGTGCCACATTTAAAATTGTTTTTATCTCTATGTGCAGGGTCCTCCCGGTAACAGAGGTGAAAGAGGAGAAGCCGGTGACCCCGGACACGTTGTAAGTGAATTTAAAACAACTTCATTCCCTACTTGTGTTTCTTGGCAGTTATAGAGCCAACGGTTTGAAGAAAAGTTCTTCGTAACGTAATGTACAAAATGACATTTTGCAGGGTCCAGTAGGCGTTAATGGAGAGAGAGGTAAAGTTGGTGCCCAAGGACTTCCTGTAAGTACCCCATTGGTTTGATTTAAAGCCACACTGAGCTTTGACGTTACTTTTTCAAACCGTAATGGTCATTTCAGGGACACCCTGGGCCCAGAGGAGAACAAGGAGCGAAAGGATCCAAAGGTGAACAAGTAAGGACTTATCTCAAAGTAATGCTGACGAGTGAAGGCGGTGTGTTGCTCGATTTGAAAAATCTAACATGCACTCATGTTTGTGTTATGGAACATTAACTCTCTGTACTCCAGGGTCAGAAAGGAAAGTCTGGACTGAGAGGAACATCTGGGACCAAAGGACCACCGGTGAGTTAAATGCATGTACATCCAACGTTATCGTCAAGTTCGGCTACAATCTGTTCTGTGACGTTGGTCAAAATGGGATTCAGTTCTCTTTGAGATCTTTTGGATTTGGAATCATTCGTTACACAGCAAAAACTGGCAATGCTTATTTCTTAAAACTTGACTCACATATGGAACGCTCTTCCTTTTTACAAGTAAGAAGAACATTGTAGCTAACCAGCCAGCAGCTAGCATGATCAGCTAACGTAGCCATCCTTAATGTAGAATCATTCAGTTCTCTTAAACACTACAGTACTCAAACTCACAAAACGGTTACAGATCATACACATTTTAGTTAAAGAAAGCCAAAAGGAATGTGGGACAAAAAGAAGTAGAAACTTGGCAAAATAAAAGCAGTAACAGCTAAGCAAGTCTTATCAGAAACTAAAATGTCACCTATCCAGCCATCATTTCTGACTAACACTTGCGCCACAAAAGTAGTTCTTTGAGTATTTATTGTTTTTGTCAAGGGTCCCGAGGGGCCCCCTGGCCAACGAGGTGTTACAGGAAGGGAGGGTCTAGAGGGACTTCATGGAATGGATGGATGGCCTGGTACAGATGGAAGCAAAGGCACCAAGGTCAGAAGTGCTGCTTGATTAATAACTCCGATTAGGGGGACACCATTTTTATATTTACATTCAGGGGGAGCAGGGAGAAGATGGACAGTTGGGCCTCACGGGGAAACCTGGGGCACAGGGTCAAAGTGGTGAGACGGGTCTCCCTGGATCTCAAGGTTCTTTTGGATCAAAAGTAAGACATATTTTATTGGCTAAAGAATGAAATATCTCTCGGATGGTACCGGTGCGTTTGAGAACCTTTGAGACGCATTTACGGTATGTTTTTATGGCCTTCAGGGTGAAAGGGGTCTCTCGGGCCAAACTGGACCGGCAGGAATGAGGGGGACCCTCGGCAGTGTGGGATTGATGGGAAACCAGGGAGCGAAGGGCTCAAAAGGGCAACCAGTGAGCAGAAATACCATATTTAGCATGAAAGCTTATTTTGAAATAATTGTACAACCCATCCTGTACTATTTTAGGGGGACTTTGGTGAACGAGGGTTTGCAGGGGTCCTAGGTCTTCCTGGACCAAAGGTAGGATTCCCCCAAGAGCCAAACATTGTTTTGATATTTTGATAGATTACTAGTCTCTCTCTAGGGACCCCAAGGAGACATGGGCCCTGCTGGGATACAGGGCCCAAAAGGACCAAGGGGACTGATGGTAAATAAATCTGGATATTCTTTCCAATTTTAACCCAGAACACAACTCTGTGTGGTATTACCATACGTATCGTAATTTAACAACGACTACCGTACGATATAACCCTGTATCGTTGATATCGTTATTTTGATGATAGCTCTGATGGCTCAGGTCTGGAGCCATCGGTTGAGGACCACTGCTCTAAATCTCTCAAACCTGTCCTTGCTTTCCAGGGTACAGACGGAGCTCTGGGCCCCGTTGGCATCATCGGCCCCAGCGGCCATCCTGTACGTATCTCTAGAACACATTTCGCCTGACAGTTTTATGGTCCTTGGAGTGACCCCCCCTGCTTTCTCTCTTGTCAGGGACTACAAGGTGACAAAGGAAGTCAGGGGGACGTGGTGCGTGACAAACTTTTGACAAATTTCTTTCTGTCTGAGCTGTGAGTGCTGGATTGCATGCCGAGTGTGGAGGCTACGCTATACCGGTCTCTAAAGCCCTTTGGCACTTTCTTATGAAATGCGACAATGAAATTCTTGAGCTCATAACCAATCCATTTAAGAGCGGCATTGATATGCTTTATGTATTGTCCACACCTAAAAGTGCAGTCATGATGAGAAGGGAGAAATAGCTCAGAACTGCTTTGTAAAAAAGGTATTATTTCTAATTGTGTTTTTCTGGAATTGTCTGCCTTGAAGTATTGATCTATTTCATCTTTGACAGGGCTTACCAGGACCAAGGGTAAGTAATAATAAATCTTCTCAGTGCTCGTCAAAGTATGCCCAGAATACACATGAATATTTGAAAGCCTAATGTGTTAATGGGATTTTTCAGGGATCTCCTGGTCCACGTGGTCCACCGGGACCTCCAGTAAGTTCACTTTACATACATAACTTATTGGATGTTATGCAATTCATTAATACGCCACAATTTTGTTTTCCTTAGGGCCGCACCAGTTCTACTTTTCCTCTTGTATGTAGATTTTTTTTTTTAGAATGGCAAATTCAGAATATGTTCCAAACTATCTATGATGGTTTGATGTCTCGGTTTTATTTTTGCAGACAAACGAGGCACTCGGCGCTTCTTTTCAAGTCTTCATTGATTCGCATGCACCACTAAGACCACAGGTGAGTTCTGACTGAAACAAAGCCTGAGAGGTTTTTAAAAATTGACATTTAAGAATCACATAGCATTTACATTCAATTTGAACTAATCCATTGGAAACCATTTAAATCCCAACCGTTTTCCAAATACATGAACCGAAACTGAAAAGTCCAAATAACAAATGCTGTGGTCTGTTTGAAGCTGAACTACCACAATGTGGACCTTCCCATGCTGGACCAGGGAACAGAGATCTTCAGGACTTTGGAGCATCTCAACGCTCTCATCCAAAGTCTGAAGAACCCACTGGGGCAGCGCAACAATCCAGCCCGCATCTGCCGAGACCTCCACAACTGTGAGCAAAGGATGTATGACGGTAGGGTCACAAATACCTGGACAGATGGTCTCGCTGGTGCAGTTTTTTTTCTTCCCCCGATCTTCATAGTCTCCTGCTGCTTTTCCAGGCACATACTGGATCGACCCAAATCTGGGCTGTGATGCTGACACTATCGAGGTCACATGCAACTTCACTGCTGGAGGACAGACTTGCTTGAAACCTGTCACCGTCTCCAAGGTTGGTTCAATAAATGCGGACCTACACGTCAATACATGAGCAGTTGTTTTTTTTCCTGGCTCAAACTGATGCAGTTGCACAATATGGGAATCCAATCAAGAAATTTGCTGATTTACCTTCCAGGTGGAGATGGGGGTCGGTCGCATCCAGATGAACTTCATCCATCTTTTGAGTAGCGAGGCTGTGCAACACATTACGGTCCATTGCCTCAACACGCCGGTTTGGGCAGCGGGACCTTCATTGCAATACTACGGCCGGGCCGTGAGCTTTAAGACCTGGACGGGGGAGAAGATCCGAGCGGGCGATCTTCTGGAACCGCTTGTACTTAGAGACGACTGCTGGGTATGTGCACCTGTTCAATTCAAACATCAAAGTCAAAATCATTTTTGATTGTGCGGTTGCGTTCATCGTTAACTTCCAATGCAGTTCTGACACATTTCTGCAAAGCCGCATTTTTAGATCAGACAGAATGTGAAGATGCGCTTTTCATTGGACCGTGACAAAATCTATTTTTTGACACACTTCCCAGATCAAGGACGGCCGCTGGCGTCAGACCCACTTTGTGTTTCAGACTCAGGAGCCAAATTTACTCCCCATAGTGGAAGTATCCAACTTACCGACCACAGAACCCGGATCACGTTATCACCTCGAGGTTGGACCTGTTTGCTTCTTATAAAGCTCAGTAAAAAGGGGGGAACCCTCCTGAGTGGGGTGACCTGACGGACAGTTGTGGACTGCAAGGTACCCCGATTACTCTCCAGAAATTATGCTTGGACTGCAGGAACATTTAAGACTTCTGGCACTGATCCGCCTTTGGAATAAAATGGACTATGTTTCCTCTCCAGTGACTTGCTACCAAGCTTTGAATTGCCAGGATGGAAGGAAAGACCAAGAACATTTCATTGTTTTGGTTCTGGTTGTACAGAAATAATGACGATACATTTATAAATGCGCTAATGTATTATTTATAACTGTATGTACTGTATATTGTAATATAAAGTGCAATAGATGTTACGGTGTGCATCATATCAGTCATTCAGATATTTTCACACGGGCACGTGTGAAGATACTACCTCGTACGGCACAGCTACTCTGGCTGGCCACAACATTAGGGACACTTGCAGACTCTAATGAGTTGATGAAAATTCAGCTTTCAGTAGAGCACACTCCGATGAATCAATCAAAACCTAATAAAAACAGAATTTGTTTTTGTAAAGGCAAATAATGTTACATAGTAAATCAAAATGCATACACTTAATTCTTGTCTCATAAAATGAATTATAGGATAAAATACATCAAACCACACTCGGATATAGATTGTGTAATTGGTTGATTAAATTGAATTACAATTAGAAAACACATTAAAAATAGATAATGGGTTATTTCACGTTAGAGTATGCAAGTGTACCTAACCTGGTGCTGCAACTGCTCTGTACTCCACAGGAATACTTCACAAAATATGCAAGCTGGCCACATTTTGTTCAATAAATTTTTATTTTGTAAAGCTACAGTTATCATTTCTATATTTTGCACCAATCAAAATGTTCTTTTGAATTTGGAATAACTCAGCTATTTACACTTGTGAAGGAAACAAAACGCAGAAGTAGGCTTACTTTCTTATCTCTTAATTATACAATGAAGTTTTAACGTGGGCACATAGCATGGCGACCGCCATCAATGGGAAGGTTGACTCCGGTAATGAAAGTAGCTGCGTCCGATGCCAGGAAGGCGATGCTGTGGGCCACTTCGTCCACTTCGCCCGGTCGGCCAAGTGCGTGAGTCTGTTTACACTTTTCTAGGAACTGAAAGGAGAAACAAAAGACCGGAACAACTGAGATTTTTTGTTTTTTTTGAATTTTGCATTTAATTACGATTTTTTTTAAGTCATTGTTTCCTTCTCTCAAAGATCATATGTACTGTAAATGTACTCAACTTCCCAAGTTAAATGCAACTGAACTGTAGCGATTCCTTCATGTACCACTAGAAGGCACTCACAAGTCCAGATAAATTCCTTACAATTCTTCATTTCTGATTTATCGTAAATAATGGAAAGTGAATTAGTGTAAAATTACATTAAGCACCATATCATGAAACAAAATCAAACAATTAATTTAACATGATTTCTCAGGAGGAATTTTGGAAAGATGGACAAAAATTGAATTTAGATTTATTTTTGTCATGTTCAGTATGACTGTAGGCCATTTGTGCTTTTATAAACATGCTGCTGTCTTTACCTTAGCATACTGCTCTTCATCCAGTCCTGCCCTCTTGTGCACTTCTGTGACAATCACACCAGGACTGTGGTATTAAAACACACATGCTAGTTTAAAAAGCGTCCCCTGCAACAATTTGAACGTGGTCATTGAACGTACCACACCGAGTTGACTCGAACTTGCTTCGACGCCAGTTCTGAAATCAAAAAGACTTTGGTAATTGCCCTTTTTTGTGTGCATGGAGGGGAGCATTGTTAGATAAAACTGCTGACTCACCCAGCGCGACACAGCGAGTGAATTGATCAATGGCTGACTTGGACATACAATAGGCCAGGACGCCAGGGAACTACAATGACAATAGACTTGCAAAGATTGTACCAGAACGTTTATCCCTGGCATTTGAACAAGGGTGTGAAGACTTTTTAGATCCACTATAAAACCTTTTTTTAAACATGTTGTATACCTTGAGTAGTACAAGTATGATGAGCATACATCATTATTTCATTCCCTGAGATCATAAAGATGTCGATTTTACGTACCGATCTCTGTCCATTGACGCTGGATACGTTGACGATGGAGCCTTTGGTCTTGACCAGGTGAGGCACGCAGAGTTGGGTCATCTGGTACACAGATCTAGAAAGCAAATATCACCGACTACAGTGTGTACAGCGTGAGTGTGTTTTCACGGCGATACCCACCTGACGTTGATGTTCATAACTCTGTCGTACGTCGCCAAGTCCGACGTTTCGATGCCGCCCATGGCCAGGATGCCGGCGCTGTTCACCAAGACGTCCAGTCGGCCGAAGCGCGCGATGACGTCATCCACCGTCCTCTTCACCGCGTCCTCGTCCGTCAGGTCGCCAGGTAAAAGTAAGGGCTGCGCAAAATATGAGTCGCTAGCTACGTTTCGAGAATTTCATAACCGGCAAACATCAATACCTCAGTTCCTCCACCACACTCGGCACACTCCTTGGCTACTTTCTTCAGACTCTCCACATTTCTGCCATTGAGAGCCAGAACAGCTCCAAGTTTAGCAAACAGGACGGCCGTACCTGCGCCGATACCTGAGCTGGCACCGGTGATCAGGGTCACTTTTCCCTTCAGGGAAGACACCTGAAACAAACATAACACAGTTGTATTCATGAGAATATGAGAGTATTTAATTCAGTGTCCCTAAAATCAGCAACTACGAAGAAGAGTTGAGATGTCTCAATGAAGAATCAGTCTGTCGGCTTTATACTGGCCCAGAATGTGCATTTGAATTAAAATGAGTTTGTAACTAATTGATAAAATCAAAATAAATATAAAAAGATTTAAGCTTCTAATGAAACCATTTGAGAATTCTGTTTTTTTTAAATAATTAATAAAAACAGAAAAACACATTACAAACGCAATAGTATAGTAATAAAAGAAAGTTTATATCATTTTAAATGTGAGTGACAATCCTCGTATTATGAAGTTCGGTGTCATATCTATTTAGACCTGTTTGTTCTATTCTATTCTACTTTAGAATAAACTCTGTGGCCCGTTAATACAAGAAGCAACAGACACAAAGAGTAACTTACTTTGTATGCATCGTCTGAGGCCATTTGAGAATTCAGTCAGATAAATTCAACTTGTATTGTACACGACGTAGTCTTACTTCATCCACAAGCAGAGCGACGAACACTTTTCCGGGTGGTGCTCAGGCTCGACCTGTGATTGGTTTAAATCCAGTGACGTAATCAATTGTCCAAATTTGACTTCTCATCAAATGCTGCACATTGTATATACTAAATAGATGATATTAATGATGAAAAACATCATCATTAAAAATAGGTGATTAATAAAATGTAAAAAACACATCATTGGGACATTTTTAAAGGCTCACCTGAGGCATTTTTGGCTTGAACTTGCGACGTGGCCTGGAGAAATTTTAATTATGTTCGAGTGATAGACAAACAAACACAAATCGGTGGTTTCTTTTTTTATTTCATTTTAATACCAAACTATCGAAGATTTTGCATGATGGCAGACATCAGACACAGCACTAGCACGCACTTTATGATAGGGATGGACCAGAATGGATGGCAACATTAAGTATATTGTCTTTTGCTCATTTATCCCATATGCTTTGAGTTCTAATAAAAATCCTTGGATTTGCATAATTGCATGGTGTTATTATTATGATTATTATGACTATGATGATTATTATACTGTTAAGGTCTTCCTGGACGATGGAGACAGTAGCCCCCATCGACGGAGAGGTTGATTCCGGTGATGAAACTTGCAGCATCTGATGCCAGGAAGGCGATGCAGCGTGCCACCTCGTCCACTTCGCCCACTCGGCCAAGTGCGTGACGGTGCTTGCACGCTTCATAAAACTGGGAAAAAAAAAATATAGAGTGAAACCCCTGACAATGTGACACAGGTTGGCCCATCCATGTGTTTCAACCCTTAGTGGCAATGTCTTTACCTTCACAGTCTCCTCATCATCCATTCCTGCGCTCTTGAACACCTCTGTGACGATCACACCAGGGCTTCAAAAATAAAACAAACGCTGATTTAAAAAAATGTCCCCTTCAACTATTTGGATGTGGTTATTGAACGTACCAAACAGAGTTGACTCGAACTTGGTTTGGAGCCAGTTCTGAATATAAAAGAATATCGAGTCAAATATTATTATAATTATTTTTTTTTTGGGTGCATTAGAAGAAGATCACCGTTAGATAACAGTACAGACTCACCCACAGCAAGACAGCAAGTGAAATGGTTAATGGCAGACTTGGACATGCAATAAGCCAGAGCACTATCCGACTGTAATGAAAACAAACAGTTTTCAAGAAGAAGTGACCAAAAGTAAGATCAAATTGAAATATTGAACAAATTTGGGATCCTAGTTTGTGATGCGTTACAGATTCCCAGCCCATACCGATGTCTGACCAGCGACGCTGGATACGTTGACAATGCAGCCTTTGGTCTTGATCAGTTGAGGTACACAGAGTTGGGTCAGATGGTACACAGATCTAGAAAGCAAGTAGGAACTTTCCTCAACGATAAAACCGATGGAAGTACATCTCCATGACGACGCCCACCTGACATTGACGTTCATGATTCTGTCGTACGTCGCCAAGTCTGACGTCTGGATGCCGCCAAAGGCCAGGATGCCGGCGTTGTTCACCAGGACGTCCAGTTGGCCAAAACGCACGATGACATCCTCAACCATCTTTTTCACCGTGTCCTCGTCCGTCAGGTCACCTGGCATAAGTAAGGGCTGTGCCGTTGTGTAGATGCGTAAGTAACGACTTTTAAAGACCAAAGAGACGACTGTAGATGGACACCATTGATACCTCAGTTCCTCCACCAGACTCTGCACACTCCTTGGCCACTTTCTTCAGATTTTCCACATTTCTGCCATTGAGAATCAGAACAGCTCCAAGTTTAGCAAACAGGATGGCCGTACCTGCGCCGATACCTGAGCTAGCACCGGTGATCAGGGTCACTTTTCCCTTCAGGGAAGACACCTGAAATGGGGAATTCCAAAGAAATATTTAACTTGCAAACTATGGAATGAAGTTTTAACAATGGAAAAATAAAACCAAAAAAAAAGTAGTAGTAGAATCCAATATGTATATGATCTTTATTTTTTAATGCAACATCAGATCCAGTAAAAGCTTGTAATTCCAAATCGGTCGAGTTTGGGCCTAGACTCGATTAATATTGTGATAATGTCGGGACAATTTGTTTTGTGAGGTTTGATTCCAGTCAAATATGTACATTTGAGAGGACCATTATTTTGAAATGCAAAATCAGATCTCTGAATGTTAAGAAACTTCCTGTGTGGGATTAAACTTCTCAGAATGTCGTTTGAGGACAAAGTTCATGTTTTTGCAGCCCGAAGGCTGATGCACATTTTGTAAATGCAGGAATTTATGTCCAAATATTTGTATTCATGCAAGCGACAGGTATTAGGAGTTTGTTTAGCCAGGGTGACGCTGCCTTTTTTTATTTAACTCCCTTTTTCTCAGCATGTGCCTACTTTACAATAAACTTTATAATCAAATAAATAATAAAATATAATAATAAAATTGGAGACGCAGATCAGAAAATACAAATGGGTGAATTCATAGGAGAAACTTACTTTTAAATCATCAGATGAGGTTGACATTTCTGTTAATTTGCGTCGTCAGCTGCCAAGCACTTGGGTTCAAGGAGAATGTTTGCGACATACTTTCCCCCCCCTGTAATAAATAGAACCTTACTCAGATTGGGTGGAGCTTAGCTTTTTTCCCCCTTTTCATGTCAAACTTAAACGGACAAATGCATGACAGCAAACAAAAAAAAAAAAGCATGGTAGAATACAAAAGCTGTAGATAATTGAAAATAATGTTTTATGTTTCCGGCTGGGGAGGTGGTTAGGTGTCACCCATGCTGACGATGGCTATCTAGATTCTCGTGGACCAATTCACCATGAGGGAACTGCAGTGGAATACCCTCCTGGAGGACACTGCCAGGACAATCGAAGGCACCTCCGACAGCTCTTGGCTTTGGCCTGGGCATCCACTTTTTGGTTTCCATATGATGTATTTTGTGCCCTCTTTGCATCCATTGCAGCCTGGTGATCCTGAAAGGGGGATCCTTCCATCTGTGGTCCCTTCTCAAGGTTTCTCATTTTTCCCCTTGTAGGGTTTTTTTGAGTTTTTCCTTGCCCTTTTGGGAGCCTAAGATCAGGGGATGCTTTGAGAATTATTGTCAATTGATTGTCTATGTGAAGCCCTTTGAGACTGCTTGTGATTTAGGGCTATACAAATAAACTTGACTTGACTTGTAACACAACACCAATGTTGATATCAACTTTAAATTTACAATATTTCTTTCTTGTTGGGAGATGGGGTTCATAAATCACACATTTGTGTGTAAAAAGTAACTGCTAATAGTTGTGGAAAGTTTAAAAAGTGATTTTGAGGTAGACCTTGAATGGCCTCTGTCTGGAGCGCTGTCTCTGCTTTTGATGATGACAGTCTTTATTTGTACAGTATGTCTTTGTAATAGACACTTTAAGCATTTTGCGATCCATAAACAAACCCATCATAAAACTCAAGCTATCCACCTTTAAAACTTCCAGTGAAGGATGACTTCATAGAATGTGTACTCTGTATTGTTTGGCTCCCTCTCAGCTGCGACCCGAATGAGACAAAAATGGATGTTATGCTCACATTGGAAATGGTTGAGAAGTTTTTTAGGGCCGTTGTGGTCAAGTCGTGCTTGTAGCTGTGATTTCTTTAGCTGCACTGACATCAAAAACGTTTTTTTTTTTACAGTAACAAAGTATCTGCACTGTTTAACTTCCAAACACTTAACAACAATGGCAAATAAAAGTAATCATGTCATTTATTTAAAAAAAAACATGGTCAAATACTGGTTTCTTATACTAAACAATGAAATTTTCACAATTTGCACTTTGGAGATTTTTTCTATCCAGCAAAAGGGTTGGCGTGAATGGTGACATCTTTAATTCGACTTTCAGTCAACGGTTGGAACGTCTTTTCATGCACGGGCAGTTTTTCAAGCTCATCCAGTGCTTCCAAGCCATCGATAATCCTAGAAAGCAAAGTGAAAAACAAAATCCACAATGTGACTTACTTCTAATATAGATTAAGAGGCAGTTTACATCGAGATATCACACATTTCTCAGCAAAATTTGCATTTGCCATTCTGTATAGTACGTACTTTCCAAACACCGTATACTTCATGTCCAGATGAGGCTGTTTGGCGTAGGTGAAGAAAAACTGGGAGCCATTTGTATTCGGACCATTGTTTGCCATGGAGACCACTCCTCGGACATTATGCTGAAAGAAAGACGAAAAAACCCAAAAGCGGATTTGAAAAAAAATACATATCATCAAAAGAAAACAAACCAACATAGACAGTAAAGTATGGTAAAAAGAAAAATGTCAGGACATCTGAACTGTTAAAAGTTCATCCTGATGCTGGCTGAAATAAGGTCTGCTGAGGTATGAGGAAAATTACTGAGCAAATTTGGGTCAAAATTGTAAAAAAATAGCGGGGTACTTACTTTTAAATGTTCACTGAACTCATCTTCGAACTTGCGCCCCCATATGCTTGTTCCTCCTTTGCCAGTGCCTGTGGGAATTTGCATCCAAATGGAGGGAAGGGGGAAAAAAAAAAAAAGTCACACAAATGACATTGTAAACAATAATTGAATGTCGTTTTCTACCTGTTGGGTCTCCCGTTTGCACCATGAAGCCTTTAATGTTTCGGTGAAAGATGCATCCTTTGTAGAAGCCACTGGCACAAAGGGCGAGGAAGTTCTAAAATGACAAGCAGTGACGATCTGGTGAGGCACGGACTCCTCTGGAAAAGAACTTCCTGCCTCATAATCCCAATAAACCCTTCAATTTATACATCTAATGGTGTCAATTAAACCTGACAACTCTCACACTTGGCCTTCAACGTTCTTCAGTAGAAACACAGCTAAAAAAAAAAATCAATTCTCTCCTTTCTTTAGTCTATGTCATTCTCAAAACTTACCTCACACGTTTTTGGTGCGCGTTCACAAAATATTTCAATTTTGATGTCCCCTAAATCTGTGTGAAGGGTCACTGCCTGCACACATACACACGCCACAAAACCAAAACAGACATCAAATCAATCAGTTCGACCAACGAGTTAAGAACGAAACAGTAATGATTTGTAAATAAAACACATTTAAAACATCAAGATATATACGCCTCTATGATACATTTGGATGCTGCTTCGTCGTCTTAAATTAGAAACAAAAAGTTACCATTTTAAACGCTGTGATAGTGCGTGAATGAGTGGGCGAACGAAACAAGTCCGTGTGGATGCATTACTCAGCGGATAATAGTTCCGAGACAACCTCGTTTCCGTCCCAACATAGGACTTTTCGATTTTAGTAATAGTCATTTTAAAAAAGTTGATTGAAAATTGTTGAAAGATAGTATTTGGGTAATTAATGTTAACCCAATAGTTCTGCTTTTACTGCATTTTCTATTTAGGCCCAACTTACACTGGGGTTTTTATATTGGGGGGAAAAAGTCAAGTAAGTGGATTTAATCAATCATAACCTTGTTCTTAGGTTTAACACCATCAATAAATATGATTCTCATGTCAAATACAATATGAAAAATGTTGCAGTTGAATGTGGACCAGCATCACTTTCACCCGCCATTGCACCCACGTTGTTAATAAAGAAGGCATCAATTGAATATATCAGTCACTAGACGAGTCACATTTATTTATTTTTTATTTGCAAAAGATTTGTATTGGATTTATTTCTTCATTTCACACACCCGTGATTCTCTCTCATTTCCAAAACAATTATATGTGAAAACATCTACACAGAAATTTGCAAAGTGATAAGACTTACGTTATCAAGAATTTTTAATGATAAAAAAGGAGCATAGCCTATATCACAATGGTTCTCATTTATTAGTGACTTCTTTCCTGTTAGCTACGACAGATTAATGATCAAAGCATTCCAAAACATTCACAATAAAATACACATAAATGTTCTGTTTCAGCTGTGATTATTTGGAGCCGAGTAGTCTTCCACATTAGCTTTAACAGGTGGTCAAGTGTACAAAGTATTAGACACGCAATCAAAACAAAACACACAACAGTACATAAAAACAGGAGTGAACAAGGGGTTAAGGCAAGTGGCCTGCACACAAAGCCGTTACAAAAAAAAAAAAAAATCCTCATTGTTTCATTTTTTTTTTTCTGTCACTGGCAGATAATCTATGATGTGGTTTTTATTTGACAAAGACTAGATTTGCTCCACTTTATCAAAGTAATTGTGCGTATCAGGTGAACATCTACGAGGTCTTGGAAACCTGTGATCAGAAATTCAGAATTTTCTCATTGGGTGGGGTGCACAAGGTTGTAAGTTTTTCGTGTTACTTTTTTTTTTTTTTTAATATTAACATTATTTAGCTATATACACTCAAAACCTCGCTCCACTCCGAGATTTAGATCAGGGGTGTGGGGCCATTTCAGTTGCACTGGTGTAAAAAGCAAATGTCGATTAATAATTGAGCGGTGGAGGCATTTCCTTTCCGTTCCTCTGAGGTTTGTTTATAGGGCTTCGTGGTGGGCTGGCTCAAATACTTGGAGGTCTCCTACCCCACCCAACATCGAGATCAAGCAAAGGACGACTGCGCGGAACACTCGTTCAAAGGACTCTCTGACGTGCGCTCAAACGCATTTTCTCATATATGAATAAATTGAAAGCATACCTTCCACTCACATTTTGTTTCCTCAATATTTTTTATAGTCTATGTCAACAGGACTAGGATTCGGTACTACATATTATGGACTCAAAAAAAAAAAAAACAAACATAGGAAATCCAGGTGACATGGAGCTGACACACATTTTTTTCAAACTTAAATGATTGTCAACTTGACAGTGTAATTGTACTTTGTACGGTTGTAAATATATGCGACGTATAACATATATAATGAGCTTAACCTTCGTCCTTCAAAGGAATCGACTTCCAACACTAAGTCGGCTGATTTCGATACTATGATGTAATACAAAAGAAAGACCATGCGGGGTCACCTTGGCTTCTTATTGACTCGCTGACGTGACATGTCCGAGAATACGGATGTCTTAATGTCTTGTTTGATGCTCAGTATTGTTGGCCTATCATTTTGCATACTGACCTCAAATTCGCCATCGTTGAGATGCACAAAATGTAAACAAACATCACCATGGCACTGCTTCTCCAATTTCCCTTTGGGATCGATAAAGTGTTCTCTCGTTATTGCTAAATAGCCCGACGAGTGGGTCAAAGCGTATGACCAAAAATAAGTTGGGAAGCTAAGCAGTAAAATAATTGAAAAATCGTGTCAATCTAGTGAACACGTTCCCTTTTTTTTTTTTTTTACTGGCTGTACATGACGCCATCCCGTCTCGGGGGTTTTGGGGCGGCCGCTTCGGTGACTGGCTTGGCGAGTATCTGTGAACTCACGGCTCCGTTCATATCTGCTCTTTGTCCGTCCTCCACAACTGTTCTTTGACTTCGGTGGGCAGGGTGTTGAAGAGGTCCTCCTCCACCACCAGACCAGTTCGCTTTAATTGCCGGCACTCCGCCAGCTCGACGGGCAGACACTCCAGACGGTTGCCTCTCAGCTCGAGTTGCGTCAGTCCCGTCAGCTCGCCGAAACGTGACGGCAGAGACTGCAGGCAGTTGTTGCCCAGGTTCAAAGTGCGCAGTTTCTTGCACAGGAACAGCTCATTGGGCAGGCTCTCGATCTGCATGTGAAAGTGGATGAACGGGGAAAGTATTATTATTATTTTTTTCTTTCCTAGTGAAACCTGAAATGAAATGGTTATTTTTAGAGCCCTTCCGATTAAAACGAAAAGATCGAATAGAACCGGAAACAGACGGTTGCGACGACGGGTGGCGTACTCACTCTATTGGCAGTCACGGCAAGGTACTGAAGGTTCTGCAGGGAGCCGATGTCAGCTGGGATATTGGTTAAGTTGTTGTGGCTCAGGTCCAGAAAGCGAAGCTTGCGACAATAAAACAACTGGCCGGGAATCTTCTCAATCTTATTTCTGTTCAGGTAGAGTTTCTCTAAATTGATGAGCGTGCCAATCTGGATGGGGATGTAGGCAATCTGATTATACCAGAGTTTAAGGCAGACCAGCCTGTGCAGGTGCTGGAAACTGATGATCTCCTCGATAGTCTTCAGGTTGTTGTCCTTCAAATCGATCTCCTGCAAATTGTGCAAGCTGAAGATGGAGTGCGGTATGCGTTCCAGATCGCAGCGGATCAGCTCCAGTTCGGTCAGGTTGACCATTTTCTTCAGGCTGTTGAGCACCATCAGCTTGGTGCCTTCGTTGTTGACGGACAGCTTCTGGAGGTGCATGCCCACGTCGGTCACCACCTGAGGCAGCTTGGTGAGATTGCTCTTTAAACGAAGAACCTTGAGCCTTTTGAGCTCCCTCAGCCCATCGATGACGATGTAGCGGTTGTTCTCGGCGCTGAGATTCCCGGTGAGGTGAAGCTCGCTGAGATTCTTCAAACTATAAATCCATAGAGGGATCTCCTTGATATCTGTGAATTTGATATGCAGAGACTTCAAATTCTCCCGCAAAAAAGCCAACGCCGGAGCTTCAATTTTGGCCGGAGTGTGGTAAAGCCACATCTCTCGCAGGTTGACGAGCTGAGCGATTATCGGCGGGATGGTGACATCCGGTATGAGCTCCAGTTTGAGAACCTCCAGTTCCATCAGGTCGAATACCGTGTCTGGAATGCCACTGAGCATGAAAAGGTGAAGCTCCAGCTTCTCTTGAGAGTTCTTGGTTATCCTCTGCCTGAGCTTATCTAGTGTCCACTCATTGTTGAGGTTGAGTTGCCTCAGTTTGTTCTCGCTCACTTCCGAGAGGAACACGGCAAAGCGCTTGGAGTAGAGCGGGTCGTACTGATCGATCATATGCAACATGAAGGCAAAGTCGTTCTTCACGTCGGGTATGTCGCTGTAGCTGCTCTCTTCTCGGATCGACTCGAAGGAATACTTCTTGAGGGAGCGTCGCAACATCCAGCACAGAGTATACATGCAGATGAAGCCGTAGACCACCACCAAGCTAATGTAGAAACAGGCCAAGATCTTAAAGAGCGTCGCCAAGGGATGAGCGCAACGATACACGTTGTACCCGGTCAGACTTTGTATATCGACGTTACAGTCCACGCTGAACTTGATATCGTTCACATAATACCCTGTGTAGCAGATGATCAAAATGAATTTGATGACCTTGATGATCGTCTGACGGATGTACAACCGATACACGATGTCCCCTTCTTCCACGTGGATTCGGAACTTCTTGACTTTTTCAAAGAGAGCCTTCGCCTGTTCGCCTTCTTTCTTATCCAGAACCCCCGTGTCCGTTCGATCGACGATGCCCTGCTCGAGTCGAGTCTTTGTTCGCTGGAGCATAGGGACGCTGGCCTCCACGTCTTCGCTGATGACCGACTCCTTGTGCTCCATCGAGCCGTTCATTTTCATCGGTTTCGGATCGCTCTCTTCGACCACCGTCTCCGAAAGAGCTCTGGTGGTCCAGGGCGAGTCGAAGCACTTGAGTAAGATGGACACAAAGTGCTCCAGTTTAGAGCTTGTGCGGGGAAACTTAAACCAAAAGTTGCTGCAGGCTAAGAAAATAAGGGTATGGAGTAATACCAGGTAGGGGAAATATTTGGCAAACCAGTGTAATCTAGTCTCGTAGCACACGGCATCGACATAGTTGTACTGGTGGCGGTCCAAATCATATTGGATTCCTTTGGGCTCCCACGACAAAGGTGCGATGAATGAGGAACTCAAGTTCTTCTCGCAGGTCTTATCGGCCACCCACTTGCAAGGCAAGCAGATCATCTTGTCCTGGGTGACCTGCAGTGTCCCACCGAACACCGAGATCATGAGCATAACGATGGAAATGTAGTCCGTGAACACGTCCCACCATGGTTTCAGGATGCGGTAGGCTGGCTGTGTGTCCACAAAGTACCGCAGTTCAGTGATGGGGATCATGGTTTATCTGTGAGGAAAAAGCACGGATTTGAGCAAACCAGTACAAGGAGAAGCTGCTCGGCTTGGGGGTCAGTTAGTACGGCGAGGTATTGATTTGCTTTTGTAAATATCAATAAGTTGTTTACACTTGGTGCTTAGAACTTTCGTGTTGAAGTTCTCTGAAATGAACCGTTCGATACACTTATTTGTATTCCACGGTTAATTTTTCCGTAAAACTCAGATAAAATTTGCGTCGCAAAATATGATTGAGAATCGGCGCTCGAAAGAGTGAGCTTCCGGCTTTTCCCGACAAAGTGTTCGTTCATAGACTTTACTATAATGGATATGATGTTTTTTCTTTGAACAGGTCCAATTAATCTCTGAAATGGGCTGCCATACTGGATGTGGGCTTTGGAGCCAAAACTCATCAGTCACTTAAATATGAAGTGCAATTTTCAGCGTCTTCTTTTAGTCTTGCCATCATTTTACATTTGCATAAATCAAAAGAAAATCATCCAATTTCTAAAGTTGGAGTTGCTGGCACATGTCCAAAAACAACAAAACTGCATTAGTAGCAGATATTTGCATTGTTAAGGCAAAAAAAAAAAACCTCAAACAAACTTTTGTCGCAATTTTCTGACAGAAATGGGCTGCAAAACAAAAAAGGTTATTGTGAGTTGTTTCACGTGAGATCATTAGCATCAATTGCTAATGTTGGCTGCTAACTAGCCAACTGTTGACTGTCGCCTGATATTAGAAAAAAAAACACACACTCTTAGTGATTTTGCAGTGGTTAATGTTTAACTTGCAATGTGACTTTTAGTACAAGCTTGCCCTTTGTCATTAAAGTTAAGGGTTAAACACCCAAGCGTGTTTGTTTTACTGCTTTCACACAGTGGAAAAATGCTCAAATGCTATTGAAAGCATTTCTTGCACAGTTCGGAAAGATTTAATGATGATGACTGTTTGACTCTGGAGCATGTTAATCCGATTTCAAGTTTTTCTTTTTATCCATTGTACACAGACCAGCATCAGGTTCAACTCTCCATACTGATGACGCATCATATTAATATTATATTATAAAAAATACAAATATGAACGAGCATTAGAAGCAGAAAATGTATTCTACTTACACATCTGTAAAAAGCAATAAGTCCGGCCGTTTGCAGTGAACAACATTCCGCATCAGCTCTTTTGCCCATGTTGTCCATCAGTGCTTCAAATCAGCCCCTCGGGCTTGGCGTGTGTGCGGCACGCCCAGCGCGGGACTCCTCTAAAGATGATGTTCCGTTTTGGCATGTTTAACCCAAACAACGCGCCGGCCAGAGGAGCCACCTCTCTCGCTAGCTCTCTATTCTTAGCCATTTCCGTTAATAATACCCAGAGTATTGTCTGCGGGGGCCTTGAGAAGCACCTCCCTCGACCTTCAGTCGGAGAGATCCTGTTTACCTTATAGAAAGTGCTGTCTCCAACCAGTTGCCTCTCCGGGACACTCTACTGTCACCTTTTCCCTCACCTCCCTAACACACCTACACTAAGACAATAAGAGGCAGACGCCGGCAGTCATCACAGGCGTCTACTTTGTTCAGAAACGATAAAGTCGGGGACACCAAGTCTGCATCAGGGGCCAAAATGCAAATTTATACTGGCTCAAATTCAGAGCTCTTTTTTTTTTTGTTCTCCCCCTACTCACATCACATGGCTGTTTCACAATTGTGTAACTTACCGGTTTCACTGTGTTATCTGGGCTCCAGTGCCTGCTGCTGTTGGTGCTGGACAAGCCGTTTTCTGTGAGTCCATGAGCGTTCATGGACCATCGCCACTATCAGTGCCATGAGCTTATGTGTGAAACCTATATTTAAAAAAAAATGATATACAATAAACAGTAGGTGAATTGTGAGATCTGTCTGGATTGTGTGTCAATTATGACATGTAAAAAAATGTTGAGAAAGTCAAATCTGACTTAGTTTGAGTTGGAGCACATGATTAACCTTAATGACAAAACAATAAAACCATGACAAACGGGGTTTGTCAAAAATGGCTAACTAAACCACAAGTCGTTAATTCAAGAAGACGTGTAGATTTACAAAACAAGCAGTCATTTTCAGATTTCTTTTTTTTTTTTTTTACATTGAACACGTGAATGTAAATCGGACTACTTGACACGAACATCTTCTGCGCAATAGCATTGTAGGCGCAGTTAGCCAACAAGCTAACTAGCTACATGTTTACCACCCGGCTCTTTGTGTCATCTGGGCTTGAACTTCATTTGGGGGGAAAAAACGCCTCGGATAATATGTCAGCGAGGGAAATAACAAGTTGTGGGAAAAAGAGTTTGAAACGTTCACTTACTGTGTTTGAAGACGTGTGTTTTAATCCAGAACCACTGGAAAGAGCGCGTATTTGCCTTTTCTTGGCTAGGGCAGCTAAAGCTAATAGCTATAGCCGCTATTTTTCCGAGCACAATCCAGACGCTTCAGTCATCGTCTGTCACCGCCCACCGATAGGTGGCAGTGTTCCGATATTACGTCAACGTAAAAGAAGACACCGTTTCCGGAGATGTTGATGTATTTGCTTTCAGTTGCCAAACTACTTCCATCAAGGTGATTTTAAAACTTCCCAAATGGTGTCATTGAACATTTTGCAAACGTTTGGCTCATTCCGGACGCTGCTACTCACAGGCCGGCTCGTGACGAGTCAACCGGCCGCTTTCAATGCTGTTACATGTCCAGCACGCTGTTTGGTTGTGGGCATGGCGAAGGACACATGGAGAAGCAAGAAGATCCTCAGAGGCACAAGGAGTGAAAAAGAATTGAATCGCTACTTCAGTAGCGTCACGATAATCAGGAGTTACAGCACATCCAATGTCCAAATGAACTGTTGGAAGTGTAAAGAACCTATTCAGGAACTTCCTACATTCTTCTGCTCGTCCTGTAAAGTAGTCCAACCTCCTCATGAAGGAGTATCCTTCTTCAGCATCATGGACTGGTGAGCATCTTGAAACCTTCATGTCATATATGTAAGCAGCTTTAGATTCAGGCATGGATGGATGGATGCACTTACTCAATACTTGTATTTACCAAGGCACGATTGACTGTAAGATTTCCTTCCACCAGTCTCTTGTGATGGGAAATGCCAAATGAAATTGATTCCACTCTTAATTTTGAATATTCAATTTACGTCATGAATTTGAGCAAATAATGACATGATAATGTGCATTACCCTCCCCCCCACAGTGAAGACACTTTTGCACTGGACACGCACAAATTGCAGAAAAGATACTTGCTGCTCCAACGCTCCCTTCATCCAGACAACTTCAGCCAGAAATCTGAGGTAGGCAGGAGTTTTGTAAGCGGATAACGGTCCAGGAGCATGGTCTGTGAGTGGTCTGCCGTTTCCCCATCTGTTTGCGTTTTACATGAGTGAACGCCTTAGGAAATATAATCTTTTCCTGTACTGAACACATAGAAAGCCCATCACACTTGTGCGGAAACATCACAAAAACATAAGTTAACCCACAAGGTCGATTTCAGCAGTTCCGCTGTATATGATATGGTTAGTGACTACGCAAAGAGGAAAAAAAAGCTATCAGAAAATGTTCTTTTGCAGGAAGAGCAAGAGTATTCCGAACACCAGTCAGCACTTGTCAATAAAGCCTACAAGACTCTGCAGAAGCCTCTGAGTCGTGGCCTCTATTTGGTAAGTTCAAACTCCCCTCGTCTAAAGTCTGCCTCGCCACATGCGACGTGTCACCGCGTCATGCGTAACGGCGCGTCTTCGATGTTTTTTTTGCATTCCAGTTGGAGCTGAAAGGAATGCGCATTGACGAAGGCACGGATTCAGGGGTAGACGCCGAGTTCTTGTTGGAGCTGATGGAGATCAATGAAGCCCTCGAACGCGCGCAGACACCAGAGGAAGCTGATGAGATCAGTCGAGACACAAAATGTAAAGTAAAGATTGTAATATCAACTATCACCACTAGATGGCAGACATACCAAAGTCGCACTTAACACTGGGTCTTAAACTACTACCCTATAGTACAAGATGTGTAGACCTAATTGTTTTACGGATTTTAAATTATGTGCAGGACAAACATAGTATTTTGATAACGTTAAAATTTTTGTGGAAAAAAAAGTGTGTCCCACCAGTATTTAAGTTGCCCACCCCTGATCTAGCAATCTATGCCAGCCACATGCAGAACAATCGATGGCAACGTGGTTGAATTTGTCTGAGGATATTCTGCAATAGACTGTCGAAATTTGAGTCACTGGGTTGCCGAGATTCCCGACAAATTGCACTCCCCTTTGAAGCGCTGGAAGTTTGTATTTTCTTTGACAAAATTCACTTGGTTCTACTTTGTGCATTCACAGACACAGACTGATGCAATGTTGGGTTCTCAATGAAAGAACCGATCCTTTTTATGAACATGTGCAGTCGCTGAACTTGTCGCATCCTTCTCGCTCGCAGGGAAACTGAAAGGCTTGACAGCGGAGATAGACGGCGCCCTGCGTGCAGGTGAGACATCAAGAAGTCCCTTTGAAACGTCTCCTACATCCCTCCCACGCATTGCCGGCTCGTTATGTAATCCGCCGAAGCTTTACGTCGCCGAATGAGTCATCAGTTTGAACCTCTTTTGTTGTGTGTGTCTGCGTGTGTCTGTGCGCTGTCTCTTTTTTTATTATTTATTTATTTTTCCTCGGCAGGAGAGCTCCAAACTGCCAAGACACTGCTTGCCCAAATGAAATACTTCTCAAATATTGAAGAGAAAGTTAAGGAAAAACTTTCCGGATACATGTGATTTCACTTCCTCCTGACACACTTTTATGATTGTGACACTTTGAAAAGTTTTGCACCATGATGGCTTTGCATTACTGTACATGCGATGTTCATAAATATTAAAGAGTCTTCAACCTTCAATTTCAATTTCCTTTTTTTTTTTTTAAATGTAATTAGTGTTTTGACTTTATTGCTCCTCTAGGTTTGTAATCAATAAACCCTTTGCTTGATTGTTGCTTTCATAAGGGACACCAAAACCCCCAGACACTCCTTTTGGTTTTATTAGAGTTTACCTGAAACAAAAAGTATTGCTACAAACATTACCCCGAGATAACGAAAATGAAATTGCAAGTGAACGAAAGAACCTAAATTATAAATGAGTATATGAAAAATTACATCTTTTAAATGATCCACACACAGCGCACAATTAATTATACTCTTAACCTATTATGGTAAACAAAATCACTAATTAAAACCTCTTTTATTAAAATAAACATGTTTTATGAAAACATGAATTCATTATAATTGTATTTAAATTCTTAAAGCACCCCATAGTCTTCATTTCACAATTGACTTGTACCTAACCGCTCATTAAATATGAAAGGCATTTATTTGTATTGTCTCTTATTGTCCTCCCACTTGGAATCTTATCAACAGCAGGTAGTTCCTCGGGTTTCCTGTAGGTGGCGACATAACACCTGTGCGGTGGCATCTCTCGTTCCATGCTGTGCAGACTTGCTCTGAGACCGGAAGAAAGTCCTTTTTTGGGTGGCAGACAACCTCTTGAATAATTCATAGCGGCCACGTGTTTGGCATTAACGCACTAATAATCAGGAAAAGCCACCAAATGACGATTACCATGTGAGCCAACGATCTGTGTGATCGGTGTGATTTCCACTTGATAAATTGGGCATCATCATGAAACGAGATCCGCATTTTGCAGCCCAATGTTCATAACCCATAATTACTTTGAAAATTGGGGCTCCGATTGCATCAAAGTGGCAGATTTTTTTTTGGGCGGCGCTGCCAAATTCGATAAAGCAACTGGAACCGTGATATCAGGTAGTGTTTTTGATACAGAACACATTTGACATGCATTTGTAGTTGGATTCATGTTTACATGACCTGACTGACTGTTTTGGTCTGCAACAACAATTTCATGTATCCAATTTTTTTTGTTTTTTGCCAGCAACATGCCCAAATTAAAGGACAATGAATTTAATAGAGACATCCATCCATTCACCAAGGAGCCATTATTATTCATGCGATAACCAAAAGTCATCCCTTGTGTCTTTTAAATTAATGAGGAAAATATGATTGACCAACACTGAGGCCGCTGCCATCTCTCTAAACTCTTTTTGAAATTGAGTTTGAAAGACACCTAAGTGGGGAACTGACTCTATAGACAGCATGGAAAATTGACTTGGATGAGGATCTTGGCAGTAAAAAAAAAAAAAAAAAGACTTTTGGATACATGTGATTAGCATGCAGCTTCACGGCTCAGCATGACTTTTTTTTTTCTCCATCCTTTGGTCTGTTTATTTACTGTCAAAGGCTTGGATGACCTGAAATATTCTTTTTCGAAATATTTATATATCTATTTGTATATTATAGTGGAACCTCAATTTAACGGACTCATTGGAATGGAAAGAATTGCCTGTTAAATTGAAGTACTTTTTTTTTCTGTGGCCTAAAAAAACAAAACAAAAATGCTTGTTCTAAACAAAAACTAAAAAAATCAGGACATGCATAGTGAAATGAGGAAATCGACTTATTTTGTAAATGGGGCAAAGCATTTGTGACAACAACGTTCCCATTCTTTGAGGTACTTGGATTGGCCTCCAGTGGATTTGCTAATGGTGCATGGCCTGGCAGTAGTGTGATCATTATGGACTTAACATATTGAGACTAATGTGTTCTTTTGTCAAACAAGCTAACCAAAATGTTCAACATTAAGCCTGCCGTTGTACTGCTCACAAACACCAGCCATGCTTCTGACAGCAACTGATAGTTATTCCGCTTTATTATGGTCCTGTGCTTAGAATTCCATCTGGACCTTGGGCAGTGGCGACACATGAGGTCATTAAGATCCTCACACACACACACCACCTGCGTGCCGCGCATAGTCGGGTCGTCCTAATCCACGGGTTTATCGGGTTTTCCCTCCCAGTCGTAATCCATGTTTTTATGTTCCTCTCATCCCTAAAGAAGCCGAGTCTTTGCCTCAGCGCTGAAAGCCGCAGCTCAACCGCGATGAATGTTGTAACTTCTTTTGGGGCTTTTGATACAGTTTGATATTGGATCTGCTTCATGCGCTGTCAAATAGCAAAAAGTTAAAGGCTTTGCAACACATGGCATCCACTTAAGGAGCGATAAGGCTGAGTGCACTGAATGAGAAAATACATGTTGACGTACTTCTTATGACAGTTTGAGTCTTTTTTTTTTTTTTTTTTTTTAAAAGAGGAAGTCCATCAATCCTTTTTCCGCGGGCGAAAAGGGATGTCAACTTCTGAATTTTATTTGTAATAGACTAACTCGTAGACATCACAATCGCCAGGTCACAACCAATTACGGCTGAAATGTTTTCTGAAAGTGAGCCGTGATTGGTTGTGACCGGAGACAACTGTGATGTCATTTTCAGTCGACGGCAGGTGTAAAATGGCCGCCTTCTGAGATCGTACTTGTGGGTGATTGATTTTTTTTAAAATTCTGGTTAGGATCAGGTGTCAGGTTGATCACTGTCACTATATATATGTATTTTTTTTTAACGGAACTTTTCAGACAAAGATCTGATGATGCTCTTGTGGGTTGAAATGACATTTTTATATATGTATATACAATTTGAGTGACTTGGTCATTTTAAAAGTAGCTCGCGAGCTGAAAAAGTGTGAGCAACCCCTGGGCTAACGTGTCCTAGTGGCAGATTTTGAGGACTCGTGTGTGCAAAGCAAGGCGAGAAAGTGAGTGGCTGCGTGGGTGACTAATCCAACTGTTTGCCAGCCAGCGCTGAAAAGCAGCCATTATCATATTTATTACTCGAAGCACACGCACTTTGATGAAGCCTGAGCTTCTTTTATTTGAATTTTTTTTTTTTTTTTTTTTGTGTGCTATGTTGAGTATTTAGGTCATATTTAGCATGAGAGAAAACACGCAGGGCTTTTTGTCGCAGATTATTTAAATTGTAAAAGTTGGCTTTAAGAATTAGCTACCTCGTGAAATTAGGGATGATTTTAATGTGGTATTTGGCATCAATAAACCAATTTAGTTTCAGTGTTTTAACATGGTAATTTATTGAAGCAAATCACCTTCAATTACAACAAGCAGCCACAACATTATGACCACTCGCACAATCTAATCCCATTTTAAGAGCTTCATCATCAAATCTGTTTTCTCCACGATAATGCTCCGCCTTTATTGACACCGCCAGCGAGGTATTAGTTTCAATCTTTTTATTAGTGTGCATTATGCGGTCCTCTCATCAAGCTAAATAATGTATTAGAAACACCTCTTAGTATGAAATCACCAAATTGATTCGTAACGTACCGATTGGATTGTTCGCTGAGCTAAATTACCACACAAGAACGGCATCAATTATTCAATTAGTATACATTTAACATCGGAAGATAAGCCATCTGAAATGAACGTGACATTTAAATTTCACGCTTTTGTTATGTTACTGAAAATGATGAAAAAGCGTAATGGATACATTTTTTTCAGGCCGGGGCAAAAAAAAATGGTAGCCTCCGTTTCTATTTGTTCGTGCTGTTTTTACTTAGCTTTTTTTTTTTATCAGTGCCGCCGTTTAATGACTACATTCATCTTCGCTTATTCTCGAAAACGTCAATCTGGGCGATTGCAGCATCGCCCGCCTTGCCCACGTCAACAGTTCCCCTAATAACTTCAATTCTGCAAGTAGTGCACGTGTTCCCAATGCTCTCGGGCCTTTGAATGTTTTGAAACGAGATTTATATCGGATTTCTTCAGATCTCCCAGATCAATACAAGACGTTTTGAAGGTCTCGGGACTAATATCGTCACTATCACACTGTGATGTGGCGGCGATGAAAGAGAAAACTCCACTGTCGCTATTTCGCTGAAGTGGCTAAAGCCTTCAATGCACGGTCAGCTCAAATTGGCGGCCATTTGTATCTTCACTGTCCTTGACAGCGCAATTACATGTAGTATGGCTAAATGTTGTATTTATGTCTTTTTTGCCGCTCATATTTGAACGTTTGTTATCCGTGTCGTCGGGGTACATTCCCACGGTGACGTCGACAGAAACCTGCGCTGATAGGTCGCCCGTGACGGTTGCAGCAAAACGAATTGGAAAAAGTTGACAAATTTTTATTTTTTTTCCTGGCAATTTACAGAAAAATGCGTCCAAATTAATTAGACGGTAAACCGCGAAAATATAATTTATAAAATATAGCTTTGAGATGATCTTGTATGGAGAGCTACTCCAAGCCGCATTGTCAATAATCCCCAGGTTGTGAATATTAAATGTGAAGCAGCCAGACAGGATGGAAAGTTGCAATGTGGTGCCGCTAACAACCAGTTGGAAAAGTAACCTCGTTTTTGTTGAGCCTTTATTACCATACGAGAGCGTGTATATTACCTTCACTTGGCTTACCTGTGATTTTTTTTTTACTTCACTGCGTTTTTTTCTTGCAGCGGTCTCCGCTAATGAGTCCGCCTCGCAAACAAAAGCAGCAACCGCCCGCCTTGCTCACACTTGCCCATAGCTCACATCACGACTACTCTCATCATTACTCCGTACATCCCACCCAAGTTCAGCAACAATCTAACCTTTTTATTTTTTTGTAATCATTATTCTTTCTTTCTTTATTTATTTTGCTTGCTCCTGCCGCAACTGTTTCTATGACAACGCAGGGCCAGGCTCCTGCTGCAACTTTCAAAGCGAGATAAACACAGAAGCCAGATAATGGATTTGATTGATCTGGCTTCTCTCCGAGGTAGTGATATCAGGCGTGAACCTTGGCTTGTAAGATGACAATGTGACAAAAAGTAGATGGCTGCACGTTTTCAGGTAATTGTGGAATGAAACAAATTGTTTGCAGTTTGGCATGGGATTTTTTCGGGGTGTATTTTTAGTCAGTTTTTTAAAAAAAATGACTCAAATTAAAGGAGACGTAACATCTAAACACATTTTTGCTCTAAGTATATTTTTATTTGTTTTTGTTTAGTCAGTCCATAGTGTGATGTAGAGACCAGCAGAACAATTCAATTCTCTTTTTTTAGATCAGGCCGCAGGGTGCCCCCCACCCCCCCTCTCCGGAGCTAAAGGGGAGCGCTGAGAAAACACTTGATAAATATATTTTAGAATATCAAACAGAATGCTAGAGGGGCTTGAGTCGACTGGAGCAACACAGATGTCTGACGGAGCTTTAGCACCTTCTCGCTTGAAAGTACAACCTGTGTTCTCCACTGTTGAAGCCTGATGAGCTGATATTTTCAGATGTGATATTTGACATTCTAAAACATGCTGGACGGTGGCCCTCGACGTCTGACACCTGTAGTGAGTTTGTACTTCCGACTCCAACCGGTCCGTTTTGATTAGAAAATTGTCGTATCGCCTTAGGATGGCATCTTCAATTGGCTAGCAAGGGCGTATCCTTCCTTTTACCTCAAATCAGCTTGCGTAGGCTCCAGCTGACTTCGAGTACGGCCCTAATGAAGACAAACGTTACAGAAACTTGATGGATGATCCGACTATAATCGAAGTTATTCAAATATTTAAGAGTAATATACATGTAAATCAGTCATCCGAGGAAGGGATGTGGACCCGCCTCTCGCTTATGAAAACATAGATGCATTATTGCCTGCGGCAGTTATTGGTTGTGAGCCTTTTATGAAACCTGGGTCAGAATCAACTAAACCTTGGCCCAAGCTCTCCTTGGCTATCCTTATTGCAGTCGACAGGACGGTGACCGAGTAATTTAAACCATGTCGTCGGATCAAATTGGGGCCCTTGAGATAGAACGGCGCCGCTGACCCACGGGCTCCGCTCGCCAAGATCCTGTCGGCCCGGGCCACCTCGCCTCCGGCTCATCTCGGCAATGAAATGCTTCCGTAATCCAAATTCTTGGACATAATACGTTCCTGGTGATACGTGCCACGATGATGATGATGCTCCATCCTCTCGGAATTAATCACTCTTGTGCCTGCTGTTTGGCATCGGCCAGGAGACGTTTGTCTTTGAGCCCGTGTCAGTAATTTGGCAATGACAGTTGCTCTCATTAATTCAGAGTCGGCGTGTCTGCCAGGAGAGCGGCATAGTTCGGATGCGTTGACAGATTGATGGTGCTAGTATCCCGTAATTCCGTGGCCTTCAAACTTCACAACGATTAGGCGTGCGTGGGGAAAGTCAATACAGATAAATGGCACTTTCCAAAATGTGATAGGATATATAAATCATTGTTTGGACACTCGCGCCGAGGCTCGATACAAAAAGCTTGTATGAGAAGTTGTATGCTAGTTATTAGCGGTTGACATGCTAGCGTCATCACAGTCGAGCCGCACTTGCTGTATAATCAAACTAAGAAAATTCTTCTCAGCAAATATTCCGTCATCATTTCTTCTGTTGTCTGTTTTAAGGAAAATAAAACTCTGTTTTGATTCATTTTTATTGAACAACTCTGCAAACTTTGAAAAGATAATGATTTTATTTTTCTCACGCAGTACCATCTACTCGACTGACAAGAAACATTGGAATCCAATTATGGGCGTGGCAGTGTTATCATTTCAATACAGAGAAACGTCAAGATGAAAAATGACCTCGGCCACCTCATTCAATTGGTCTTGTGTTTTGGACGTGATTCTTTATCAGATCTGGCCCCTTTTGAGAAAGTGGTAAGTAAACAGCACGCTCACAGCTTGACCAAAATGTTCAATCGGGCTTTTATTTACTGACTGATGTGCTCAACTGCAAATTATGCAACTTTTACTGTGACCACTATAATTACTGCTTCAACATTGTAACTTTGTTTACTGCTGTGCTTGGTCTGGTAGTCAAAGGCAAACTACAGGATGAAAGAAAACAATACAAAGCACTACACAATCGGAATTTTCACATTTTGAACAAATTGTCGAGATCAATCGCTTGTGGTCTTTGCAAAAAAAGAAAAAAAAGACCCAGAGAGGAGCATCAGCTTCTTTGGTTTGAAAATTAAGTTGTGTTTTGCTTCTATCTCCAGTGTTGGCATCTGGCTTGTTTTTTCTGTTGTTTTTGCCAGAGCTGCTCATGGAAAATATTTTTTTTTTCAAGCAGATGGTCTCATCGGCTTATCAGTTTCCCCACTTTGATTTCCCTAACTTGCTTGATCTGCCTTCCTACATCAGGAAAACTCATTTTTTTTTTTTTTTACCTGCTCATTTTCCAGCCTGTTTGGATCAAAATCACCCGGCGGGCACGTTCCGCCAATAACGAGAAGTTAACCTCGCGTGTTTTTCGCCGCACGACAACGAACGAGTACTTCCCAGTTGATGTGGGCGGACGAGAAAATTTTATTAAGCCTACCGTGTGTGGGGTCGTTATATCCTACTTTAGTTTTCATTTAATTTAGGGGTTCTGACTATAACCATGGAAACCCCGCTGCACCATGATCCCCCCCCCCCCCCCAATCATAATACCTTATGAAAGGGAAACATCGTAATTTTATAGAATTGTTATAATGGGATTAATCCTGCCATTATGGCCATTAGCCTTATCTGCACTGCTTCAAGCATTCTACTTGCTGTACTTTTTCAAACACTTGCTGTCCCTCAGTGTCCCCACTTCACCAGTGAAGTTTCTATCAAAGTACTGAAAGACTTTGAGGATTTCCAGCGGCCACATTGCTCCGTATCCAACTCTGTGGTTTCTAGGAGATTGTTGCTCACTTAGAGTCCACTCACTATTTCTGTGTCCCGCTGGGTGGGAAGCTTAAAGATGCGGCCTGCTTCGTTAAAATCCACGAAAAAAAATTGCCTTGAACTACTAGAGTGTGAATGCTCACACATTTTAAAGGATGTTGATAGAGAGTAAGTTTGTCCAGGTGTGAAAACTTACTGGAGCGGCAACGTTGGTTTGGCTAGCTTGACGTCAGCTAACCAAATAGCGTGAAGCCTCGGTGCAACTTGATTTAAATAGAAAATGTTCAGCACAGGATCCAAGGAAAGTGAGATTAACAAAAATTGTCCTAACCGAGCCTTTACTGACTTGCATTTCGGTCGCTATATCCAAGACTGGAACGACTAGCTTAAAATGAACATGCGCCAAGTTAGATTGATCTGAGTGTTTTATATTCAACAAGTATAACAGGCCATATGTCTTAGCGTACAGAAATTAGAAAAATACATTTGTTCCACTTTATTCACTCAAATATTAAAATTTTCAGTCCTTGTGGGCCCGTCTGCGCATTATTACAATACCAATAATTGAACGTTTCTATTTTTTTGATCCCTTCTGGCTTGTTTGTGACTGGAAAGTACATCAATGTGAAAACAACAAGTCTGGGCTCTTGATTTTTATTACACAATTACATATGTCCACTTTAGGCACGTACGTATAATTGCAATAAATCTCTACTTCAATTACGTACATAATTAAGTACACTTGCTGCACGGGGTTACCCAAACATTCACGTTGATCCGACTTATGGCCGCCCTGCCTTTTACAAGGCCCATTTGGTTGTTTTTAAGAGTGTATACAAAAAGCTTTGGTACACAATTCACCGGCATGATTAAATTTTAACGCTCCCGTACAAACAAAGTCGGGAACTCCGTATCGTAAGAAAACTCCTGTAACCAGCTGCTTATTTCCAGCTGTGCTGGCTTTAGATCTTGCATTGCATTCATATTTATCACATGGGACTGACAACACCACTGAGAAGTATTCTTCACAAAATATTTCAACTTTTCGATCATAGTAGCAAGTGAACCCTGTTGTTGATTTTTCTCGATTTTTTTTTTTTTTTTAAATGGTTATGATTTTTTTGTATGCCTCTCACTGGTCATTATGACTCTTCCTTCGTGTTGACCCGAGACGTGATATTTGTCCGACTCATCTGCCAGCGAATGACATAGCTTTCCTTTTTTTTGGGAAAGGGGGAGGGAAGGCTTCATTGTGTTTGCGATGCGTCAGCCCTGCCAGCGCGTTTGCAATATCTTTAGTTGGTGTGCCGGTGAATCACACGAGTGGGCTATTAGGAAATTGATGTTTTCGTGACCCTGCGAGGTGGCGAGCGAGTGGGTTTGAAAGTCGAGGCTTTTGCTCCCGCGTGGCTGGCTGGTGGCCGCTGAGCGTCGGGCACCCGTCATCCACCGAGAAAGATCCTCGCTTTAGTTTTCTTGTGTTTCTGTGTGACTTGAAAAAAAAAAAAAGAATCATTTAAGATGAATGAGACAACAGGAACTGTTTCAAGGTTGTTGATGCTTCGCTTTACTTGGATAAACCTTCCGATAAGGATTCAATTCTACTTAGCTTGTTTAGCCACTGCTGTTAGGCATTCAGCCTGTTAAGAGCGCTGAGAAAACACTTAGACCTTGTGAGGAAGTATGTGTTGTTTATAAAACGACTTAGCTTTTAAGGATTTTTTTCTTTGCTTGGCCTTTAGTCAAAGGAGCTTGGAGCACCACTCTGATCTTTTACATTTAAGTGCTTTGAAAGGGCATTTTTAGCTTATGTGTGGTTTTTTTTTTTTAATTCAATGAAACATCTCTTCATGCCTGGCTTTAACAGTATTTAATGCATCTCGCCCGGCGGTGACGACAAGCTGCAAGACATTTCTCGCATTCGGAGAGACACTGAGGCCGGCGAGATGATTCTCCAGCAGCTAGAACCGGGTTAGACTGAAGTAACCCAAAAAAATTCCGTAAAAATAGTCTTAAGACCAGCCATAAGTCTTTTCCAAATCCTCTCAAAGTCTGAAAGTTTGGAACACCAACAGGTCATTTCAGGTGACACAATATATGCATCACTTGAAAGTCCGATTTTAGGCACCTAATCGGAATGAGGGATTGTACGTAGGCAATGATAAAGAGCCGAGAGCTTCCAGTGCACGCAGAAATCGATATTTATACAGGAGCGCCAAGCAATCCTGATGCGGTAATTAAATTGCAGTGTCATATTTCCTTTCATTACTGGCTCAAGCTTCCATGCAAATAAGCCAAAAGACACCCCCCCCCCCTTTCTCTCTCTCCGCTTTCATTGCTTTCTTGCCAGAAAGGCAAGTCTAACATTTCTTCAGTATTCATGAGCTTATTGTCAGGAACTTGGGCAGAATTACAGTGTAATTCAGCAGCGTGTGTGAGATACAGATAATGCGTCTCGGAGGCGCTGCAGCCCTTTAACACTCCGACTGAGTGTAAGGGAGGAGGGAACAAATCCATTTAATTTGAATAATGATCAGAGAAATGAGACGAGATCCTGTCGCCACGTCGTCCCGCCCACTCACCAGTTTGGGTTATGGCGAATGAATAAGACATAAAGGGTAAATGTCACGGCGGGACACAATTTAGGTTCGAACATGTTCAAGCACTGCAGTAAAAAAAAAATGAAAAACGCCTACTTTACGTACAAAGGGCGAGTTACATGTTGAACAATAGCTGGGCTGGGTTAATTACATTACACGGGGGGGGAATGGAGTGGATACCTTTGGACGCTTGTAAATCCCGTGGCCCTCTGTAAATATTCACTATGGCAAATGAAGGTTGGTAATGGAACAACAAAACACATCTGTTCTCCGCATAGCCAATTAAAAGTTTCCCTTACTTATATATCAGAGAGGCTTCTCCTTTTATCCGTTTTTAATCTTCTCCGCAATAAAAATAATGGATGTGGAGTTAGAGAAGAGCGTCCGAAGCAAAGCGTCTTTTTTTTTTTTTTTTTTTCTTCCCTTGGCTAGCACATTAAATTCCCAGTCAGGGTAAGATGAGCCTGACCCTGGAGCAAAGCCATAGTCCCCAAATGGCAGACGAGGGGATGGAACGGCTCTGGAATGTCGCCACCGCGAATGCACCGAGCTTCGCCGATGGCATGCGAAGAGCAGCCAGCAGGAATGACAACATTAACAACGAGAACGGTGAAAAGAACAACAGCTGGCCTCTGTGCGTTGTGTTCTGGTGCCAGACCCTAACGGGAAATAAAGAAGCGGCTTTGTGGAAGTTTCCCTTTGCCGTGTCGCTCCAAATGATGCCATTATGGAGAAATGCGTGGTGTGGAGAAAATATTTTGGATTAAAAAGTTCATTCAGACATAGTTGGAGGAATACGTTCGAACGTACTCTGAAACGTACTTGTAGGCTAAATGCTACGAAGCTAGCATTTTTTTCTCGTAATGCCACGGGGATTGTTAAAAAAAAAGTATTTGGGCTATATATATTCGAAAATTAAATAATTTTGCATAATTGGGTTTATTTTTTCTGCAGTGTATAATTTACGTTCATAAATAAGATTTCTAAAATGTGTGGAGAAAAAAATTTCAGTGGTTTATTTAAATAAATGTATTTTACAATAAAGCCGAAGAGATTTTTTTGGGATATCTTGTTAGCTTTTAATTTTTTTATCTTTTCAAAGGTTAAAAGAATTGAATTTAAATTCAAACTAACAGTGCTGTAAGTTTATTTCATCTTCAAACGGACAAATATTTTTGCAAGCGAATGCTCAACGACAGACATTACGTTTAACTAGAAGAGCACATTGGGCATAATAACATCAGTGTTATGTTAAATGTTTGTTTGTTTTTTTTCCTCCCAAACAATTAAAGCGAGACAATAAATGTAGCGTGGGGACATGAGCAGAGGCGTTTGTTGTCCTTTTCAATTGCATGGTGGAAAACAAAAAAAAGCAAATCTGTTTAACATCACTAATGCAAAGGATAATGGGTCAACATGATGAGTGGATCTTGTTTTGCTATTATGCAGCCACAAATGTATTGGGACACCTGTTAGACTAATTCCATTATCAGCTTTTTGTGCTTGTTTCTGCCGATCATCCCTAGATGGCACTGGAGACCCAGTGGAGTATTTCTCCAACATGCTCGTGTGTGTGTGTGTGTGTCCCACAGATTCAATTATTCATCATTTCTCGTCCAAATATGCTTAAGCTTTGCAACGTCGTCTTCCTCTTTCTGCCGTTTTTTGTTTATTATTTACCGTGCAGCGACTCGCAATGTTTGGGTGGATTAGAAGGCCGGGTTGCAATCATGTCACTGCGTAGGTGGCGTAATTATATGCTGATGCAAAAACAGAGATGTATGTATTGGCTGTGCTTTTTTTTTTTTTTTTTTTTTTTTACACAAACAAACATTATATCTCTGCGATGTTCGCCGGGGTAGGCAGATGGTATTATTTTGCCTCTGACTGACATGAATCTTTACATTTGTTTTCTCTCCTTTTGTGGAATATATACCGTATATTTTATTCCACGTTTTGAATTATTCATTGTAAAACACTGAAATATTGAAACTTTTATTCATGGTGTACTCAAAGTAAATACATGTATTGATCAGCTGGTTGCAGGTTTAAAAAAAAAAAAGGTTATTTCGACTATTCCGATGTTTTTTCGATTTCATGTCAAGGCACATCACGCATTTCCAACGTGATTAGTAGTCATACCAAGTGTAAAAAATATATATTGAACCTCCTGATTGCAGCTGCTTTGCTGCAAAAAAAGGGACAGATTTCAGCCACAGGAAAAGAAAAACCTTGAATAATGAATGGCGCATTGTGAGGGCCTGGTGTTCCACTAAAGAAAGAAGAAAAAGCTACATTCAAGCGATAGAAGGCTCTTTATGTTATTGTATTGTCAAAGATAATGCCATTTTTTGTTTTATTACAATCCCGCATTTTAAGGTTAGAATTGTACGTGAGGTGTATTGTGAAAAGTGCATAAAGGAAAAGCGTAAACAGAAAAAGGAAGGGACGCTAATTAAAATAACAACAACAACTGCAAGAGCAACAACAACAATGGTTGTTGATGCTAATTGAGATTGTCCTGTCAGTGACCCTGCTAAATTTATTCTGTACCGTCTTGCATCTTAGATGATGGTCAAAGGAAAGCGCTAATAAGAGTCTCGGCGCGACCTAATTACTGTCATAGTCATGCTAAGTAGCATTCAAGCTAGCAACTTGGTGTTTTTGCTAAGCTTTCAGATTTAACCTTTGCTTCCTTGAGACGTTTAACAAATCATCATAGCGAGTGTCGTAAGTGCAATAAGCACACTCGGTAATCATCCTCCTCCCTACGCTTCATGTTTTTTTTTTTTTTTTACACCTCATCCCCCGTCGTTCGGCTCTAAGAGGCTTTGTGCTTGCTTTTGGTCTTTTTCTGGATTTATTCTGTTTTTTTTTTTCAACTCTTCAAGTCTTACAGAAGACTCTAATTGAGCGATTGAGAAGAAAATCTTAAATAATAACCGTGTCTGTTTGAATTTTGAGCCGCCGGGGATTTTGAGGAGAATTTTATATATAATACGAACGACTTCTGACTAAAAGTCAGAACTAAGAAAGTGCTCTTGTGGGAATTCTGGGTTCTGAAGTAACGTATATAATATTTGAAATTCAAAGAGTAGTTTGACACACTTCTGCTGTGTTGGCCAGACTTGAAAGAGTCAAGAGGGATTTTTTTTTTTGTTAGATCTTGCTTCTTTACACACAGATGAAGATTTTTAGCCTTATTTTTAGAGACTTCACAACAAATCTGATGAGCAAAATGTTCTTCTCAGCAAAGACAAAACCTCATCAACGGAAGTCAACAATGATCTTGAGAAGGTTGGTGTGCCCTTGTCAAAGGCTACAATCAAGAGACACCTTTGAGAATGAAAATTCAGTTCAGAAAGTCTAGGTGTGATATGATTGTACACGGCAGCCTGATTAGGCTTTGTCAGAAATCATCTTCAGACAGAAGGTCAGGTCAACTTATAAAGGACAAAATGTGGAAAAAGATATTCCAAATTCAATATTCCATTTTATTGAGCTGACCCTCTCGAGTGGGTATCATGTCTACACACTCCTGTTCAAATGACAGATTTTTGGTGATTTTTTTTATTTTATTTTTGGTGGGGTGGACAGAAAAGAAATATTAGACAATGACATTATTCTGGTCAATTTTGGATTTCAGTCTCATTTTTTACTCCACCCTCTCTCTATATTTTTTTTTTCATTTTTCCTTGAAAAATATAGAGGTCAAGAATGGGCCCATATACCACAGGGCGCATATTAAAAAAAAAAAAAAAAAAACCCCAACAGATTGAAAGTCATATTTCAAATCACAATTTATTTCCTCCAATGAACCAAACAGGACGTTTTGAGCTAAGATTCAAACGTCAAAACTGTGAGGCACTGTTTCCATTTATGAAATAAATCAATCAATACATACTGACAACACGGATAGCCTGCTGTAAATCCCGACGTTTCTCCAAAATGTTCTAGCAGTGGCACCTCTGACTACTGCTTGGAGCTCCTGGAATGACAGCAAGCTTAAGAAAAACAGGAGACAACTTAAAGCTGAGAGTTGAGCAAAAGGTTGCCCGGCTGAGTCATCGTCTCCAAGGAAGCACTGCAACCATGAAGATTAGACTCAAGATGTGACGGAATAAGCTGCCGGCGAGGTTTCTCTGGGCAGGAGCGTTTACTTTGCGCTTTAAGAATCACTCTCCAAAATCTCAAGTAGTGGCTGCGATGTTATCTCCTTGGAATAGGTGCTCGGAGTAAAAAGCCCACAGCGGTGAATCCTCCGAAATGGAAGTACAAAGTGAAAGTGTCGAGCATCTAAATAAGTCATTTTTTTTTTTAGTCTTGTATTGCCAGAAGGAGAGCTTTTCACTCTTTCCCACGACCCCACCAAAGAAATTTTTGAAAACATCATTTTTTATGACTATAAATTAACACGACCATTTTCTATTAATTTGGGTTCTTACTGAATTTTCGGAATATGGGTTAACGGCAATATTGGTGTTCAATTGTGTTCTGATGGAAAAATAAAAGTATCCGATTGCAAATTGAACGCCAGAGTTCATGAGTTGAAGATAGTTTGATGTTTTTCATTTCCGTACGCCGTTTTGTTTTTAACGGCGCAACGAACATAATGTTGCTGTCACTGAGAGACATTAAATCTCCAACCTGATTGGTTTTAATGTCTATGCAAGAGTGCGTGGAGAAATTAATCATTTGATTGATCATTGGCTGCAATTAAATGCTCACTGTGATCTACCTTGCATGCAGAGCTTTTAATATGATGAAGCTGCACTGCTTTAATGATCCTGCGATTTAGAGGGACAGCTGCGGGAGGCATCCATCCATCTGTCTGTCCGTCCATCCGTTTTCTATAGCGCTTATCCTCATCAGGGTGGCGGCTGAGATTGAGCCTCTCCTACCTGACTTTGGCAGGAGGTGGCATGTAAACAGGCCTCAAGTAAAAAAAAAACGATATTAATGCTCAGTTTTGATAGGACACTGATTGGACATAAGGGAAAAAATAGGAACGTTTGTCCAAAAAATGTTTTGCTTCTTTGCTCTTCTTGGATTGTTGCTGGTGCCCACTCGTCCAAATACACAGTGTGGCAGTTGTGTTTCGCAGCATCTGTAACGCCAGCCGAATGATGCCAACATCTGGGCCGAGCAGCCATGCTTGTTAAGGACATCTGTGCCGTATTTGCAATCCAAAGTGGGAAGCCTGGAGTGTGATGCGGGCAGAACTTACTTTTGGATGACTCCACAACTCACTCTTAGTATGCTGACAGTGTGAAGTTTTATAGTATGTATGGAAGCTCCGTATAAATTATATACATAAAATATATATATATATATCTTTATATAACTTTTTTTTTTGAATAAAATTGTGTCCAGAGGTTGAGGTTGTGCTCATTCATCTAAATCAAGAGCACATGCTCGAGTGCAGAGCAGCATGCAGGGAGGGCAGTGGAGCATTGTGCTTTGCACCTGACACTCCGCTCACTCAGGTCACCTTCAAAATTCCCGTTATTATTCACCCGCTTCCTTGTTGACCTGCTTGCAAACAACATATGTCGTGTGTGCATTGTATTATGGTGTGCTTTCCAGTGTGTTTCACGATGGCGACTTTCTGCAAAATGACTTGACTCAACGTAAGGTCATGTCATGATTTTCAATGTGCATTCAGGAATGTATATATTTTGTATTGTGCATTATTGGGATTAATTTTACAGATTTTTGTTCCGGCAAAAAGTAATAGGAATTAATCTTCAGTAGATTGGTCACATCCCTCCACAAAGTTACATACAAGTCTGCTAAGTAGTTTTGGAGTGATCCAGCAGACAGACGCGACAAAAAAACAAGACATCCTCGATGGTTGTAACGCTCCAACATTTTGATTGACGCCTCTGGGCATGTATTGATTTAACAGCGTGTGGTGTACAAGGGTACAAGAAGAGCTTTTTCTATTGCTCACACATAGCCAGTGAAAATATTCCAGATTCACCCCTCAGTACCGAGTCATACTTTTCAAACACACCCTGCTGCTTATTTGCAGTGTAAACAAAACTAAAAGAAGCCATGATGGGCTTCATTACAGACCATTTGGTTGGAACAACACCGGGACCAGACCATTAGCGGAAAGTGCGCCATATTTCCGAGGGGCTTTTTTTTTTTTTCTTTCTTCTTCTAGCCGTAGCTGAAATTGCTCAGCGGGATGGCGAGTCCATCTCTTGTATTTGTGAGCAATGCAGTGTGATGAGCCTCCACTTGGCCCCCGAAGCCTCCAACCCCCAACCCGCAGTCGCTGTTATATTTCCATTTGCGTGAAGTGGCTGTCATTATTCACGGGAAATTTGTTTTCAGAGAGGCTTTGTGCGGCGCAACAGAATCACAGGCGCCGAATGTGGAAAAACGTGTAATTATTTGAGTTTTTGTAATTCAATTTCAACCCTATTGTGGTTTCACTACCCTATTTGTTATTCATTAATGTTCATTGGTTTGATGCGATCATTCAAATGAACGCAGATGTTGTCAAGTAGTGGTTCTCAATTTTTTTTTTTTCTACACCAAATTCACTTCTGCTAAACATTTTCTCAACAAAAAAAAAAAAACAACAGCCTTTTTGCCTTCAAGATGGATTGACCCAGCAATCTCTTCTCACTGATGTTAGCCTAGCTAATGCTAATGCTTGTGCCAGATGTTCTCCGGCGCGAAGGCCTCTGACACTAGAACCGCCCCTAATAATCACTTCAAAATACTTTTTGTGATAAATACAGCAAATCATCGTGGGAATATCAAGCAGTTGTAATCCATCTTAAAGTGACAGGCGTCCATTAAATATCTGACAGAGAGAATAATAGCGCTGAGACAAAACAACTTTTCAAGGCGGCTCCAACGATACCGCTGTGTCCCTGCATCTTATCAGAGTGTCACAATTTGAAAAAGCATACAGCGGAGGAAGAGTGATGGCGTAAAAGCACGCACTTGTAAATAGACACGCCGCGCTTGTCCTTCAGAGCCCGACTCCTCTCGCCTGGCCTAATTCATCCACGCCGTGGCCTGATTTACGAAGTGTCGCCGTCGGGCAATCAGGGTGCCGCCTTTATCTCTACCTTGTCTGACTAAATGAATTCCAAATGGCACGCCGCCCGGTTGTTTGTCATTGCATTTATTATCGCAGACAACTGGCGAAGTCCATTTTAAACAAATATAAATCCATGCAAAACAATGGCGTCGACACCATTGCGGTGTAACCTTTTGAAATATCACGCTAGGCCATCACCACGCGGAGCAGATGATTTCCTCCCCCCGCCCGCTCGGAATGTAAAAAAAAATCAGACGGCGACCTAAGTCATCTTGCGCTCGTCACGTCACTAACTTGAATTACGACGGGATGAGTATTCTAGCGTCTTGATGTTTGCGTAGCGGTCCACTAAAATGAACTGTGACAAAAGTACGACAGAAGAGAAGAGAAGAGACACTCCTGGGAAATGAACATGTTAAGGCTAAGGTTACAATCGAATTTTATGAGATAACGGGAGATTTTTTTTCTGGAGGGTATGAAATGTAATAAGATACTACATAAGCGCGGGGACTTACGATCCAATATGAAACTATTTGAGCTCTTTAAATTGTACCTTATGTCACATTTAAATTACTGCCTACTGGGAAATTCAATTAAAAAATAGTTTACATGACAGCTTCTGTTCCTCCAATTAGTCGGTTAAATGGAAGTTTCACTGGAACGTTTATCCTTCAATCAAAAGACAGTATGGTATAAAAGTTTTAAGATGATGGCTTGAAAATTAGGGAATGAAAAGAAAGTTTTACGGAGGCAATCTTAAGTCTTCATCACCGCACGCCGGGCCTTTTATGCAGCTCGGTCTTTTTTTGTTTTTTTGTTGGAGTGGCCCTTGAGGATGTGAGAGAAGCTGGAACTAATCTCATGACGCCAAACGGGGTCTCAGTCCGGAGGGCGCCGTCACTCATCGGTGCGTGCCGATGACACAAAAAGCTCGCGGAGAGCACACAAGCTGTGAGACGAGTCCGGAGGACGAGGCGAGGCGAGGCGGCGTGACATTTTACCCGAGCGCGATGTGCTTTCACCGCCGTTGCATCACGCAGAATTTGTGATCAGTCGCCGGCGAGCGATCAAACCCGTCAACGGCGGCGAGCCTTTCCTCCCCCACATGGCGACGCCTTTATGTTAAACGCGGTGGCTGTCGTTGTTCTCTTCCCACTTTGCTTGTTATCAAAGAACGGAGATTCCATCTGTTTGGAATCATTAAGTGACTTAAAATAGCTCGGCGTGACTGAAGGGACCACACAATTGGGTATAATTCAATCTTGTGAAGTTTCCAGTCTTTGCCAATTGCTCACCAGCAGACGATTCTATTCTGAGTGGCTTTGACGACGACGTTTAAAAACAAGTCGAGGCGTTAATCCTTCTCTTCCAAAAGTGCCAATTGTGAATTCCATTCATAAGCTGAATGTCGCCAAGGTTGTAAAAAAAAAAAAATCAATTCAAGAAAAATACACGATGCGGGAGAGTTGACGAGCCTTCGACGCACCTTTCGTACCTGGCCCGAACTCAAATGGCAGATTCGGTCCGGAAAGAACAAATCAGGAATGTTATGATCACAACATATCAAAGTTTAAATCATAGAGCGATAAGGTTATGAATGATTCATTTCTGTCTTCCGTTTAGCGAGATGTGAGCCATTTTTCTTTTGTGCAGTTTTTGCTCGGTAGCAAACCTCACCGGGGGGGCTCTTTAACCTGTTTCGCTGCAAGATGTTGGCCATTCAAGCTTGAGCGTGCGTGGGAGCCAAAAAACTCACAATGAATGCGAGAAGGACTCCATGCTGAGAACATGCCGTCGGTTCACAAAGGACGTGTAAATAAGCCAACAGGAAAAAAAACAACGTTGTGTCGAGAGCCTCTTCTAACAACACAACAGGCAACAAAAGCCTGCATTTAGCCAGCCTGGGTCAGTCGCAGCATTGTTTTCTAGTATTAGTTGTTCATTCGCTTAAAATTCATCTTTGACGTGTATAGCCGTCAATGGTAGTGAACGAGTTAATGAAGTGACCAGTGCAGGTTAGAGCCTGCCTTTCTCTCAAAGTAAGATATTAGTCCCGTGAGACGGTTGTATATTTCTGTGTGTCCGTCCAGATATGACATTTAGGCCGCAGTTGTAAATAAGAACTTGTTCTTAATTGTTTGCCTGGGTAAATAAAGGTGAAATCCAAAAATAAATAAAATGATCATTTCAGGATTCTCTGTAGCCCTCTGCTGGCCGGATGAAGTTTGACCAAAGCCACTGAAACACAAGTCACGCACTCCAAAGTGCTAACGGTTTGTCCTTGTTGGAGGTCTTTGCTCTACTGATTGCATTCTTGCCATATATTTTTTTTATTGGCAAAGCGCCTCAACTTTAACACAAGCAGAAAAGTACAAAATGTTCAAATGATAATATAAGCAAATTAAAATTCACTAAGAGCCAGAAAAAGAAGCTGGACGGAGATTGAACGCTTGCGGCGGTGGCAGCAGCGGCCATAATGTTCAGCGAGATGGGACTGAAAAGCGATTGTTAAATAAACCCGAGCTCCGGGCATCCTATTTTCCTATCAGTATTGGAAAAATAAAAGAAATAAAAATGATTCAACAAAAGCTCATGAATGCTCGCCGCTGCTCATGGGTTAAGTAAGGTTAAGGTTCAATTATGTTTGGAAAGATGAAATGGTGGTAATAGTTGCGGGAATAAAAAAAAAAAACTTGGATGAGCCAAAACAAAATTACCCAGCGGCGACTTATGTCTTTTCTTGTTGTCATCTGATTCCCATTGTGTTCCTAGGAAATAGCAATGTCCCATCCTGATAAACGAAAATACAGTAATATTTCAATATTTCCTTTACTCTTCATAATTGCCTGTTAAGTAAATCATATGAGAATAATGCAAAATACATATTTTATAGGCCAAAGTCAGTTAGCAGCACAATATGCACAAAATTTGCTGACAGCCTTGTTTTATTTATAAACGAGCTGACTCGATTCAACGTGCACCTCGCTAACGCAAGAACTTTGTTTTGTACCAATAATGTCACCAAAATGAACAAGTGCTGTAGCTTCTAAACTCATTCCGTTTGCTTGCTTTAGAGGCACTTCAATCGTTAAATGCTCCAAAAAAAAAAAAAAAAAAAAAGAAATATCGACTTGACATCACAACATTTCTTTTTTTTTTTTTTAGTCGCAGCACCGCCATTGCCTTCACCTTCCACATTTTCTTGAGTTCTTTTATATCTCCCCAGCTTCTTTTTTTTTTTTTTTCTTCTGGAAGTTGCTGCCACACGTATCTCGCTCAGTGCGGTGTACGCAATTCAAGGACAGCACATTTCCAAGTGTACCGATTCAGTGCGGTTATGATTCGATTCAATACGATCCGGCTCATTGTGATACGATATAATGCAAAGAAGTTCTCCATGATTTTATTCTATTAATATGTACTATATTTTTTTTTAAATGGGCTTTACTAAAATTTACCCACCGAGCTCCTTCCTACAAATGTTTTTTTGAAAATAACATACCATCTTGGGTTATCGAAAAATGTACATGTGTTATTTATAAAAGTCTGCATCCACAGTTTAAGAAAACCTTCACGTTATTCAAGGTGCAAGGTACATTGTGTTTTTTTTGTTTTTTTTTTGCTTTGACATGAGCGCAATCCTCACAGGGTAGTCACCATTTCTGCTCCCACACATCCACAGCTTGTGTTCCTCCCTGCTCAGTACATTATATTAGACATGATGAACAGGATGGGGGTGTAATCCTGGTGGGAATTAATCGCCACTCTCCTTCCCTCATTATGACAGCCCAATTGGTGCCATTGCAAGCGAGCGCTACGTGCCGTTCAGAGCTTCTGTCTCATTCAGAGGTGTGTTATTGCTGCAAATTAACTGCCTCCTGTAGTCTCGACAAATCAGAGGCTATTGTGCACCGGGACCTCCTCAGTCATCTCTCCTGTGAGGTTGAGTTTGTTGTTCACTTATTGACACGCACAGATTGTATTTACTGACGTTTATCAGTTAAGTCGGTGAGCTAAAACGGTGCATCATTGAACGGGATCATATTTGAATGCCAAATAAATACGATAAAAACAAGTGTAAAAAATACAATGGGATGGTAGGACGATTTGTTGTGCGAGCAGCAGTTTGGCAGAGAGTGAAACTTTTCTCAACAATTGAGTTTACTGTCATAGGAAACAAAGGCCACTTAGCTTGATGCTAACAGACAATGCAAATAACCATAGGCAAGCTATTGTGTGTGTGTCTATATATGTATTTAAATATATGTATATAAATAAATAAATAAATAAATAAATAAAATAATATATATATATATTTACACACACATACGTATATATTTATATGATATATTTCTTAGTTTTCTGATTGTGTGTGTGTCTATATATGTATTTAAATATATGTATATAAATAAATAAATAAATAAAATAATATATATATATATTTACACACACATACGTATATATTTATATGATATATTTCTTAGTTTTCTGATTCTTCTTGCTTGATATATGCAAATCTTTTCCAAAGACTTGCTTGATGTGCAGGGTCAATGTCTGGTCTGTAATAGGAGTCACAGTGATGTCGATTTGCATGCGTTTGAGTCCTCACAGAAGACTTTGTTCTTTTCACCTTCGGGCAACATTTTCATTAACGTCACAAGTCGTTCGCCTCAGAGTCCAAAAAAAATGAACTCTCTCCTTCACATCACTAAAGCTGAGAGGGTGGCACACTGGCACGACACGCCAGCCTTCTGTAGCTACTCGTGGTTCCCTTTAAGCAAACTTTGTACTCAACTCATCTCGCGCACGCTCGACCAGGCACCTTGCGACCAGATTCATTACGACAGGTGAGCTTTACAGTCGTAGTGAGTCGTTTTTTACCCTCTGCAAAAAATTTGACTGCTGTTAACACGCACGTGTTTTGTCACAAAAGCCGCTGCGTCACGAGGTTATCTTTATGCGCTATTGTTTCTGAGTGGATTGCTCAGAAAGATGGCAAGTTTTTTTCTCCAGGCTAACAGGGGCAATTTTTTTTGCCACCATGGTAACTGGATTTTCTTCAGCTCTCAGGGGAGCTGAGGGTCTTGCGAACCTGATGTAGCACTGCGGAGTACCTCCATTTTTCTTTGGTGGGCATGACTTAGTGAAATTGCACAGGAACAGCCACTGCAACGCCTGTCGACCATCTATCTGGGTCACGCTGATAAGCTCAATATGCTTTTTAACCGGTGTAAGGGGTAATTTGTCACAAGGACATTACTCGAGGAATTCAACGTGGGCTCTTGAACACCTGAAACTTATTCATCTCGTTCATTTACAAAGCAGCCCCAACTAGTTTCTACACATTTACTAATTCATTATCTTTAAAATGCGGAAGATGATTTGTGAAAAAAAATAAAACTGCCACGTATTCAAGCGTCCCTTAAATGACATGTCTATTGCAATACCAAGACTGACCTCTGGGAGGCTTCATGGTGCAACAGGCCTTCCAGCGTGCAGGAGAACACCAAGAAGAACAAATAATAGAAGCTAGGCTTACTGTTAGCTTATCTTGGAACTTGATTTGAAAATGCTGCTCCGTGTATCCTGAGCATAGCGAATGGCTTGCGAAATATCATCCAAACACTCAACACAACCACTTCCATTTGGCCGCCATAACAAAACAATCGTCTTCGGGGATACGCAAAGGTCAGACGGGGCGATGTGCCACGGGCATCCCCGTCGTCAAAGAAACGCCAAGGGGCATCTAGCAATAACATATTGCAGATACATCTATGTCACTCACCCAAATCTCATGAATGTGTTTTGTTTCAAACGAGTGACTGCACCACTGTGCTTACCTGACACGACTCTCAAAACATCGGGAAATCGTCCGTGATTAACGTGCTCTAAAGGTGACCGTACGCAATCGCATGCCGACGAGTCGACCGAGTTTCATCTAGCTCATCAGTATACGATGAACAGAGGAAAGAATGAGTGTAAAGGACCAGTGGGGGAGAAAAGGGTGGAAAGAGAACAAAGCAAACACCAGGGCAGAAACTGCAGCATGAGCTTCTCTTTAGGGAGCCACAGAGATGGCTTGGAAAACAAATCTGAGACCACCTAGGTGATTGTACAGATCTCTCCCTCGCCCCCAACCAGCCACCTAATTTGATGCTTATTTACAGGCTAACCTCCTACTGTAAGCCCCCCAACTACGCCTCAACATTATTCCTTCCTGTTTTGATGAAGTCCACAAGCGGTCGGCCTTGGCGCATCATTCGCCGAGCGGATCGAACAATGGCCGCAAGCTGCGCTGGATAAACTGGTATCCTACTGAGCGAGGGCTGCAAAGTAGTTTGCTGATGGTTAGTTAGGTTCCTCCTCTCGCCTCCCCCGTTTGAGATCAATGTTTGGTTTCGGCCATGCTAAAAATAAACACAGGGGCGATGACCCCCTGGGAGTTGGCGGTGTGCGTTTTAAGAATTAACGGCAACTTGGAGGCGGTTGCCAACTGACAGTCGCATGCGGTCAGGGCTGTCAAGGACTCCTCGGCTGGCATAAGCACTTTCAGATTTCAAAATTGATTCGTTGAGCTAAATAGTCGTAGATGTCTCCTCCACTACATCACATAATATCTACTAATTCATTTATCTCTGAGGCATTGAGAGAGTAATGGGGGTTTTCCGCAGTACAGTTTTGACTTCCCTAAACTGACATGAATGGATGGGTGGATGGAGCGAGCTGTTCTATATTGCTAAAGCTAGCTAGCTAATTTAGATATCTTGATACGGGAGTCGCTGATGGTTTAGGGGTACGCTAAAAAGATAGCTTGATACTGATCTAGCTAGCTTGATCCATAGTTTGATGCGGGTTTGGGTTTAGTCAAGTTTAGTGGACTGAACTTGTGGAATTGTTTACTGCCGGGCAATATTTGATGTTTAAATATCAGATGTTATTTTAGAGACCCCACAAATAGGCACATTTATTCTCCCATTGGCTGCCTTGTTGCTTCAACCCTGACTACAGGGAGATAGCTTTCAGTCAGCTTTCATCTCGTCATGTGCGTTGAGGGATGTCCTCGGAAGAAAAAAAAAAAAAAAAAAAGGCCCTCAGCTGCAAGTTAAAGGAAGGGGAAGGCGAGGGATTGGGGCGCGGGGTGTGAGGCGTTTCAAAGATGTTCTCGCTGGTGCAGCATGGAGAAGGATACTGGCCCGCGGGGATATGTGTTGGTGCCGCCGTGACATATTTAGGGCAGCTGTGAGACTTAACAGCGCAGCAGATGTTAGCTATTATTCTTTTTAAAAAAAGAAATAAAAACACAACTTTTTAGATGAATAAAATCGGAAACTATAACCAGGAAATGGTGTGTATACTTTTCTGTAGGTACCCAGTTTCATATGATGTGCTATAGTAGAATTTTCAACAAAATGAAAGATGTTTTCTGGTGTTCATGCCAGCCACCCTCCTCCTCCTCTCACTATTTTGGAGCCTTGTTTTCTGCATGAATAAATAAGTGAGGTGAATGTGGAAGCATTTTCTATGCACCCTGCTGGTGCAAGTTTGCAAACGAATTCCAAGTCAGGCAGCGGCGGGGCGGGCTGTCTTGTTTATGCTTGTTCACCCACAAAGGTCTCCGATTCATAACCGCTCGTGTGATCGGTGTTATTTTGCCTCCAACGTGTAATATGATAACAAGGGACCACCCATCATGCAAATTTAGGACTCTGGGAGAGGACACCTGACATCCAATTTTTAAAAAAAATCCTAGTTACTGTGGTTTCTGGTAACTGGAGGGAATTTCAGAAGAATTTTCGTGCGCTCTGAGGTCATCAATGTTGGACCAGAATGAGCTTAAAAATATCTAGTTGTACTTCTTCTTGGCTAGTTTCCTAGAAATTCTTCAGAGGATGGAATAGTTTGATCTAAATTTCTATTTTTTGATATGTTTACATTCCTTCAGGATACACGAGTAGGAGTGGTCCCTGCGGACCGCTTGTCCAAAACCCCCGCGAGATAAAAAAAAAAATCCCGCTTTCTTTCACTACATCGAGCGGCGCTCAAACTTCCATGCGGTTGCTGTGCAGCGATGCAATCTTGAAGCTGAGCGACAGCGCGTGTGAACCCCTCCCTCCCCGACTCTCGGGCCTCTCGTAGGTCTGCCGAAAAAAGACAATGGACAGTTTTAATAGAAACTTGCCTGGCGGGAAGGTGGCTGGAATCCTCCGCAGATATCATAGGTGGCAAAATGAAGCACATCCATTTCTCGCAGCCTGAAGGATGACGTGGGGCCTCTGAAGAGGTTTGTTGTTGTCTTTCACGTGGCTCAAACTGAATTACACAATGCTTCAATCCCCAATCTCAGCATGAGAGTGAGTCGGGAGCATTTATTTTCTTCCTTTTCAGTCTCTCTGACTTTGATTTTTTTTTTTGCTTACAGTCTCAACATCAGTGTAGAGAAGTGAAAGGTGCATTCAAAGGCAAATCATACTTTGCTGCAGGGCGGATGATCTGACTGCCACTGTATGGCATCACGCTCTCCTGCTGAGTTTACACGCTGAAGTGTGAACTTGATCTGGACAGTAATGAGTCATTTTACCTCTCAGTCCCAAGGTTGAAGCTTCAGGCTTTTAAAAAGAACACACTCGCGTTGACATGCACGCTGTCAAAAAAAGATTCTGTTTTTAACACAAAGGCCGATGGAAGAAACAAAACGGTATACTGACCCCTGTGGTGACAAATGGTATTGCTTTTCTAATATTATAATATAATAATACTAGTTTGACAGTCAAATTGCTTTGTTTGACTGGTATTCAGGAGATATAAAAAGTCTAAGCAAGATCAAGATTTTTTTTTTCTTCATGCCATTAACCTGTACAGTTGGGAGGGGAGTTTTTTTTTTCCTTTCTTCTCCTATTCCAGCCTAAGGTGAACTAACACTTTCTGAATGTGATGCTGGGCGTGCACCCAATTTAGGAAACATTTGCGTCACGTTTTGTCTCATGTGCTCAGTTGCGATTCTTTTTGCCAAGAGTAAAGTGTTTGGTCTTACGTAACTGCACGGTAGGTGAGCTTAATGAGGAAAACGTGTTCCTGTGTTGTTGTTATTTTTTTTATTTTTTATATATCTGCACACAACAGAACTCCAAAAACTAATTATGTCAGAATATTATACAACGTCTAGGTGGAAGCGAATCTAAAATTAATTTTCTCATTGGAAGCCATCACAACATGTTAATGGAGTATCAAGGTCATTGCACGACGATTCAATCATGTTTGTAAAATTAAGCGAGGCACAAAGAGTCGGTCTGAATTTTTTTTTCCTCCCTTCTCATCTAAGTCAGCAAAGGCCCGCGTGGTGGCTTGTGCACCAAACATGATTGACACATGAAGGGTGTGTTTTTTTTTCCTTACTAATCAAATCAAAGGCACCAGAGAAAGATGATTTTTGTCTTACATTATTTAACCGATACTACTGTCGCTTACAAATAAGTGTTTTTTTTTTCTTCTTGTCTAAAATTGCAAACTCCTGATATTAATTACCCAATCAACTAATGATTTGGCCTCAACAGGCACTATTGCTTTCTGAACATAATGACTGCTGCGCAGTAATAGCTTTTTTGCACATACATTTCTTTGAAGAAACTAGCCCATAGGTGCGCATCCATGCATCCATTTCGCCTCCTGCTGCTTTTCAATTAGGAGCCAGCAATGACTCATAACAACAGCCCCCCCCCCCCCCACCAACACCACCTCTCTTGAACATACAATTAACGACCCGATACCTTCATTCTAAGTTCTGCGTGACTATTTTGAGATCTCTCATGTTCTTCCTCTTAGATATTCAATTCGCTTAGCCAAAGCGGCCCTCTCGGGACTGTGGCGAGAGGAAGGGGGGTGGGGGGAGCCGTGTGGTTGTTGACTGCAGGGGCGAGATGGGAGGCAGAAGGGAGGACCAGTAGGAGGACAGAAAAGCGCCACTCCCTTCACGCTTCATCAGGTATTCACAAAGACGGCTCGCTCACGCCCACCTCTTCGGGATGAAGGGGATCACTATCCCCCGTGACACCACGGGGGTTTTTTTTTTTGGGCCTGAAGTCAACTTGAAAAACTCATACTCGTTTGTGACGAGGGGACCAGCGAGTCTGGTTACGCGCACCTCTATTTTTTTTTGTCGTTTCATTTCTGACTTTGAGGGGGCAGCACCTGCACATTATTTTCCACGCTGCAGTTCACGCAGCGATGCAGCTGCGTGCCGAGATAGAGGAAGAGAAGCAATCAATCAGCGTCTAACGAGGTTCTCGGAACATGACGGAGAGGTGTGTAGAAATGATGTGTGAGGAAGGACATTGGTGAAAACATCTTAGCTTTTGCGTGTTTGTGAGAACCTGCAAGCGTGCCCAGCCTGAGGTGATGCATGGCTGAGGCTGGGTTGAATGGAGTTTTCACTGTGGGCCATCTTCCCCTGAGACTCAGGAAGTCACGACACATGTAGTCTACAACACAGATGTCACCGCTCCACTGTGCCCTGAAGGCAATGCAACAGGAGCCATGCATTGAAACGCTGAGGGTGTTTTAGAACGGAATCTCTTTCTGTGTTGGACTTTGCAAAAAAAAAAAATACACACACATATCTCCTATTTATCTAGACCTGTAACTATATACACATGTATACACATATATATTTATATTTATACATATATACTAGGGTTGGGAAGATTCACCGATATGCATCGGAAAATCGATACGACCCGAAAGATGCAGTTGCATCGTATCGAATCGCGCTGGATGGCATTGTTTTCAAATGAAATCGTACTGTATCGTACCGTATCGCATCTTATCATTGGCAATTCCGTGAATCGTGAATGCATCGTATCGTTGGCAGTGTATCGAGATGTGTATCGTATCGTTTTGATGGTGAAGATTCCCATCCCTAATATATACACGAATATTTCGATACACATGCGTATATACATGTACTGATACAAATATATCCACATATTTCTATACACATATATACACTTACACTTATATGCACATACTTATATATACATATATACCCATACTTATATATACATCTATACACATATATTTATTTACACATACTTATATGCACATTGTTGTTTTCTACATATGTACAGATATACACATCTACTTATTTATACTACATATATGACTTTGACTTATATAAGTGTTTTGGATTGAATGTATTTTCCATCTTGAGAAGTATTTGACTATAAGCGTACACGGGCTTTCTTTGATATTGCATTTTATGATATGATGGCACTTACTGCAAGGACATTTCCTGACCACTTTAAGTCCAACGCGTTTCATTTTCAATTCAACTTGATATGTATCTCCACGGAAAATGTCCATGCCCGGGAACCACGACACACAGATTGACATACACAAGGATTGCCGTGATAGGCACGACACCCGCTCCAGGAGGAGATGTCCCTGATCCTCCTCCCTGGATGATACAGCAAAAGGATCAGGGGATGTTTCCATTACCAATCGTAGCGGGTCAAGTGAATGGGGAAGAGATACGACTTCAAGTAAGCCCAAAGTGACGGGACGGAATACGATCACCTGTTGCTCAAAAGCTTTGTAATTTAACTTAAGCTTCTCTAATGGAAAAAAACAAAAACATGCAAGCATTTGAGCAGAAACGTACGTGAGAAAAAAAGACACATAAAGCTCAGGATAAAATTTTGGCAGCATTGCAGGAAATGGCGACAGGAAGACACAGTTGAGTTGTAAAATGCTCCCATGTTTAGTGGCTCATCAATCAGTTTCAAGCAAATTGGATTTCAGGTGCTAATTAGGTTGTTGATGACATACACCGCACTGCGGTTCTTACCGGGTCTCGTTAACACGTACAAGTCTGCTAAATGGAAATGAGAAGAATTCTTTGTCAAATTAGACATGCAATAAAAATCACATTCGAGAATCACCGCTCTTCATTTTCGGGAAAAGAGTGATTCTGACTTACAGGTTTTTTTTGTTTTTTTTTTAGTTACTAGGCGAGTTAAATGTCTTTCACTCAATCAAGTGTTTTTCAGTGGCAGTCTTCGGGAGAATGCTAATGAGTGCAAAAAACGTCTCGAGTATATTTTTTTTAAGCGCAACTGTGTATCTCTAGAGGCAAAGTTAAGCATCAATCACAAGCATTTTCCCATTCCAAGCAACAAAGACGTTCAATAAACCCAAACTGCTTTCGCATTGGAGTGTATTGTCCAAATCCTGAGGGCATTCTACGATTGTGTGACTTCTTCTACAATGCTTCCACGAAACACTTGCTGTAGATGCGCGGTCGCTCGTGATTAATGTGCAAAAAAAGAATTCATAATACGCAATTCAGCTACATGAATAAATGACTTTTGAACACACTAAACGAGACATTAGTAAGCGTAAACCGTGGGCGGATGGCCGTCCACCCGTATCTGCTTCAGTGCCCCCCCCACCCCCGCCCCCCTTTTCCATTGTTGCCTCTCTAAATACATTAGGAGTGTGCTTTTATACCCGCTCCGAAACAAAAAGTGCCCTGAGGTAACTTGTGTTATGTTTTTGCTGCTGAATTAAATAAAGCAAAGTGAATTGTTTGGTTGTGATATCATGGCGTGTGGCACGTGTGGAGCGCCTGCAGCCCTTGTCAATTGGCCACGCCCACTCAGCTGTAGTCACGATGTTAATATTTTGTCACGCAGGTTGAGAAAAGAGGCAATATTGATTATGGTTTGTTTGTGATTGGTGGCGTGATCAAAACATGAATAGCGGGGGTCACACCCTTTATGCAATGTCTAATGAGCGTAATTAACTCGAAAGTAATTTTTGGCGAGCGCTTCTACTGCGAAGCAATTAGTGTGCAACTGCTGCTGTTTGTACCAGCGTGACGTCAGGCTGGTGGTCTCGTGTTTTTTTTTTCCGCATGAAAAGACAGAAAAACACTTGGGTGCCGTTTATCCAGGTTTTGTACGAGGCTGCTTTTACGCGAGGGGTGCGAAAGAACTTTTAATACGTCAAAGATCCATTTGTCAAGGTTGGTTAGGCCGCATGCTATCATAATCGAAACATATTTTTATTTAAAACTATACTAAGATATTCCATTTAAAAAAAAAAGTATTTCATTTCTTAACATCTTCCAATCCAAAGCAAATAAAAACACATTAGGATCTAATAAGAACTTTGATTGTAAATATTGTTTGATGGAGCTTCAGACTTTGAACGATAAAAGTCATGTAAAGTCACAAAAACCAGAAAAGTAGTCTGACAGTTTGCGCACGGGGAATCAAGTAGAAAAGTAAAAAAGTCGTAAGCGTTACAAATCAAGATTTTCTCCTTCGATGAAACTACCTGGAAATGAACTGGAGGCGGCTTCCGGAGCAGCCAGACAAAAGCGCCGAATGCGAGGCCACATTAAAGTCAGCCAGCCAAAATGTGACGCATGGAAGCAATTTGATTTCCAGTCTTTTATAATCACACCTCACGCAGAGATTGGAAACCAAAAGCCAATTGTCCATGTTGCTCATAAAACTTAGAATGATGGTACATTCAATTCACGGTTTGAAATCTGAGAAACACAAAACTCAACATCCTCCATTTTTCACTTTTCCAATTAAAATTTCACTTTATTTCACCGTTGATTTTAGTTTGCATGTGTGTAGAATTTCCTAGGGTGCCCATTATCTTTATTGCATAATCACTCAGGTGATGAATTAATTTGGATCCTCATCACGTTGTTTACTCATAACGGGGAACCCTTTAAATAATTCAAAGTGTCGTTTTTTTTTTTTAAGCGAGCTCATGTTTTGCACCAGGTCACTGGAATCGACATGGGCACAATACATGTCCAACAAAACCACCTTGAGTTATTTGTTCATGTGCATAAGCATCACAGGACTTTTTAAAAATGCAATTTGGAGAGAAGGCTGTGGTGGCAGAACATCATAATCTTGGGACGTGTAACAGCTCCCCGCTAATTGAAACAATTCATCAATGTATGACTGATATATTTTTTTTTACTGCACGGTAGCACAGCAGAAATGTGTGGTTCAAAAAAAATAATAATAAACGACCCCATTACGTACACTCGCTCATATCGGCCCATGTCAGGTGGCCGCACTCTGAGAGCACAGCAGGACAAATGCGACAACCCGCCAGCATTTGGACTGGGCTGTGATGGACAAAAAAAAATATATAAAATAAAGAACACCAAGGACAAAATCAATGGGGTGTCCTCCATCACTTCATAAAAAATACAAATTGTACCGCATGAGAGCGTGCGATGACAAATAAGCAGATACGATTGCAAGCTTTGATTTCTTGGCCTTGAGTAAGTTGTTTTTTTTTTTTTTTTGGAGACTTTACAAACTGCCAAATCAAAGCCAAGATCACCTCGTTGAACTGAACACGTTTTTCGTATTTTCGTTTGTTCCAGTGCTAAATCTGTGCCAGCCATAATATTTGCTTTTTCAAGTGCCAGTCCCAAAGTCAGCTCAAATGTAAGCCATTTGTGAGATGAGTGCGTTTCAAATAACTAAATGTTGCTATTTGATTTGTAAATATTTAATGCGAATGAATTGAAGAGTCCAATATTTTCAAAGCTAAACTGTGTTTTCTTTCCCTCCATCTGCAGATTAAACGACTGTGGGTGATGCTAAAGACGTTTACTCTGCATGAAGTCTTTTTTTTTTTCCGCTCTACATGGCGTCTTATGTTTGATTGCCAATTTTCTTGATATTTCTTTCCGTCCGACCAACCACTTTGCTCTTACAAATTTCATTCCTAACCTCGTGAAAAATGTCAAATCACGTGAATGTACGCTGCCTGCTGGGTAACAACGGCAGAGAATCAAACGCAGCTAATGAATAAAAGTGAATCAAGATCACGTTAGCTTATTTTACACGCAATTTAAGAATGACAGCCACGATGGGATTTGAATTACTTTTAAATTCATATATTAGAGAATAAGTAAGTCAAAAAATGTCAACATTTGACTCACAATGTCAAAAAGGTTGTTTAGATTGTATACACATGTCTTGAAATGCAATATAAGGCAAGGGACCTATTTTTGGATAATGTATGAAATAGATCTCAAAGTATAATTTAAGGCTTATCTCTTTAAATATTGAGAGCTGATTACGAAAGTGTCGACCATTTTGTAAAAGAAAAAAAAGATTCAATCGCCATCAGACGCAGAAGGCGGGCGGGCGCTTGCTGTTAGCCGTTAGCCGCTAATGCCACTGTGCGCAATTATACATTGACAGTGGAATGAACTAGCGCTTTCTTAGCATCTTTAATTAGCGAATGAATATGATTTTGGGATAATGTGTTGATAATAAATAAATAAATAAATAAATAAATAAATAAAAACAACTGGTTTTATAGCATTTTCTCTCTGGAAAGGCTTCACACAGCTTAATGATTTCAATCATAAAAGTTGTTTGGGGGCCAGGGGGCGCTCGAGTGTAATTTTTAGTGGCTGACAGTACAAAAGTGCTTCAGTTTTGTGAGCTTTCACTTTTCTCCCAAACAACTGCTGCTATCAGCAGGAGGAAAGTAACACCTTTCACTTTCATATTTACAGTGCCGCGTCTCGCGACATTTCCACGCCACCGAGGTGCACATGTGGGCAAGCGTGTCCCGTCTTGACCCCTCGCTAATAGCGCAGCTCGTCCGTTGTCGTTAACGACTAGCTTTTCAGATTGTTTCCTTGACCGGAAATCTGCAAGGGCCATCTCGACTAAATGCCTATTAAGTAACCGGCATGCTTGTGAAAAATGACCGTCATCATTTCATTAGCTGAATTTTTCATTTGGCATTTTGTAAGATTTCCACTCTTAATTAGCTTTCTTGTTTGTTTATTTTGCAACTGCTGAGTCATCTCTTCTGGGGAAGCTGATTAGTCCTGTCATAGAGCCTATTAAAATAAAGAAAGGCCCAAAATGACCCTCTCGCTTCGCTAAAACTCCTGACGTTGCTAAACCAGAGCAGATGCTGTCCCACAGCGCGACCCGATTGTTGTTAAGCGTCACTACTCCTGCCCCGGCTGCTTAACTCTGATGCCGAGGCTGTTTAAAAAAAAAAATTTTTTTAAAAAGGGACATGGCATGTTACACATCATGGTTGTTTAGAGTTGCATCTCAATGGTTTAAAAACTACAATGAAAAAGGAGCTGTCCACCCACATCCGAATAACTGTCACCACGCCGAAACAAGAGAAGCGGAGTCGGAGGTTAGCAAACAGCAAGGTCCAAATGAGTTTGTTTCAAAAATAAATGTGGCGCCGTGGCATTTGGGTGCCCCGAGCGCCAAAATGTGTCACCGCAAATGGGAGGGAAGCACTTGACGTGTCACAAACCTCACAGCGGCGAGCCCCCCCCCCCCACTCTGCGCAATCAAAATGTCGAGGTAGTTTTATTTTGTTTTTCTTTTCTTTTTTTTAGTGTTCATGAGTCACAGGACCACTTTGGTGTTAAGCGCTTTTGGATGTGTGAAACACGTTGCCGTCCAAAGCGGCCAGAGCCTTATTTGAGCTTCTTCCATCATTTTTGAAATTAGGAGGGTTCGACTTTAATCTTGGCCCAACTGCCTTTGACCATTCACACTTAATAAATAAACACAATAAAATCAGAACATTTTATATTATTATGGTATATTATTCTAGTATATTATTTTACTGCCTAAAAAAGATACATGTCAAAAACTATGGAAGTAATTTTTTTTAAAAGGCTTATTTATAAAACATTGTAAATATGCAAAGTAATTTTCTCATGAAGACTTGAATATGGGGACAATTGTCGTACATTTGCGAATATGACACTTTAAAAAAATATTTTTCCTCCCTCCTTGCACTTAAAAATCCATTTTTGAGCACCTTGGAGAAGCCGTTACCTCCGCCAAAACGTAACACGTGCATCAAATCGTAAGCCCGGGCTCACCTGGCGACACACGCCAGCTCACAATCCGTCCGACATGCTGCTTTCCTCACAGGTGAGCGGCTGGCTTTGTAAAAAATTGCCTTTTCTTTGTGGAGCTCTTCAATCACTCCCGGCTCCTGTCGGCAACAATGCGGGTGGGCCCACCTGGGGAGGAAATCCATGTGCGATTCTGCCTATTTGCCACGGAGAAAGTGACAGAAGAAAAAATTGAAAAAAAAAAAAATCTGTCACCTGAGTTAGCAGTGGTCCAGTCAGTTGATTTACTTGACAGGGAAACTTTTGGCTGCTGAGCCGAACGGTGCGTTCCAAAGGACATACGAGGTTTAGAAGCACGGCAGACTTTGCCAGACGATTGAGACAAGAAGTCTGCAGAAATCTTTTAAGTCGCCATCCATTATCACCAGCTCGTTTACCCGATGACGTTTCCTGTTGCCGTAGCGACCAAACGCAGCAACAATGCTCCCGCTTTGCTGCGTCCTTTTCCGCAGATATGCGTCCGTGAGGGATGTGAGCGCGACACGTTTACTAAAGGGAATGAGAGCAGACATTTTGATGAACAACACATGGAGTGTTCACACCCACAACGGCGCAGCTGTGAAATTACAGACACCCGGTCTAACACGTTTCCGCGCAGATTTATGCGGCGTTGGGTTTGTGAAAATCGAGTATTTCAGTCTTTCAGCCTCTTTCTGTTGCTTATCTCGAATGTTTTTTTTTTTTAATTTGTCTGAGTTTACTCGAGTCACGCCATTATTGTCCAAGGTTACAAGTCTGGCCATGACAAATAAAAACGCTCGTGTTTAATTTCTGGGACTAGATGATCAACGTGTTGTTTTCTTTTCCTTATTGACCCGTTTTCCCAAATGGACCTGTGCAATATTGACTCAGAAGACTGAACACGAGTTTAATGGGACAGCCGAAAGAACGACGCAAAGTCCCTGGACAGACGCGTTAACTTTTAAGCTTGTTGTTGCTCCACATGCCCTCCAATACGGCGAGCGGAGATGGAGGGAAAGAGAGCGAGAGGACAGACTAATCCGCCTCAGCGACTTTGGGACCAGCTTGCTTCTCCTTCAGGGGTGGTGAACATGGCTGAGCACTGCCAGCCAGCCAGCGTGCACAAAGACCAAATGTTTCCACATGAGCAGGGGAGGAGGAGAACAGTGACAGCGACAATTCCCAATGTCACAATCGGAAGGTCATTTTGAAGCGTGGAGGTCTGCTTGCGTACAAAAAAAAAAAGAAAAAGAAGAGAGACGTGACTGCAAATGGATTTCACTAGTCTAAATGTAAAATATGTTTTTTTCTCTTTGCCTGCTTATACCATGTGAAGGGGAAGACGGGATCCAAATGTGGATCAGAACTTATCTGTTACTTTTATTTTCTAGCTGCATCATGAGAACTTGCAAAGTTTGTGAGTTAATCTCCAACAAGACTCATCCATATGAAGGATTTGGAACTTTTGGAGATCTTCAATCATAGCGACTTTACGTTCAAGTAATTCTTGATTTACCGGCATCCCAGAATGTTTCGTTTCAGAAAAAAATATAGTTTTTATGAGGCTTCCCGTGCAAGACTCTCTGCTGTGAAATTCTTTTTATTGTGACTGCTGGTTGTGATATGACAGTCATGACAAGTGTCTTCTTTCTTGCATTACCATTTTAATACGTCTATATTTTAGGTTTCAATTCCATTGAAATTGTACCCAAATAAATAAAATAAAAAATTGTTCATAAATAATAAACTTTAATAAAATTAATTAATTTGTTTAATTATGGAATACAACTATGATTTAATCTTTTAATTCATTTAGTAAAATGTTGAATTAAATTCAAATGGCTGAAACACGCAAACTATGATGTATCCAATTGTGATATAGCATTCAAGTGATTTCCACTAATTCAGCTTTCCTGATTTTTTGGCAAATGCGTGTGTATGTGTGTGTATTCATTCATGCGGGCAGACTCCTGCCATCTGTTTAGGCAAGATATGCCACCTTGTCTCTATCCTGTGTGTCAACGACTATCAGCTCGGTGCCCAGCCGCAGCTAATCGCTGAGCGATGTGGTCGAGCGAAGCTATCTTCAGCAACTAAATCCTAATTGGGAGTCTTATCTCATTTCAAAAGTCACATCAAGGAGAACGCATTCATTTGTCATTCTAAAATTATGGAAGAAATAAGCAGTGAATTTGCTTTTTCTTTTGTCGGCCGTCATAAACATCTTGTGTCTGGGACTTTTTATTTGTATTTTCTGAGGGTTGTCCCGGTTCTCGTTCTTCTCCGCCTCAGATAAAGCAACTGTCTTCTCTGCTCTCTTTCCTCTTGTCTCCCTGTGCTGCCAGTGTCAATGTTCTGGATCAGTGAACGGGCCAGATGGCTGCAGAAACCGGTCCTCTCTCTCTCTCCCTTTGCTCTCCCATCTCCTTTCACAAAAGTTCTCCATCCCCCCGTCGTGTCGAGCCATAGCCTTGCTCTCGCGAGCCCATCCTCACGCTCGCCCAAGGCTCTGCTGTCAAACCTCTGCCGAGCTTGACTTTCCCGGGCCTGACGGCGATGTGTCTCCTGTCCCGTCTCCCTGAGAAACAAAAGTGCTGATTTAGTTCTCAGCAAGCTTTGCTCCTGTTCAACCTCACTCTTCTTCTCCCATATAAAGTGACGTCTCTTTCGTACGATCACGGTGACGCTCGCATTAGGATTTTAGTCGCTTTTTATTTTTTAACCTCCGACAAAAGCTATCGATTGAAATGCTCAGATTCGGAAGGAGGTTCCACTTTATTTTAATCACGTGGCAACAACAAGCACAAGTGCTGCTCGAGAGCCCCGACGACTCCTCCTCGCTTCTTTATCTCACGGCACTCGCGCGGCCTCGTCAAAATGTTTTATTCCACTTGCTATATGTAAAGCAATAAAACGCAATTGCATTACACATTACAAGAAGGCTGATCAATAAATCATACTCGATCACGCGGCGCACTCTACGGCACAATGATTTTTCGCTCTACAATGAAGCAGCGATGTGTTTTTTTTGCTTATGCAGGCTTGTAATTATCTCAATTATTAACCTGTTTGTTCACGCTGACCTCTACACCAGGAGGGGGGGGGGGGGGGGGGTCATAGCACAGTAATATCCCGCCAGTGGCCCCCCTGGGAATTTATTATCTCAGGCACTGCGCTGGTAAAGCCACATAAACCGGCAAATCGATACTCATCATTTAGCGGAACACACACGTGAAAGGTGAAAATGTAATTTGGCCGCTGCGGAGTAACGGCCTCCAACACGCGTGAGCGTTCAAATCATACGACCTCGTAAAAAGTCGACGTCCTTTGAGAATTGGGTAAATATGGAGCACGGATTGCTTTCTTTTCATATCCCCGCCATTTCTACTTTACAAGTTTTGGTTCGGTGAACGGTGAAGACAACATAGCGGCGTGTTTTGCTTTGAAATTTGGGATCCAGATTGATAACTTCAAAGGGTCTTTGGAGAAAAGGATGGGAAAGGCGTGTTCATTTAACAATTGAGTGGAGTACATCCCCGAGGCGAGGACCTCTGGCGCTAATTACAACATAACCATTAGGCACAAAGCATGCTGGTCTCAGCTGGAATTGGGTTTTAATTGGACCGCCTTAATTGGTTGATTGCAGACAGAGGTGGAAATTAAAGTGGTGACTAAATCCTGCTGAGAGGTGGCGCATGGAGAAGCCCAAAAATTTGACTTTTACATACCACAAAATATCCAGCAAAAACTCAGTATTACTATGTTTCCTATAAAGAGCAAGGAAAATAATTCCAAAAATATCCAGAAATCAATTATCTGGTCAGCAACGAGGAGCCCCCACCACCACCAATTTTTTTTTTACATACCACAAAAAATGGCAAAGAATTCCAAAAATATCCAAAAATCTATTATCTGGTCTGGCACCTGGTGGAATAGAAATGCAAAAGGAATGAGGACCCCCCCCCCCCCAAAAAAAAAACATTAATTTTTTCATACCACAAAAATCCACCAAAAACTCAGTATTCCAAAAAATTCCAAAAATATCCCAAATCAATTATCTGGTCGAGCATTTTACAGAGGGAGGAGGCAGTGCCCCCACAGCCCCCCCACTCTAGCGCCGCCAATGTTTCAACAGAAGTCCTCCGAGTAAGACTTTCTGAATTATTAATGACGACTCTTAGACTCGCTCTGTGCTTCGTTCTCCCCCCTGTAAACATTTTTAAAAGCAAACATGCCCCAACGTCACTATTGGCCGAAAGAAGCTGTGATATGTTAAACCATCTAATAGTGAGGGGCCCGTTGCCTTCTGACCCAAGGTTCACCCAAAAGTTAAGTGGGTAATTTCAACAATTTCCACAGACGGCCACGCTTAACAAGGTATCATAAACCCAGCTGCTCTCCCTGCAGCGACTTCTGACCTTTTCATTATCCATCCCAATCAGCCTTGTGACAAAATCATCTCCTTCGGTCTCATCTTTCACCTGCTGCACTATCAGTATGCGTTGGCAATCACCGAACACAATACAGTGTCAAATTTCGCTTTTGTTGCTTTTCAAATAAAAAAAAAGGCCATCATCACCTGAAAAATGGATTATTCATACCAAATGTCTTTGGTATCAAAGAAAAAAGGTTCCATTATATTTGGAGTGGACTGTAGTGGAGTATTTAACCTGAGGACGAAAGACATTTACAGAAAAGCAATGTTGTTTTGCCTCGAAAGCTGTGTAGGTGGTACACAACTGGGATCGGCCTCATATCGGATTGATTTCTCAAGTGCAAAAGATTCATTTGACAAAGTCCAGCAGGGCAAGGTTGTCATGGCAGCTGTAAGGCTTCTTGATAAATATTTCCACTTATTGCAGCATCCTTTTCTCTTCCAATTACATATTTGTTGCTGTTTGGCTTGACTACATATAACTATTCATTTACAAGCATCTTCTTTCAGTTTCAATTTGAAATTCAGTGACATTATTCAATTACGATTTTAGGGTCATTTTCAACAAATTGGGGAAAGTGATTAGATATCCAAAAACTCTCGAGCGTTAACGGTAATGCTAAAACCCCGGAGCGGCTAAATGTTCAAACATCATTTTGCACTTAACTTTGCTTTTGTTGGAATATTATACTCATGATTGCAGATTGCTCACCTGATTGAAATGACAGGGCAATGCAAAGTCGTTGCAACCTTTCTCAAAGTGCACAGCCGTGTTTCTTTTTTACACTCGGGCAAAATTAAATAAAAACATTAGCAGACCAGTCGGAGATATTTTCTGGCACAAAGGCTCCGGTGGAACATTGCCACCGATAGGCAAGGTTTTTTTTTTTTTTTTGTTCTTGTTTGTTTTCAAAGGGAAATTTGTTTTTATGTTTTGTACTCCTTGTTTTTTGTGTTTGCGCCATACTGTTTAATGTAGGAATACAAAAGTCACTCTGGGAATCGGTGAAAAAATGCTTGTATCCAAAGTAGAAAGTGCAGCCAAAGGAGAATTACATAACTGATTATGTTTAGAAAAAAGAGACTTTGCAATATCTGTTGCACAAGATGTAATAGGAAATGACATGAATGTTACATGAATGATAGAATTATGCCAATTGCAAACAACTGATTTGCTCATTAATCACTTTCTAATTAATTGATCACATTGTTTTTTTCTGTCCATGATTGTTAGCAATATTTGCTAACGATGCAATTGTGATGCAGTTAGCTAACTAGCTATACCTACCCCTTCAAAATTAGCATAGCCGCTATATGAGAGCGCCTCATCGTTGTCGTCACGTGCACACCCATCACATTGAGAAATATCAAGAAGGCTTATATAACGATTGAAATGAATTTTTTTTAACTTGAAATCTCCTGATTATGATTTATCGTGAAATCGCTGCTGTGACAAATACTCTTTAGCTGCCCCAATTTTCAACTTAACAAAACACGTCTAAAGAGAGAATGTAATATCTCACTTAATGGCCTGATGGGATTTAAGAGTTAATTGCGAGAACGCGTTCCTTAATGTGCATCAGAATTAGTCATTGCGACGCTCATTAAGCAAATTAACCGGCACCACAACAAGCATTCGGGAAATGTGTCGTATTGATCCCGCCCCCTTTCATTCTAAGACTGTCTTCATTTAAAAACTTTTAGCACTGGTGCACGCTACTTACTTTCATGCTAGTCGCACAAATTCGATTCCTGGTCAGGATTTTTTTTTTTTTTAAAACGGAAGGTATCTGGCATTTGTTCTGTCTACACTCTACCTTTGGTTTGAGAAAACTTCACCAGGTGAATTTAGGACTCGGCGGCAAGGGGATTGCAATGTCAAGCCATATTGACCAGGCAATGCATTATACTGTCGCTTTGCCTCCAAGCCGCAACTTTGAAATATATAAATGTCACACACTTCTCTCTGAAAGAAATACAGTGCGTGAAATGTCTTTTCAGACGCATTCCTCTCGACAGCAAGAAATAGGTACTATTATAGGATCATTGTTGTGAGATGGACAACAATATTGGACTCGTTAATGGCCGTGTCAAATTGTCATCCCTCTTTATGTACGTAACGTCACAGCATTGTGAAGCTGGCAGAGTTTGATCAATGGCTGTGGCTTTAAGACATGTATCCGTTCTCCTGGAAGGCTCGGCGTGTCCGTTCCACACTGATGTCTGAAGACAGTGTAGGTTGAAGATAGTTAGTCGGGATTTTATTCAGTAGGATTAGGCTCCTCACCTGTCATGATTTATTGTTGTGTTGGTCATGGAATGATGACCCAAGATTGTCTAATATTTGGTACACTGTTGGATTTTTCAGCCATTGTTTTAGTTTGGTGTCATTTTAACAAAAATGGGTGGCCATTGCGCTAATTTGTTAGTATTTGAGCACGGGCATGTTTTTGGCTGCTGTGTCGCTTTTTGATAGATTTGTGTGCACTGGTGGAAATATAAATAATTTATATATAATAAATAATTATGAATATTTAATTGTTGAAATGCTAAAAATTTGTTTTTGCCTTAAATCCGATAAAAACACACTAAAAAAATTAGCAATGGCCCATCTCCAGCAACTTTATTTCTATTGTAGTAAAAATAATTTTATAGGATGCTTGAACTTTGCTCTACCGTGTCTTCATTGCTAATCGGTGATTACTTTTTGCAATCTCACCTTTGACAGTTTTGTAGTGACGCAAGAGCCGGAAAAGACATTCTCAGGGTGATTTAAAGCAATGTCCTAGAAATGTGAAAGTAGATATATGGTGTGGATTACTGTGACCGACCTTTTTATGCCACCTTGGTGCCGCCAATGAGACGTCACTTTATCACAGAGCAGCAAGCGCTCGAACAGACAATGGATGTCTTTGACATCTAATTCTGGGATGGCGTTTTATTCACTGCTTCATTATGTGGATACTTAAGAGAAAAGTATGCAAGCTAGTAAAGTTTAAGTTGCGTTTTTTTTCTGTGTTTTATGGTTCGTTCATTTCATCCAAATGTTGGAAATGCAATTAAACGCTAATGCTAACATTTCTTATTTTAGCAACCCTGTTGCTGTGTTTTAGCTCTGATGGTGTAATCCATCTTCCAATTTGCTGCAATGCTTTGACGAGACAATTTTTTATTTTTTTTGCTGTTTCCAAATAGATATACAGTGCAGTATATAGTCCTGATGTTTCCCAGCAGACACTGTGACCCAAATCTGGGCACAGCTAGCTGATGCAGCCATTAACTTTCCACCATGTTTTGAGCCAACAATCGTCAAACTACATCAGAGCATGTGTGACAGTCCACATTGTGCCAAAATGAGATAATTAATGTCAGTCTAGCTTCAGAAATCTGCTATTAAGAAAGCCCTCGAAATGACTCTGGTCTGAAAACAACATTCCACCACAAAGTTTTGAAACAAGGCAAAGATATTTCTTCTTTATGGTTTTCCTGTTTCTGCCCTACAGGGGATTTTCCTCAGTTTTTTTGCTCACCAATTATTGATGAAGCTTGATTCATAATGCATTCCAAAAGTGACAGTTGGATTCCCACAGAGAGACATATGCGTTAGTTTTACGGTCATATTCAAGTAAAAGTTTCAGCGTTGGCAGGCTTGGACGATCTGGATGAGTAGTAGACCTTGAGTGCATCATTTTGAGTGTGACTGGAAATTATGGCATTTTCTGCACAACATCCACTGATTCATTCTGTAACATACGATAGGGCAAAAAACAAAGTTGTGGGGATTTATATGAAAGATGTTTCCCATTACAAATCCATTGACCATAACCTCAGTATCATCTTTTATAGAAAACCAGATTTAAAAGAACTTATTTCTGGAGACTTACTGTTGACGAATTGCATCCTTTTCAGTTGATGTCTACTACAGCCGGACTGGCTAAATCACTTATGAGTCAAGCATCAAATCAGTTTGCCTGGTTTCATTAGGACGTTGGACATCCGGGGAAATCAAATATATTAACTTTTCTGTCATTCTTTCAGTAGTTGTTTTTATGAGTCATAAAAAATGCTATAAGAAGCGACAGTTTGTCGGAGCCTTGCTCTGCAGATCGCAGCCTTTTAACACTCTGTCACTTAGAGGTGAAGGTTATATTCCTCCTCAGGGAGTTTTGCACGGGGGCACAGCAGGTAAAAAGTGCCACACTTCCTTATTAGTCCACAACTTCCACGCTCCTGGGAAGGTACACATTTATTTTCCGCTACTGGCCATTGCACTGAGTGCCCATTAGGGCGAACTGCGGCGTTGGGCCCCAACTGCTTCCTCTGAAGCTCCAATAACAGACGTCAGGCTAATATGATCAGCAAGTGCTTTAGAGGGATTTTCTGTTGGCGTTTCTCACACGAGTATAAATGTTGATCAAAGTGGTGGGCGACGAGCGTGAAGCCGCTTCCTGCAGACAGGACATGTATCAGACGTGTGTCGCTAAGGGCGGCCCTTTTGAAAAGTGTAGTAAATCCCCATAGCTTGGCAAATTTAGCAAAAAAAAATGGGAGAGAATTAACTTCAAGCATGAATGGTGGAGCTTAATGCTTTTCAGGCACCGAGGACATCTTGTTTGGTGTGATAAGTGAGAGCTGTTGTTTGACTTTGTCAAAGCAAAACTAAAGCCCCGTATCTACACAGCTCCCATTCTCCGCTTGTGTTCACAGGACAATGCTAACTCTTTCAAAGCACAGCCGAGCATTTTTTACAAATTCAGTCGCTTGGTTAACTCAAGGCCAGGGGGGGGGCAGATCTATTATTATTATTATTTCTGATTTCAAAACTAGTCATCAATTTGTTGTGTATATGCAATAATACAATGAGACAATGAAACTTTGATTTCATCGAACCATCATAACAGCCGCTCAGTGTTGTTTTTATTTCGCAGCTTAATATTTCCTTGTCTGGATTTTGCACACTTCCACACTGATAGCGGGTCCTGACCTGTGGAGAAAACAAACCAAAAAAAATTGCAGCTGTCAGTATTTTTGTTAAAGCTATAACACCGCTGTCTTTTGTATCATTCTTGTTCTTGGATGTCTCCTGAGAAATGTATTTACTCTCGCTGAAAACAGCATCCTTTCGACCAACGCCATTGCGAGAGGGCCACAGGTTACACTTGCATTCGGTTAACCCTCGGCGCACTCCCGTGAAGCTCTTTCAAACTCCTTGGTGAAAGTGGCTTGTTTTATTTTCCCAGTTCTTTACTGCGTGTCTGAGATGTTTGCGTCGACTCCCCCGAGTGATCGCAACCGATGGCTCTTTGCAATTTAGGCCCACGATGGCATGCTGTAAATGTTGTTACCAGTCTGGAGGGAGCGCATTAAGAAGCCGTCCCTGCTCATCATCAACCTTTTCACACTGCTATGAAAAATTCATGGCTCTGCAGCACGAGTCAGGGCCAACACCGGGAGGCTGTTTTTCTTTGGACACTGTCTCAGAGAAACACAGTTGATGGCAAATTTCAACCTGTCTTGTCATAATGCACCACTTTATAAGCTTGAACAAATTGTTCAAATATCGAGTTGTCAATTATTCGCGTCGGGATTGGCCGGCGTTGACTGTAATATGAAATGACTTCAGGTTGAGGGTATTACATCGACGTGTTAACGTAATAAAGATGTGACAGATGGCGAATGGAGGTACAAATTGAATGTAATGAAGCCAAAATCGAGAAAGGAATCCTTTACATTCAGACAGTCTTCTCACGGAGCACATGTTGATTTTAAAGTTATATCATTTCTGCGAACATATCAACAACCACCTAGATCTGATCTCTTGTGAATTATTGATTGGATAGCGCAGAGGTGACCCTAAGTCAATATTTAATCAGGAATCCAGATTTTCTCGACTGATGAGAGGAAGATTTTTGTAATTATTGCACTGGATCCCATCCCAGAATTCCATCAGTGACACAGCAAATCACAAAATTGAGAACCGCTTTTATTGTATCGTCTCACAATTAGACGTACGTCGGGGTCCAGAGTTTCTTTCCTGGAAAGTGCCGTGATTGAGATAAAACAGACAGGTTGCGATTGGTTCAAAAAAAAATAAATAGATGGAAGGACCTGTTCATGATCCGAGGCAGACAGTTGGGAAACATGATCAGTGTGGAACGAGTGCCAAAAGCGGCAGTTGTTAGCGCAAGCATTAGAATGTCTCAGAAAGGGATGCTGCCTCTATCACCAAGCCAAGAGGCATCATCTGTTATCATCATTTGTCCAACCCCTTGCTCGATTCCAAAATAAATCACTCGGTGAGTGAAAATGGCAGCTAGCTTCGCCAGTGGACATTTTGCATTTCTAGGCAGAATCTCAGACTCTAAATCTTGGCAATGATGTAACTAAGTAAACAAATGGTCGTGCTGGGTACTGATTTTCATTCGAGATCATTTACGTCTTTAAAAAAAAAAAAGAAATACTATAGTTTGAGGAAGCCATCAGAGTGAATGGTTGCTTGACCCGAGGCGACTGTATGTTGACTATAATCGACTGGCCACCAGTTTGAAACTCAGCCGGGATAAACTCCGGATCAGTCGAAAGTCTAATGAAGACAAGCGGTGTAGAAAATGGATGGATTGATGAATCCACACGGAAGCAGGTTGAAGTCTCAGAAGAACGTCCAACGGAAAGCCGTTCCTGCTGGACATGGCGGGCCGTGGCACTAATTTAATGCTACTTGCACAAGTTGGCTCGGGGCTTTCGTTGAGCAATGTACCCGTTCACAGTGTGTTTAATCAGAAGTGCATGATGGATGGCAGATGTATGAGCGGCCATGATGAATTCTGCAGTACGCCAGGATGCCCAATCACAGGAGCAGCAATGCACACATGACCTCTCCCGATCTGCCTGCAGACGTCTTTTTGCTTCAGCAAAGGTTGGAAGGGGAGTTTGAAGTTTATTAGCCGTCCACGTGCTGAGATTTCAGCCACATTGCTGCTGGCTGATTCACTGGGGAGGCTCCTCTATCCCAACGGTGAATATCATAAGTATACACACCCCTGTTCAAATGTCAGCTTTATGTGGTTTAAAAAATGAGATGAAGATTTATTCTTTCGAAACTGTTGGCGTTATGATATGGACTACAACCTTCAGAACATGAATCTGGTTTTAAACAAGGGAAGTAAAAACAAAATCATTTCTGTAATTTTTTTGCTTTAATTTTTTGCTTTAATTTTACACGCAATTGTAGGAACAGTTAACATTCATTTTCTAGTGAGATTAACCAATTTTAATATTACAAAATAAAAAAATATAAAAATCTTTTGTGTTGACTCTATTGCTAAATGTGAAAAATTAATTTCCTGTAGGAACATTTTTTTTTTTTTACTTAACTTTGATTTAAAAAAAAAAAAAAAAAAAGGTACTTGGGTGCTCTTTTGTTCCCACATTTCCTCACCGTGGGCATATTATATCTTATTTTTCTTCTTTCTCCACCTAGACAGAAGAACAAATGAGTCATAATTAAGACAATACGCAGCACTATCCCGCGCAATCATCTGCAATGGCTATATTTAAATCTTGCCTGGTAATGTCTCAGCAACCAGCGGGAGAGGAAAAGGTAAACCAAAAAGTAGGCCAGATTTGAGCCTGCAGCAGCTCCAAAGAAAAAAAAAAAAAGATTCTCTCCATCCAATGTGCTGTCGTGACAAAAGCACATCAAGCTTGAGAAACTGGTCGTCTTTGCATAGCCCGTCAACTCCAATAAACAAAAAAGCACTATTGATTTGTTTCTGTTCTGCCAAATCTGACAAGTTTTTATGCCAGGAAACTCAAACGTTTTCTAAATAAGATGCAAACATATTCCCAAATCATGGCTCCACCATTTGTAGAGGAATGTTTTATTTCAAGCAAATCGATACAACTTGGTCACGTTTGCCGCTCAGAATCCAAATCCACCCTGGCTTTTCGGGATGACAGTTCAGTGCTCAAGATCTGTCATCTGACAATGTCCACGGATTTGGAAGAGCTGCGCATACATGATGCTCCTCGTCAGGGTTGCAGAACACACAGCCAAGATTCACACAGAGGCTGTGTTTGCAGAGGGCAGCTTGCACATGTTCGATAAATGCCGTAATTATCCGATAATATCTAAATCCTCAGAAATGGCGACGTGCAATGGAACTCTACACATATCCTGGATTGAACTCAAAATGGATTTCGGTCACGAATGGAAGACTGACACGGACATTGGAGTTTTAAAACGACGACACGGTTGGATGTTTGTCGCCGCGACCGTTCCTGAACGAGGCTCGTCTCTGAACCGCCATCATGTCCCAAAGCGAAACAGCTTCAAGTGATTCCCTCGACGGGAAGAACTGCAAAGTCTTCAACATCAAGGCTTCGGATCTTTTTCTTCCCACTTGAAGTGAATTTCAAATACGAAAACCGGTTTGTCCAAGTTGCGAGACAAAGAGTGAGATTCTAAAGGAATTCACTTGAGATGTGTGTGAACAAACAAACACAAAGGATTCCAGAAGCATTTCATTTTAAACTTCGGGAAGTAGCATTTTCTAACGAGGAATCCGCAAGGGGGGATATCGACCCATAATGTCCCATCTTAGCATCGTTGATATTTCTCCACGGATGTTATTTTTCTCCGCCGCGCACATTTAAATCTGTTTTTCAAACCATGTGGTGGTCACTTCCAGTCCACTTTAAAAGTACATATTGTACTCAGTGTCTATCAATCTCAATCGGGAGCGGAGAGTCACACATGATGTGACTGATACCCCGTCAGTGTCATGCGGCCGGCCGAAGGAGAACTGTTATCCTTCACATTGGCTGCGACTTTGCCCGTGATTGATTGCGTATCTTTTCCTTGACAGCCAATATTCTGTAGGACTGTGAAGAAAAGCCAAGTAGTCCATTCCCGCCCCCCCCCCCTGGTTGTTATGGATGCTCACCATTCCATGCCTTCATATTTTCACCTTCTCAAAGTCGAGCCGAATCGTCGTTAAATCACCCCGCGTGGAATCTCTCGGCGGCGACATATTGTTCTAATTTACGAACATGAATTCCATTGTGACTCTGGCGATGTATGTCTTTGCATATATTACGTACGCTCGTGCGGCTTAACTCGGAATGGGTAAACGGCACGGAGGAATTTACGATTTACAAGGTTATAAAAATGGATCATTTGTTGCGGCGATTAGATGAGTGTGAGTTTGTTTATCAGGACAAGCAGCCCATGAGACAACAGCTGGTTGGAAAGAAGCATACGTCATTTCAGTTGATTTAGAGGATACCTCTGTGTGTATTTGTATGTGTGTGTGTTTGAGAGTTCTTTCGATGAAAAACAGTCTTGTAAAGTTTTGTAATCAAACCATTCACTGTTTTACCACCCGAGCTTCATCAACAAATAATCTAAGTCCAATTAATTTTTTCAAAGGGTGGAGTTGAAGTCAGGAGTTGTTTGGTATACAGTAACTTGGTACCCATCATTAAAAGAAATCTGTGACGATTGATCAATAACTGTCAACGGGAACCTGCAAATTAAATTGCACAGGCACAATATTGAATAGTTATATAACTCGTAAACCTTTAACAACTTAAAAAACCCTGGCAACGTCTTCACTCTATTGATCACCAGTTTAACAAGCCAAGAAGGGGAAGTTCTGCTTATATATATTTATATATTTAAACAGTCTCGACCGTATTACCATTTAAAAAAATATTTCCCGACTTGAAATGACCTCCCATCAACTGCAGTAGGGGGCAGAAGCGACCCTCTTAGCACAAACCGTACCTCCTCCTGCCACAATCCAGAAAATACAGACAAAAGTAGTAGGAAGCTTTAGTATGCCACATTCCTCGTTTCTTTCTATCCTCAGCCCTTTTGCATTTCTATTTTCTTTCCAAATCATCCCTACATCAACTCCCCGGGGTAGGCAGCACTCTGCTGAAGGGGCGTTCTTGTTGCTGCGCAATCCCCGCAGCTGTTAATTGTAGCATGAAGCTATATCATGTGTGGAGCCATCGAAAGGACAGTGATTACACTAACAAGCAGTGGGGTGGGACCTGACGGCTGGCATCCTCTCGTGAAATAAAAAAACAAAAAGTCTGAAAAGATAGAAAGACTATTTTGACACATTTCTTGGGCACAGCATCAGAAGAAAACAAAAAAAAAGCCGCTTTCTTCTATAAGCAAATATTTGACATCTAGCACATTTATCTTCCTTGCGTGTTCTTCTCATCCAAAGCCATTTCTCTCACGTGTTCATGATGCGTGCTGGAAAAAAGGCTGATTTATGTTTCTTCTATTTCTGGCCTGATGCCACTCTCTTGCCAGCCTCTCGTTCCTGTTCCTGTTGCCTTGCAGAGACAGGCGGTGGCCTAAGGGGCTAGCTACATAGGCCGAGTTCACCGAGCTGTTTTGAGAGAACTTTGGCATGTCCTTTTATTGGCCATGCACACTAGTTCTTTGGCTGTCCAGACTTCCTTCCTTTCTCTGCCAGCGCAGAAGTTCCAGTGATGGGAAAAATTGTGCAGAGACTTTGAAGTGGATGTTGAAAAATCCAGGAAGTCATTTATGAAGTATTAATCCGAGTGTGATTCAAATGGCGTCACCTTGCGGTTTCGAATAAGCCGCCACATGAAGGATCCAGCTATGCTATGATGTAAACAATCGTTTGATGCGTCTCAATTTTTTCCAAATATTTTGGGATTCTGACAATTCCAGAATTCAGCTCAGATCGAGACTTAGATGATGTTCTTAACTGGAACATTACAAAAAAACCCCCGAACGACTTTACTTTCCGAACAGGCCTTAACGGATTGTGTTTCTTCTGCTGTGACTGTATTCACGGATTACTTACAAGATGGCTTTTAGGAAGGGAAGCAATATATCAGGACGGTAACAGTCAACGCGGGTCAATAACCTCACGACACGTGCTCTATTATTCATCCGTGCCCGCACACGAATCCATGCGGTCTCCCTTACAAGACACGCTGACAGCTCTATGAAAGTGCCGATCAAAGCGTTGTGCACATGACAGGCTAAAGCGACCCGGTAGAAGAGCATTGATCCTCGCCGTTGTGGACTCGGCTCCAGTGATAACATTTCACAGCTAGATGAGCTGCTGCCACAACACAGCGCATGGCTGAGTGGACAGTGAGGCGCTGACTATGATCAATGACGGGGAAAAGAGCAGATCATAGTGTGAGTGATCAGAGTGTCCTCGGGCAAGTGGGGGTTGGGCAAGAGGACTTCAACAAGCCCCCTTGGAAAAAAATGTTAGCTTCTAGCAAGGCCACTGTTGTGCAGCAGATGATTACAGGCTTGGCTGCATTGCAAGGTGCATTAAGTGAAGGGCTATCGTTGCATCACTCCATTTGTTTACCGCCCGTGTCACGGAACACTCTCCGGATTTGAGAGATTGGAAATGGTAAGGAAAGAATCTGGAGGCGAGGCCTGAGAAAATCGCAGTGATGTTTTTTTTATTTGATCAAACTTGACTTTTTACTAACGCCACAGGGAAGAGGTTACATCAGGATGCTTGTGCTATTTGGGAGAATTGTGCATTGAACTTGTTTGACATCTCTCTACATGTTTGAGGGAAATAAATTGATGTTAAGTTTTTAAAAAGCTGTGGCTGATAGTAGACAAGCGTCATTTAAGAATCTACTTCAATATGTGGTATCCCCCGAGTTTTGTATTCTGCTTAAGTTATTTATCGTTGCGACATTTGTAATTTCGATCAAATATAGCTTTCTATGTACATTATACAAAAGTCAATAACGATACAAAGGCAGGTCATCGCTGTTATCACACTAACCTTGAATAATGAATATCTGTCTCGCCTCGAGCTGAGCGTTGGCATTTGCCGTAATGTGTCTGGTTTCGGAGGCTGAATGCACAATTATGACAACTAGTCGATAGCAAAAGAGTTTATTTCTCTGTGTCACATCTTTTAAAGAAAGTAAATCAACAACCTGAACCCTGTGACGGACAACTTTAACCTGAACTTGTTTCCACAAAAGCATAACTTGTGTTTCTAACTTTGTTGCTATCACGTCTACTGACAAACACTTTCGCAATTTTTTTTTCTCTTCTCTGTAAAAATGAGTATTCACCCAAAATTACATTGCCCTAATACCTCATATAGGGGTTCATTATCCTGCATATTTTATATTTTCAAATAAACGTCATCTTTATTCACCTTCCGAATAATCTGACCCTCGAAATGGTGCGTTTTGGATGGCTGAACATCATTCCAGATGCTCGTCACATCAACGGTTAGATTGTTTTCATCGTTCTCGTGACACATTTAACGTGACTTCGGATTTGATAGCCTTTTTGAAATCACCTAATAAAGATTAATGCTTTATTTCCCTCTATACCATTTTTCATCTCCTCGCACTTGTGACAGTCGCCTGCGATGGAAGCTACTTTGTCAGCACAATAGACAGCAGAGAGAGGTCAGTGCGAATCACAATGAGAAGCTAACAATAATACAAAACGCACGTCCCTGTAGACATCTTCTGGCAGCAATTGGATTAAAGCTATATATTATTTCGAGAAGGAACACATAGAAGAAGTTCTGGTCTCCAAATAAGTTATCTTCATCAACCACTTTTGTTAGTTGGAAACTTGTGTCACCAGGGACCAGTATAGTGAAGTGCAGTGTTCGTAGATTGTAGCCTGCCCTCGTTAAGGCGAGACGGCCAACCAGAACGGGAAATAAAAAAATGGACTAATTTGGAAGGGATTTAGTTTACCATGAGCAGTTCTGACATGCTTGACTCTAAACAAGGCGTTAATCCACCATCCCTGCATTATCGTATGTAACCAAGACAAATTCAGAAATCTAATTCATTTATTACCACAAACAAATGGAAAAATCTCTTGAAATGAAGTTTTGGAAAGGCCGATGTCGTCCAGAATGTTTTTTTTTATATGCACGGGTAAATATTAAAAATGAAAACGCAGCGGTGCCGCTTTAGGAGCTTTATTTGCAATCAAGAAGCAGCTCATCTGTGGTCGGCAAAGGTTGACCGCATTTGAAGGAATCTTTTGCCAATCCTCATAAATTACCCAGATGAGCTGTGTGATGATATGAGCCAAAGAGGTGGCTCGGGCAAATTGAGCGCATCTATTATACACGTTGAATAATATACAGGCTGTCATGGAAAGCAGCGTAGGATGCACTAAGCAGAGGCACAATTATATTTTGATTAGGCTTTGAAAAAGAGTAGAGCTCAGTCATCAGTCAGGAAGTGCTTCATAACTATAGAAAGATTTCAATGATAATCAATAAAATTTATTTTGGCACCAAATCTCAAAGTGCTAGAGTGCAGACAAGATTTTAAAACAACAAAGTAAAATTATAAGATATTTATTTTTTGATAATAATAATAATATATTTAAATAAAGCTTGACAGTTAAATAAAGTTTGAAATAAAGATTGAATACAAATACTAATTTAGTGCAGACATGTTAAAAGCCTGGCAGGGGGAAAAAACGATATTTCAAGGAGCCACGTTTCGGTTAGATTCGACCACAAAACTATTTGATGGTTTGGCCAACCATCACTTTGTCTGTGCAATGTATTATAAATGAGGCAGGCAATTAACATGCTAAAGATAAGAACAGGAAATGACTGGATGAGCACGCAGACAGGGAAGTTGACGTTGCAAAGACCTTTACAGAAAATGACAGCCTGAGATTGACAGATGTTTGAAACTTTGGACAGTAAAAATACCGAAAGGATGACGATTCTTCATCAAATGGACCACACAACAAAAGAACCCAGCCGACTGTGCACAATCCAGCGTTCATCATTTTTCAGTTCATTGTCATCCGTCGGGCCGTTTGCTGGGTACACTCCACTCAACGTAGAACCGTCATAAAACGGCAATATAAGCAAGATATTCGGGCCACTCGGATTCAACCTTCAAAGTTATTTTCACATGCTGTAAATACAGCGGGCTATGAATCAATAGTGCTCAAGGACACAAGTCTGTCTGAGAGCCAAAAGATAGTCAACGGGCCCACACGGCGGTAAAATAGTTGAAAGCGGGGAAACCGGGATGAAGCTGAGAAAAAAAAAAATGACGGCGTAATGAAAGTTTAACTAAAAATCTTTTGGAAGACCCCCGACTTGATTGATCTCTTTGCTTTCAGTCCACCGTCAAACATTTCTATGCAGAACACAACAATGATGAATTCCCAACGGCGCGTCTCCAGTTTGAATTCATTTTCGATCTGTCGGTGCTGCAACATGCTTCGAGTGATTTGCAGACATGAAATATTTGTCGGCTTGTTTATTGCGAGGAGCAAGACGGGTAATTGTATTTTGCCTGCAACAATAGCAATGGCTGAGATAGACAATATTGTGTTTGGATACTCTTCTGTTCCTCTTCTTTAAGCAACGTATTTCAGGACACATCCTCACCGGGGTTTCTTTCAGAAGCATCAATGTCTTTAATCTTCTCTATAAAGAATCTAAATTGGATTAAAAATCCAATCGAAAGCTTTGTTTTTTCTTACTTTGACTCATTTGCATTTTGAAATACAGGCGTAATTGAAAGGTCGACAAAACAGATGTCGTATTTTTTTATGAGCAACAGTCAATTCATTTGATTCATCGTTCTAACCAAAACCGAAGAAGAAGAAAGTTCACTTAAAACATCCGCAGAGTCATGATCAACCCTTTTGCTTTCAGGATCATCCCGGACGCTCCATTAATAATAGATCGTCTGCCGACAACCTTGCAGATGTGATGAACTATCGGAGACAGGCTACAGTACTTAAGTGATTATCATCTGAAGCCCTTTACTGTTCTTTAACTGAACCTGGAATGGAAATATGACTTTCTTGGCAGAGAAGGTTGATGACAGGAAGGGCTTAAATAGTTTCCATCAGCGCTCTAGAATCTTTAAAACAGTGGGACTTCTGCCGTTCGCACTCCAGAAGGCTGAAGCAGAAAGTAATGACTGAATGACATTAGCCTTAGACTTTACACGGTAAATCAATTTCTATGGGCTGGCGAGAAGAAAATGATTTTTGCAGTTTCTTCATTCATTCACTGCCAGACCATTTACAAATCCACGTCTATAGTCGTCAATGGTAGCGAAGGCAAAGATGTTCTAGAATCGTAATGTCGCATAACTAGCTAGCTGGATGAACCAAAATTTAACATCAGCTTCGCACACTGATCACAGCTGAACTGATTTGAACTTTTCACAATGGATGGCCACTTTGGTGCCAACTTGGGAGAGAATGCTAAGGAGTGAAAAGTTGCCGCGAGCCAGGGTTTGATTAGTGATCAATCGGAGGACAACGCTCTTAGTTTGAGACATACTGATGAGGAAGAGGAAGCAAACATCTGCTCATGGGCAGACGGCGCCATCAAGATTCAGACATGCGTGGGCGCTCTGGCGAGGCTTTGAAATGACAAATAAAAGAGAAAATGTAGTGAAATAAAGAGCAAGATGCTATTTGGGCCTGTGTTTTATTCAGTTTGTTGATGGATTATTAATGAATATTGAAAGGTACTCTTTATGTGTCTTAATAAATAATGGTGGCTCTCTTTTGTGAGTCCAAGCCAGGAACCATTCATGTGGTGGTGGTGGTAGTGGGGGGGGGACTGTATCCAAAGGTGGCAGCGTCCAAAAACCCTTTAGAAAATAAGATGAAGGCGTTTAGAACCCAGCTCATATCGACTGAGGCTTTTAAAGAAGGTTAGTGGGAAAGGACACGGACTGGTTTGTCAATAGATCACCTTTGAAGACAAAAAAAAGGCTTTGAGGCAATTTGCTTACATGACAACAATGAACAATAAACCTGGAAATATATTTGAAAAGATTGCGCAACGGTTGGATTCCAGTTGAGTAAAATGAACGTCCATGGCAGTGCCAGAGTTGTGACAACTCTATGTAAAACATTTCACATTTTTTTTAAATGAGGTCATTGTCACCCCCTCAGATGCCCTCAACCCCTTTTGGCAAACAGATTTATGGTTGAGTGCTGATCCATATTCCGGTGAGGTGACTGATGTGATTTCATCGTTGATCACCTCCGCTTATCAACGTGATTGGTTTAGAGCTAGATAAACACGGCCGAACCCGTGAATAGGATGATAAAGCCGCGCCAATCAAAGGTAAACAACGCAAGGATTATAATGAGGAACGAGTCGGATTTTAATTATACCGATAATCTGTCGTTCTAACGCAAGGTCAGGTCGGGGCAGTCACGGAAGCTTCCCTAAAGACTTCCGATTTTCCAAGCGTGTCATTCTGCAGGATTAACACGACACCAATCGCTTGCCTTTAATCCCTTCGGTAACTTCAACCAACAATTGATCCACATTCCAAAATGGATGGTCTCTTTCTCTTGCAAACCTGAGCCCTATCAGATCCATTAACTCACGGGGCCACTTCATCAGAACAAGTCAGTGTCAAGAGTGACAGTTCTAGGCCTGTCCTGAAAGGCCCTAAGTGCATCTTGCCCCGTGACAGGGGAAGCCTTCGCTTACAAAGCGAGCCGACCGGTCGGTCGGTCGGCCGTCCTGGATCATGATGCATCGAGTATCCGATCGCATATGAGAAGCAATCCAAACAGCTTGTCATGGAAAAATATTTACACCTCTGTTTGAACATTATTCATATAAATCTATGCCCTTGGTGGATAGCAGGCTGTCTGGAGTATTGTTGGACTCGTGCGTCCCAGAGAAGACTGAGATAATAGCACTGAAATGGAAAACAGAAACCGAAAGATGCTTGGAACTGCCAATGGTGGAAACATTGTTGACTGGCAAATGCGTTCAAATGTGTCAATTTTTTATTTATTTTTTTTACTCCATATTGGCAGTTCCATGTTTTTGTGTGCGCTAACCAGGTCATACATTGTTGCGCTTTAATGAAATCTCCATTTTGACAAAACGGGATTCTCAGTATTGACCAGTCTGTAAAGCTCCTATTAACACGGTACAAAGTCAGAAACATGTTGATAGTGAATATATGGAAATTTGATTACGAGGCAAAATGATTACTGGATGTCTGCCAAATTGGCCATTTAATGCATTGAAATGAATTCACGCATGTCCGCTGGCTAGAAATGTTAAATAGCATTTGTAGCAGTTCTACATGAATTCAATATTTGTAGCATCTGTATGCTGTCAAATGGCCAAATGCAGTCACAGAAGATTTCGTAAAAAAAATTATCACCCAAAAACTGACTTTTGAGACTCCCACCTATTGCACATAACGGTTATTGTGTTGTCTTGGCATTTGTTGCTATCATTACAGGCTTGGAGCACTTAAGCCTCAGTGATGATAGTATAGCACAAACTAATGTTACAGCAAATAATCCCCTTTTAAACACTCAGCGAAGTGCCGGTCAGTGGTCAGTTTACTTTGAAGCTGACTGCTTAGAGCCGTTCATGTGACCAGAACTGCTCTACATGTGTGTCCACCACTTAGTGTATAGCCACTGTATTTGCACACAGCTTTTCCCGGTTTTCCTTTCACTCAGATAGAATGCCCTGCTGGTGAAAATCTTTCACTTGCACATTATTCACGAAACCACATCGGGCACAAGCACCCAAGCAACAGTGGTGCCCAGCATCTGCTGCTGATGTTTTCCTCACTTGTAGACACGCACTCGGTGCTATGGAGTGCAATCTGGATATAGGATAAAATCCTCTGGAAATAAAATCTCTCTCTCTCTCTCTCCCCCATCTCTCCATCCATCACTCCATCCGCTTTAGTTTGACATTTTCACTCAGTGTCTGCCATCCTGCTCCTTTTCATGAAGTGAGTTGAGTTCATTGCCCCCGCGATGGCTCACATCACCTTAAATAAATTCCGTGGCGTCACAAGGCTCCTCGGTATATCGGATTCTTTCAACAGCTATTGAAAAGTTGAGAGTTCTGCTGCAGACAAATAGTTTTTGCCGTACAGAGGGTATTACCTCATGCTAAGGGGCTGCATACTTATGTTACGGGAGCCATTAAATACAATGCTGCTTGTGGGAAAAATGAGTTTTGCATATATGGGGGCAAGGGAAGCATTAATGAGCCAATTTAGCACAATACTTTTATTTCATTTCAGTCGAGACATGTGAAAGGGGATATATATATAAACTTAAAAGTTAATTGAATGAAATGAATTAAGACCAATTACAATCAAACAAATGGCTGCCCTCAGAGACGCGGCACGTCCCATCTCCCACACGGCCGTTGGTTACCCGCAGTGATCCCTCCGTGCAGCAATCGAGGTGAGGAGGGGACATGACTCATCTTGTGGTGAAATTCCCTCCTCCCTCTTCCGTCGAGCAAGTCTGCGGCCAACCCCGACCGGCTGGCTGACTGGCTGGCTGGCTGGCTGGCTGACTCGGGAGTTACAACGGCAACATTGCCCTCAGGTCAGAAACAGGCTTGATGAGCAAAGACACACTTCCCCATTTTTTCTTAGACGGATACCATATTGGTGTGTGTGTGTGTGTGTGTGTGTGTGTGTGTGTGTGTGTGTGTGTGTGTGTGTGTGTGTGTGTCAAGCAAAGCTCATTGCTGCTCTTGGCTAATTCATGCAGTCTGCCTCTCAACGGTGTTAAGCATTTCTATGAATGTTGACAAATGCAGCCTGTTATGTCTGGTCACAAGTGAAGCATTGGGAAATAAAACAATCTGGTTTAAATCCAATCTAGAAGCCTGATTCGTTCACGTTGATGTTTCCTCAAGCATTGCGGTCGATACTGTTTTAATTCCCGGGGGAAATGACGCACTCATAATTGCTTGCAGTTTAAACATCCTCATGATTTCGTCAAAATGAAAAAAAAAAGTTGACAGAAAAACACCAAGTCGCTTATATATTCACACCCGAGAGTCTGAAGATAGATGGAAGGAGGATTTTGCATTGGATATAAATTTGAATTCAAAAAGCAAAATCCATACTGACGTTCTGAGGTGTGATGGTCATCAGGAAAATTCCGTATTTTTCCCGAAGCAGAGGAACCCCACACAACTACAGATTGCTCACAGGATCCAAAGCAACAAACTCCAAACAGGCGACATTTACATGTCAATGGACTTTAATATCAGGTTAGCTAATTGGCCTTTGAGAGGAAAAGATTGACGGGCTAATTGTTTAATAGTCAGTCAATGAGGCCCCTAACATGTCGGTGTCTCGGCGGGACAATTGAGTCGATTACGCAAAAGTCAACGATTATCACGCCAAAGCTGTCACGTAAAGAATCAGCCGTGACGTCTCAGAGAGCTCTAGCGCCAGCGTCGCACTCCTCGGCGCTAATTCCCTCCATTAGGAAGCCCCCCCCCCAGCACATCACCGCTCTTTGTACACAAATCCCCTTTAATTATGGGATTTATACGATGCTAGAGTGCACACATGAATAAATAAGTATAGAGCAGTGGCGGCAAACATACTTAGTTAATGCTTCCATGCAACTCTGCAAGGTCACCGACGAGAAGGTGCTCACTTTATGCATCTTAAGCAGCGTGGAAATATTCTCTGTATTTATCTATTGTTGCTCTCATAGGGAGAAATTCTGTTGCAAGTCTGATTATTGATGTTGAAAAAAGCACAAAGTTTAAATATACGTTCTTTGCTCCTTCCAGGAAGTTAAGTACGGGGGGGGGGGATTTGTATCGCCAAATGACGCTCATTTGGGATAGTCAGACGTTCAAGGACGTCAGATGGTGATGAGTGTAGATCCTGCGTGTCATGTTGCTTCCCTCCCAGAGACGAGGAGCCTTGTCAGGCGGAGAATAGGGAAAGCCTTTTTGTGTCCGTGAATACCCCAGCAATCAACGCATTAATTATTTAAGCCGCACGCAGAGAGAAGATGTAGCAAAGAGTCCGGCGGCGCTTCGTCCCAGGACTCATAATGTTGCCCAGGCAGTCGCAGAACAGTCCAGATGCAATGCGGATATTACAGGAAGACTGTCGAATCCGTAACATAGAATAGATGACGCAATGAGGATTTGTAGCTGTGGAGGATATTAAGGACTATTTTCTGCAGTCATAAAAATATTGTGAATTTTTACAGACCATGTCCAGGTGTATTTCAATATATTGTGGAAATGGAATATCGTGGAAAACATTTTATTCAGTCCTTTTAGCTTAATGCTAACAAACAATGCAAAACGCCATAGAGCAGCTAACGAAGAGCATCGATGGGGCCCGAATACAAACAGTGCATCAACACACGTAGACAGACAATACTCACATGCATATGTTCTTTATTTTCTGTGAAAAAATGATGACTGCATCACTAATGGTAGTGGTGAAACACTGTTTGTCTCTGCATGACTGGATTATACAAGTCACATACAATTATTTATGTTCTATTTAATTTTTAGTACTACATGTTCACGTAAAATTCAATATTATAGAGTGCTAGTTTCCTTATTAACTTATAAACTAGGAGAGGTGCATTGGCCAAGAGAGCTACAGAGACAAAGAATTTATTTTTCCCATTACATGTCACTGTAGAATCAATGAAAGTGTCCACCCCCAGAATCATGATGGAGATGCCCTTTGCTTCCCTCATCCTATATAAAGCACAAAGCTGCTTCCAAGTATGTAATGGAGAAAATCAAAACTGCCTTCTCATTGACATGCTAGTTATTTTTACATGCTACTGAATATTGCTGGAAGCCTGACTATCATTTTTGAGGTGACATTTTCGGATCCCAACTCATTTAATGAACTAGAGATGGTGTTTGTATATATTTAAAAAAAAAACATTTTAGTCGATTTCTCTGCCACGACGGATAATCAGCCAATGAATGGACTTGGTTAATTAAGCACTAATCTCATTTGGATATCTGGGATTAGTATGTTTGCTTCTTATCGTACCTAGTTGAGTATAATTATCTTCAGCAATCACAACATCCATTGCAATCTTCGTCCCTTCATCCTTCGAGGTTTTTAAACTGTTAGGGATTGTTGTTTGTCGCATTGATGAACACATTTTTTAACCATTTAGTTTTGGGTTTAGATGTGTCTTCTTAAAATGGAATGGTTTTTCCCTCTCACGGCCATTGAACGGCTTTTACTCTCCGGTATTCATCATGACTTTTATAACCGTGCAGTGTTGAGAACAAAAATCCAAAATAGATTTAATTCCAAGAGTTTAGCGCCTAATTTCAGGTGAAAAACAGCCATGTCTTTTCGTATACAAAAGAAGATCAAAGAGTATCTTTGAGATAAAGAAGAGCGAAAGAAAAAAACCAGAAGCAATCAATAACAAAGGAACTAGAAATAGCTCTTTTTACAAAGCATAATATGCCGTCATTATAGCAGTGGGCAGTGTGAACGCAGGGAGGCTGTCTGATTGAAACCTAAAACCGCCGTGTGATATATATCTTTTTATGTCCCCGCATTGTGCAACCTCAGAACCCGAGAAACCATTAGCAGGTGCGCATAGACGGTGACCTCTCAGCGTGATGCCTCCTCTTTGTGTACTGCTCAGTACAAGCCCACTTTTCCATACGTCTTTGGCGACCCTGCGCCCATGATGTCATTCAGATGTGAGAGTTACATGTCCAACTTAGAACTAGCCAAGCTAAAGAAGCTAACTTCCACGGCGGCAGTATATCAGTCACCGTTAGCTAGGCTTCGATTAGCTGTTTCTTCCGCCTTTGTTTACTCAAAAGGTCAATTCACTTTTAATACCGTGACTATTTTGAAGATTATTTACAAGTTTGCTGCTTTGGTTAGCAGCTGAGTTTAGTTTTGATGCGCCTGCTACAGTACGGTGTACCCGCTTAGCGAACATAATACGTTGCAAAATGCCAATATATTTTTGAGTGTTTTTGTTAACCACAGGGAATGGAAAATATCCGTGTGCATACAAATATGAAAACTTGATATCACACAGCGTGATGTAGCAAATGTGACCGAGAAGATAATTAAGAATTAAACGATCAAAGCCCAGCTGGTTTAAAACCGCAATTGGCATTACTTTGCTTAGTGTTGTACTAGAGAAAAGCTGATGAGTAACAACTTTAAGATCTTTTAGCTTTATTTTCTCCATGAGCACTAAAATCTGCGTCATTACATGAAATTATGGCGACCTTGCTATTTTCAGGAATCAACCATGGACCATGTTAGTTAATACTTTTAAATGTGTTTCCTAAAATTCATTATAAACAGGCATGGCTAAACACACAAGTTGCTTAATAGGCTAATAAATCTTTATTTGCTGTGATGAAGTATTATCGAATGAATCTTTTGGACTTGTATCTTGTGAATATATTAATTATGGCTTTCTTTATTTTTCTTAATTATGGCTTTAATTATGGTTTTAATTCTGCTCAAGATGACCTGAAGTGACCCTTGTGCGCAGTATGCTCTTTTATTTATTTATTTATTTATTTATTTATTTATTTATTTATTTATTTTGACACTTTGAAAACAAATTGGTACAAAACAAATTTTAATTTTTTTTACCTGGTTCTTTTTCACGTAGCTCCTTGTGACCCCAGTGGCCCACTTCTGTCTGGCTTCAGAATTGTTTGTTTTGTCGACGCCACGCAATTTAGAACCCATTTCAAGTAAAGGTGTGATGAACCCAATGTTTTGCTGCTTATCATTCTTTTGTTTGTTCTAATACAGTCGAAGCAAAAGTTCACTTTCACCAGATTGGTTTCCACCTTTGAAGTTTTTGTTTTTGCTGCTTAGCAAAAATGTATATGGTGCAGCGTCTTGCAAAAGTTGATTTTATTATTACTTTTCATGGGATTGAAGAAATGGAATAGCAAAAATTTAAAAGTAGTCTGTTCATAACTGAAAATTTGTATAATTTAAGTTGATTCCACACGTATTTAGGAATGTCCGAACTGTTGTCAACAAAAGTGAAGTGATCGTTTTAGGGTATTTGAAGACCTTTCTTGGGCTTTGTGCCCTTTGCATGACCTCGGCCGACGCTTTACTAAGGCCAGCTGATGATGATTGAGCAGCTATCACAGGTGTTTGTGTGAGTTGGCCTAGAGGCCGCTTGTTCAGAGACCATTAGCCGGTTACCAAGTAGGTCCCGCAAGGCTCTGGTCCAGGGCCACTAGAGCTCCGTGCCAGGACTGCAGAGCTTCCTGTGTGAGCGGCAGATGCTCGATCTCGGGGCTACAAACAGGCACGTCACTGTGCTTATTTTAAACATCACATCAAAGGTTCCCCTCAGCCTCGTTTTCCACCACTTGTTTACTGTCTTAACCACCGAGAAGAGTTTAGTTCCCGGGGAGGCGCTCTATTGCTCGCTCGGAGTAATTACTTAGAAGTGTTGAAAGTGATTTTCCTCTTGAAAGATAGCATTTTTCAAACCTTGACTTTCTCTATTGAAAATGCATTTATAAACAGTGGCTATGGATTACTCTGAGTGCTTTTATCTTAACCTTTAATGTAAACTTTGCAAATGTCTCTTATAAAAGGACAACACACAGTAGACTCGCTCCTATTTTTGTTAACTCACGCAGAGGCAGTATTAAAGTTCATGAATGAATATTTGACATCATTTAAAACAAAAGAAAAGCACAAAAGTAGAAGAAGAGTTTCTTCTCCAAGTGTCGCCACTTTCCTTTGAAATCAGATACGCTGTCACCTCAGACAGATATTCAAACACTTGAAATGAACGCAATCAAACGAGCTGTCAATACAACTGGCTGTGTATTCCGCAAAGTGGAAAAATTGCTGTCCAAATGAGCCTGAATAAAGATTTTTTTTTTTTTTTACCCTCTCATCTCATCCAGTGGAGCAAAAAAGGGAGGATGGCGCCGAGTCAGGAGAGATTCTCGTCTAATGAGTATCTGCTGGGTCTTCTCCCAGAGTCGTGACTTGTTTGTTCTTCTATTATTCTTTCACTCCTCCATCCCTTCCGTGAGGAATAAAATGTCGTCGCAGCGTTAGGCCCGTCACGGCCACCCGTCACAGGCAGCTAATTGGATGCAGTCCAATTGACCTCCCATCCTCTAGGCGGCTCGAGTGTGACCTAATCCTGCTGAGAAGTCGCTCTGACGTTCATTTGACTAGTAGGCTTCCACAGTATATTGGAAATGATGGCGACGTCGGACACGGCTGTCCCCGCACTTAAGTGGCGAGAGGAGGATAAAGAGTGTTGGAGCATTGTTCCACGTTGAGGCCCACCACAGAGATGAATTAATGGCAAGCTAACGCAATAGCTTGTAACACGACGCTACAAATGATTCAGAGCCTACTTTAAAACCAAATCAAATGATTGTCTCAAGAGTATTTCGGTTGTTTTGATAAATTCGAGAAAAATATATTTGCGGGAGTCATTTGTGTCGAGTTTCAAAAGGTTACTTTAGAGAACTTAAGCCATGGGTCTCCTGCATATCAAAAATAAATAAAGAACTAAAAGCATATTAAACCCTTTTAGAGACCGCAGATATTTTTTATGACTGAAATTGGTCACCCGTATACTGTTCTTCCTGGATCACTGGTTAGGTCCAAGCTCTTGTTGTATTCTTGTTTTTTTTTTACCCGAGAACACAGTTTGGAACAAGAGGATTTTGTTTCATGTTTCTGCTTTTGAAAAAGTCATCCCCAGCTGCACCGTCTCGCAGCACCTACGTGGAATCGGCATACACGTCAAGGACAGCTTCGATTTTGAGGACTGTCTGATCAAATTAGACCATTAAACTTTGAAGCCACACCGACTGGCTGCTGTTAAACAGAGGGATGGGATTGTGTGCCGTGGTATCACACTGAATTGAATTCGATTAACAATTAAAGAGGAGCCTTAGGTCATTGATAAAAGTTTGATGACTTCCGTTGACTTATTGCGAGGAAGTCATAAACTGTGTTTAGATGAGACTGAAGATGAACGTACCAACAATTTGAAATACAAATGTATTTGTTTTCCCAATTGCCCAGGAACACATTCTTGTTTGCTAGCCTTACTTGGATTTTCTTCCAAACCTCTTTTTGAATCGTGATTACATTTTAATGTCACATTTAACATAGTCAGTATTGTGGAGCCAATTCGGAATTAGTCACTCTTGGGCTATGCTCCTTTTACAATGCAAGTCCTAACAGATAGTTGTACTAAGTTCATTTTGTTTCCCTTGTCAATCACTTTTTTGGGTTCTTTTATCACAAACAATTTTTTGTTTTAACATGTCAATGATGAAGTAGGATGGGCATTTCCTGTTTTCATTTTCTGTTGTAATTTTTGCCCTGTGGCTAACTAAATGCTAACATATGTCAATGATGGAGGAGGACGGCCATTTCCTGTTTTTGTTTTCATTTTTGCTGCGTGGCTTACTAAATGCTAACATATGTCAATGATGGCGGAGGACGGCCATTTCCTGGTTTTGTTTTCATTTTTGCTGTGTGGCTTTGGGCCACAGCGCAGAGACAAACTGAAGCCATAGCAGACTGAGTGCGACAAGAGGGCAGATTCACCAAAGTGGACACTGTTGCGTACAATCTAAACTAACGATGGCATGCTTGTTTATTTTTGAAGACCAACTGAACAAATAATTATAGTAGTACCTCATAGAACCTTATGGATCTTGATTTCTAGAAAATCCCAGTAGGTACTATGCAGGGAAAAGATTCTTCTTCTGCTGCTTCATACTATTCCGACACGCATTGCGGTTTTATCATCGCTATCCAATTCCCATCACTTATCTGCCTATAATCTTTCATCTACGGATAGATTGAGCTATGGAGTGGAACAATATAAAAGGTGGAGACCACGGTGTGAGCATACAGCGTCATCTCCTCTAATTAGCCAGCTTATAAAAAGCAGTCATTTATTATTAAGCTGCAGGAGGAGCCTTGCCGTGCTTGAATTTGCCAGCCGGTGTGTTAAATCTGCGTTCTTCATCCGCTCCCAGCTGTAACGGCACCGAAATAATTCTAAAAGAGGAATGCGCCTCGTTTAAAAAAAACAAAAACAAACCGGTGTTATTTGCAAATAAGCGTTGTCTCCATACCAATCGTTGTTCTGTTGCCTAGGGGCAGCGAACACAAAGGTCTCTGATGAACCGCTGCGGTACAGAGCAGGTGAAGCTTCTCTGCAGAGTTATGTGTTGTGTCAACACTGCAGAAAGATGATCAATACGGTGTTCGAGCTGGGCGGATTCCCATCTTTCCACATCCCCAAGGTGCACAACATGTTCCCTATCACAAGCTCGTCTTTCCGCAGCTAAATTAGCTTGTCCTGTTGAGCGGCGGTGAGACGCAGTCCCTATTAGCATGCTAGTCACTGGCACCCCTTCCTGACCCGGCCTATTAGTGATAATTTGATACTCCATCATGCAGGGGAGTCCTCAGCTCATTGCTACGATTCGCCGAGGGGCGATTAAAGGTTCACCTGTGGTGGATGGGCAGGGAATGAAGTGGTTGATGAGTGAAACAACAATGATGCCATCAGGCATCTCACAAACGGGAAATCAATTTCTTTTTTCTTGCTACTTAATATTCACAGTTTTAATTACTGGATATTGCACAGGATATTGTTGTAAATTGAGGATTACAATGGTTTGGCATAAGAATAGCATACTTGATTGTCTATATAAATGTCTACCAGGATAGATATCAGATAACAGGAATAGAAAAGGTCGGAATATTTTTTAAAAGTACTCAAAGATATTCCCAAGATATTCCATGGACAACCTCAAGATGGCCATCATGAAGAATCTGTGGAGGATCCCGGAGGAATCAGGAGTGCATTAAAGCTAGATACCACCCTGTCTACAAATAGATTCATTTTCCTGATATTATACAGCAAATGAGACTATTAATTCCAATGTTCCAAACTAGAGAAGTGTTAAGATTATACAGTACTAGGTAGAGAAGTAATTTATCAATAAAATTACCCTCGTCAGGAGTAGTATTTATTTGGATTACAATGCAGCTGTTTTGTTGTTTTATCCAATATATCACCATGACAGATAGTGATTTATTGCATTTTATGTACGCTGTACATACACCAGCTCCGCAGCACAGTTTGATTTTTGCAGAATTAGGAAATGCAACAAAGAATAATGACAGCCTGCTGGTTATCATGGTTTTGTTTTTTTTGCATGTCGGCTTTTGCGCTTGAACTCGTCAGTTGGCCTCTTGTTGCTTCTAGACCTAATCTGCATAAAAAAAAGCACATTGTAAACTGCCACTTAAATTTTAATTGCTCATCTTTTTGTGAGGTACAAAGACAAAGCTCCACTGTACTTTTTGTTTCAGTTTTATTCCAATAAGCCCAAATCACTTTGAACAGGAGTGTCGGCTCCAAATTTGACACCTTGCAAAAAATCTCATCATGCATTTTAACAATTGTTCAACTACCCCCTCCATTCATCTATGGCTTTAGACCTTCTCGTTTTTTAGTCGCACCAATCCAGGCTGAAATACTCCCACTTAAGTCTGTTTGCTCTCACTGTCCTTGAGCGTTCCCTGTGGCCAGCTGCGGTGTAATGGCCGCCTCCCAGCGGGACTCGCAGCTTCGTAGCGATCAATGCGTACTGCCCCCTGACGACACCCGGAGGAGCGGTACGGAGGCTGTGTTAGATTTCATCATCGATGCTTGTGAATGAGATTGACCACAAGTATGGATGGAGTGGGAAAAGCTAAATTAAAGGTGTTTTGTGTGCGTCAAATAAGTGCCCGGTAAATAAACGGCTTTGAAGGGATGATGATTCGGTTCAAGGACGACACATTGACACGGGCTAAATAACTTCTTTTTCAATGAAGCACTACTAAAATATCTAAATATTTATGTGGAGTAACCTCTGAATGAAGTTCACCTGTTTTCCTTCCTTTGTATGATCGACAAATTAAAGAAGATGAAAGAGCCTTGAAAGTTGAAGCCTTGAACTAAAAAGCCTTTCTGGTCCAAAAGGTGAGGAAATGGATTTGGCAAATTGAAACTAAATACATTTGGAAGAAGGCGACGTGCCGGGCACGCTGCGGGAAGCTTTCTTAAAATCTTTGGAATAATTGATCACTGACAAGAGCTCCAAATGTGGTGTCTAGACATTTAACGCCTGGGGAGCTCGACCGACGAAAACACGGCATTAATGTTTGAGCACACAGCTGAGGCTGCAGAGGCTCATGGCAAAAAACTTAACTTTGTTCTTTACTTCAATGCTGTGGACAAGGATTTTCATTTTCTTTGGAAGAAAAATTGTTTCTGTAGATATTACCTTTGTCTGCTTAAATACATTAATTTGATCATTAAAATTGCAGAAATTAGATCCCACGGGAGTGAAGTTCGATAATAGTGTTTTGCCTTTTAGTGGTGGTTCTGTTTCAGACTTAGCCACTGCATAGGTTTAGCAACTGTCCACAAAAATTATCCAGTGCAGGAAAATTAATAATGGATCGCTATGCGTTAAAAGCTGTTGAGAATTGGAGTCCTGTGGTTGTCTTATCGACCTTGGACATACTTTTTTCTTTGTTTCAAGTTCGCGTTGCGAATGAAAATCTGTTCTTAATTGCCTTATCTGGATTAACAAAAAATAAAAATAAAATAAAAATGGCAGTTCATAAATGCTTCAGTGACAACGACGAAAACCTTGAACGCTTGCTAACTTCAGTTGAAGATTTTTTTCTCCAAGCAGTGTTACCCATTTCCAAAATATCCATATATTAGGATGCTAATTCATCTTTTTGTGATTATTTTGCTTCTGCTAATCAATATTTGAGGAATGAAAATAAACTTCAATTTTATCTTATATGCATCACAGGAAGAAAAATTATGCTGAAATCAAATGATCCCCACCAAGTTCAGGTCTGTCAAAGGAGGGTTTCAATTATTTAATAATTTCCGTTATTAATTTATATATTGTAAATTACTCGAGCCTGAGGCATGAAAGCGACAGTAACAAGGTCAAAGGTCTTCTCTATTTCTTCTGCTCACACCCAAAACACAGAGCGGCTCTCCAAACGACTTCAGGGCTTTCACTTTGAATTTCCTCCTACTCACTGCTCAACAACTCCGAGCCGACTGAAGAAAAATATTGAAAATGCGGTGGCTGAGGGTCAGTAGGGCCGCGTACGGCGTGACCGCTCAATAAGCTGATTTGCATGCCATCCGTTTCGGACCCTGGCCCGATCAAATTTGCATTTCACAGGTAGAAACTGCGATGAGAGCCTGACCATGACACGTCAATACGGCTTTGTTGCTAAGTGAATAAACAACATTATGCCTCATTGAAATAGATAGCGAGCTAGCTAGCTAGGTAGCTTGCTAGCTAGGTATTTAAAAGTCAGACTGAAAGAGACAGACAGACAGATAGACTTGTAATCACTGCAACATTGTTATTTATAAGTCATATGTGAAGATAGAAAGTTAGCCATTGTACTTGGAAATCCAAGATAATTAGCAGTCTCATTATCGAACCACTTTTTAAAAGTCTCCACCGGTCTTTTGTACCCTAAATTGGTGTTACGAATCCCCAAAATGCAGAGCCAAATAACGGGAGATAAATAAACTGCTATTTAATGAGCAAGCGACATGCGGTGTCACTGTATTACAAAGTAAAATGTTATATTAATGAACTTTGAAGCAGCTTATTTAAATAACAGACAGTCCCTAGCTGCCAGTGTCAATCAAATCCCTGCGAAGTGAAGGAACATTTATTCCTGTCTTGTTGCTTTGTGTTGTCATCTATCTTCATGAGTGCAACACATTTTTGACTTTTGAATTTAGGTAGAGCACATGTCGGCCTGTTTTACTGCCACTTCTCCTCGCTCTTGCCATCGTGAAGTCATTTGAGACTTTAGCGATTTGACTTTTTCGTATTTGCCTAGCCCAACCTGGTTTGAATATAGTTTAACGCGAGTCTCCATCGGTTTGAAGATTGCACCTACAGCACAACACCCAACACATCCTAACTACCAGTCTGACCTCGGTGATCATAAATATCAATTTAGACATCATTCAAAAATCAATGAAGGTCTTTGCCACCGATACAAAAACCTCTTTAACTGTCCTTCTATCAATGCAGCAACCTTGGGAAAAGTCCTTAAGATTCACAGGAGCTACAATAATTAAAACAGCGATGAGGGAGTTGTCAAGCTAACAGAAGAGAAGCCCGTAGGCTGCAAATTGCAAATTTCCACACACACGACTCTTCAAATCCCTTCCACATACTTGCTGAGGATTTCCACTCCTGAGAGAGAGGCTCTTCTTCTTCTTCTTCTCGTCCTGGAATCATCAAGCTCCCCTCACCTCTTTTGAAGCCCATGGATCTTTTTTTTCCTGAGCTGTTGTTAAGAAAGGACGATCGTTGCGCATCCCAACGGAACATTACGACACGCAGTCAATACTAATCGGCGATAGGATTTTGTTTTGTTTTACTCGGGTATCACGGTTGTGATGCGACCATTAAATAGTCATTCAAGACGGTGTAATATGCATGAGGCTGGAAAACAAAAACGACAATACCCAGCGTATGATTATGTCCGCAGTTGGGATTCGAATATGTAATCCAGAACCATTTGCATGCATATTTACAAAAACCAAAAAAAATTAGGGTAGATGACCAAATGCAAGAATGGTTTCGGTTTAAAACCCCAAGATATTCTAGTGCCTTTTGTTTTGACGGTGTCGCCGTTTTTTGGTGGGTTGATGATAATCACCTGCAGGTGTTGACCTCACCTACCATTCGTCTCCATGAAGAGCAACAAGGAAACAAATGAAAGCAGCAACAAAACAGGGGTTGTGATAGAGGTCAGTTCTTTACAGCAAGGCCAGGCTACTTTTCCCCGTGATGGGTCTGACTAGCAAACAAAAGGCATGGAGTCTCTGTGACCTCTCACCGGGAGGCAGATCGCAAGGCCAACTCGGTCGGCAGCAGTCTTTATCTCAACAACGCTTGTTTGGATGAAGAAAATCCAAGAGCGAGAGAGCGAGACAGGCTCAGATATGGAAGACAAGAGAAAATACCTTGGCAGCTACCCAAGTGGATCATTACCTTCTGGTCCACAACGGGGGGAAGGTGAAAGTGATCGCTCGGAAATGAACAGAGGCCTCCGGACAGGTGCTCAATCAGAGCTACTACTGTAGCATGGCAGATAACAGCGTGGGGCTTCAAGGTGTTTCTACCAGATGTTCCCTGGAGCTGATCGACAGACTTGAGCGTGCTGGAGAGAGAAATGAAGCGATTGGGAAAAACACACCTATGTAGCACGATGTTTCACTGCAATAGTTTGTTTCGTAGCTGTGTGGATGACCAAAAAAAATGGTAAAATACGTGTTCAGGGGATGTTTTGAGACAATAACACAATCACCGTTCTTGGGTTTCCTATCCGAGAAAGTATCGCCGATCAATCGAGTGGAGACATCACAACAGGTCCCAGTGTGGAGAAAACGATATCGACGGACTTAATGGTTTTGCCCTCGGCGCAAGGTTAACGTATTGTGAAAAATAGTCAAACAGCAGTCGGTGATTCACTCATCCTGCCGGACACTGAAACTGGAGCTTGGTTTAATAGATGAGTCACACTAATGGACCAGACGAATGGTCTGTTGACAATTTGAATACATACTATGAAGTGATAAAGGGATTGTTTTAAGTTTGTGTATATGCTTTGTTTTTCTTTTCATTGTTGTTTAATGTTGCATGATGATGCAATAGTGCTGTATTTGCAAACGTCGGCGCACATGTATCACAGTGCAATGCATCAACCAACGCGTGTTGTGTAATTCAGATAAATGAGTGCCATTAATGTTGCAATGTAAGGAACACTTCCCAGATGCCTGAAAAGAGAAAAGAAAAGCTCATAAAGATGACTATATTTATCTATATTTAAGGTCTAGGCACTCCGTTCTTGAAGGGGGGGGGGCAGGGTTTTCATTTCTGTGCTCCCCCACTCCCCTCCCCCATACAACCCAATTGAGCGTTTTCCCCGTGTAATGTGGAGAATGATGACTTGCGTTATAATGGATGCGCGGGCGCTCTCGCAAACACTGATCAATACACTACAGACGCTTCAGAAAATGACTTTGGCTTCCAAGGTTGCGGTCATTTTTCTCATTTAAATTTGCTCTCTATTTGATTAAGCGTCGCTCGTCGCAGATGTGGCATCTTACGAGACGTCGAGGTGAGATGACCTACGTTGCATATTCCGCTGCTGAGATGATTTCAAAAATGTGAGTAAATGTTGGAAAAAATAAATCCCTTTTTAAAGCTGAATATAAATTCCGATTTGTGTCTCGAGACAAACTTCTGCACACCTTGTAAAAATTCAGGTACAAAAGAAAATAAGAAAATAAATTCTACGAGCGTTTCCATTTTTGAGAATCACAACTGATGCTTTACAACCTTTAAATTTGCAGGTCATTGCACCTCAAAGTAGGGCATAACAATAACTGCCACCATTAAATCAGACAAAAAAGGGAAACCTTTTACTGCACAAGCACAACAAGCAAGGAAAAATGGCCAAATAAGCAAGAACCAACGGACAACGGCGTTCCTAAAAAGCTCTCGGAGGGATTGAAACCTGCTCAGAGGATGGATTAAAACCGTGGTGCAGATAGACCCATGGCTCCATCTTCATTTCTATTTAATGACCGTTTTCAGTGCCGGTCGGCCTTTGCGCTATTCCGAAGGTAGCGCGGAACCCCGGAATGCATACTGAGTACTGAATCCGCCCCCTCTGTGACACACGCACAAATGAAGTGAATGAGCCAAGCTGCTCTCACCTCATGTCTACGCCATTCCGGCAGCATCAGAAACATTAGACGAATAATCAATCAGATCAAAATCCAAATGCCATAATGTGTATGGCTGGCCCGGCCACCTGGAGGCTGCCGACTTTAAATGCGTAGCTGTAATCAGTTGCAAAATTAGATGGAAGCGTGACGTCAATGACGCACCGGAATGGGTTGTGTGCAGCTGTTGTTTGACAGCGTCTCTGTTTTAATAGACTACAGCAAATCAACACCTGCAGCCACTTCATTCAAGAATTTTTTTTTTCTCCGCAAAGACAGACAGCTGACAACATCAGCGAACACACTATCATTATCATTCATCTTCAAGAAGACACCGAATCGTTCCCTCCCCACCCCTTGTATTTTTATACAGGAGGTGTTAAAGGTAAAAATCCAATTGGCGGATTGAGAGGGACATTCAATCTCGATTTATAGTCAGCATTGGGAAATCATGCGCTGTAGAGATTTGTAAAGTGTGAAATTAGGGGTGGTATGGTTTAATTTGTCAGTAAGATTAATTTGGAGTTCTTTTCAACAATTCGGTCTGTCTCAAATGGTGCCTCGCATTTTTTGGTCAAATGTTTATCCAAACGAGCGTATGATAAACAGTTTGGTAAAGTGACACAAGTTTTGGGATTTTGATAAGATTTGCACTTTTTAAAAAAGTTCTTGTTATTGGACAGATAACTGTTGCCTGTAAAATGTTGGACTGAACATTTTGTCTACAAAGAAGGCGCGCCACGAGGATAGCGGTAGTCGGAATAGTTTAAGCTAGTAGTGCTAAATTTCACTAGCATTTTATTTTTGACTTTTGGACCCGCTCGGATTTGTTGTTGTTCGGACATTTTGTCATTCAACAAAGCGGTACAGTCCAGCGATGGCGAGTTCCAAGTCTTCTGTAAATTGGTCGATGAAAAGACGAAATGCTAAAAATATGAGTTGACTTAAATTGTCTCTCGTTTGCTTGCTTGATAGTCGGCAGAAAAGCCTTCCTTCATTTTGTCTGCAATTTTTGCCTTTGGGGACTCCCCAAATTTTAGCAAGGACAAAATTATCTGAGCCAGAGTCAAGTCTTGTTTTCCATATTCCATGTGATGACTCTGATGTTCTTCCCTGGAGGTGATATCTCCAAGAAGACCAATTAAGGCACGCCAGCGCCTGTCAGGGAGGAAATGGAGGCCATCCGACGGTTCGTGTCGTTGTGGTGACTGCCAGACAGTCAATTCGTATTTGGTCCATGCTTGGAAAGTTTCAAATGATGTACTATTCGCTACTCCCCTCTACAACCTCGACTGCACACGTAACTGGATTTTGACAGTGGAACCTCCCAAGTCGAATGCATCTAAACTCATAAAGAATTCAACAAATACATTTTGAAAAAAAATATTTCTCCAAAGTTTCAAAACAACTCAGAGTTGGAAGTGCTGCCATGCACGGCGTCACACGAGCCTCCGCATATCTTACATCTCAGCAAATCTCATGAGAATTGTTTTTCTGTGTGTGTTGCACTGCCATCACGCAAAATGCTAACTATGAAAATGAATAACAAATATGATAACTTTGAAACCAATTACTGCACACACAAATTTACATAGATACATATATATATTATTGACATATACATATATAAAATGTATATTCTAGTCTACATCCATTGTATAGTCTTTTGCTGGTATTGTAACTGTGACAATCTATCTAGGAAATGCTGGCATTTCTAGAAAAGGGCTGGCAAAAAAAAAAAAAAGTGTGGCGATTAGTTAAATGTGTCCATCTGCTCTGACGAATTTTGAGGTTGGAGGCAAGTATTTGTTATGCCACGGTCAAGCTTTACTGAATCAAATGATCCCTTTGGTGCACTGAAAAGACACATTGGAAATGCCGTCCACTTGGAAACATGGCCTGGCTGGAGGCACGGCTGCCTGTTTAATTATTGTTTTAATGTTACAGTGATAATCTGTTGTCATTAGAATGTGATGTAGGACTGATTTGACAGCTTGTACAGGTACATTGTTGCATCGAGTGCCTCCCTATTTTTAAAAAAGAAATCATTAATAGCACTGAAAGAGCCGTTCCTGCTAGGCTGAGTTGCAATTGATGGTTCAATTACGAACATGCACGGTCTTTGAAGTTTAATTGCTAAAAAAAATCAATTAAAGGTCTACTTTCCTTTCTATAAAGACAAGAAATCCCGTTTTATAAATGTGGCTAATCTGGTATTTAGTCAGTAGAATATCGAGCTCACCTCAAAGCCTGAATTTAATCTGATGGAAACTTTGGATCGGGTTGAAAAAAATTACCTCAACACGGCAATTACAACCACCGAACGCATTAGGGTCAATAAATTCGTCAAATTATTAAAATAGCCGAATGCTTTTCAAGTACTTCAAATAGATGGGATATGTGCGTGTGAAACGATGAATCGACCTTAAACGACTGTTATCAAATTCCTAAAAACTGCCTTGCGTAGCAAAACACGGGTCGAACTTTTCCTACTTGAATGAATATTTCTGTGGTAAGTTGCTGCAGCAGCCCCCCCCCCCCCAAAAAAAATGACCGTTGCACATCTTCCACTGCAGCATGGTGAAAAAGGTCAGTTACATCACACTGCTGAACGCACTGATGCATTGTGGGAAGTATTCCCATCCCTGATGCACTGTGGACCTTTGAGAAAGGCGTGAGTCACTTACTGCCAAGCACGATGTCCCCCTTGTCCCGAGAGAACCAATTACATTGTATGTTTGCCCCCAAAGTCTCTGCATGAAGCACACACAAGGAATAAAAATATCAGGTGAGGCGGAGAAAGATGGTGCACACTATTGATTGTCTCAGTGTTGTATAAGCCTCTAGGCTGACAGGCTTTGGAGCTGTCTTGTTTGCATTGTGAAAACGCAGAATACAGCAACCATTTTGTTTGAAAAATGCATATTTAAACAGCGTTTGTCATTTAAATTCAGCCCGTGCGTACATGTGGTGATATATATTTCATAAACATGTTATTGATTATGATTGTATATGATTCATGTTATATTATATTATATTATATTATATTATATTATATTATATTATTATATTATATTATATTATATTATATTATATTATATTATACTATATTATATTATATTATATTATATCATATCATATCATATCATATCATATCATATATCATATTATATTATAATATTATATTATATTATATTATATTATATTATATTATATTATATTATATTATATTATATTATATTATATATTTATTGTATAATATAATATTATATATATTATATTATTCTATGTTGTTATATTATTTTATTATATTTGTATATTTTTATATATCTCTTTTTTTTTAAATCGACTTCGGCTGTTGTTTTTGGCAGATGGCAAACAAATCTTTGCATACGTTACTGCCACCCACGCTGACATCTGCAACGGTGAATTGATACTTTGAAGCCGGTTGAAGAGCGCTCTAGTCTGGCTCACTGCGATGATCTACGACTCCCTCGTTCCGTCGACAAGTTTTAGTCAATTGGTTTGCCATTCTGAATACCCGAGTAAACACACGCCCTTCCAAAGTAAATGATCTCAAGTTTTATTTTTTTGAGACGCTAAATTCTCATTTCCCCAAGCTCTTCAACATGGACAGATGTTCAACTAGATCTTATTCCTATCAAGGAGTTATTCTACTCAAGTACCGTGGCAACCCGCCCGAGGCAGTGCTGTCTGGTCCCACACAGCCTTGAAGGTCAACCTCTGAAAGGCAACTGATACCCCTGACTGCAGCTCTTTTTTGCTCGTCTTCCATTTGGGCAAATGGCAAGACTCAGGTAATCAATCAAGTGCCATCAAAAGGCCAGACAGGAAGGAGCCAAATAGAAAAAAAAAAAAAAAAGAAAAGAAAAACATGTCCAAAACGTCCGATTCGATTCTTTAAACATATAACGTAACCAACTTACATTTTGAAATTAAATTCAGAGACTTTATTGCTTGTCTTCAAGTCAGCTGGGAGTGCAAACATAAACATAAAAAGCTCAGTCTCTGCTTTGGAAAGTTTCCTAAAAAATTGTTTGTTTTTTTTACTTGCATAACTCAAAAATGTAAGAATAAAAACAACAAAATAAAAGACCAATCTGCGATTCTGTCTCCCCAAAGGATTTACAAAATTATTTATGCATTCCGAACAATTCTGAACAGGTTGTTTATTTTATGTGTTTGCCAGCATGTGCATAAAGACGCATGCTTACATATTCATAAACTGAACATGCCGTGGATGCATGGTGAGATGTCGACTCATTTTTGTTGAAACCATTTACAGAGTTTAGGAGAAGTTTGATGGTGATTCAGTTGAATTTAATCATCACAAAGTGCCATTTTTATTTATTTTTATTTTTTTTGATGAAGTCGCAAATCAGTCTGACCTCGTTATTTCTTTTTCAATCACAAGCTTTTTGGCTCCCTGAAATTATCTGGCTCTTTTAACCTCATGGCCACCTCCAAAGGCAAAATTTCGATGTGTCATACTTAACTAAAGACTAATGCTGTGCTACAGCACTGATTATGTAATCTTATGTAAGGATCACTTTGGTTAGGAACTCGTATGGTTCTGTGATAACATTTGAAGATTTTTTTTTCCATTGTAATGAATAGAAATGCAATTAATTTATTCTAGCCTCAAAACTATGTTACATTTTTATTCGGCGCATCAACAAAAATAATTGCTGTAGAATCTTGGGTTAAATATATTTTGGTTCCTATAAAAATGTATAGAATTGGAATAAAAATATATTCTCTAAAACAAAATAAAGATAGGTGTTTATATTCACTGTGCTTACTGCTCGTCTCAATGGCCTCAGCATTGCATTGTGGGATACGGTGGCCATTTTGGATTTAAAGTTGCGAACTTTCCACCGAAAATATAGAAAAGTAAAAATATATAAAAGTATATAAATAGAAATAATTTTGTTTTTAAGAAGTTGCTCATGAACCGAATGGTTCGTAAAGCGGGTCATAGATAACGCTGTATCCACTGTGTTATTTTTTTTTGTATTTTATTTTTCGTATTTTATTTTTCATATTCTTCCCGAAGGTTAAAAGGGTTTACAAGGAACCTTGATGATACGGCTTTCTAATCGAATATATAAAATATTGAGCATTGTGTGCTGCATATGTTGTGGCTTAATGTACTTTCTTCACATCCATCTATTGATGAAAACATAAAAGCAATATCATGTATGTAATATGCATGATGGGCAGCTACTGGAAGACTGACACATTTATCAAGAAGTTGGCGTGGCATAAAATCACACTTAGATATGTCGCCACACATGACATCACGGAAGAGCCCACGAGGGATGTTCAGACGGCAATATTGAGATATTTTTCATTTTTCGCCACTAACCGTGAAGACGTCCATTTCGATAATTTCATACGGGAGAACAAAAATTCCACTCAGAGGTCGACCACTTTCCCCAAACGTATTTTTTCCCGCCTAAGTGATTCTACTGTATTTTTTATTTATTCCATAAATAAATAATTGATAAAATCCTTTTGGCCAGTTCACTGTGTAGAAATTACACCCATTAGTGTGACCGGAAGGATGTTGCAGGATTTATGAGTCCAAAGATCAAGCCCATAGCGCGTGATTAAAAAGCAAGGGCTATTTCCTGCAGAAGAAGGCCGTGTTGCAGTATTGATCCGTACGTTAGATAACTACTGGCAATTTGTGTAACGAAGAACTTGTGTTGCCGCTAGTGCTGTAATCACAAGCCTCTGGCTGACGTGCCATTTCCACCCTGTCAGATGAACACAACTCGCGTCTTGGGTAGCTTATGAGGTTCCTTGGCATTTGCACGCCGTTCATCCCGCTCCCCTTCAGCAAATCTACAATCAATTTATACTCTCCCGTCTTCTTTCTCTCTCTTGTTTCCAATTAAATACCGACGTTCGCGGCTCGATACGGTTCGGCTTTTGGTAGGCTCGCTCTTCTCGTCAGTGCTCGGGATCAAATGTCAACCTGCTTGCTTCAGACGGTCCATCAGGCTTTTCATCCTAGACCACGGCGATCGCTGTCGCTCACCTTTATGCTACGCTCTGAAATGATTCATCGCCTTTATGGAGTCACAAAGACTTTCCTGAAAACTCTCCCCTTTAATTCGCCAACCGTATTATGTTCAATTTTTCTTTTCAAGGTTCTCAAGGCTCTTCATTCACTTGATGACACAGCATCAGGAGCAACAGTTGATTCAGTATCGCCATCGAGGGCGCAGGATCGAACACAACATTCGGTTTGGGAGATGGCGATCGAGGTTTCTGCCCATGTATCGCATCATTTCATTTGAATATAGTTTGCTGTGACTAGAATAGGGAAGGAAAAAAAAATCCACCAGCAGTTAGTTCTAATGGCCTTGTTCTTTCTTCTAATCTCCCCCCTGCTGTGAAAAAGACATTTGACTGAGCGCAGGATCCGGGAAATAACGCCGCCGTCCGTATATTATGCCCGAATGAAAACTCGTCAATCACGAGAAAGTTGACACGTTGTAAAATGCATCATTAATGGCTTAATGAATCACAATTTAAAAGGTGTTGCCATCTCTCCCACCTTGCCATAGCCTTAGATGTGCATGTCACTTTCATCGATCCAACCCGTGTGTGTTGATGTATAGTCTCAATCTAAGTGCACTCACTGCGGGCCGTTATGAATGTTGGCCGGGAAGGACGTTTGTACGATGGCTCGCCTGCGTCTCGGCTCCGCCCGTGTGCTTTAGTGCTCGACCTAGGTTTTGCTGCGCACAAAAGGAGGGAACCTAAAAACGTAACAAGATAGTTAACAAAGACAAGCTACTGACATCGCCGGGATTAATAATGTTGTGACTGCTTGGGTGTCAATTCACTCAGAATCCTCCAGTTTGTTCCGGAGTCAAGTTTAGCGTATTTAGCGTGCAGGTGATGTATGTCAATTCTGCTCACCTTTGCAGACTTCATAAAGCACTTTTTAAATCTGGACAATTTATCATTAAATCCACCGCCAGCCCATTTAAAAAACTGACGTCTATAGCCGTCATTGGTAGTGAATGCGTTAACAGAAAAGCAGAGAGTAGATCAGGAGAGCGCTGCTTTTAAATGGCCAGACCCCATGCTGAGACGCGTACGCAATCCTAAAATGAACTGCCGAGAGTTGAAGTGTCAGCAGATCTACAGTAGCCCCTTTCTATTTCGACACGAGTGTCTCTGGTGTTACTGATTGTTCCGCGAGCGGATTATTATTGGTCAAGAGGGTCTAATTAGCGACTTGATAGACTAAACCTCAGCCGCTGTCTCGTGGGTGAGTGGGGTTCGACAACGTTAGCATCAACCAGAGACTTGGCAACTGGATGTATAATATAGATTTATATATACATATATATTATGCATGACTCATTTAGATTGAACAGGATGTATCAAAAGTTATAATCTTTAAAAAAAAAAAGGTTGCCATGTTGAAGTGAGAAATTTATGTAATTTATTTATCTTATTATGATTTCCCGGTTTGTGTTTTTCACTCAGTTATTTTCATTTAACTCGAGACGAGAACACATGAAGCTGCAGTCGAATAATGAGCAAAACACTCCCCTGGGGAATGTGCTCTTGACCCCCTCCGGTTCTTGCTAAGCTCCTGCATCCTGCCGTGTATTGATAGATAATGCTGGTTTAATTCCATGAACGAGCCTGCTGAGAAGCGGTAAATACCTCACCCAAATAAAGTTGAAATAGCAGCACCAATGTCATACCTCCGAGCTGTCGACATTTATTTGGATATTTTCATGACCCAAATTTGCTTGTGTGTGTTTTAATCCAATAGTTTTACTGAATGACATTTATTTTTCTTGCATTCTCATACTGCATTTTCATATAATCCAGCACAGTTTTTTATGTAAGAACAAAAAGCAACATGTTGACCCAAATATTTCTGTAAACACACAAAAGTGACGTTAGTAAAATAATTTTAAAAAAAAATCCCAGATTATACTTCCATACTTCAAAAATACTGATTTGTCTTGTCCAACTTTGTGCATTTTCATTTCATATTTTATAACAGCAGCCAGGCATCTTCTTCCGTCAACATTTCGACAGAGCAAAAAAAAAAAAAAAAGACAATGACAGTGATACAGCTTTTATGGACTTCATTTATCTCCTTGACAAATCCGAGCATCCTTGAATGACTGTGCTGCATTTTACATTTATCATTCATCTCACAGACACCAACGTGTAAGCTTACTAATTAATTTACTTTTTGCTAGATAAATAGGTCACATCAGGTCAAACCAGAAAAAATGAAGCCAAATTGTAATGCATCTCAATTTCAACAGCCCAAACGACTCGTTTTCTTCTTTTCCTAATTTGAATCAAGTATCCTTTCATGCGCTCTTGTTTAAACTAACAATTATTTTTAGACGTGCGGTTGAGCCCTCCATGTAGCGTATTCGTCGTGACTGCGACTCTAGCTCGTGCTAATATAATGTCACATTGATCCGTCAGCCAGAGGCCCTTTGGAATCTGGGACACTTTCCCCATCCCAAAGGCATGATTAGTGATTACAATTTGACGCTACATCAGTGCTGCAACTTGTGGCTGCTGCTGGTTCAGCTGGAAAAAAAAAATAAATCAACGCTGAGGGCTCACCGGTCACTCGCGACTGAAACGGCACCATTTATGAGAATGAGCCAAACAACAAGCGGAAATGTCATTCTTTATTTGTATGAGAGTGAAAATGTATTACCCTGCCAACATTGGTGAATTTAAATCATTTCTCCCTTCTGGCTATTCTCTTTGAATGTTTGACGAGATTAAACGTGTGAGGAATTGCTAGTGACACACATCTCTCATGTGGAACGCTAACAATGTATGTGGGTTGTTTACACACACACACACGCGTATACGCTAGCTGACCTCTCATGCATCGTCGCGCTAATTGCGTCTCCGCCCTCAGATGAGCGAGGGGAATCTTTTCCAAGCCAAGAGGTGATGACAGGAACATCAAGAGCGATAGATGTAAAGACACGTGATGACACGTTGATGCCCTTGGGCAATGTCAGCTAATGATCCGTGACATATGAGCCATCTTAGCTATAAATTTGATCGTCTCCGAATCAAAATAGTGCTTGACATGCTGAACAGATGTCAAGTGGTGGCCGGGATGTCAAAGACTGTAAGAAATGTGTTGTTTTTTTTTGTTGTTGTTTTTTTATAGAAAGTGTGTGGTCAATAATGTGTTTCGCAATTTTGTGTTGTGATGCTAAATGCTAGGCTGTTGGTCCTTACGTATTATCGGGAGGACCTTTGATTTTTACTTTTTCTTTTTTTTCACATGGAAAAATCAGGCTTTCATCACCTCAACGTCAACCACAAGTACAACTTTGTGGATCCGAACACCGGGGCTCATACGCAGACAGTGGAACGCCTATGGGGATCGGCAAAGTGGCGAAACAAGAAGCACTGTGGCACTGCACGTCACCATTTGGAGTCGTATTTGGCCGAATTCATGTGGCTGTTTTACTCTTGGTTATCTGGAGTGCACCAAACCGTACACAGTGAATGACTCCCTTAAAAAAAAATAATAATAATAACAATAACTCGAATAGTACGCGCAAGTGAAGTGCAGTTTTCCCTCAAGGTTGACTCTTGACAAAAGTTAGGAAAAATATTGTGGCGCATTGTGATTGTGTTAAGACGACAGAACTGAAAACAGCTGTGACCTCTTTTACTACCGTAAATATATAAATGAATAAAATCTGTACTAGATTGAATCTCTTATGACCTTATTTAACTTTTAAAGGCCAAACTGTCCTTGTTAAGAAAATAATTCAAAACATCCACAACAAAAGCTCACAGTTCTTTGTGAAATTTCAGGTCACAGAATTTTTGAAGTCATCACAAAACGTTGACTTTTAATCATCGACTGCGGTACCGTTCATATTAGCATTTCAAAATGCTTTCAATATCTGTCTTCATCTTTAATCTGCTGAACGTTTCCGCTCATCTAATTTATTTTGTCACCGTGGCGACTAAAAATCAATCCATTGTGCCTCTACCATTGCTTAACATGTTTAAAAGCATTTTACTTTTTTATTCAAGTTGCTACGCCTACCATAAAGTCTCAAGGGACGGGAAGCTACACTTGGAAAAACGTTGACGTAACAAATAGACGGACATAATTCTACTATTTCAGTTAAAACAACAACAAAAAAGGGAAATTTTTCAATCACCCCATTCAATTGAATATCATACAATAGTGGAGGTGTACCTAATGGAGTGCTCAGATTTAATTATTATTATTGTTTTTTTTTTAAACAACTACACAGAATTTTGTTGACAATTGAATCAAGCACTTTATGTGCTTCAAGAAAATCACATAAAATCCTTAATTAAATGTGGTGACCAAAAAAAAAAAAATTTTTTTTCCTGCTTTGTTTCGAAGGAAGATATTGGTGGATCATGAATCACAAGCTCACAAAAGGTTGTCCTCCCTTTCCATCCCTCCCTTCCTCCCACGGGAGACACACTTTGAAAAGCAAATGCATTTGCAGGGATATAAAGACATAGCTCAAGGTGCAACAGCACAGCACTCCCACAAGCGTAAAAAATAGTTTATTAAATGTGTGGATGTGAGTACGATGACATTCAAGGAAAAAAAAAAAGAGCATAATGTGTTTTACAGAATTGTATCAATGTTTACGAAGTCATGTTTCACTGTTTTGCTCATTCATAACTGTGAACATTTGATTTATTTCATTTCCATCCTATTAATGTTGTTTTGTTTCCCAATTAATTTCTTCTGTCTCTCTCAATTTTTTTAATTATGCTCATAAAGTCGGATGCTATTTTCTATACATGATAGCAACAAGTGCTTTGCTTCACAGTGGAAAACATAATTTATTAGAATAGTCATCATCATGTTGATTTTAATTGCATGCAAATAAACAAACAAAATAAAAGGTCAACCATTTCAGTGTACGCTGTCCAAATACGTGGAGCCCTCGGGAATATTTATTAATGCGACATGTTTGTAAAATGATGCCTTGGAAAAAACGAATTTATTCCAATATCAAACATTCACCAATAAATGAAGGTGGTGATAATTTGTGCTACATCTCATTAAAAGTTTTACACTAGCTTACTGTGAATAATTAAGACCTGATTTCGAAAGGTTTTCCATTTCCTGTAGTTTCCCTTTCTCGTGTTTAATAATAGACTTGCAGCACTATTGAAGGAAATATATTAACGCTTAGATTTTTGGAAGTAAAACTATTGATACAATGTAGATCGAGTTTATTCAGTCCCTCTCTAATAAAAGCAGTGAGTATTGACAGGTCTTCAACACACCCACCCGAAATCAATAGTGGTATCTTTCAAGCCTTTAAAGCCCTTGTCAAAGGATTTAGTGGGTAATGAGGGTGCTCGCTCCTGACGGCTTCCCCCGCGCGTTGGCTCGAGGTGTAATAAATTGCGAGAGCCGACCGAGCGAGAGGCCAAGCTATTTAGCCCGGGTGCGCGGCAACGGCCGGCCGCAGCCCAAACAGCTGAGGCTCCAGTAATGAGCCTGACAGGCGCGCTGTTTCCACTCATTGACACTCAAGGTGGAGCGCCTCGACTCCATCTTGACGGAGTCTCTTCTGGCCTGAGTGATGACTCACCACTGCAATGACGGAGAAACAATAATACAGGGGTGTCAAACATGGGCCGCATCTTAGTCATAGTTGGGCTCAAAGGACCATTAAAATTGTCAACTCAAATAAATGTATGAATGTCTCATCGTGTATATATAGTATAGGCGACACAACAAACTGATGAATAACTAGTTTTCAAAACAGAGACTAATAAAAACTGTTCAAATATTTAAAAAATGAAATATTGAAGTCCAAATCAAATATTTAAAAATAAAAATAATTCCAAACAATTAATGGTCATAAAAATTGCTTACAATATCTCTATTTTTTAAATGTGAAAACAATTTAAAATTTTTGAATTGACTCGTGAATTCGATGCACAACTCGTCTTTGCGGGCCACCTAAAATGATGTGGCGGGCTGTATCTGGCCTTGAATTTGTCACCAGTGCAGTAATAGTTTTAAAAAAGCATGAGACTAACAATAATTCAATTCATTATCTACAAGTTGTGATATTTCAGGCCAGCAGTGAGGACAACATTAAATTTCATCTCTGAGTGCAGGCTCATCCTTCTTTAATGCGTTCTATTCCAAGACGGGCTTGTGGGGTGAATGCCTCTCTGACGACCTTCCTTCGCAGCTAAATTCTTCCGCAAAAACCCTCCATGGAATTGCAACATAGCTCGCAGCAGTCGTTAGGAAATTCACATTGGGTCTGATGCAACTTAAGCTGTCGTCGACAAAAACAGTCACTTTGATTTTTATGAGAGTGCGCAGAGTAATTGTTGTTTCTATGCAGGTTTGTGAATTTGAGATTTAGTATGAGGAAGTGAAAACATTCATTTGGAAAGGAATCAAGAAAGAATTTAAACTGATCACTTTTTGTAATAAACTGTGCTTTGTAATATTCAAGCACAAAAACTGTTAGCAAAATGGCCGCCACCATTTCCTTAAGACGTGACTGAGTAGATGTTCAATCTGTCAGTCATGATGTCCAAGAAATTGTTATATTGCTGCATTACTATTCTTTTAGAGTGAAAGTAACGTTATTTTCGAAAAGTTATGCCCCCAATAAACGTAGCAGCTGTGGCTGACATCCGCGTCTTTACAGTGCTAATGCTAACTGAGTATTGCTACCGTTGCTGTTTCGTTGAACACTACCCATTTTCATTTCACAACCAATTATGAATAAGCATGTTTTCGAATTGCACTCCAGCTTGTTCGGGATGGGCTTTAATCAGAGAATAAAGGCTTGAGTGGGGATTTGGGAAGTGAAGCTATATTCATATCGTGCTAGCACTTCTAACACCACCAACTCCCCCATGGTGGCCTATATTAACTGTGCAGGTAATGTTGTAATGAACATTTTACCATTCTTAACAGTCATACAATTATAAAAAGACGTTAAGCACGGAAAACGACCTTGAAGTTTCCACTTGAGATTTTCTGGTAATTTGATTTCCAAGAGGCTTCCTCCCCCCCGTCCCCTTTGTCAAAACAAAAGTGATTTCTCAGTGGAGAATAGAGACGGTTTGACTTTGATTTTATGTGGAACTATGCATGAAACGGATAATATTTAGGTGATGCAATGAAGTTTTTTTAGCAGATATTTGGTCGTATTGGTCAGAATCTTCAGGGTGCGTTTGGAGGTGCTTGTGACTTTTTTCCGTGTGTGTAAATAAGACCTGAAATGTAAGCCTCTTGTTCATAGGCCCAATTGCTAGGTCATTGATATCGATCAAGTGCACCATTAATGACATTGGACCCAACGTATTACCACTATTTGGTCCAAATACACAGACGAGTGCACTAATCACCACTTAAAGGGAGTCTGTGTTCGTTGGAGCGTTTCCGCATCCTTGCTAATTAAATGACTCACAGAGATGACATTTTATTGACGTTATGTAATTAATATAAATGTAATTTAACAAGTAGGTCTTTATGTGAAATACACAAGAAGGATTTGCTAGATTACATGAATTGGAACATAAATAATTTCAACATAGGGCCAAAAATACGAAATAAACAAGAACGGTGTTAATGGCAAACAATGATAATTGAGAAGTGAGTTAAGAGGATTGCTTGATATTGTTGCCATTAAAATTGATTCAATGGAAAATGGAGGCCTGGAACGTGGTCCTGAAAGATCTTGTTTGCTGGACAGAAACCCAGTGACCTACAGCATGTTCATGTTTCATGATCAGTCTACTTTACGGTCCGTTTGCTGCCCGCACAGAACGGCTCGGTGTCAAATGGGTCTAATACAAGCATGTGTCCTCAACCATCAATCTTAGTTTCCCCCCCAGCCCTTGAACCTCCTGGATCAGAGGCTGTCCGCAATGAATTCAGATACACTAAATCCCTGACCAATAAAACGCCTCGGCTCGGCGGTAACATCAAAACAAGCGGCGTCCTTCCGTGCTCGGCCAGCTGTTAGATTTGGCCAAGATTATTGGGAAGAAATGAGTGTACAATAGATGCCAGGATGGGTGATTCACTGCTTAATCCCACCCCTTCCTTCCCTTTGCCTTCTCGGGAAATTCTGCTTGCATCTGCATTGCAGTAAGTGCGAGCAAACGCTAAAATTTACACGGTGTCGTGCCAGGTGTGAATATTTAAACATGTGCAATTCGTAGTGTGAAAATCTAAAACGCTTCTTAGTTGCTCAGTGACGCATCTGTGGCTTTTAATTGGCTCGAGATGGGAAATTCAATTAAAAAAGTCAGATTTCACACTCACGTGAGATTAATTCCCAAAGCTGCAATTGATATCTGAATATCTAATGACGGTTATTGTCTCTCATTCAGATGATAAATGCTATTAGCAATGAAAACACTTTGGTGGTGCTTCATATATTCATATCAACTTTGCAAAGACGTACTAACAAACCTCAGGTGTGCGTTTTAACTCATTCACTGCCAGCCCAGTTCAAATCGGTCTTTGACGTCTATAGTCGTCAATGGCAGTGAATGAGTTAAAAAAGTGCAGCGTCCATTGTTCAACATTAGGGAATAATTGTAGAGCGAGTGGCTGACAAGTGATACACGCACGGCGTAGCGGCCCAGGCAAACCTCTCAGATTATGTTTTTTAATCACATCTGCACACTAGCGGGCCATTAAGTGGTGGATCGCATTGCAGTATGCGAGCGATGCATTCGGGCTGGTGGAATATTCCATCAGGAAATCGTCCCTCCCCGTGCTACCTAGTTTACCAGAACAGCTTGAGAGTAGATGACCTGCCAGATGTTTGTAATCTCACACCGAGAAGCTTGTGACTCAGATAAAGGGAACATAGGAGGGGATTATAAAATGCTGACAGTTTCCGCTATAATCGCCGATAGATGGCAATTGTCCTCTTTTACCCCCCACCGCCGGCTACTCGGACGTTACGTAAGACTCAGCACGGGTCACTTGCGCAAATGGAACATCCATTTCAATTAGTTCCAGACATTTCTCAATGACTAACTTGGACTGAGCGTGGATACTTTGGAAATCATTCTAACCATGTCCAGATTGGTGATTAAAATGAGGTCGTTGTTTCCATCCAGCGGAAATAAAACCACCCTCTCATACTCCCTTTCATTCACATCATTATGACAAGCAATGACATTATGTAAACCTGAGGAAAAAATGATTTTGTAATTTATTCATAGCATAGCGTTTTCTAAATCAAGAGACTCCATCTATTAATATTTTTTACTTTAATGTGACTCTAAAGCCATGAAATGTTACGGGGCGAACAGAAGCTCCATATTTCTTCGCTACTTAGTACTGGAACATATTCTCCTCCATTAGAGAGCAAAAATTGGACCCATAGAAGTGTAAAGAATTGGACATCAGCCCCCCTAAGACCTGGAAGAACATCTACAAATGTTGGCTTGCCAAGCACAGATCGTTAAGAGTATGTTGTGCTTTTGAAGATGATTTTGTCGTTCTGTGGCGAGTACAGTCCACAGTTCAGTCCAATTTATTTTGCATCGTGGTCCCACTTTAGTATTAGGACTTTTTTTTTTAGGGTTAAGGAGTTGGTTTTAGTGTTTGGGATTATGGTTAGTGAGATGGAATGTTTTGAACTCAATTTAAGAGAGCTATGGAAGCCCTCTGATCAGTAAAACAAAAGTAGCGTTATTGGAAAGTCTTGGAATCGACTTGCCGGGAACATCTGGAATCACAGGTGGTTTTGGCTCGGATGAGTTTGATCCCCGCAATACCCAAGTAGACTGAGAGGGACCGATGATGAAGCAGGTGGGTGGAATCGTCACACATTCTGACAGTGAAGATGAGAAGCAATGGCGTGACATTTAATGGACCACAGACTGATAGACCCACCGAGCGTAGGCACTCGGATAATTGCTTCGATGAAAACGATGGCAGAATTGCGGATGGGAAATATTTTGACAGCATGGAGGCACTCAGGAGGCATAGCATCAACAGGATATGGCAGGAATTCCCACAAAGGTCTTGCTAATTCACCTTTCCATAAAACCCATTTGACGCGACTTGACAAATAGAAAGTGCATCTTTGTTTGGCTTTCAAGAGGCATTTTATTGGTTTCTCACCTACTCTACACAGTGAGAAAGCTATTGGGACACTTGGAGATAACACTAACAGGACGGAACAAAGAAACTTGGTCTTCATTTTCCATCATCCTGGGGAAATGTGATCCGTAGGCTGTTTCTGGTCTTGGATCTGAGAGAGCCGGTCTTGCAATTTCTGTTGTCGGACCTCCTTAAGGTACAATAGAGGTATGGTTATGTTCTCTCGCATCAAAATCATCCTTGGCTTTATGGACCTAACATACCGAGACAGAAAAGAGTTCTCGCAAAGTATGCAATTGGTCAAATGTCTTGGTCAGAGGTGGAAAACCAGAAAGTAAAAAATCTATCTATCATCTTGAGCAAGAACAAAAATTTGTTGGGAATTAAGGCCTGATTTGTGAATTTACTTCAAGAAGTCTTAAGACGAGTTTCTTCGATAACAAGCCGGTCAATAGTATTTTACACAAGCGATGCATAACGCTAATCAAAACATTAGCGAATGATCTCGTCAAATAAATGTTCGTAATAATAAATGTATCCTCCAGATGTTGCGTCAGAGGATTATCGACTCAGACTAGCATTTTTTTTTTTTTTTTTCCATCCAATAGTACTGATGCCTGTGAGTCATGCTCTCTGATAGTAGACATTGGGTTTGGAGAAGATTACCAGACCCTGCACGCCTTGTTGGTCTTTTGAGTACAATCAAACATTAGCGATGATCATTGCGTGAGTGAACACGTAAATGCGGTGTGCCTCGTTTTATTAAAGCTCTGGGATTGTGAACACCACAGAGAGCAATTGTAAATGGCTAGCTTTGTTGTTTGTACTAATCAAATCCAATTGGACCATTAGATGAAGTCATTTGCACGATGCTTTCACGAGGTGGACAAGACCAAATCCGATTGGCTATCAGCCTAAGCTGCCCGCGAAAGCTCCGCGGCTTCTGGTTGCCTTTTTCGTCGGCATTCCGTCCTTCAGCGTAGGCCTGGCTGCGAACATATGTACAGCATTAATTTGGATGAATCAGGATTGGGAACAAATTGCCCTTCTGTATCCACAAATCCTACAGGATTGGAAAAATAATGAGTGGCTCTGTCCTCATAAATGGTTCACCAGATTATCCCTTCTGCATCACACCGCTCACCTCACTTCTGCCCTGAATTGCAATCGTATCAAAGCGTGTCAAATTATGTTTCTGCACTGCACAGAACCACTTTGAATTGGCTCAGCTCTCGATTTGGGTCGCTATTCCACTTCCAAGAGCTCTGGGAGGGAAAAGAAGAAACTGTGCGGTATGAGGGTTTGTTTTTCCATTTCTACAAGGGTAATTGAAACAGTTTTGGGAAATGACACACACAAAAAAAAAGACGTCTTACCGCAGTTGTGGCCGACTGGATTGCACTGCACAGCTGCTTCTCCAAAAACATTCTGTTCAAATATTTAGCTAGGGGATTTGGCATCTCCTCCCTATGTTGCTTAATGCAACTCTGACAGTTCAGAACATTCCAGAGACGTTCTCCAAGCCCTTTAAAACAATAAGAGGTCATTGATTATTCATTGTCTTCATCGTCAGTCGAGGAACCTGGTTGTAGTTTTCAGTTTTAGCTTTTGACTTATAATTTTGAAATCTTTTTAAAATTGAGAAATTTCAGGGTAAGCACCACTGAAATTATTCTGGGGACCCGCGAATGACATTTTCTTGGGGGGGAGGGGGGGAGTAGGTGAGTAATACAGAGGGATGCTGAAGTAGGCAGAAAGAAAGGCAAACGTTGAAGTATGGTTCTCTCGTCTATCGCAAAACTTTCTCATAAGCCTTTGCCTTAAGGTTTGAGCTGAAATATTTGAGTCACATTCACTGAAGCTTCCGGAGAAAATGCCTTGTGATCAAAGGTTGATGTTTTCCGGGGAAGACACGGAATGTCTGCGAGAATTTGTATTAGGCGTTGAAGGTCGGTCATTTTAGCGACATGTCGAAAAAGGCGTGGAATGTGTGTTTTGTGCTTATAAGCTCTTCTTATCCGTTAAATATCTTTCACACATTTGCATGAACTGGAAATGTTCACCTTGTGAACTTTCTTGTGAACTTTGAACCTGGTCTAAGTGTTGGCAACCAAATATGACGGCAACATATAACTCAAATCCAAACATTCTGATCAAATTGATTATTTTCTTATTATTTTGGAATATTAGTCTCAGTTTGTTGCGTTAGCTCCGATACAAATGCAAAAGTTTGAATGTGAACGAAAAGTAACGAACACAATGTGCTGCCGATGTGAAGGACGAATCCAATTCCTTGCTCAACGTTCCAAATCTTATTCCTGCTTGGCCAACTGCTTTTTCAGTCCAAGTGTCTGTGAGAACGTTTCAATTTCACAGACCTCGTGATTGCGCATATGCTTTGTAGAAATATTTTCTTCAAGGCGGTATGGTATATTAGTTGTGATTTATGCAAGTGGGTCAGGCCAGAAAAAGTGATGCGCTTTGCAATCCTGACAGATTTAATAATTGCATTTTATGTAAAATGTCAGGCCGTACAGCATAGGTCATGTCGGGATAGAACACGGTCAGCTCCACTGTATTAACAAGCAGTGATTTTATTTTATTTTTTTAAACACGTGATAGTGACACCTAATTACTCAGATCCACTCGGGCGGTAACTGCTTACAATCTCGTCAGTGTCCGTCACTTAAGTATAGTTACAATCTATCGAAGGACCCTTGTTGATGTTCCCACTTGAATCGATAATGTCCTCTCAGGTTTACATCAGGATTCTTTCTTTTCCATATTAATCAAGGGCGATGGAACAAGGAGCCAGCCCGTCCAATGGGTTCACTTTTGTGTTTTCAAAATGATGGCCACTGGCCAGCATATATTATTTGTTAAACGCCAGACAGTGCCGCGTACTTATTTATCCATTAGAGGCGAGGTTTTTAAGAGCTTCATTAAGTATGGCGACAGACACGGTGCTGTCTATTAACTGGGAAGAATTAGTAAAGGAATATGCATTGCATACGCAGTTTCTATTTGTGTGTCCTTTTATTATTAGTTGCTATCAATAATTCAGTGCATTTGCTAACAGGATTAATTACCCGGCTTCAGTTTCACTGTTTTTCTATTCAGGTATGTATTTGCGTCATGCCCGGAGGCTATGCAGATGTATTTTTTTTGTTGGTTGTATGATTAATTTCCTTTTGTTTTTTCATTTTGGGTTGAATTTACTTGCAATTTCCACACCATTTGAAATGCAGCATTCATTTTAGTACTTGAATTGGAGCGAGGCCATGTTTGATAAAAGTTATTTGTTATATTATTTTTATATCTGTCTGATCTGCAGTACGCAAGGGATAGAAAGAGTACTCGACTGTATTTTATTATGATGCCTGCGGGGTGACTTCTTCTAAATTCAGGGTCATAATGTCTATTGCATTCAAAAAAATATCACACATAAACAGTTTAACAATTTAACCCAGATGATAAGAGATGTGGTAATGAAGAACTATTTCTAATGAGATGCTAAATTCTATGACGCCGCCTCAGGCAATAGCCGCTAACGGCTTCCAAACACGTTGCATGGAAAAGACGTCGACTCTGTTTAAAATTACACACTATAGCACAAATCATTGATTTGCTTCAGACAGCCAGAGCATCCATCGTTGATATGAATCATTCATCCGCATTATTTTGTCAGTAATACGTACAATTTGAATAAAAAAATGTTAAATATAAATTAAATATCCTTATTAATTGATTAATTTTTCATTTATGTTTTTATTTTTATAATTATATTGAATATTCAAATTAATGAATATTTTTTTATATTTGTGTAATGATATTAAATATTCTTATTAATTGATTAAATATATGTTTTTATTGATATTAAATATTCTTATTAATTGATGATTAGACTCCAAGGCAGCATTTAAGGAAATGTTAAAATGGCAGCATAGAATAATCCTTCAAAAAAGACCACACTGTGAAAATTATCTACGAAATAAGAATTTTTATTCATAATATTTTCATACTTGTCCACAGGTAAAATAAAATGCATATCTATGGTTCCATTGCAAGAAATAAATTGACAGCATTCCTTTGGCAAATGCTACCCATATATCCTTTCTCTCATGAAAATAAAATTTAAAAAAATGGGGGAAGAGAAAACAACATTTTTGAACATAACAAACAACATTACCCAACTGATGCATCACTTTCAATAAATAACGGGAGGGGGGGGTTCCTTAGTTGTCATTAAATGGACCCAACATTCATCGTGTGCTTACTGTGTCAGATCGCTTGCACGTTGTTTTTGTTTTTTATTCCGTCTCTTGGTGCACTCGCTAAGCGGTCGAAGCTTTAAAGTTGGAAACGGCGGGAGGGGGGAGGAAATCTCCAAAATGTAGCTTAGACACACACAGTTCAGTACATAGAGAACAAACAATTTTGGGCACCGATTCATTATATACATCAAATCTGTAATGTTCTGTAAAGGCATCCATTTTGTTAAACGTACTCTAGCTTCACCCTCGTTTCTTTCCTCGCCCTCGCCGGGTGAGTTTATCAACTCACTTTTCCAGTCACTGTCTGTTTTCGATACGCCCTGCATCATCTCTTATCATTGTCGTGAGCTTCCACAATCTCCAGTCCTGCATTTGGAATCATAACTGGAGTTCTAAGACATGGCTAGTGAGATCCAGATGGTGGGAAGGAGGAGAATGTGCAGCACTTGCAAGGTAGCACCCCGGCCTTTGATGCAGTGGCTGTCTGATCTGGGCTTTTTGGAGCACTTCTTTTTCTTTTTACTTGAGGCTGTAGAAGATTCCAGACTGTCTATAAGGTTAGGGTTCATATTTTCTAGGGACTGGTCCAGGGTGTTGGATAAGGTTCCAAGAGGTCCGTCGTTCTGCTTGTTCTGGGTGTCGTTTTTGGTTCTTTCCGGATCCTTGAATTTCGTCTTGGACATGTTCTCCTTTTCCTTCAAGGGGTTGTTGGTAATTTGCCGACTCTTACCGGACAGGATGGAGGATTTGTCGGTATCGCTGAGGCAGCACCGAGGAATCGTGTCCCCTTGAGGGTTTTCGGTGGAAGGGAACTTGCCGGATTGGGCCTTGGAGCTGAAGAGATTGGTCTGGATTTGAGGCGTTTCCACACATCCCTCCAAGTCTTCGCTCTTTAGCCGTTTCAGATCCTTCCCTGCCAAGAATTCCGGAACGTCACACTCCAACTCCGAGCTGGAACCCTTGAAATGTTTGAACCACTCCCACAAGGTCCTGGCCCGACAGTCACAAATCCACTGGTTACCGTTCAAGCGCAAGTACTGGAGGGTGCTAAGCGGCTCCATGGTTTCCCCCGTCAAGACGGTGAGGTTGTTGAAGAACAAAAACAGCGATTTCAGCTTGGCCAGATCGCTGAAAGCCCCGGCTTGGACAAAGATGACACGGTTCTGGTGTAGCAGCAGGCGGTCGAGATTGATCAAACCACGGAACATGTTGTCAGTCACTACTTTGATCTTGTTATTGTGCAGGTAGAGATAGGTAAGGTTGGCGAGGTCCAGAAAAGTGTCGTCATGCAGGGTTAAAATGTTATTATCCTGCAAGTAAAGGTACTGTAGGGAGAACATTCCTCGGAAAACACCCACGGGCAGCTCGGATAGGCCGCACCTGTGCAGGTGAAGCGTGTGCAGCTTGGTTAAGCCTCGGAAGGCCGTCGGGCTGATTGTGCGAAGGTTACCGTTGTCCCCGATGTCCAGTTCCTCCAGTTTCTCCAAGCCGTAGAAGGCGCCGGCCTCTATGTGGCTGATGTTGTTCGAGTAGAGCCACAGGACGGTAAGATTTTGACAAGAGCTGAAGCTTGTGGATCTCACAACCGTCAGCTTGTTGCTCTGGAGGAAGATTCGTTGGCTCCGCACCGGAATCTCAGTAGGGATGGAAAAGAGTCCTTGTTGCTGGCACGCGACGGTGGGCCGGGGTTCACTGTAGCATACGCACTTGGCCGGGCAGCTAGCACTTTGACGCGCAAAGTTCAGCCACATGAACAGAACCAGTAGCCGCCCCCCTGAAAAGACAAAACACAACAAGCTTATTAGCAAAATGCTGGAGGTATTTTTTATGGTAGAAAGACATTTGAAAAAACATTGTTCGATTGACGACAAAGTATAAACCGCTTTTTTTTTTTTTGCTCTTATACTGTCGGAATCTTCATAACATTTGAATCAAGCTCCCTGCTAACCTATAAGTAACACAAATGATACGTCAAAGTGGATTCATTTACAACCGTGGCCTGTTATTATGTGAAAGATGCCTATTCTAATATGGTCGACATAAATAACCGTCTTTCCCAGGGAGATAAGCTTTCATAGCCAGCAAAGAGATCGATGCTTGGGGTCCAAATGAAAAGAATGGTCGACGTTTTGCTGGTTGCCTTTAGAAGCGCGGAACTGCCGATGTGTAGTAAGATTTTTTTGCTATGTTGTTCAAACATACTGCAAAGTCCTTCGAACGTTTTTGAAGATACTGGTAAAAAATGAGCTAAAAGCTCAAATAAACATTGTATATTTTAAATGAAATATAAAATATTTAATATATATTACCACCAATCACCAAATATTATAAAATATGATGTATAATAAAAGTGCTTTGTTTTGCGCAATTTAGTCTGTTTTACCAAATACGGTTGAACGACTCGATAGTACGTTGAAACGAAATAGCCCGGTCAAAAATGTTTACGGCACATTGACAGCTTCAGGCTTCCGTAGTTCCCAAATCAAATTGTAGCTCCAACCCTTGGTGGCCAAGAGATGTCTCACATTGCCGTTGAGCACAGCGTGGCCTCAAGGCATTTATGTTCATATTCTGCATTTGTAGGAATTAATTATGCTTGGGCGCCATTAGCTGACCTTGCTGCATAGAAAAACGCACAGTATGAGTTGAATGTAAAACCACGTGGATTTCGAATTTGGATTTCCATGTGTGGCTGGAGCTGACATGTTCTACCATCCGCTGCCATTCATGCGTTTGAACACCAGGCTTGCAAGCCGTGACAGGTGCCGAGACTTGACGACAAAAAAAGTCTTACTCGGCCTTCCGTCCGTCTCTTCTCATTTCCCTTCAACGTATAGCGGCGGGTGCAGCTCATTTGTGAACTTGTTAAAGCGAGCTCCGGTGTGGCCCGACAGAGGGCCCTCCTTTGCAATTTCCCTCCAATCGCCTGGCTCGGCCGTCAGCCCGCCACCGTAAAGCTGTCAAGACTTTACATTCTTTCTGCATCGTAGCACTTTTTCTCCCAGCGGTGCCTAACAATAGCAATATTTCACCGCACAGCACGCTCCGTGTAGCTCCTCTACCGTGTCCTTTTTTTTTTTTTTTTTTGCAACGCCTTCTCTGCTGTCTATTCATTAACAGGCTATTTCCACCCACGCGTCGCATGTCAAAGTCAGCTTTCCTCTGCTCTAGGCGTATTATGCCCTGTCTTTGTCAGCATCTGTTTAGATGACAGCGTTAGGCACACAATGTCGTCAACTCCATCACAATTATGCCAGCGCAGTCACTTCAATGTCTCAGGCTATCAAAATATTCTGTATACCAATATTATGGTATGTCATTATGAAAACAAGGAAGCAAAACCGCCCATGGGGTACGCGTACATTTGTAAAACCCAAAATAAAATCCATTCTTTGGGTCATAGGAACCCACTCGAGGTGACCTGCTCTAGTATCCTGGGTCCACTAAACAATGGTGTCAAACTTAAGGCACGGGGACCAGATACGGCCCGCCACATCATTTTGTCGGATTCATGTGTTAATACTAAAATTATCATTTGTCTTCACTTTTTAAAACATAGAGATATTTCTAGATATTGCTTATTACCATTCATCTTTTTAAAATATTTGAAAACATTTTTACTCGTTTCTGATTTGAAAAAGTTTTTCATCAGTTTGTTGTGTAGCCTATACTGTGTATAATATGAGGTGTTTATTCATTTATTTTAGCTGACAGTCATAATGGCCTTCCGAAGGAAACTGTAACTACGATGCGGCCCGCGACAAAAATGAACTTGACACCCCTGGACAAAAAACTCCAACAAACAAGCCAGATCAGGGCTTGGTATTCTAAACCGAGCCATGCGGCGCCAAACCGAACTCTACCATTCTCTCAGAACAGGCTTGTCTTTGGACAACAAAACTAAATTCTTTACCTTTGATTTCGACATACACGAAGGAAATAAGAGCGCCGTTTTTTTTTCTTTCTTGATATCTGTCTGTTTGTTTTTACCGCCGCTGTTGATGCTCAGTCTAAAAATACAACGGCAAGGTTGTAAAAATGTATTCCTTATCGTCTTGTGCCAGTTTTGTTTTCAACACTTAATCTCAGCCTATCTGCCGTGTCAAAACATGCTTCGGAGCGCGAGCTCCCCGTTTCGAGACCCCGCCGGTGGCATATCTTCAGAGAGCTATCGCTTCGTACGACCACGATCATCACTCAACGTGAGCAGACGAGCCTCTTTTGTTTCCTCTTGACTGACTAGAGGCCGGTCCTTCATCTTAAAGTACACAGCTTGGCGCCCTTAAGGCTATTTACAATCGGACCCTGGCAGTTGAGGACGGATTCGCGGGGTATGACCATACTTCAGTGATCCTCCATTTTGATTGACAGGAGAATTTCTAAACTGTATGGCCATGATGTGCTATTCACCCCATCAAAGGGGTGGAGCGCTTATTTCGTTCAGGGTCACCGCAAAGGTTGAAGCTTATTGCCAGTTGACTTGGGTGAAAGCCAGATCACTCTCAGATCACACAGTGAGCAGAAATTGATCCCACGATGGCCGTTGGGATGGGGAACACAAATTGGGTCTTTTTGGAGCAATTTGTACATTTATTACTTTGTGTAATAGTGGATTGTTTTCTAAACCAGACGAACATAAATCTGCCTAATGGAAAACATCTGAAGCCGGATAATATACGTGAATTACATCTTTCCTGTCGAGCGCTGCATGAATTGCATGCAATATTTGCTGCAGGCGTGTTGTTACTGTATGCATAGAAACACTTCAACTCACACTGACACCAGCCCTGCAGCATAAGTGGAGTGGGTAGCGTCAGGACGATAAGGATAACATTTCAGGGAGCTGTTTTCAAATGTGACAGCCTGAGAAACCCATTTTAGAATATTTGCAGCCAAATTTCCACACTTATTTGAAACTGTGATCCTAAAATATTTTGTAACTTCTCAGGATGACTTTCATTCAAAAATCCAACTTGCCTGCTTGTGATCACATGCGGACAAACTCTCATTTGTCCACGTGTAAAACAACACAACAAGCCACCAAGCCCCAAAGTAGACAAAGGTCACGCTGGGACAGTATAGAGAGCTGCCAGTCCATCATAGACACTCCAGGGATTGGGCGAGGGTGGCTAACATGACAGTCTCATCAGCCCAGCCCCCGAGTGCAAGCGACATATCTGTCAAAGATGAAACACGTTCTTCTCCACCGGGACCTCCTGACCCTTTTCCCCCCGAATCGTACATCGTGTTGTTTTCCGAGGCAGTCTTGTATTTAATATACTTGCGATTCCATTATGCCTCTGTCGGAATTGTTTCCATCATCTGCATATATTTGAGAAACTATTTCAGATAAAGGCAAGGTAAGCCCTCATTTTTCATTCGACTATCACTGACTACTAAAGGGGTCACACGAGGGTCATTTTAGCCATCTTATTCAAACCTTGATTAGACAAGAATATTACAAGGACCGCACCACCTTTGTTGTCATGGGTTATTGCTACACATTAAGCGCTTTATCGGAGCACATTTGTTCTCTCGCTCCGGCATATCAACAAGGGCTCGCCACCTTCTGGCGCTGATTGTAAACAAACGCAGCATGCTGTGAATATGCCTCAGCAAATGGGCAACTGGCTATATGTTGAGCTTGTTCTGTGCAATTAAAACCTTGTAGAAAGGTTTGCTAGCTAATTATGGAAGTCGATCATGTTTGACCCTTAGAGACATCATTATCACTTCTTGACAAATGTGTACGAATCCTCGGCCCGAGCCGATGGGGCGATATATGTGTGTATCCACAATTTATTTATTTTTTTCACACAATTTTTAACTATTCAATAAATGAACATAGAGAGTGAATAGTAATTATTAATTTGAATATAATTATATTGAAGGTGAATTTTCCACTCATTTTTGCTGCCCCCTAGAGTCCACGACACTCATAGCGTCCGCCAATCTCGTCGAGCCGGCCCCGATATATCCAAATGAAATATAAAACAATATTGAGTTCAATTAATGTACGAAAAAAATTCTTTGCGATGCTTGAATGTTTCTGACAGATCCATTAAGCGTTGAGTTTCAGCTCTGCAGAAGCAAGAGTGATTTTTGTCAAAGATGAAAAGTAACACAAAACTAATCTTTGAAATTCACACTTTTTGACATTTGAGTGAGGATTAAGCATGGAAGGAACTGGAAAGGAAGTTTCCTTTGAACTTTTCTTTGACTATAAAAGTGTGAAAATGTAATATAAGGGCAAAAAATTGACTATTCCGGGAAGATTGTTAGGAAAGTCGAATTCCCATAGAGGAGCTTGTGATGATGGAAGACACGTATGTTATTTTCACAAGGTTCTTCATCACTTCTTGTAATTGTCACATCAAGTATTTTTCAACGTGGAAAATATATTTGGAGATAAATCCCAGACACAAATATACATTGATATAACTCGCTTCAAAAGAAGAAGCACGCTTCAGATCAAACAGGTTATTTGGGACACCATGGCACCAAAGGGGCACATTTACGGGGGGGGGGGGCACTCTTGGAATGCAGATGAGGACACAATTAGATGGCCGGATTGGAGATGAGGGGGAGGGGACAGATGAGGTCCTGTTTGACACACGTGACACAGAACCGGCCCAAGCAGATGGCTCATGAATAACTGAGGCAAGCGCTAGTTTGCTGGACGAGCCAAATGCCAAGTGTTCGTGTGTCAACAGACGGGCCACATCCACGTATATGCATATGCGAGTGTTCCACGGAAAAGATGAAAATCAATAAATACTTTTTGCACGTTTCAGGATAATACGAGCAGGCAGATCTTGTCGCACGGTTTAAATGGATACGGTTAAGTCGAAGGCAGCGGGGATGTCCTGACAGCAAGAGAATGAGCTCGCAATCAGAAGGACTGTCGGATCGAATCCCCCTCTCGACTGGTGAAAAATTGAATGGGAAAGTGGAAGTGAAGAGTTTTCCCTTTTTCAGAAAAGAGCATCAAATTATCATCAAGCTCTGAGTGATACGTTGACCTAGCAAGTTAGCTAATGTTGTTATCAAGATGGAGCTTCAACCACTGGCGGCGCTAGGATTTTTTTTCCTCGGGGGGACACCGGGGGGCAAGGATTTTTTTTTTTACATTTATTTAACCAGGCAAACAATTGTGAATGTGGGCAGATTATGCTAGCACCTCCACAAATTAAAAAAAAAAACTGTTGGTTTCATACAGTGGTCTGACCGGCAGGCACACTTCAATCAGTGTTGAAACGTTTTGGAATTTTATTGTAGCGTGTCTTTGCTGAAGGCAAAAGCTGGACGGACTCCGGTGGGTGGAGAAGACGGTAGATGTCACAACATGTTTTTTGGCAGGGTCAGCGGTACAAATCCCTACGTTTGGCATTGGCTCGTTTTGTGTTTGTCCAAGTGGAACGGGCTTTGGACTAAAAGGAAGAACAAGAGTGAGCAGGCTATTTGGTGGTGTGATGCCAAATGCAACCTGACTGCGATTGAAATCACTTTCTGTAAGACTATCTCGTCAACCTTGCGAAAATGTTTACTTCACTTTTGAAACTATTTTGAAGCAAATGTTACGGTTGTGCAAGTCAACCGTGGCCTTATGGGAAAAATGGTTTTAGATCTTAGCTTACAAGTAGGTTTAAACGTATTTGTTGAAATGTTTGTTTACGTTAGCCTTGAACTGGGATCCTCCATGGTTTTTGTGTCCTTTGTTTGTGTCTTGTCTACTTGTTACTTTCCATCTCCTGCTGTTCCCGTGTTTTGTTTTTTTGTGTCTTGTTTTGTTGTTGTGACTTTGTATAATGAGTTTTGTACTTTTGTTGTTTTGATGACATCATTCTTGCCTTGCCTCCCCGTACTTGGGTGCTCCACTCTTGCCTTTTTAACGACATCACAAAAGTCCAAATCCACGACACTGAATTTATCACAAGCCAAAGAGCTTCCTCGAACTGTTGATGTATGAATCCGATCGAACCGTTGTGTTGTGATAACCCCGCTTAGCTGAAGGCAAAGTGTGAGAAACGTCTCTGTTTCAATTTTGCAGCAGTGTTGTCCAAACCTGTCTTTTTTTTTTTCACGCCAAGACTATTTAGCATGGCAGTTGGCATCCTCTTCCTTTCACCCTGACAAACGAGCTCCCCCGATGTTTATTTTGCTTGAAAAGATAACCTATATAAAATTTAAACACTTCATCCGGTGACCTTTTGTTCCTCACTCGCAGTTGCCAAAAGCTTATTTTACAGCCCGAGACTTTTATGAGGTATCTCACGGCCGTTTATTTCTCTCTTTTTCTGTTTTTTATAGTCCCCCGATCCGATCAAGTCTCCTCGTGAGTTTGACGCCGCATCAACATAATGAACACACGTGACCTTTATTTATTTAATAATTGTCACTAAGAAAATGCCTATACAAAAATTATTTTTGACCTTTGCTAAAACTGCCAGAATGAGCTTTCAGTTGGACACGGATTAGCATATGACGTTTTTGCGGAATATAATCGTCGACGTTAGTCGGGCTTATCTAGCGTCAAAAGATAAGCACGGTGGCACGTCGGACGGGACGCTACAAAAATATTTTGCCGGGTAGATGAGGCGGCCTGGAACTGCCGCACCTGCCCGGCAAAAAAACTTTTAACCGGCCATTCTGGAATATCAAGACATATTCCCGAAATTCCCAATGGCCCACCCCTGACACCATCGTCCACTCGCTTTTCACAGCTTTTTGCCAAAGTACATAAAAGTATAACTTATCAATCAATTTGTCATTTGGGTTTTCGTCTTTCCGTGCGAATTTAACCGTTGCAGAAGAGAGGTGGAGATGACAAGACAAACTATGATCATCATTTTTTACTGTTCTGATATATTCAACCTCCAGTTGGGCAATATTCCACTCTGCTGGACTCACCCGCTGACTATGCAGAATAATGAGTCTTGTGCAGTTACTTCAGACTACCTCAACATTGCAGACATGGATGAGATTTATAGCGGGACACACATGAAAGCAAAATGGAATGTTAAATCAGTCAAAAAATAATACGTGGAGCCGCGTGATTTCATGTTGCCATCAGTGCAGAGATGAAAATGCAAAATGCGACCAAGGCCGTGGTACTTTTTCCACCACTCATTTTTTGTTTTGTTTTATTTTTTACAGCATTTGACTTTTCAGTTTGTATCAAGAACATAAGATATAATATAACGCCCATCATATTGCAATTTTCATTCTGATATTTTCAGGATATGTTTTGGACACAAATATTGGCATTTTTCATCAGATTTCAGTTTTATCATGTTTTCCTTTTTGTCCTTTTTTGGCTCGATCTCGATTACCAATTCGCTCCCTCAGCCACCTGTGTCTCGTCCAAGTGTTTCTCGTTGTCTCGACTATATTTAGGTTTCCTATTTTCGCTCGGTCCATTCATTGCGTGTGTTTGCTGTCTGTTTGTTTGTAACTTTGGATCTTGCTTTTGGACTTTGTTGAGTTTATTATTTTTATTGCCCTTGTTTACTCCCCTTCCTGTTGTTTTTCTTCCCTGCCATTGGCTGGTTGGTTAGATGATATATGCATGAGGCAACATTTGGGGTTCAAATTTGAACAGAATATTGATTCGATGTCCTCATCAAGAAATAATTGATATGATATTGTTTTGATTTGATTTGTTATGAATCTATTGGACAAAAAAGATGGATGAACGGTCGGGTGATTGACGGAGCGATCCATTCAAAATCGTGGCATGGATCAATACCGGATGGATGACGCATCGATGAAAGACAAATTCAGCAAGAATCAACAATAGTGAATGACAAAATGACTTCAGGCATCTTTCTCAGTACCATTTGACGTTACAACATTTGATAAGAACATATAAGAATATAAATAATATAATAATACCCTTTTGTAGGCTTACTTTATCTTTTGTGAGCTATTCAGCAAGGAAAATGCTGCAGCTTGAAGTGGATGGTTTTTTCAACATATTCATGCTTTCTCTCACCTTGCAAAATGGGAATAAAAACAGCAATTGCCTTGTTGATTTAATAAGCCCACTTCAGGAATTGCCTAACAATGAGTGCTCCCTCCTCTGCAAGAATGAAAGGAAAAAAAAAAAACCCTGTGCATTATTTACCAGTCGCCTCAATGCCGCCGCACCCTCTGCTGCAGGAAAATAGATTTTTTTTTTTGTCTGCAGAGGATCTTTTAGAAGAGGGGACAAAGGCACAGGGAGCTTTGGAAGGTTTCCACCTAGCTAAAGAATCACACGTCTCGCCGTCTTCTTCTCTGCTGGCCTGATAAGGGCGGGCAAGGTTTTACATCAAAGGCCTCCACAAATCAGTCACCTTTGTTACCGCAAAGGTCACACCCAGGCCCAAAGCTCAGCTGAGGCGAGAAGTCATCATTGGTACGCCTTGATTCCCGAGTGAGGGATGAGTTCTCACCTAGCTCCTTTGCTTGGCCTCTCATCTCTCCAAAACGCGATTCGGAGAGATCGGAGGTGACGTGTCAGCTTGCCATTTCACGATTCACGGCATGGAAGGCATCAGATAAGACGAGAGGAAAGATCCCGATGGTGGCAAGTCACCTTGCCGCTGTAGCATCTGAGCAAAGTATTGGCCGGGTTATCCGCTTTTTTTTATTGCTCCTCTGGGGACATCCGACAACATATAGCAATCACGTCAAAAAAAAAAATAAAAATAGCGACTTTGCTGGATTTAATCTTTTAGTAAATGGATAAATGTATTGGAAAAGCTGTTTGATGCACTTACAGGAAATGAAAACAGCGTCCGACCTTTTGTATGAGACGTTGAAGTGTGTCCCCGGGGTTATCGTATTTTTCGGACCATAAAGCGTATCATTTCACATTAACAGAAACAAACCAGCGTAGCAGATAAGTCACACTTTACTCCAATTCGATTCGGAATACATCTACAAGGCGTACTGTTGATTTTTGAGAAAAAAGGATTGTGTGCCGTACACTAGGGAAAAAAAATTGTGTTTTGTTTCATTTATGGGTGGCAGGAGAGTTAACGCTTGAGATCAAATCTGTACCGGCCAAATTTATCCTAGCATGTCTTAATGGACCTCGCGTTGTGCAATGGGCGCAGTCACGTTGAATCAAGCCATTCCCGCTAAGTCGAAAGCATAGAGTTGTCAAAAATGTCTGACCAAGATACCGACTTTACATTCCAGGCGTCTTGCCTAATCCATTATTTACTCCCGAAGTGGAAAAAGAAGTGTGTAGCGAGCACTTTTTTTTTTTGGTCCAAATTTCTTCTGTTTGTTTCATCTTGAAGACAAGCGTATAGCGTTTGGAGCGTAATGCACGTTGGCGCAATTGGAGTGTGGCTCTATTGCGGGATGACCCATGTGACAGCACTTCCTGCTTTGCTGTCCGGGTAATGAGTCATTCCTGCCCCGAAGGAAAGCAATTTGGTATTTTTAAACCACATCCTTCAGCTGTTCTTTTCTCCCTCGAGCGCCATCTTGGAAGCACCCATCGGCTCGTAATATGAATAGTATTGCCAATGTCACCGCTAATGGGTGTGATATTACAAATATTTTGCAACAGCACATTTGCTGTGACAAAGAAGTTTTTTTGTAAGATGTGAAGCCTACTGCTGCGCCTTCCCAACACGAAATAGTCATAAAGTTGCCGGTCGGGGAGGTCAGAAACTTGATTGGGATAGTTAGCATTACGCTAATCCTATTTGCCCTTTTTCTTGGGACAACCAATCAGCTGCCTCCAAATTGTGTCTCGTCCAGGTGTACCTCGTTGTCTTGTCACTTTGAGCCAATCAATCAGCTCCGTCCGGCTACTGGTATCTTATCAAGGAGTGCCTCGTTGTCTCGCCATGATGTATTTCCTTGCATGCTTTATTTCACTGTTGAGTCATTGTTGCTTCTCCTTTAGGCCAATCATTTTTTCACTTTTAATGAAATATTTTTGTATTTTACTTTTTGTTTTGCTTTAAAATATATATCCATATACATGTGACTAAGTACGACCACTCTTTAAGGCTAGCTCTTCTGGATCACCTGCATTATATTGGCAACACTTGAAATAGGCATTTGATTTTTAATTGGTGTGTAACCTTTCCTATATCAAACCCACCCGAGTGTTCGTTCTGCTTAGAGAGGCACGAGTGTTGCCATATCACCTGACAGCAGGGACTTCAATCATTCCGCTGAGCCCGTAACATTTTTTATTTGTTTTTAATATTTTTCAACCGCAGCTGCCAAATTCTTACCACAGCTGTTCACTAGCATCTCGCTAATTCACTTGCACATAGTAATCCGCGCACTTGTGTTTTAGTCCGTTTTCACGCTGAGCCCATCATTTTGAATTATGCATGAGAGAAGAGAAAGATGGAGGGTGAAGAAGTTGCCTTTTTAATCAAAAGGTCCAGAGGATGAAAATAGCTTGAAGGCAAGATTATAGAAGAAACATCTTCCCAGGTAGCTGCGTATTTCTACGGGGCGTCTGGAAATAGCAAAAGTGCAGCTTTTAACGATGGAGGCTTTTTGCACTTGTTGCTTTCTGATAAACATGAAAATGAATCCACTTTTATTTGCTCTGGAAAATAAGATTACGCTTCCGTGGATAGTCACTCCCAGTGGACAGTGAAAAATGACAATATTTTCTCCTGCAATAATATCCGCTAGCCTTTGGGAACTTATTGCATTCCAAAGAGAATTCACTGAGACTTACTCATAAACATGACATGGCATTTAAGTTGAAAAGCACTTTGGACCCGGGTCATGGTAAGAGCTCAATTAGGAGTGCGGGGCCAAGAACCTGACTCAATCTCCCATGACTAATCCTGAGGCTTTTGTTGTCATTAGCAAAAGCAATTGCGCTTTAATCATAGTTTTCCCCGTGCAATGCGGTGACTCAAAAAAAAGGTAACGTGGTTATAGAAAGTCTACACACCCTTGGTCAAATGTCAGGTTTTTGTGCTGTAAAACAGAAATTTAAGTGATGATTTTTATTTTTTTTTAGAAAAAAACTCTTTGAATTGTTGTCGAGAGATGTCAAGTCACTCCAGATGGTGTAAACACATTTCAGAGGAAAACCGACTCGATACGCTCGTCAGTTTTTGGAAACCTCATTCTATTTACTTTGCGTAGGTACACAAGTACCACTGTGTTGAAAAATTCAAAAGTGTTGCGGTTTACAAAGGCTCACATGCCACCTCGCTGTCTCTGTTTATTTCTGCCTTTGACTTCTGCAGCAATCTCGTTCATTGAACATTCCGCCGTTTGCTAAAAGTATCCACGATGCGATAGAAAGGTTTCCCAAATTTAGTCAAATGAGTATTTTGCTGCTCTTGACACCAAACGCAATTCTGACATGGAACTATGAATGAAATCGAAACAACCAGGATACAACGAAGACATATTTACTACAACATGGGCCAAAAAGCCTTAGTCTAAAAACAAGAGGCGCAGTAAAATGTGACCTTTTCTTGAAAGGTTGGCCTAAAATGCGGCGACCTGACATGATCTATTTTCACAACCAGCACAATTCATAACAATCTATAAAAGAGTTTATTACTTCCAACCCCCGATACCAAATCCATCATTGTTTCAACTGAATTATTTTCACTCAGGCAGATTGTAATCGGTATAGTGTCAAAAAATAGATCAACTAAAACTGCACAGGTATCGAAAAACACCCAGTATTCATCTGCGGTGAGGAAGTCGTGCGCACTAAAGCACATCTCGCATGATGCCGTACTCATCCTCTGCGGGGGGAAACGTAACACACCATCTGTTCGTTGATCCCCGGCAGCAAACAACAGACAGAGCGGCCGACTTGCGGCCCGGCCCGGGCACCATTCCCGCACCAGCAATGAATTGTGGGAAACACGGAGGCAGCGACATGGAAGCACGGCGGCTAAATGCGGGACGAGAGCCGATTCGATCAGCGACCTCGAGCTGACGTCGCACACGGAGGAATGATGCAAATTTAGGCGGACAGCGCAATAAGCTCGCACAAAGCGAAATGACAGATCGGAGAATGTAGCCAATGAGGGGGAAGCGAGATGTGCTGTGTGTATTTTAAATCAGCCGGCAAGTGCACAGACGGTGAAGGGAAGGGGGAGATTTTAAAATGCGAACCGCAATGTCTGCAGACGCCTTCATCGGAATGATAAGTCGCCCACTTGGATGTTATTTTTTGATGAGGTGTGGGGGGTTAAACAAACACCAACTAAGCGTGTTAGCTCGCAGGAGAATTCCAACGGGAAATGACAGCAAAAGACATTAAATAAATTATGCTAAATATGCTAAATACATGCGAGGAAGGCTTTAGGCTGCCCCCTGGTGTCTGCCGCAGCCCCCCTAATGGCTTTTTACACCTCATAACATCATCTACTGAGTCATTTATTCTAATAAGGGTCATGAATGAACTGGAGACAATCCCAGCTGGCTCTGGGTGAGCTGCTGGGTACGTTGTTAGAATGTAAGCCCTTGCCATATTTTCTTGCATGTAAATGATCGAGTCGTTTCATTATACGGAACACCCGACGGAATTGTTACCGATGGTATCGGCGGTTTTAAAATCGTCCGCTCCTCTGACTTTATTTATAAAGCATTTTAAAAGCAAGCAGGGCAGGTATAGCTAAAGCCGACAGTCTCAAATTTGGGTTTTAAATTGAACAGTCAAAGATGTTTCTTTTCCTTTTTTTTTCCTAAATGGAAGGATCTAGATCACCGTGCAGCCTTTTTTCTTTCCTTCTTTTAATCATAGCCCCTTTTCTCATTTGTGTCCATGAAATTATTGATGCACAGATTTGATCATTACTTTTAGTCATTAATATTACTATTCATCTTCTTTGTACTTTAGTTTTAAATGGATTTCTTTGAGGTGATATGGCTTTACACGATCACATTAAGCTCTCCTTTTTTTCTGGTTAATTATTCTCATTTTTAAGTAATGAAAGCTGAATTTGTTATGCCTTAAGATCAGATCTTTTTGAACAGATTTCTTTTGAAAAACTTGATAAATACAGATGAAAGGTTTTAAAAACCAAATCGCAGCTGGACGGATGATTGATGGATGGATGATAGATAAATAGATGGATAGTGTGACATCGAAGTCATGCTACCATAATAGAAAGATTCATTATTTGAAAGATGAAAACAATTTCACCCATTAACGACATCACTCATCCGCTTCTCCATTTTGTATTTGCCGGCAGCAGTTATGATTAAATAATGTACAATGTTGCGGCGCTGTAAAATAGCAGCCTCAGATAAGGAAATTACATAAAGGGTCATTTCTAATATGATCTAAAAAGTTGAAAGGATTTTTGTCAATGGTGAAAGTCACACAACAGTGCACATTGCGTTTCGGCTATCATCTGCCTAACACGGTTATCAATAGTGTTTTTAGTAGCTCGGGAAAAGGGTCAAGCACCCTGATTTTTTTTTTTTTATGCCCAACACTAATATACAGCTCATAAAAGAAGGATATGAATCCTCCAGATATGTGAGGATATATTCCCGGTTAATAATGGTGTAAACACAACGGTCGTTATGGCAACACAGACTGGCAAGTCTGTCAGGTTTTTGCAGTGAGATGAGAAGGAATAGCGGGGACATTAGATTAGGACGTCGTAAATACAATGTCCATGTTCATCCAATATAAAAAGGGCCCAATGACACACCCCAATCGCCCCTCACACGAATGCCTTTGCTATCCAGATATGTGGCACGATTGTGATGTGACGTTAGCGAGCTAGTTTGCTAGCTAGCGTTAGCCACTCAAAAGTACATCTGCTATACGTGGCGGCTTATGAGAACCTGCTGTTTTTTTTTTATTTCCAATATTTCAAACACTCTCCGACTCGAGACAACTATTTTCACAAAGATACATCGGTTTGAATGAATTGCTTATCTTCACCATGGCATATCGTGGCATAAACAAAATACAAATAGAGCAGTCAGCCTTTGGCACATCAGGAACAAGCTATGACTTTTAATCAGTCATTTTGTTATTTTCAACATTAGTTTGCCTGTCTTTTGATTAAGGTGAAATAGAGCGTGCAAAACAATGCCGACATGCTCCCGATATCCTGCTAGCTATTATCTCAGCATATCTGCCTCCCATAGTGGAACAAATTGGTTGTCTTAACTAAAAGACTCCCTGCGCAGTGCATGATACACGGAAAAAGGGGTCAGGGGAGGACAAAAGTCCCAAATATAGTCAGAATTTGTCTCCAGTGATGCTCAGCTAACCTAGAAATTGACAAGAGGTCTTGGTCTTGGGTTTCAACATCGTCAGTCAGATGAAAAAAAAAAAAAAGAAATCCTGCGTTGACAAGATAAGTAGCTGGCCTTTTTGCTGGGGAAGCAAAGCAGTCTATTACGCCGGGGTGTACAGTCTCCTTTCTGATCCAGCCTGCAAGCTTAGGAGTAAAAACGCAAAGTCATCTCCTTATCGACGGGGCGAGGACTTTGCGGATTACAGTTTTTAATGTATTTCCCCCTCAACTGAATATCACAGCACACAAACCAGGATAAGCAATCAACAGCGACAAATCTCCTCATAATTCTAAATGAACTAAGAGACCCAAGGCGCTTTTTAAACGCTGCAAGTTGAAACGTTATTGTCGAAAGCAACAGGGCAACAGTCTCAGTGCGCTGGCGGGAAAGAAAAAAAAAATCAACAAATTGCTCTTCAGCTAGTCGGATCTGGCAGAAAGTGACAGTGTGTCGCTTGCCGCCTTCCCCTCGAGGTTAATGTCCCGGCGGGGGAACTTATCTGATTGGACCTCGCACTGAAATCGACACTTTGAAGATCTGAGCTCGGCGCGCCATTTGGAGTCTATTCGCTGAGAGTGCTCCGAGTTCTTCACCAGTGGTGAGACAAGATCCACTCGTCGGAACAGAGGTCGATAAAGTATCCGCTCATCTGGGGAGAGTGACATCTCGTAAGATGAAACCGCATCGGTCACGTGAACCTGACTGGATGAACGCTCACTGGCACCAAACGGAAGACCCTCACTTTGAGGTCAAGAGGCTGTTAGACGTAAATATTTTAGTGTTTTCATTCATGTCGTCACTAGCTTCCAGATGATCGGGTTTCAGTCTAATGAAAACAGACTGAGGCCACCATTACACACCAGTGCAGTCTAATAAAATCAAACTCTATTGAGTAAGATTTGAACATTTAAAAAAAAACCCTAATGAGGTTGTAGTTTATCACAATAGTACTGAATTGATGAGCTCTGGTTAAACTCAGGATTTTGGGGGGGGGGCCCTATTACACGATCGGTCCTCCATCTGCCCGCTAGCTTGCTAGTCTGCTATGTTATGTGGTCCCACTCACGACACAGAGCAAAGATAAAGGATGACTCACTGCACAACACCGACATAGGTGACAAGTTGGCAGGCTAACGAGGTGATAAGCTAGCAGGCTAACGGGGTGGCAAGCTAGCAGGCTAAAGGGCTAGCGGATCTGATTAACACCTGGAGTATGCTTTGCTTCTAAACATGTATTTAATTATTGTAATTGTCATTTTTTTATTGGCAGAATTGTAACTTTTTTTGTGGAAAGGAATCAAGATTTTCCAAAACATCCCACCACCTGTTAAGTCGTTGAATCACATCTCATTCGTGGCATAGCCAATAAAGCGGGAATGCAAACAGGATGAATCCAAGCACGCTCCCCGAGGCGACTTGAGAGCAGCAGATGTTGCGCCGCAGTTCACGTTAAGCACCCATGTCATCCAAATTCTCGACATCTTTTCCGTGTTGCCATTTAGCGGCACGCCACCTTCATATTGCGGCGAATTTGCCACGTGCTGTGCGGCCTTGTGTTCAAAGTGTGAATGACTTGACAGGGTGAACATTTTTTTTTTTTACCTTTCTCTCGCTGCTATATAGATGTTTTCTGTCCAACAAGAAACCCCCGCAGTTAAACGTTTGGCTTTGTCACGTAACGCATGTCGGTTTTAGAATGTCAAGCTTTTTAAAGCACTCAATTATTTTCGCCGTCAGACTCAATTGAGCAAAAATGTGAAACATCATTACAACCATTGTGTCACTGTCATGTCACGGGCTAACTTTACATTTGCTTTGGGGTCACAATTAGAACAAAAAGTTATTTGAAATTGGAGAGCAGCAGTGAGCGTTTTTCAAATTACGACCAGCGTTTATAGACTTTGGCATTCATTGCAAACCAGCACCAGCGTGCGTGCGTGCGGCACATCATTAAGGACCGACAAATACAAATTTCCCGGACGTCGTTTAGCCTTACAACCTCGTATAATGAGACCTGAAATTTTAAATAGAGTGGAATCTGATTGATGCAAATGAAAATGAAGCGACAACCTGACATCGGTTTTGTGGGAACATGCCGCATTACCCGAAAGCAATTATCACATTTACACCTAATTATTGGAAGTGCGCGTACGCGATTACGGTGATGTGATGCTAAAGTCGGTTTTACGCTCCAACACTCCACAATTGTTTCCGAAAAAATCAGTTTTCTTCCTCGCAGTGAATATTGGAACTGAGTGAAAAAAGAAGACACATGGGGACTCGCAAAGTACTGTCAAAGGTCAAAGCAAAACAAAGAGGCAGCAGCTAACTAATAGATGAGCTACTGAATAATTGCAGCCATGCCGCTGTTTTATCGTCCAAAGAAGTTCTGTGAAACCTCGCAGCGTGTTTAAAAATTGCATGCTTGTCATCTGTCTTCTTTTGCCACACGGCCCATTTTGTAGTCACGCTCACAAGACAAAAAAAAAAAGTATTCAGACCGCTTCTCCGCCATCCTGTGGGGACGTTAGCATGAATCGCCGTTTTGTGTTTTCATCACTTCCTCACAAACAGGTTTGAAAAGCTCTTTGGCTAGCCACTGTGCGGATAATGACACATATTACGCAGTCACACCTCCATTTATCATCTCGCTAACAGCGTTTCTAAGCCAATTAGCCAAGTCAATATGGCGGCTCTGTTATTACCGACATTATAGCATCGGTAAATTACCTCTACCTGGCGTAGACTGCATCAGCGTGACATCGTTGTCGGGCAGTTGGATAGCAATCCCCTTGACAGATTGATGGCGCAATATCTCGGGCATGGTGATTCATGAATACTTCGGGGCCCCCTCCAAAAAAAAAAAGTTACATGCAAAGTGGAATACTGCAGGGGAGGCACGGCTCCGGGAAGACAGCGAATTGGAAAAGTTGAAATAGAGCCCCCCTCATGTAAAATAGAAGAGGGGGCACAAGGTTGAAGAGGGCAACATTAGTATGCGAGATTCTCATCTGTCTGTCTTTGGCTTAAGCGCACGATGTCAGGGCCATGAAGACTCAAATATTTGTTCCCCTTGGTCGGGAACCTCAAGGGCTCCCTGGGTCGCCTCGGCTTTATTGATGTTGTTGGAGCCCATCAGCATTAGAGCCATGTATTTTACATGTATGGCTTGATTGGTAGTATTTGATTAGTTTAGCTTGGAAAAATACCAAAGAGATAAAAAAAATATATTTTTTTTTAAATCCCAGATAAATTAGTCACCTCCACTCTTACACAAGCAGTCACAGTATGGCATGGCTCAGTATGCGACGGGACCGCTAGTGGGCTGCCGCAAAGTTTCTTCCAACCCACGCTCCGCCGCTGCTCTTGAGTGTTCCGTCACCAGCCCGACATCATCATCATCACCTGAGATATTTTTGTTCCTGCTTTTATCTGCTCTACCGGTGACAGCGGTGCCGCTTGGGGAAAGAGCAACGGTAAACGAAGTTTTGACACTCGATCTCAAACATGAAGCTGCTCACAGAGCAGAGCGGAAGTGTGTTTACTTTTGGAAAAGGGGGCACGATTGCAATCGACTAAGTTTGAGAGCAAACTCAGTTTGAGCGTCGGAACTTTCAAAGAAATCCGAAAGCTGATGAAATATAGATCGGAGCCGAGGTGACAGAGAGTGACGAGGTGTTTTGTCCGGCTCGTCCTATTTCCCCATCTAATGAAAACAACTTTTGATGGCTGGCCCATATGGAGTTCATAACAATCCCCCAGTGACGGCATTCTGAGCAACTTGCATATGGTGCAATTATTTTTTTTTTTAATTTCCACATTTGGGATCCTGTGTCAGCTCACCAGAAGCTAATTTTTACCAAACGAAGAAAGGAACAGCTGCACTGTCTGGAGTCTGCCGCCGGAGTGAAAAAAAAAAAAAAAACATCATGAAAGCAGTTATTTGAAGGGCTTGTTTTGAGCATTATTTGGCATGCCAATGAAACAGCGAGGACACCTGGGAATGACTCCTGGTAATAACCCAAAGCCTGCTCCTCCTAGTAAACACTGAAATCATTGAGTCTCGTTAGGCTTTACTGCCTGATGCAATCACATAACCTTTCCCTCAAGTGTGTTATTTCCTCAAATGCACGCAAGTATATCCAAGGCTTTACCAAGCTGGATGTTACTGATAGACACTTTTGTGATTGAAATGGAAACTGGGAAGATGACTATCTGGGTGTCATGCAATCATCCGTGGATATTATTTTAGCCCGTGGCAATAAAACGTGTTTAGTAACCTTCAGTAATGTGATTTACATCCTTATTGTATTTTAATCATCCTAGGTTAAGGCTCATTTTGCATCTTGTTTTTCGGCGAGCATCCGTAAGAAAAAATCGAGATAAACGCAAGTCGAGCGACATTGCTTTGAAGACGGGAGTCCATTTGGCGGTGGCGTGTTTTTGTCTATTCAGCACAGTGGGAAGACTATCATGCAAAGTCGCCGTAATATCAAGCCGGTTTATCTCTTTGATGAACGTTTATAAAGTCTTCCTGCTTCCGATTTTTCCAATGGACTGACAAATAGATGGTGACTTGAATTGCGGTGTGAATTGGCTATAAAAAAAAAAAACGAATTTTGTTATGCTAATAAGCATTAAATAAAATGTCAAACAGTACAGTAAACGACGCCCATCTCGGCACTTCTATCTTTACTGCTTCTCACGTTGTCATAGGACCAAACAGACAAAATTCGTAAAGGCCTGACCGGCGAGACGAACTCCCCAGCTAGCTTCGCGTTAGCAAGGACAAAGCTGGTATGATTTAGAAGAAAGTTGACTAAAAGCACAAAAAAATAATAATAATTAATACGAAACTAAGAACACCCTTTTGCCATCTTTTTCATAAATGTGAATATAAATTCCCAGATTGGGAATTGCCACTGGGTCGGACAACAGAACAAAACTCTCTTAATCTCATTCCTTGATGAGCTGGAAAACACATAAGACTTCAACTTTAATACGCAGGTAATTACTCTCATCTTGCCCTGCTGTTAAAATGAGCCCCGCTGCCACTGCCTCTTGTGTTTCTGTTATCTGCGCATAAACGCATTAGCATGTGCCCCCTTTAATGACATTAATTAGCTGTAAATTGAGCTGATTTCCCCGCTAAGTACTTGAAGAGTCAATACCATAACACAGACCTAATATATGCACGCGTGACGTCTATCTAGTGTGGAAGGTGGCGCAACAAGGGAAGAGGGTTTTTTGTGTTGATGAACCTATTCAGTAATAAAGAGGGTATCGTGTATCGGGCCGCATCCATTCGCTTCTCTGATACGTGGTGAGCATAATTACATTGCTACGATATTGACAGACGATATCTTTGAGAGACTCAATTATGCAAAAAGAACAAATGGAAGAGAAAGGAACTGAAGAAATGATGATACGGGGGGGGAAATGTATTGGCGGCATGCAATAACAAAAGTTCTCTAAAGGACAACCTAAGCTGTTCTGTAATAGAGGCGGAAATTACAGATATAATATGAAAAGAATGGCAGTGTCCGTAGCATTTTAATCCAAATTAGCATTCTGCCTGGCAGTGATGACTAATTCTTTACAAGATGAAATTTTCTTTGCACTACACACTCATCCCAACCAATGCTGTAGTTAGATTCCAGATGAATCAGGCGAATCGATTGTTGTGAAGCTTGAGAAAATGTATTTGGAGTCTTGCATTGATCTATGTTGCCCAAGGTTAGAGGACAAAGAATTGACAAGGATCGCTTTTTTTTTTTTTTTAATATTCCCAAAGTACCGTACTTGATGGGATTCTTTGAGATTATTGACTGGGGGGGAAAAAAAAAATCCAAGGAGATGCTGTGCTTAATTTTTGTATTTAATATATAAAGCAAACTGTATAAAATAATTCAAATAAATAAAATAAAAAAACAAAAATTAATAAAAGCCAGATTGTAGAATCACCGACACACTAACCATGTGTGAACTAAATCACGTTTTTCAAGACCTTCGGGTCAGGAAGACGAACCCCACCGGAGCCACTCGGGGATTCCCCTGGAGGCCAGAAGCGGGATCACGACACACATTAAAGCCATGTTGACAATGATTGCACAATGACTCTTCCGCCACTCACTCTCGCAGCCCTCTCAGCAACTAATGCCGAAGGTTCCTAATGCACTCCGCTTTTGAAATAAAAGCTTTCTATTACGGGCTTGTGTGCAGATGGAATCCATTGACGGGAAACGTCGGACCGCAAGTGACCTCCTCGAATTTCCGAAGGCATACGGTCTTGACCGACATAGCCGCTCGCTTTTAATGGAAGACTACCTCCGCTGTGGAATGCGGTTATTGGCAGGAGGGGCTCATAACTCAGGCAAGTTTTCCAGACAGTTTAATGCCTTAATGGCAGCTGATTGGTGTCATTGATTAGCCTTTGTGAAAGGCCCGCAGACAGGAAGTCATTTTTCATTCAGTACCCGTCGTTTTCAAACCCTCCTTTATCCTAGCGTGTGAAAAAAATACGTAACTGGGATTGAATGTCTGCATTCCGAATAGATTGAATGAGATTTAAAAAGGCCCGGTGAAAGATCTGATCGTCTGTGTCAACATGATAAATCGAAAATGTTGATTCAAAAGGGAATGAGATGATTTAAAAGACTGAAAATGTCAAACTTTTCCATTATAGACACTTTTAGACATGCTCCAAGAATATTTGATGGGAAAAGGTTTTGTCAGTTGGGGAAAGATGTTACTTTTGCTTTTTTGCCCTTGGTAGCGGTCGGAAGTGTACAATTCTGTCTTTTTTTTTTAAGTCAAATGCCAATATTTGGTTAACCGCCACTCCCTTCCTCCCTCCCCCCAGTGCCTGACATCAACTAACAAGGACCTTTTGGCATTTACTTTTGTTGCAGCGGGATTTCATTCAACTCTAGCGGAAATGCATCCCAGCACTCGGTTATGTGACTAAAATACAAAGAGCACGGGCAAGAAAACAAAAGGCAGCCAGACATTTGCTGCTGTGCTGCTGTGGTGGCCGTTTGTCTACCGTCGATCATCGGACGCGGAAGTATGTCTGCGGAACAAGAGGTTTGTACTGCTTCGTGCACCAACTGCACCCTTCTTTTAGAGAGGTTGTCCCTGCTAGAGGGACGTGTCCGCCAGTTAGAGCAGAATAGTGCGATAATAGTAGATGTGGCGGACACAGTCGCGGACTGTAGTCAGCCCGCTAGCCCCGTTAGCATTAGCCCCAAGCGGCTTGCTAATCGCGATGAGCCAGGTAAGACGCATAGCCGTCCAAAGTCATCTCGGTCTACTGGCCCTCGCACCTTGGTCATAGGTGACTCCATTACCCGAAATATCACGCTTAAAAATCCAGCCACGGTAATGTGTATTCCTGGGGGCAGAGCACCCGACATAGAAGCTAATCTTAGGGAGCTGACTCGCAATAGGACTAGTCAACAGCGTAGTTCCAACAACACTAGCTACTCTGATATAGTGATACACGTCGGCGCCAATGATGTTAGGATGAGGCAATCTGAGATCACAAAGAGAAACATAGCGAGGACTTGTGATCTCGCCAGAAAGATGAGTCGGCATCGAGTATTTGTCTCTGGCCCCCTGCCTGGGAGAGGCTCTGATGAGAGGTTTAGTAGATTAGTCTCCCTTAATCGATGGATGGCTGGGTTCTGTAAAAAGCAGGGACTGTATTTCATAGATAACTGGCCCTCCTTCTGGGGCCGCCCCGACCTGCTGAGGAAGGACGGCCTTCATCCTAACCGTGAAGGCGCCTTCACTCTTTCTAGAAATATAGATTACTGTTTGAGCCACTCATGACAGGTCACCTTAGAGCAGGCCGGATCACAGGTGATTAGACCACCTGTCAGGATGGGTTTGGAGTCAGTTAAGTTAAAGTTAACTAGCGCTAGGCTAGACTTCCAGCATGCACATAGCTCCTTGTGTAGACTAAAGCGTAACAGTTTGAATAGTGCTACAGTCCACATGATCGCGCTTTCTACTGAGGTGGCAGACAAATCCAAAAGCTCCACCCCGACCAGTATAGCTGATGATATGGTGACTGTTTCAGATAATATTACGTGTGTACCAAATATTTACTATCAAATTCCTACGGTCGTATCGTCCCACCGCGCGAATAAACAATTGAGAGGTGATGTCAGGCCTAGAGAACACAACCTCACTTTCATTTCGTTCAAAACTCCTCCGATAAATACAAACCCTGACCAACCGATTACACTTAAACTTGGCTTTATGAATATTAGATCGCTTCATACAAAAGCGGTTCTCGTTAATGACCTCATCACGGAACATAATCTAAATATATTTGGTCTTTGCGAGACCTGGTTAAAACCTAATGACCTGCTACCGCTTAATGAGGCCTCGCCTCCAAATTTTGTGAGCTCGCATGTGGCGCGTCCTCGAAAAAAGGGTGGGGGTGTTGCCCTCATCTCAAATTCCGATCTTAGATTTACGCCTCGTTCGATTAACATATTTAAAACATTTGAAGTTCTCACTGTCCGATCCACCGCTTTACCGTCATTTTATCTTGCTGTTATTTACCGTCCACCTGGGGCTTACGCTAGCTTCCTGGATGAATTTTCAGAATTCGTGGCTGATCTAGTGACGAACGCGGATAATATAATAATCATGGGCGATTTTAACGTCCACATGAATTTATCGTCAGAGCCACTTACTTCGGCGTTTCAGACTCTAATTGATACGTTTGGTTTTACGCAAGCCGTACAGGTAGCAACGCACAAGAATGGTAATACCTTAGATTTGGTATTATCCCGAGGACTGGCAACCTCTAATATAACAGTACTGCCTTACACTACTGTTTTGTCTGATCACTACTTAATAAAATTTGAAATTTTAGTTCTTAGTCAAAGACAAGAGAGCAATCAGAATTATAGCAGCCGTAATATTAACTCCATGACTGCGACTGCGCTATCTGGGCTACTGCCACCAGCAACTGCCGTATTGCCCTCATATACCGGCTCTATTGATAATCTTACAAATGAATTCAATGCTACATTGTTAAATGCCATGGATTCTGTGGCGCCGCTACGTCTAAAAACTCGCCGTAGACAGCCTACTCCGTGGTTCACAGATGAAACACGTTCGCTTAAACAATTAAGTAGAAAGCATGAGCGCAAATGGCGTTTAACCAAACTTGAGGTTTTCCATCAGGCATGGCGCGACAGCCTCCTGAAATATAAAGATGCGCTTATTTTAGCAAAAACTCGTTATTTTTCGCAGGTCATTAATCTCAATAAGAACAATCCTAAATACCTATTTGATACGGTGGCAAAGCTAACACTACGCCAGCCAACCCCCGATGGCTCCTTTCACTCGGCTGACGAGTTCATGAAATTTTTTGCTCGAAAGATTGAATCCATTAGGGATGAGATCAAGATGACCATTCCGATCACTCAGTCGGGACCGCCGATTACCGGCGCCAACGATCATGCAATAACCCTTTCAAATTTTAAAAGCGTGTCCCTCGAAAGGCTTTCACAATTAGTTAGTGCGGCTAAACAAACAACATGTTTACTTGACCCGCTTCCAACCAAACTATTTAAAGAATTATTTCAAATCTTAGGACCGTCCGTTTCAAATATAATTAATCTGTCTATCTCCTCTGGGATAGTACCAACAGCCTTTAAAACCGCTATTATTAAACCGCTACTTAAGCGACCAAATCTTGACCCGGACTGTCTCAGTAACTATAGGCCAGTTTCAAATCTCCCATTCATAGCAAAACTGCTTGAAAAAGTAGTAGCGCAGCAGCTTATTGATTACATGGTCGCTAATAATCGATATGAATCTTTTCAGTCTGGGTTTAGAGCTAATCATTCCACTGAGACAGCACTTGCTAAAGTGACTAATGATCTCCTCTTAGCTATGGATTCAAATACTTCATCGGTATTGTTACTACTCGATCTTAGTGCTGCCTTCGACACTGTTGACTTCAATATTTTACTAGAGCGTCTTAAAGGTAGTGTCGGTATTTCGGGGTCAGCACTAGGCTGGTTTCATTCGTATCTATCGGACAGGACGCACCGTGTGGTCCATGGCAATGCGTCCTCTGAGCTCTATAAAGTTACGTGTGGTGTCCCTCAGGGATCGGTACTAGGACCAATTCTATTTAATATTTATATGACTCCGCTTGGGAACATAATACGTAAATATAATATTAGCTTTCAATGTTACGCGGATGACACCCAATTATATATGCCATTATCAATGACAGATCCGTGGGACTGTTGTAATCTTGAGGCATGCCTTGCGGAGATCAAGCAATGGATGTCTCTCAACTTCCTTCGTCTGAACCCAGATAAAACTGAAATGTTGATAATTGGTCCAGCTCGTTATCAACATCTATTTAAGGAAACCGCTATAACTCTAGATAACCGTACTATCACTCAGAGTGATACTGTAACTAATCTCGGGGTAATATTTGACCAAACGCTCTCCTTTCAAAAGCACATTAAGAATATAACCAGAATAGCATTTTTTCACCTTCGTAATATTGCTAAGATTCGCCCAATCCTCTCGACCGGTGATGCCGAAATTATTATACATGCATTTATCACGTCGCGCCTGGACTACTGTAATGCATTATTCTCTGGTCTTCCCAAGTCCAGCATCAAAAGTCTACAGTTAGTACAAAATGCTGCTGCAAGGCTGCTCTCACGGACAAGAAAATTTGATCACATTACCCCAATATTAGCCAATTTACACTGGCTCCCGGTCCATTTAAGATGTGACTTCAAGGTTCTTCTATTAACCTATAAATCATTGCATGGCTTAGCGCCTTCATATCTCGTCGACTTAGTTGTTCCTTATGTTCCGTCTCGTAACCTTCGTTCGCAAAACGCTAGTCTTTTAGTGACACCGAGGGCCAAGAAAATGTCTGCAGGGGCTAGAGCATTTTCTATTCGGGCTCCAGAGCTCTGGAATGCCCTGCCAATGGATATTAGAACTGCTACCTCAGTAGAAATATTTAAGACACGTTTAAAGACGTATTTTTATGATGTGGCCTTTAATTAACCTGTAGTAGCCGATTCGGCTGGAGTTTGTTTTTGCTCCCTCTCCCCGACCCCACTCCCCCCACCCCTCCCCGGCTGGGGAGGTGGTTAGGTGACACCCAAGCTGACGACGGCTATCTAGATTCTCGTGGACCAATTCAGCATGAGGGATCTGCAGCGGAATACCCTCCTAGAGGACACTGCCAGGACAATCGAAGGCACCTCCGACAGCTCTTCGCTTTGGCCTGGACATCCACTTTTTGATTTCCATATGATGTATTTTATGTGCCCTCTTTGCATCCATTGCAGCCTGGTGATCCTGAAAGGGGGATCCTTCCATCTGTGGTCCCTTCTCAAGGTTTCTCATTTTTCCCCTGGTAGGGGTTTTTGAGTTTTTCCTTGCCCTTTTGGGAGCCCAAGATCAGGGGATGCTTTGAGAATAATTGTCAATTGATTGTCTATGTGAAGCCCTTTGAGACTGCTTGTGATTTAGGGCTATACAAATAAACTTGACTTGACTTGACTTGACATGAAAATAAACAAACATTGTATTTTACAATAATATTTCAGCATTTCACATATACTGATGAATTAAATGGAAAAGCTTCTGGTAACAATTTGCGCATGCTGGATCCAATCATTTAGATTGACACTTGTCAACCTGTGGTCCGCGACACTCTAGTGGTCCGTAGCGGTATTACAGGTGGTCCACAATATTGGTAATGGAAAATAATTTTTAAAACATTTTTAAAACTTAAACGGCTTTATTATTTAGACGATTTATTTTTGAGCAAATTTTGCGAATTATTTTCCCATTGAAATGATGTCAAATGTAGCTGCGATTCCCAAAATTGATATACAGACACAAATGAATAGCCTGTATAAGTCTATCTTCTTTCAGTGCAAATTAAAATAATATTCCGCCAGAATTGCTTCTTGGTTATAATGGCGGTCTCTTGGACGTTGGTTTAGATGATTCACTTCGGAGGTGAGGATGCCATGACATCCCAAAAAAACAGAAGAGAAAAGCGACCACTTAGGGCCGTTTCGGTATTGGAAACCGATACGACGGAAAAGCGTCTAATAAGTCACTTCTTAGTTCTTTTGTGTCTTTGATACAGTTCTCAAGTAGTTTTCCAGCGTCGGCAAGTCTCTTCAAATCCGAAGAGAGGATTGTGCTCTTTTTTTTTTCCAAAGTTAACTACGGATGCTGTGAAGATTCTCCTCAATCTGCTGTCTGAACCGCACGAGTCAGCAAGCAGCGGGGTGTTGGAGCAACGTGTGTGTGCTTGTCACGCTCCTTTACAGCTACATTTTGGAGCCAGATCAAAGTGGATGATGCGCCTCCATATTTCCCCCGTATAATGTCCAATGTATTCACGCGTTGGCCTTTAAAGGCACGGCGGGATGCTGGTCACGGTCAGGCCCTAAACTCGATACGCAAATGTCTCGCCGGGAGAGTCACGGGAGGAGAGAAAACCTAACCTGTCATTTGGAATTTATGAGAAAACCAGTAGAAATTTTTCAGCAGACAAATGAGTTGAAAAAATGCAATAAATCGAAACACGCCAACGGTTGTTTGACTCATTAAAAAATCATGTCGCTAAACCTCAGCACCTCTGATGAGAAGGGGGGGAAAAAGCGCTGATCTGTCAAAGCTCTAATGTCTGTCAACAAGTCAATTTCTGGCACTGGTCCCGGGACGCCGCCGTGAGACCATCAAGAACTGGTTTTCTCACGCAGGCATCGCAAAGGAACCTTCGTCGTAATTTGTTTACAGCTCAAAGACGGAGTGTCGGCTCCGCTCATCGTCCTCACCGGAATAATTGCCGTAATGATTTGGGAGCTTTCACCAGGCAATGTAAAAAAAACTGGGGGCAGTTCTGTGATGCATTCCTTTTCCCTCCATCCTTATCCGCTCAATTATTTCTCCAAGCGCGCTGGTACTGAACAGCGAAGAAAGCCCGTGGGAATTCTTATTCCGCACTTGGACTCTTGCATCCAATGCAGGAATGCTTAAAATGGAGGTAGAAGGAAGACTCTCAATGTTTTCCTTTGTGATACAGTCAAATGTTGATGATAGCAAAAGTCAGTATCGATATCGGAGCGATACCGGCGCAATTAGATCGATGCGGCGATATCTGTTTTGCTTTACTTCCGACGGTAATATTTACAACTGTTTTAAAATGAAGAAAGACATTGTGAAAACTTTAAGCAATTAGCAACTCTATGTCGCTACATTAATGATGAAAACGTATTGATCTCGGTATCGGCAAATCGGCAGATCAAAATATTGTATTTACTCCTATCGGATCGATACAAAAATATCCATCATTGCACGGCACTAAAACAGTTATCAGCATTTTTTTTTTATGAATTACGATTTTGAAATCGAGTGACAGACCGGCTAGAATTTGACTAACCTAGCGTTTATCTTTCCGATGTCTACAAACTTCGATTGTGACACATTTGAGAAATTAAAGCAAAAGAAAAAAAATAAATCAGATCATGCGTAGCGCTTGACTTAACAATTTGAGCTGAACATTCATAAATTAGATATCTCGTTGTGAATATTGCATTTGCTACTTTCTATCTAACAGCAGGCTTTCCCAAACTTAATTGGGTTTCACCCCCAAAACATGACATCACATCAGATCTTGTTCAGCATCGTACGCAAACAAATGAATAATAAACAACACGCAGAGAGACCGCGTCACAACTCGGGGATCTCACCCACGTGAAATCGCCGCAAAGTTTCCGAGCCGTTCAAGGGAGCGAATATAATTTCCTCATCGCGTTAGACAAAATTGTTGGGCCTGTGCCTGACAATTAAACCATGGCAACAATTCAAACGTACAATAGCCAACTCGACAGATAACAATTTGGGAGAGAAACAAAACGAATAATATGTCATATCTATTACTGGATGAAAAACAAAATACGTTTTGGACAGATGGAGACAAATATTGAAAAATTGGTTCAGTCCGGAAAAGCCCGCCTTGGGGATATTACTTGTTGTAATAGAGATACCCTGCTTCATCTTCCTCCTTCTTTCCTCGAGTCTCGCAGATTACAGATCATCTTAAATAGACGTCATGGTAGGCAAGATGCGGCCACATTAAATTTCGCACGGCCGGGGAAATCGGCACTTACATCTCGTGGTGTGTACGAGAAGATGAGTGACAGATTTAGAGAGCGAGGGGATCTCGGAGGTCACAATTGAGGAATGTACCCGTCAGACAATCCGTCGTGTTCACGATTTGCATTTGAATCAAAACGGTCCGGTGAGATTACCGAAAGTGCAAATAAATTCACGTCCGAATTCCTGGCCCAGTTGTGCCGTCTCAATGACAAGATTACGCATTTTCAACAACCCGCTATCGATTTGCGTATGAAAGAAAGTTGCTTGTGCCGACAGAATTTTTTCGGAAGTCCTGTTGAAAGATCAACAGATCAATTTTTCCCGAGTCGGAAAGTGACAACCTATTTCCCGTGACCGACTCCCTGTTTGTTTTAAAACTATTCATCTCTCCTCGGAATACGAGTAAACAATTACATTTTGTTCCGCACTCACTGCTTTGACTTTCACTTTTAATCATTTTATTCTGAGGGATTTTACTTTGCGACAATCTCCGTTGCAGCTAACGGCAGGGTGGGGGGGAAAAAAAACCAGGGTGGGGAAATATAAGTCGGCTCAGCAAAGAATGATGATCTCCTGCTTGGAGACAAGTCAGTTTCTCATTCCGCATCAGACAGGAGTGATGAAATATCACAGAGTGGCCTGGAAGGAAAGAAAATGGACATATAGGAAATGTCTCCTTGCCGTCGATGGGACTGAATCCCGAGCGGGCTCGATAACACCCTTGGAAACATTCAAAGGGTCGATTAAACTTCAGCCACAAAAGGTTTTAGGATTCTTTACCCACTAAAGACTTTTATGCCTTGATTTAGTGATGGCCGCTAATAAAAAATGTGTATCCAACCCGCACAAGCTAATTAGCCATAGCCAGTGAATTTTAATCGTCGCTAGCTTTGTGACATTGCCTCTCAGTATTTTTTAAATTATTTTTACTTGTTTCACTCGCAGTTTCTTTTTTTCCTCAGGAATTGTTTTAATATTTGTTCATTTTATTTTATTTTTCCAGTTCTATTTGTAAGCCCAGAAAAACTATACAAAAAATTATAAGCAAATATGAATGATAGCTGTAATGATAATTGACTTGTTTCACTCGCAGTTCCTTTTTTGCCTAAGGTCAATTTTCAATATTTGTTGATTTGATTTTGTTCAGTTCAATTTGTAAGCCCGGAAAAATTCTACCGAAAGGAAAGCAAATGGTAGAACGTGAGGGAATTCTGCCTAGCGACAGGTATCAATGCAAATCCGCGAGCGAGTTGGTTAGGAAACCGCCATCAAAACAAAACAATTCCATTCATCAGCATTCAATCCATTCATTTATCTATCAGCGTGGCACTGCTGCTTGCTAAAAATCTGCTCGGGCCTACTTTGACAAGGGCTCTATTCACTCGTCTAATTTAAGAGCTGCTTCTGCTTCTGTCTGATTAACAATTTACCAGGCCATCAGTCAGCCTCCTCCATGGCGGTCTCATCAGTGTCATCAGCGGCGCACATTTGCAGCCAGACTCCACGGAAAAGTGAAACGACACGACAAACGGGCGATTTGTTTTGAAATTTCTATTCTCACGCCAGTAATGCCAAGCTCATCTTTGTCAGCGCTCCACATTCTCCGCTCATACTTTGCACGGTTGCACGCGGAGAGGGTTGACCCGCTCTGTCATGCGTAAGCACCTTTAAAAGGATTACGATACAGTGTCACAGTAGATTTTTGTAAATAGACGTTAAGAAATCCTCCATGAGACGGCATCCGCCCCAGCACGGTGAAGATGCATCGTATTCAATCACAGAGGGCGCCGTTCTCAAGTCGAGAGCCAGACGAAAGACCGCGCTTTGTTCCGACAAACATTTCAACAATTCAAGAAGGATTAGCTTTGCTTGCTTTGGAACAAAAAAAACAAAAAGAAATAGGGATTTAAGCATTCATATACTTGTTAGCTAAAAGAAATTAGGAACTTGGTAGTTTCTACTACACCGTGTACGAATCAAAAACAGGTCAAGTTTCATTTTAATATTGGACCTCTTGTTCAATAAAAAGTAAATATTATTTTGAGCTCAAATGAATGACTATATCTACACTATGAAAAGTAAACAACCGCAAGAAAATTCAATTAGCCTACTTGAAAAGCAGCTGGAAGCTCGAGATTGCAATCTCATTCCAATTATTTATAGCCGACTGTAGTGTAGCCATTTATTATTTCCATGAACACGTGCCAACAAACAACCAGGCTGGCCAATGCAACAGATTCATTTGCATATTAGTACTTTTCCTCTGCAATATTTCTGTCTGGTTCTTCAGGTTAGTCAGACATCCATTTTTTATTTCACACCGCTCGAGGGTAACGGATGAGCTGCGCGCTGTATTCTTAAATATCGGCTCATTGTTTTTCACGAAGTCGAAATAAATTACGATATCCATCAGTTTTGTTTGCAAAACTAATATTCATCCCAAGCGTAGGTGAGATGAAGATATACGAGTTTTATATTCTTTAATGTGGTTGCGGACGGGAATTAAAATGACTTTGACATCCCTGGTTGGCCTCGCTAACGTGTGTAGCATGTCGACGCTACACAAAGGGCGCAACCAATTAACGGGATTCCCTGATGGACTTTGCTCATTGGGATGCAGTCAACAGCTCAGATCTGCCTCCGCCCGCCGCGGTCCATCACGTTAATAGCGCCAAGCAAAACACTGACATCTTCATCCGCGGGTTTTGGTTTCATTAAGAGAACAATACATTTTGGATCCACGGAATGAATCTTAAGGTTAATTGAACAAACAAGGTCACGTGCTAGCATAGCATAGCAACGTTGCGGTTTGATATTGGTTGTTTCTTTGACATTTGAAATTAAAACCAGAAATCTTAGCACTTGGCAGTGTGATCAATAAGTCCGCGATATTAACTCCACTCATTTAGCTCCAATGCATTCATGCTATATATCTCATGCTAATGCTAATGCCTTGTCCGTTCTGTCGTCTTGTTTCAAACCTCAAATGGGGATTGAGAGCAAAAATTAGACACTTCTTTAACAATGATATTGACGTGAATGGAAAATAGAAAATATTTGGCCTGTTTTGACTTTGCCAAAGTATTTGCGGCATGTATGAAAGCCACGAGCGGCTATCAGAGCAAATCTGATAACCTTCGAACATTCCATCCTCCTGCCTGGCTTCAGATGTGCATTTGAATGAACAAACACAAAGCTGCTTTTCTGCCCTTTATATGCACGCCCACCCAAACACAACGATGGATCCATTTCACATTTCCGCTCAGGCTTGCAGAAGATGTCACCTTTCATTGTCAGTTTAAGGCACCGTGTTTGATCCCACCTAATGCCTCTATGCAAATCAGCCATTGTTATTCTTTTGCCGCGCCTGTCCTCGTTTTCTTTGCGGCGTGATAAGTCCCCGACAATTATCTCTCCACCTCAGATGATGCATCCCGTGGCCTATTTCCTAAAAATAGGCTGGTGCTTTTTTGGCACTGCCACAACAACAAAAAAGAAAAACAGTTAACTCATTAAAGAAAAACAATAAGCCTGACTTTCTCCCGGCTTTATAACTGCTGGAACTGAAAAGCATTCTGTTCCGCCGTAATGGTTTTAGCCATTCAGTTGGGCTTTGTTGTTTTTGGGTTTTTTTGTCTGCCATTGGATAAAAAACGCCATGAGCAAAAGCTTTGCTGCTCAGGCATTGATCAGATTCTGATTGTGAGGGGGGAAAAAAGTCAATCTGACCCTGATTTAAAAACAAGTGAACAAGATAGCCTATTTTTCGATTTTAAAAAAACGAATATATACATGCACACACATTTAATTTACTGCACAGAATAAACACCACACATAAGGTGCTGCTGTCGACCCCACCTCACATCCAGAAGCTCACGCTGAACTTAAGCGCCCAACCTGACTCCAACTCTTGACTTTCTTGTAAAAAGACAGCTTTTTTTGTCTTTACATCATTGCTTCTCACATTTACAACTTTGTTCTCATGTGCCACAGTATCCACATGACCCCACTGCTCCTTCTCTGTTCTACTGTACATCTCACCTGCAAACCCGTGAAGAGAGGATCAGTGGGAGTCGGTCGGTGCCAACAAAGGGGTCTGCACATGCATATGTATGACATGATATGATTTATCAAAGAGAATGCACAAGTAGGTGTGCCGCTTTGATTTATCTGGATGGGAAATGCAAAGATGGACCTGCCTTAATCTGCGGATTTCTTCCCGTAATCCTGCAGTTTTAGCCACGTAATGAGCAGCAGCGCGAGGAGGAGTGGGAGAATGTTGCATAAAGTGTGTGTATGTGTGTGTGTGTGACTGAGAGTGGGTAGTGTGGAAATTCATATAGTGGTGGGATACATTTTATTCTGGTATTCGAGAATCAAATCATCTTTCCCCATTGAGATGAATGGAAATTGCATTAATGTGTTCCAATCGCCCTCTCCAAAAATATTTTAGGGGATTCTCAATAGTAAAAATAGCGATTATAAATAATGGGATTCCTGATGTAAAGAGAATATACAAAGGTAAAGACAAGCATTGGGCATTTGGCTGATTTGGGTCAATGTTTGGGGGGACAGTTTTGATCGGCCTGCCAAATATGTTGGGTAATGTTTGCAATTTTGTAGAGGATTTAAAAAAAATGTCTGTTTACATGTGTTGCTCTGTTGTTTGTGTTAAAACATGATGCCATTTTGGCTAACAGACTTTCTTAAGGAAAACCTTTGGTGAACTTCAACCGGGAGTGGCAATAAACAGCTTGAAGCCTCCTTCTTGGCAAGAATTGTTCACTAACTGCCAAATGATTGCTTGTTGTGAACAAAGTTGACTTCATTGCCTGGCATAAATAGTGCTTGCAAAAAAAAAACCTAAACTTGAGTCTTGAAAAAACAGATGAAACAAAAATGGTTTGTGTTGCTGACACTATACAGTATGTTACATTCTGTGTGAACAGCAAAACACAAACCACAGGTGCGTCCTCCTCCCAGCATGCAACTCTCTTCAATGACCCGTGCGACTGACTGCCAAGAAATGAGAATGTTGGCCATTTCCGGTGGGACTAGACTAGGGAAGAGCAATCCTCTGCTCATTAGAATTGCTCAGAAAGTCCAGCCCGGGCGAAAGCTCACAAGAGCCAATTTCCTGTCACTCTATTTGGTCCACTCTTCAGTGGGACGAGGCCACAAAAATCACAAATTATCAAGCGAGTGGTTGGCGGGAGGGGCGTGGAGGGGGGGGGGGGGGGCTCGGGGGGGGGGGGGGGGCTCGTGCAGTGCGCGGTGCTACTGAGCCGCCAAGTGGACTGTCTGCAAACTTCATCACAGGGGAGGAGGGAGGCCGGAGGGGTGGCAACAGCTTCCAGGTGCGCGGCGCGGCATACACGCGCACTGCATGCACGACTAATAGAAAAAAAAAAAAATCAGCATGGAATCCATCCCGCAGATCATTTAGTAGAAATGCCTACTTCTAACCAAATAAATCCGAATCGCATTAGTGCGCATTAATTCATCCTATCTGATTTATGTGCAAACTTTACACGCAGCCTTATACTCACCATCGGCAATAATGGTCTTCATGGTGTTAAGAGTGTTGTGGAAGCTGCGTAAATCCAAGCAGATAGCCACCTAGTGAGGAGGGAATTGGCAAATCCGGAGGTGATAAGGGCGAGCCCTGCAAACTTTAGCCGCGGCTCCTGCCGAGTGGGCAGCCCGGTCCGTGCACGCACCCGAGCTCAGTCATGGGGGCGACTTAGAAGAAAGAGTCAGGGATAAACATCCACTTTGGAGATCAACGCGCTCGAGACACCAGTCGTCGCCAAAATATAGGGCGCCTTAAAAAAAAAAAAAGCTCCAATGAAGAGCTCAAGGTCCACGCACCGGAAAAAAAACGGAAAGTAGAATCAGCGGTAAAGGTGCAAAAGCAAAATGGAATCCATGTTTGAAATGTACATATCCTTCTGTCCCATGTTGTATAGTTCCCAAGTCGAAAGAGGGAAAAGTGTATGAATGCGCATGGATGGTGCGCGCTAGTGTGCGCGGTGGTGTGGAAGGGGGAGAGGAGAGGAGGGGGGGGGGGGGGGGAGAAGGGCGGGGCTGCGTGGAGAAGGTGGGAGGAGAAAAAGAGAGAGAGGAAAAAGGAGAGAATCCCTAAATAAATGTTTTATGTGTCCGTATCACGCTACTAAAACATCCGCCCGATAATCTGAAACAATTTCCGTTTTAAGTGAGAGAGAGAGAGAGAGAAAAAAAGTTGCATTCTTAACTGCCTTTTCTGCCTGGTTTCACTCGAGCCCTCAAGTTATTTTTAGAGCCCTAATCCCTAACGGGAGCGCAGACATTATTTTTCATGTAGAGAGCATTTTAAGAGTGAATGTGACACTTAATTGCTTATTCACACAGACATGTCTTGCTGCGCAGTGCTGCATGCTCTCTGATGAATGTTTTATGTGCAGCGGGTGGTGGGTGGAAGGAAGGAAGGCTGGGTGGGTCTGGCTGGCTGGCTGGCTGGCTGGCTGCTTTGCCGGTGGGTGGCTGCCTTGCATAGGAAGGTGACGTGAGGCGAATTGATGCGGATCGGACACAAGGCAGGCACGCACCTGCATGCCAAAGGAGCTTGCAAAGAGACGGGCGGGCGGCCAGGCCTGAATTCTGCTGGGACCTGGAGCCCCCTCACAGGGATCACGCCCTGCTTGAAGGCACAGAGAAAAGAAAGAGAGGGGCTGTTGTCAAAACGTACCAACATGGGATCGGAAAGTCTGAGTCTTCCGATATGATACGGTTTTAAATGTTCTTATTCTCATTGTTAATATCGCCCCCCCTAAAAAAACACATGGAGACGTTCTGTGTGCAATTCTAATGAATGTCGAGATAAACATACATAGTTGGCACTGGTCTGATGCTTTGGTGAGTTTGATGTGCTCGCAACACGCTGGGCAATTTTTAGCTCTACACCTCCCCCTACCGGTAAAGCGAAACGCATTTCAGAACCTTGGACAGCGCATTACAAAGCAGTGATTGTTGGGTTTGATTCTCGGTGGGTAGTTTAGCAAAAAAAAAAAAGATAACAGTTGTGTTACTGAAGAAAAAAATACATATTTACTTGACTAAGCGCAAATATTCATTGAAAAACATACTAGAGCATTCACAGAATTTAATAACGTCCAATGCCAACATTGACATTATTTTTTTATTATCGATGGGTATTGAAGCAAAAATTATATTTGAGTAAGAGTAATGTTACTTAAGAATTTATAATAATTTATTCATTTAATAATTAAAAAAAAAACATCCAAAAAAACTACTTCAGTAGGTATTTAAATTTACTAGAGCACTGAGACAATTCATAGATAATAGTCCAATTTACCAAAAACTACTCAAGTAATAATACTTTAGTATAAGATGACTCAAGCAAAAATGAAAATAGTTCTAATTAAAGCTAGTTGGGTGTGTATGTTGAATATTTGACTCCCTCATTTTCTATCAGCTTCATGCATCATGTGTGTAAAATAATGCAATCTGGCATAGCATCCGACTGTCGTGGTGGGATTCGGCATACGCAGCAAGATAATCCCCCAAGTATATGCTAAACGCCATCGTCAGAAATATGTCAAAGAGCCGCTCGGCAAGGCTCAACCGGCTCGCGTGGAGGGGGTGGGGGGCGTTTGTGTCGCCAGATGGCCCTGCGGAGGCGCAGTCCAAAGCCGGCGCCATACGTGACCTGCCGGGAGCGAGGTCGTCCCGAGAGCGGAGGAAGTGCTGTCACCTTTCACGGTGTTGTGTGGCAGCGCTAGTCAACAATATGTGCGGGCGGCGTTAATGTGCTTGCGTAAGGCCGTCATGTATGTTCCAAGCGTGGGTTCTTCGGCTATGGTATAGAACAACACGAGGATTCAAGGTGTGCTTTTCATATTTGGGCCGTGCGAAAAAATAAGCAATGAAGAACTGACAGGATTGTACGTGGCAAAAAATCGGCATCAAAAAAACAAAAAACGTAAGAAGAAGGGTATAATATACACTGGCTATACTTTGATTGATAAAAATGGCAGAAATGAGACATTGAAAATCAATTATTCTTATTTTTATTATCTTTATTTTATTTTTAATTATTAAGTGTATCGGAAAATCTAATATTCAAACTGTAATAGGTGTTTTTTAAAAAAAAAATGTTTTTTTTATGGCAAAATGTCTTAAAACTTGTTTTTGGGGGGTTTTCGGCACACCCCAACAGATGCGGGTTCATCGTCGTGGCAACGAACGACAGCAATTGAATATATTTAATTCATATCAGTAATGGAATGGGTCTCGCTGTCGGGTCTCAAAGGGCTTCGATTCCCCGGACTGACGCTCTGCTACTCTTTTCATCCTGCACTTGAAGGGATCAGAAAGGGCACAAAATGACTTTCTATGTTAATGTGAGCATTGCGGTCACCGCCATCGGCTCGCCAGTACAGTAAGTCGGTGTTAATTACGATTAATGGAGGATCCTCAAGCCGCACTCGAGCTTACATGTTGAAAAGGTCTTTAATTGTCGTTGAGGTCACGAAGGCTCCGCGGGGATCCGGAAAGCGTTACGATGCTGTCATGCAAATTGTGCCCTGATTGAGCACGCTCTCATTCTCACTTTTCAGTTCAAGAGTTGACCAATGCCCAATGACAAGTTGTAGTGATGCAAGAAGATGGCATGACAAAAAGCTGCAATGTTGGCGATGTAGAATTGCATCATCGGATGGTGATGTTGATGAACTTACTGTTGAATATTTTGGCCATAATTCCATAAGGTGTGTTTGGGATATTTTTATTCAACTGGAACTGGGGCCTTAGACAAGGTGACGCAAAATAGCAGACGGTGTTAGCATGAGAATTTCAGGCGTCTGTGAGAAGCTAAATAAATAAATAAATAAATAAATAAATAAATAAATAAAGGGCAAGAAAAGCCTGCAAAAAGACCTGAACTTTTTTTTGTTGATTATCAAAAGCACCGTAAGCCAAATTCGACCAAGTTATGTCTGCCATCTAGTGGTAATTTGTGATATTACAACTAGACTTTCCCTTGCATATTCTCAAAATAAAATTCCAAAATATTCATCAGCAGAATTTCTTGGCAGAAGAGCCAAATTTATTGATCTGCAAAATTCATTTTCACGCTCACTCAAGATAATATAAATGTATTCATGAATTCATTCGACTAAACTATGTCTGCCATCTAGTGGTAATTTGTGATATTACAACTAGACTTTCCCTTGCATATCCTCAAAAAAAAAATCCAAAATATTTATAAGTAGAATTTCTTGGCAGGACAGCCAAATTTATTGATCTGCAAAATTCATTTTCACGCTCACTCAAGATAATATAAATTCACTCTTGAATTCATTCATTCGTTTGCGGCTGTCAATCACAAAAATATATCCGTTCCTCTCTTGGCGCTAACTATTGTTTTTGTTTATTTCGTACTCTTTTGTGAATGCACAGTTGACATTTCTTTCCCGCCTCCCGCTCATTAGAGTCATTTATTACTTACGGCCCGGGTCAGAACGCAGTCGGATGACAGCTCACTTTGGTCGGTGGCCTTGCCAGAAGCAGGCTAGCCGTAATGAAATCGTTTTTTTTTTTTTCCATCTGCTGTCTCTCTTCAACATCATTAACTCATTAGAATCAAGACAATATGGACTTGTTTTCATTTAGGCTGTCATTATTCCGATTCACTACCGCGCTAGCTCTCCTGGTTTTATTCCCCATCTTGATTGGGTTCAAACAGCAATAAGGTGCACGGCCGGAGCTGTGGCTCATGAATTAAACACCTCGTCAGCCACGGCTGGCTTTAAGGAGGGAGCCATGAAAGAGCGCCATGTGTCTTCCATGATCATACATCAGCTGGCTTGACAAGGCTTTATTTCCTTGAGTCTGTCACAGAGTCCAGAGAAAGTCTTTGCAAATGCATTCTCCTGCTAAGTCACGTGCACAGGCCTGACCTTGATTCTCGCGCTTCCGTCTTCATGTCAGAGTCGCAGAGGGGGGAGACGAAGAGTGATGCTCGGATAAACGTGGCTTTGTGCATCTGTGTCATGCGGATTGGATTTGTTCTTGTCTATCAGGCGATACGGGGCGCCCATCGTACATGTCAAGCACGACTTTTTTTTTTTTTTTTTCCCCCGTCACACAAAACTATACGGGAATCATCCGTCATGATTTCAACTCACTTTAATGGTGCCGTCCAAACTTTGTGAAAACAGCAGTAAAGTGATCTTATAAATCTGTAAATGATGGAAATTGAAGTCATCAAGCTGAAGATATTACATAAGGATGTCATTACATCTGTTTATTGGGCTCTATAATTAGCATGAATCACTAGCTATATTGGCTGCTAGCTGCAAGATGTGATTTGTTTTTATTTTGATGTCATTTCCCATTTGTTTGTGTTTATTGTACCAAAATGGACCCTGACATGGACAATCGACACATAAATGAGTCTGTTTTGTTTTATTTGCTTTTGCACGTGATGAAAACATCACATTGACGTTATATGCCCATACAATTAATCTAATGGTGACCCAAGACTTTTGCACAGTTTACCATGAGATAGAAAAATCCAAAGTAGAGACTGGTAGAGGCTGGAGTATCGCAAACCTTTTAGCTTTGTCTTCCCAGGAGTTCTACAAAAACGCACGGCACCGGATTAACGAGGCTGGCAGTGGCTCGAATATTGCGCAACAACTACAATATGGCTAGGATAGCGCTAGCCTGAGTGTTGGTATGGAAACGTAGATATTTATAGTTATAGACACACCTAAACCACAAATCGTATTGCTCTCTTGGTATGCAACATGACAATCATTAAAAAGATGACCCCTGAGTATCGCAGTCACTTGTGGTGTACCGCAGGGATTAGTAATCAATCCTCTATTGTTTACAACTATTTATTGTTCTCTATATCCATTTTTAGTTCTTTCCAAGTCATCAAGATGATCATTTTATTCAGGTTTCCCCTCTAGCATAAAAGTCACAAAAATATTAACTTTAATGTCAGTTATTTGACTGTTTGGACAATGTTTTACAAAAGCCTCAGGAACATCTAACGATTCCTTTTCACACATATCTTTGTTTGATGTTCTTTAGCTCTTGCGAGTCTTACATTTAATATTATTTATTCATGAAGAAGACGAAGGATTTATGAGTCCTTGTTTAACAGTGTGTGGCCGTTGCGTTTGAAAGCACACAACTCCAGACACATGATCTAATTTGCCTCCCTGGGTTAGGCACATATAACGAAACAATTAGTTCGTTCGGAAAAAAAAGACGTCATTTTGCACGTCATGTTGATAATCTCAAAAGTGGAGCTCGAGTAGTTTCGTTCAAATCCAATTCTACAACGGAATCCCACCTATGGAATTACACAGTCTTAAGGTTGTTTATGATTTCCTGCCAGGCTGCGCTTTGTTCACACGCTGAAATCTCGGATTCAGATTGGATTACAAGCTTAGGTTCTTTTTTTTTTTTCCCTCCCGTCTCGTTCTTTTCTGGTATTATTGGCAAAAAGCTCGGCGAACATCAGATTTGCTTTATTTTTAGTAACAATTCCTGTCCGGCGTCATCATTTTGTAATGTGATGTTATTTGCTGGAGTCCTGTTTTTAGTTTCAAATGTATTGTTTTGAGATGCAGTCTGCTGCAGAATCCTACCAGGGAGATATGGTGTGAAAATACATAAATCAATCTCACCAAGAATATTTTTTTTTCCCTCTCTAAGCTTACAAAAGAGGATATTAAGATTGCACTCGGTGGAGATCAAGATTGCTCTCTGACAGTAAACGATGGTGGCTACATGACGATTAACCCGCCCCAAAAAAAAAAAAAAACATGCTATTTCTAGAAGATTATTGGGAATCTGCACGTCCGGTTTGCACAACTGTTCCGCTTTTTTCGGAAATAATGTCTGGTAAACTAAAGCGGGCCTCAACTCGTACGTTGTGATCGATACGGTTTTATTCGATTTATTTTTTGTGTGTGCAGCTATCACTTGAATCTTAAAAATGTGTAGAAATTACCTATCAATCATTTTAAAATAAATAATCCCCTTAATGGGTTCGAATTTCAAGGAGCTGCCCTAAAACATTGAAAAGTGCAGGGCAGAACTCAGCAAGAGTGATTTATGGCACTGCTGTCAAAAATAGGTACACTCCATGAGTCATGTCAGCACATACGTGACCCTTAAACCCGCCTTCTGCGAGCCTCAAAAAGAGATGGATCACTCTCCCAAGAAGCATTATGGCAGGCGGGCATCATTTCAAGTTTTGTCGGGAGTGAAAGTCCTGATTTGATTTTAGTCGCAGGCTATTATAACTTAAGTACGAGACTCGAGAAAATATCGATTGCATTACGACCGATGCCATCCAAAATTCCTGACTCAAATATTCATGAATGGGAAGCCTCCGTAAACAACCACAGTGCAGCTCAGCCTCTCTTTTGCGGACGTCACGGCGAGAAAAACAAAAGCAGAAGCCCGCGTACCTGTTTTAAAAATAGCTTAACAGAGATGGGACATTGTGATTTCCTAGGAATATTGAAGAAGTGATCATTTGAAATGGATACATAGATAGTGTTGTCTATTGATACAAATTCCTATCTTATTAAATTGTTAAATAAATAAATGTAATATAATATAATATAGAAAAATAATCTATCCATTTTTACGATTTTAAAATGCGTCATGGCCGCGACGAACGAATGGTTCCAGATTGGCGGCGGCCCGACTGCTGTTTCTGAACCAAGTCGACCTAACATCAATAACACGGCAGTCGATTAGGTTTGCAACGATGTCGCCAAGTGGTCAGTCCTGTCTGGACGCATCAAAGACCTTGTTCCAGCTCGTGCAGCTGCTTTCATAATCTCATGAGTAAGAGCTTTCGCTTTGTCTCCCTGCGGGCATCTGGCCTCGGGCTAGCGGCTACCTCCGCAAAAGGTCAGGGAGAACATCCCGGTCTCAGAAAAACAAGCCAATTAACTGCCCCTCCACTCCCGAGCCCAGCTTATTTATTCAGGATCCCTCCTCAGCGGGAAGGTGAGAATGAGAGTAAGATGATAAGGAGCATATCATACGAGATGGAAGAGATCAGAAGGAAAGTCGAGTTCAATTACTGGCGGCTCAGTGAGCCATCTTGGCTGGACAGGAAGTTGGCAAAGGGCTCTCTGTGCTTCTGACACATTTGGCTATTGTGTGTGTTAAAAAAAAAAAAAAAAAGCAATCGCGCGAGGGTGAGAGCAGACCTACTTGACAAGACTGATGTGCTCTGTAATGAATAATGAAAGAAGAGTTTTCAGTAGAAGCTCTTAATTGGCTAAAAGAAGGGGAGCATTTTCAAGAGGTGGGTTTAACCCTCCTTTTGGTAATTGAACTTTATCTGTTGAGAACGGAACCATTCATGATACACTCACAACCTCACCAAGCAAAAAAAAAAAAAAAAACCTGTTATCAAGTCTCGTGGATAAACACTTAGCCTCAAACCGAGTGAAGGAAATGTGATTAAGTCCCCGCATCTACGCATCGGGCGATAAACATCATTAGATGGAAAAGCGGTCGGTCTAATTTGTTGTGATGCGCCTGTGATGTCACGATTGGATGTGCTCCTCCAGATGAGACGAGGCGACGTAAAAACACTTTTATCAAGTGATGTTGACTACAAATGTGCTGTGATGAGGCAGGTTATTTTCAGCTCTCGTTTGACGGAAGGAAGAAAAAAGAAAAAAATGAACATGACAAGTTTAACATCAGGCTGCTTATCGAGTGGCAATGTTTTACATACGAGGCTGACTGTTCACATCATGTAAAGGAAATTATTTGATATGATGAGATCATGTACAGAATTATATATTTATTTATATTATTATATTTATATATTTATATGTGTGTGTTTGTGTATCGATCGCTCGTGACAGAAAGACTCAGCCGTGAAGTGAGCGTGGAAACATGAAACTGAAAACGTATGCGGGCCGGTGGAACGGGCTGGGTGGGAGAATCGACCGCACGTTACAGACATCGGTCAATACCAATTAAAGTTTAGCCCAGTCCCAGGTGAAATTCAATCGGTATCTGAGATATATTTCGTAAAGAGGATATTTGTGTAGTTTGATGAATTCATAGATTGGTTCGACGAATTGTAGATCAGTGACAGGGGACAAAAATGCTTGCATGATATTATTTTCATATTTTCCAGATATTTTGACTTTGAAATTTGAAATAGAGGCTTCAACATTTTTTGTATCCAGTCAAAACTCGATATATGTCTTCATACAACATTTAATGAAGACACACAATTGCTTTGTTCCCTTGCACAACCACCATAATCCTGCACCAAAAGAATCTTCAAGTACATATTGTATCCCAGCAGCCATAAAGTTGCAATATTTTCTCGCGCACGATACCGAGAAGGGCATTAGTCGGCCTCATCCACTGAAGTGAAGTAGCCGCTGTGTGCTTTAGACCAAATAAGTGGGTGTTAGCCATTAGTCACTGCTGTGGGTTGCTGTTTATTTGTGCGCATGTGTGTGGGTAGCTGATGTATATTATGGGATTGTTGCTCTCATCGTCACACTTGCGGATAATGCAGCAGGATCGTAGGTTAGCTATAAGATCACCATTGGCCCTCACAAACTCGTGATTGTTCTTCGAATGAACAGGTGGACTCAGTTCACTTGTTTTTTCATCTACAGAGGGTTTGTTTTTTATTCATGTACGTACTGGAAAATGTCTTCTTAATGCAGTCCGTGCACAATTTATAGACACACACACACACACACACATATATATATATATATATTTATATATTTATATTTTTATATTTTTATATTTTTATTTTATTTATTTATTTTTGAATAATAAATATAATTTATAAAAAATAATACTATAATATTTAATGATATAAATTATGAATACATATTTGGCCCACAAGCCATAATTTGCTAATCTAATTGTGACCTTTAAAATGGTCTAATTTAAACTTTAAATTTTATTTTATTTTTTTTAAATAATAAATATAATTTATAAAAAATAATACAATAACATTTAATGATACATATAAATTATGAATATATATTTGGCCCACAAGCCATAATTTGCTAATCTAATTGTGACCTTTAAAATGGTCTAATTTAAACCTTACCAGTCAGGTCTTTGATGCAGATGAGCTGCTGGGCATCCAAATTGATATAAATTATTATTAATGAGCTTAATTATCGCAAGTTACACCAAATTAACGCAAGCTGCCTGAAGAAGCATAAACTCAAGTCCACAGCGCAAATAGAAGCACGTGTCTGCCGCGACTTGAAATGATATCATCCAAAGCTGCATAAACAATGCGAGTGGAAGCTCAGCAATTGCCCCTACGCGTAAAGACGCGAGCTCGCAAAAATATTTTGATGAAAGTGGAATGAGACTATAGGAACGATCCCACACTTCAATTGACACGTGTGCTTCCGTTCATTCAGACCTCGGCGCTTCACGTCGAAACCAAACAAAAAGGTGTAAATAAGACATTCCAATCAAACGAAATGTAACATGATGATTAAGAGAGACGCAGCTAGCTGAATGCAGATGATTCACCGGCAGGCATGCATACGGAGATTGGAGTACATATCCACTGCTTGTGTTCTAATTTGCCATTTGTCCGGTACGCCCGCTCGAGTCGTTCGTGTCTCGTCAGCAAAAGGTCAGCCTTCCCCTCCAGGCCGAATCCACGCTTCACTCCAGGGAAATTAATAGTTGCAGCCTTCAGTCGCTGTCTTTCCCCATCCTTGTAATTTGCCAGCGTCGACTTGGAGGATGCCTTGAAAAGGTAAATGTGCACTCGCCCACGTACGGATGGGCGGTCTTCATGTGTTGATGAATTTAATGACCGCGTAGCGCTTTTTCTTGGTCCCTCGTGACAAACGACAAGACATCCTGGCACGTTCTCAATGTGTGCATGTTTTCATGTTACACCAATATTCTTTGGGGAATGTATGAGAGGCTGGACTTTACATTCTTTTATCATTCATATGGATTTCTGCTTGGGCCATGTTCTACTGAGTATTATTATTATTGTTGCAATGATAGATGATAAACTAACAAATATAATCTCACGATATATGTCAATAATCATGCCCAAAGGTGTTCCTTATAAAATGAACCTACACTTCCTGTTGGTGTAAAAAGCAGGATTAAAAAGGATTTCCAGTTTTTCTTTCTTTCAAATTTAACGAAATAGTGTCCGCCATCTAGTGGTCTGCAGTGGAATTACAACCCCAGACTAAGATTTCGTCTAGCACTTTCTTTTCAAAGTAAATATTTTTCACAACTCTGTTGCATAACTTGCCAGCCCGAGTAAAAGAAAGTTTGCGCCCCAACACTCCCACCCCCAACCAACCACCCACCCACCGCATAAGCTTTGGAAAGTGACTCCTTGATGGGATTATTGCAGGGAGTTAAAAACATATCGCTGGATAGAAGAAGCGTGTATTATCATGGCCGCGGGCTAGTTATGATAGATGGGAGGCCAAGCCGAAGGCCCTCGCAGGTCCCCCGTCGGGTGCCAGGGGCGCACCGCCAGCGCCGAGGATGACTGACGCCGTGCGTAAAAGTGGAATCCACAGGGAAGGCAAGTCAGAGATGGAAGTGCGGCTTTATGATCAGGATGAATAAGAATCGAAAGAAAGATGGACGTGTTTGTGTTGGACTTTACGTTGGAAGCAGGAAATACCCGTAACGGTGTATGTGCGGTAATGTTGAGCTCGGTGATTCAAGTATGGAATGGATTCCCCAGTTTGAAGATTTGAGATGATGGATTTGTAAATGTCAAGATGAGCTTGAATCCTGTTGGGAGGACACGAAACAGTCAAAGGGACAAGCGCCTTGGAGCTTTGAAACAGCGGCAGACCAAAAGTCTTTTTCTTCTGTTGCAACTGAAAGAAAGTTGAAATTTAGTTGGGGTTTTTTTTTGTGTGTGTGCAAGCGAGTTCATATTCCTTAGCCCCCGAAACATTCGCAAGGAAATGCTTGGATCAGCATGTTCCTCTCTGTATATTATTTAGGACAAGAAACCAGCTTGCAACATTTCTCACAGAGGTGTCACGGTAGTTGTGCCAGATGAAATCCACCGGGTGTCAATCTGCTCCGCACTTGACACCTTCCAAACAGAAACTGAAATCTGTGCTTGAGGCATTAAATTGAAAATATGGTATACAAATAGACTTTGCAGTTTATATATAAATACCCTAATATATATATCTATATATATATATGCATGTGCTTCCAGTAAGAGTTTCATTATGCTTCTATTTTGAATTTCATGATGACGCAATGTTTCCGACAAAGACACCAAAGTCGTGATAATAGCCCACGTATGCGTTTGTTCGTATTTTTATCGTACAATTTAGTTGAAAAGAGAATACGCCCTGACTATCAATAGCGGGTCAGATAATGATGGATGGTGGCGCGGTTACTAATTTTCCCGCAAGGTAAATATAGTAACTGGCTGAGTTGAGCGACACGGAGCCTTGGCCACTTCTCGAGTCGCATGACCATTAATCACCGTTGCTTCTGCGCCGCTCGCTTTCGCCGCCACTCTCCAAAAGGCCGTAATGACGGTCAGGTAATGGCACGGGGGAACGCGTGAGCCCGCCATTACTGGCTTGATCGCGATTCCTATCGTTCCGACTCACAGAATCGAGTCAGCAGCGGCTCAATAGCAAACATCATCTTATAAACCTTTATTATAAAACATCCCCGTAGAGTGAAAAAAACAAAATATGATTTTCAACTGTCTCCAGAACGGATCAATCGACGGAAGAGGTCAAATCAAGACACGACGGTACGCTTCCAACTTTCAGAGTCTGTGAATGCTCAGCTGAACTCTTTAGAAGTTAATTAATCAGAGAGATCGATCGCTTGCCACTCTTGCGCTACACACTAAATCGCAGGGATCCGCTTGTGCTGAGGTCTCGTGTCTCTCCGCCTCATCCCGGCGCCACGCGAGGTGTCACTTTGTAGCATGAGATGGCAAATCCATTTGCGGAACCGATAAAACTGCTGAGAATCAGACCGTAGTTGTGCGTTAATGTACATTTCCATACTGACACCTCGTTTATCTCGCATGAAACGATCCATATTTAACACTCGATTGACGGCTAGCTGCCTTTTGTGGTAACCGAAGTCCTCGTCTGGCTAGCGTAATGGACTTCTGCGAGTCTCGGTTTTCAACCAACATAACTACTAATAACACAATTCAACAGGAAGTGGATTCCGTGACTTTGTCCATTTATTTTTTATTCCCACACCTTGAAATTGAAACTCTTGAAGACTAGTTGGAGAATTCCACACGGTACATGTGACACTCATCCTAATTCCATGTTTCTGGCAGTACGAACGTCGGCGGTAAGAACATTACGTAACGTCTCTGGACATGAAGACATACTTTGATTAGATGTCGGTCTGATCTCTCCATTTCGGTTCCGGTTTACTTTTGCCTCTTTGCATCTGATACACACTCACGCATGAATTGTATTCAGCGGTCCACTTAACCGTTCATTAGTACGTAATTTACCGTCGAGGGACCGTACAGTGGGTAGGTGAGGGTCAGCGGTTCAAAGCGACTCTATGCAAAGGAATTTGTGAAAGTGTGTTAGCTTCTGACGTACAGAACGTCCTTGCAAGAGAGTGAAAAGAACATGTAGTCTACGGTCTTGTGATCCTTAACATTCTTTGTCATATGCGGTTCCAGGCTATTAGATCATTTATAATCCCCTCCAGTATAAGGCGAGGAAGTTCTTATCAACGCTGACCTATATTTTATGGAGTCACTTGTTATTATACTCTATAGCCTCATTCTGTGTAGCATATTTGCTCTTATTATATATTATTAGATATACTCTTATTATTATATTTGTCAATTTAATCACATTTTGGGTCAAATTTTGAAGTGCTGGATACAAAACTCTATCACGACATTTCAGCAATACAGTGAATTGATTGAAGAGGTCCAACGATAATGTTGCTGCTCAAATATTTTGTGTAGGGATAAAGATAGTAAACCGATTAGCATCAACGTTTTACATGTTGTAGTTGTGTTTTACCGACAGGTCAGCGGGTTGCGGTTTCAAAGAATTTTTTTTATTCTTCATATACCGCAACGCTATGCTAGCTAGAATATGGGTAGATGGTTGTTGAGTGTGTTCAGAATATCTACGGAAGGTGAGGGGGACGAACCACAACAACCATAATTATTAACGGAACACTTTTTAATCTAAAGTCAAAATAAGAAAAACACAGCTTGTGGTCAAACTAAGCTTTGCTCATTTCTCCAGAGCTGAATGTAAAATGTGTTCTTCCTCTTCTTGACAACTGGTAATCCATAATCCTCACCACCAAGCAAAGACTGATTACATCACATACGGCTTGCTATCGCATCTAATATTATATCATGTCTGTGGCTTGGAAATCCGGCAGTATTCACTATATAGCAAAATAAGCTCCTCCGAAGAGTGACTTCCAGTCTGATCGCTGGTTATTTCTTTTTCAGCATGGTGCAATGTGACTAGGTTTTCATGATCCTAGTTTAGAATGAGGTGGCGCATTAAGAGAAAACATCTTCCATGCTAACCTCTAGCCCCGAGCTACGTCAACTCCCCCCCCTGTTTGCCTGAGATACCGTCTTGGCAAATCCTCTTATGGCTTTAGATCTCCCTTCAAATTAAAGACTTTGCAATTAACACCACGCTGATTGAACTCAACTTTTACCACACGGATCTCCGTTGACCATTTGTTTCCTATTTGAACGGGTCATTAGGTTTGTGCTATAACCTTGAGAGATATACCGTGCTTATGTTGTAATCTTCAAAGCCATTACCTTCGTTGTCTCGCACTTGACTGATTCATCCGCCTTAGCTTCCTACTCTGGAAGTAACAGCGCTCGCTCATTCCCAGGTATCCAGGGGTGACTGGCCTCAAGGCACTGCCATTTCCTAGGGTCTAAATAGCCAATTAGCCGGGACCTTGGGAACCACGCTAAGGTAGCCATTAGTAATTAGCCATTGACATTTGGGCGGCGATAGCTATTGGACGGTACAGCTCGGCTTTCACACCAAAGGGGCCATTTTATGAGAGGCCTCCAGATAATGCGAGACGTGGTCAGTGATTCGTGGTTGTAGGAAGCAGGTTTGGAGATGTGCATCTCTGATTTCTAATCACTACTTTTATATCATTATTGTTCTGGGACGTGGACTTGAAATCATTTTAGATGGCAAGACATCAAATGAGTTCCCCGGACGTTACGGGGAGACATTTCAACTTCTTCTCAAGGCTTAAGATTCAATACTGCTATTATATTCATTTACAATACAATTAAGTACAATCTAATAATATCTGATATTATCTGTGTCAGTGCCCTCACACATTTTTTAATGTAAACCACTTGTGCGAATCAAATCCGGTTTTATCACACCCCCATTGGGAACTGTTTTGAATTATAAAAAAAAAAAAAAACATGATCTCCAACCTCCCTCCAGCAGTTTGAGATGACAAGACTCATATTGATATTTAACGCTAGTAGAGGCAGAGTTGGTGGAAAGAGAAAACATTTGAGATTTTCTGAACGAGACTGAATTAAATGTATTACCTCTGTGTCAAGTGTGTTGCTGTGCCCGTGTTCACCTACCAGCACAAGCTAAATTATCCAGAAAGCTTTTTCGAGTCTATTGTCAAGGGGTAAGTGTGAACTCCGAGTCTTCTCAGTGAGTCAGAAGCTGCGACAAGCCGGGGGCAGTGTAAATCTACCTTCCATAACAACGTCAGCAGCCTTCTTGTGACCTACATTCTCCAAATCAGACAATAACACTAGAGAGAATATTGTGGAATTATGAGCAAGGCGGGCAATTTTATCGGGACGTCCAGACTGTTTTCATAGTTACTCTAAATCTCCCAGGACAATCACTCATGTTACCACAGGCAGAAAAGGATTTTTGTCAGGCTTGTCTTGTCTCAGTAATACATCTATATTTATTTCACGTTATTTTACGTGCAGGCTGGTTTGGAGGCGGGGTATAAAAAAAAGTCAATTCAAGACTTTTAAACTCGACGCCCCAAAAATTATAGAAAAATTCTAATTTTATATTATTATTTATAATTTGTAAATATTTATAATTGATAACTATATAAATATTTATCATTTATAAATATAGTTTATAATTATAATAAATTATAGAAAATTTACTTTAATTCAAAACCAGCACCAAAAATTGATTGAAAAAGTATCATTTAGAAATTATTATGTGACATGTTTTTTAAATATAATTATAAATGACAGAAAATTTGCTAGCATCTCTGATTCAAGGATGTAGGATGGATTTTTTGTATCTATATTATACTCACTTACCAGCATTTTGAGAGTAAATAGACCTTCTTTTTTTTTTCGTTAAATTGTCTTTAATTTATCCGGTATTGCACCTCTGACAATTTATCCTTCCCCGGGAAGGATAAATTGTCAAAGGTGCATTACAGATGCCAACAGGACCCATCTGTTAAACAGCTAGGTGACATTTACCAGACAGAAGGCCAATGCACTTGTTGAGCCTTTTCTTCTCTTTTGGGTTCCACCTGACTGAGCTGACCACGCATCACCCGGCCCCCACCTTCCCCATGCCTCACCCCTCACGTGGCAGACAAATGATGTTTTTTTTTTTTTGTATTTTGTTTTTTACTAAAGAGCTCACGGCGGTCTCAATCAGCATCATTGATTGTGGAGCTTCAAGTCGCTGACAAATGCCGTGATCACTCATCTCGTTAAAAGAGGATTATCAGGTTGTTTGTATCTTGTTACAGCCATAAAGATTTCTCTCGCTTTCTACCAGCACATTCACTGTTTTTCTCTTTCGAATTCTAATTTGCTAAAAGGGATAATCCTCCATGTTGGGATTTTTGTCTCCAGTGGATTTGGATGTTGTTTGGTATGTTATCTTCTCTGGGACCATCTTAGTGATTAATTGAAACGCTAGCTTAATTGTATAAGATGGTGCTTAGTCAGGCCTGGTTCACACATGAGGATTTTCTAAAAAAAAAAAAAAAAAATTATCAGTGACAGACCATTTGTAACATTTTCAGAATTTGTTTTCTTGTATGAATGACTTCTACTGCAAGAAATATTTTCATCTCCACTAAAACAAATAAATGCAGAATCCCGGGCCACTATTTGAGAAATTACGGTAATCAAATGGAGGAAATGACACTACTGGAGTAAAGCATGTCCGATGCATAATGTCATGAAGATGATCCTTTTTTTTAATACATAATAGAATTGATTAACTCATCAAAGCGCAATTTGAAAGGGAAATAAAAAGTTTGATGCGTGATCTGACTTGTTCCATTTGCATATTGTTTCACGTCAATATTAAAAAAAAGGGATGCACAGTTCCATGAAGCCACACCGGATATTAAAATCATCAGAAATAATTAATATGGAATTAAAGTTTCCCTGAATCGATCATTTATTGATGTTCATACGAGAAACATTTTATGATTCTTAATAGTCACTTTCCAAATTAGCTTTGAAGGCATTTCAAAATCAAAGTTGCCTTGCTAGATGTGATGAAGGAAGGAAGGAAGGAAGGAAGGAAGGAAGGAAGGAAGGAAGGAAGGAAGGAAGGAAGGAAGGAAGGAAGGAAGGAAGGAAGGAAGGAAGGAAGGAAGGAAGGAAGGGAGGGAGGGAGGGAGGGAGGGAGGGAGGGAGGGAGGAAGGAAGGAAGGAAGGAAGGAAGGAAGGAAGGAAGGAAGGAAGGAAGGAAGGAAGGAAGGAAGGAAGGAAGGAAGGAAGGAAGGAAGGAAGGAAGGAAGGAAGGAAGGAAGGTACGAACGAATGAATGAACGATAGAACGAATGAATGAACGATAGAACGAACGATAGAATGAACGATAGAACGAACGATAGAATGAAGACACTAAAACGTTTCTTCCCAATAAATGACAGACCACACACGGACCTTCTGACTTTTCAAGAATCCAAAAACATTGACACTTGGAATACTCTTGATGTTCTATTCATATCTCTTTCCAAGATAATTAGGATGGCATTTAGGCATGTTAAGAAATGTCATCGCCACTATTACAAATTGTAGCGGAAACCGGCAGAGACCTTGTTACATAATTGTCTCTTAAGAGGGGGGCGGGGCTTGGGGGTCTCAAGCGAGCAGACAATAAAGTAAGTCAAAGCAGAGGTGCTGCAGATGGATTGCTGTGATTGATGATATGGTTTTTTTTTTCCCCTCTCTGTAGTATCTTGGGAAATTAAGACTTCTTCGCGGTGAGGATATTTAAATGAACGGCTATATGGAGTCAACCGTGCCATGAGACGACAGATATTCCAAAGCGATACCGCCAGATGTAGATTTGTACAATAATCTGCTCAATTTTGCATCCTCAAAAATTATATCACCAGAGATTCCAGCAAAATATCCTCGTATCTCACAAGAGATAGCATTTTTTTGGATTGCGCCTCATAAATTAATGTTGTGCTCCAGAGGTTTATGACATCTATAAAATGAATACCGAAAACATCTCTGGCAAGATGATATGGAAAGAAAAACAAACTGTGCATTCACCAATGAATGGATTTCAACAGAATTGCAACTCCCGCTTGATATCTCCACTGGGCCACTACTGAGTGGAGCTTGTCTGATTTATCCCGAGAACCATATGCCAGACAGATTAGAGCATCAAAATCCCAGATTAAAAGACAGCTATCCGACTATGGCAAGGTTGTGATGCAGGGGAATGTGACAGCGTCACTTGGCGTGAAAAATAAAACATGTCCCGTGTCCCTCTTTGCCATCAGACAACACGGCCTGGCATGCATTCAATACGCGGATGATTTTTTTGTTTATTTGCCGAGTTGAGATTTGATACTGAGATATTGACCCAACATGTTTAAAAATAACTATTAGTGGTTGAATTAATTTTGCAAATCCCTACCAAATGGCTTTTTTCGAGCCATATAGAAATATTATATATTGTTTGCTTCTTTGGCTAAGTACATCAGGTATTTGCCGTGGTTGTCAGCGTTTAATGCTTTCGGGGCGGGGGGGTCGGGGACGTTGCAAATCACTTCCTGTTGTGCTTAAATACAACGAGACATTCAATACGCTCGGCAAAATCGAGGGAATTAAACCGCCGCCGTGCCGTTTAGAGGGCGCCAACACAGCCGTCGGTGTCTTTTGCGCATGATCGCTCGGCCTAAGCCGGGCGTTGCAAATCACCATTTTAAACGGGCCTCACAAAGTAGAGCGGGCGTGAAGGGATGAGAAGATGTGAGATGATTCGTGTTAATTGGCAATACTGGTAATTGAGGAATATCGTTCCAGGTATTCTTGCAACATGTTCAAGTGAGCTGTTTCACACAATGTCTGCCATCTAGCAGCCGTCTAGTCGAGGTGACACGGCGACACTGAGCTCCGACTGGCTTCATTCTGTTTTCACTCATTTGTGATTCATCGCTCGTATGGCCCGCAGGAAGCACGGAATCATCGCAGGTTGGCAAAAGCGCAACGCGTGTCATAAATCAGCGACGGGCTGCTGACCAATTTTTAACACTATTAAAGAAGTGAAAGAGCGCCCAAGTCGTCCGAGGCCAAAGTGCTAGACCGGAATTTGGTCACAATTTAACCGTGAATAAAAATATGAATGTATTTTTAAAAGAACTTTACTTAATCAATCTTATATTATTATTATCATGTTTATATATTGTTTAATATATGTTTATATATATATATATATATATATATATATATATATATATATATATATATATATATATATATATATATATATATATATATATAAAATCGTTAATAGAAATATTAAATATGTTATTTGTGTTATTAATAATATATGTATTTAAAATAAAATTATTATTATTAAAATTATTTTTATTATTATTAATTTATTTGTTTTAAAAACATTATTATTATTATTATTATTATTATTATTTATTTATTTTATTTTTTTTACTCAAGCAATGCATTCAGTTACTTTCTACAAGAGTGAAGATCCCCCACTGCAGTTATCAACGATTTAAATGCGCAGCTTTGTCTTCATTAAAGACAAGTCTTGGACTCACTAAGTCGACACGGACTGATCGTTCGCACAGTGGTCATTTTAACTGCGGGTCCTAACCTTGTTGTAAGCCATCTTGAAAAATGTCATTCAATTGAACTCGGCGCCCTGCCAGCTCCCTGGAGTCACATTGCTCACATCAATGACTTATTTGCATTAGATCTGATCCAACCGCTATTAATGGCATTAATTTCACCGTTGCGCTCGTTCGACGTCTGCCGGGGAAATTCAATCGGTGTGTTCTGGTTATCGAATTTTAATGTGCTTAAAGTGATCTCGTTTGCGATGCGGTTTGAAATGAGACGATGGCTCGCTCCAGCAACAACATACTTTTGTGACTTGTAAATCTGCAAAAAGTTCAACCAGGTTTGGTAATTTGGTTCACAATAAATTGACATTTGAATAGCTTTTGAAGTGAATGGTATGATTCAGATTGATAGCAGAGCAACTGAGCACAGTATCTGCGTGCAAGAGAGAGAGAAGAGCAAAGTGAGAAGCCTGAAAGTGTCAGTTTGACAACTTTTGACAATGAACAACGGAGAGTCATCCCCCCTGTTGTTGTCATTGGCGTTGAGTCGTGACACAAGTTTTTACACAAACAGCGAGGAATGGAACTCAGTCACTCGGTCGAGGAAATCTGCTTTTTTATTTACTCAGCTCAGCTGAAGACAAGGCGCTTTTTAGACTTTATTTTATTTCTGCAAATACATTTTTAACTCATTCACTACCATTGACGGATATAGACGTCAATTTTAGCTTGTTCGGCAGTGAATGAGTTGAAATATACTTTACATTTATATCACACTGAAAGAGCTTGCTTAAATGCAAAACGTATCTCATACATCAGTGATTTTCACAATGATCAACACGCCCGACTCCATACCACCGGTACATACCAATCATTTTGATGAAACGTAATTCTCGACTGCTTCCCATTTTCGCCCCATGCTGACTTGGGAACACTCGAATCATTCAATATTCACTTCGTCACGGAGTGTGCGCCGCATGTTAATTCAATCTATTTTCTAGTTTTCCAAAATGCTTTTAGTTACGGTGTCACTGCCAAATTGCTTTCCCTTCCAGCTGAAGAGAAGAAAAAAAGAATGGGGGGGAAAAAAAATGCCTGGGTGTGCATGTATAGCATGTTACAAGGTGCGTGCCGTTTGTGCAAACTGAGCAATAAAATAAAATACAAGCCTAATTAAAGAGGCCTTGGGCTTCCAAATACACCGCTACATTGACTTATGTATCTAATTTGCTCCGTGATCAAGCTTGTAACTCAATTTACTTGATTTACTTCTCAAATAAATTCCCCATTGAAATGATTTCAAATATTCATGACCTCCACTTTTCGTGACTCATCTCGCTGCTTTTGTCACACAAACTCGTGAATTTGTTTGCCCCCCCTCCCCCAGAATTTTTTTCATAAATAGAAATAAAATAATATTATGTAAACTGTAAGAATATCAGGAGCTGGAGTTGAATTTGGCCACTTATAGTATGTGTGTGAGCGTCTGGGTGTGAGCTGTGATCTACAGCAGCTCAAACATTCCCATTTAAAATTTGTAATGGGCAGTAAAACGTCTTGGACTGGGCAATACACCAGACACAAGAAACGCCTCAACCCCGTCGGAAAAAAAAAAATTGAGGGACCTCATACGAATGTCCTCACCCAAGTCACCAACTGTGCCTGTTCTATTATATTTGCATCTGCAATGGAAGATAAACATCTCAGTGGGTCGGGAAAATTTTTTTTTTCTCTGACATCAATCCACATCGCCAATCAACAATTACACGCCCCCCCCCCCCCCCCCCCCCCCATGTGGCGTCCTCACACCGAGAACCGCTCTTCTCATCTCCTGCCGGCCACGCCGCCAAAGAACCCACAGGCTCGTATCCGCCAGCAACCCTTCTGGGAATTGCGTCACTCGGAAGCCAGCAAAGGTGATTGGCCTACCTAATTTTGACAAGAGACAAACAAGAACAAAGCTTGTATCCCCAGGAGGAGGCTCGGTAGAACATGCTGGAAAAAACACAGTGGGACTATCAAAATAAGCAAAAAGCTCAAATGCTGCATTTACCTTCTCGAAACTCCAGCCGATCCATTCTTCATTCTGTCTCGGGCTCAGGTCTCCAAATAAGACAAAAGTGTTTTCACCACTTACCGCGCAGTTTAGTGGGTAAAATGTATTGGCAGAACAAAAAGAGCCATTTATATCCATACAGATGGAGTGAGAAGGTGAAGCCCAGTGGCACGAGTTGCGGACAAATCATTATTGATGGCTTATGGCTGACTGAGCTAGCCCGGCCGGTGAGAGTGTGAATGTTTGATGTCAAGCGCCATCAAACCCCCTTGAGAGTTTCTTGGGTAAAATTTGCCTCATTTGGCCTCACTCACTTCAATGAAATGGCTTTGACTTCAGTGTCAGGATTTAGACATAGCCCGGCATGAAGCCATTCCATTTCAACTACTGTTTTGGGGGGAAAATAGAAGAAACCAGTGAATGATTGCATTAACTTTGAAATAGAACTCATAAATTTGGTATTAATACTCAATATTATTTGCTTTTTTTTTTTTTGCTCTTATCTTCTGTGCAATTCACCCCGGCCGCATATCGATGTAGTATATTATTTATCGCATCTTTTAAAAGTTAGTCGCAGTCTTGTCGCTTGATGCCAAAGGTGACATCACGTGCATAAATCATGGCATCATATTTAAACCCATTTCTTGTCTTGCCATGGCATATTCATGCTTCGCAGCACTCTCATAAATATTATTCATGACTTATTCTATATCTTTCATCATGGTGGGCTCTTGCTTTCTCTGCTACTTGAACACAGTTGACATATTGTTGTCAAAATTATTCTATTTTTTTTTTTAAACCTGTACTGCATTTTATTTTCTCATACCAGCTGTGTGGATGCTGTGACTTTGCGTGCTCAGCCATGATCAGCTGGTTGCTTAGCGTGTGAATGGAGGCTTTGTGTGTTGCTACACAGCACGAAAGCATGCGCGGGTTCAAGTCGTCTTTTTCCGTATGAATATCTGAGGTGGGGGTGGTAGCGTGTGAATCTTCGCCGCCAATAAGGAAGGCCGTTGTCATCTTGGAGAATATGTGACACGCGACACATTCTTGATTTCTCTTTACTGTTTTAGCCATTCAGCATTTTTTTTTTTTTTGCTTTCTTACCACATTTTTAACCTTCACGTGAATATTAATTCGAAAGTCATCAGAAGTCCATCGTTCGACATGCTTGGCAGAACAATAAAGCCATACAGTATCTTGGGCCAGTATCAATAACTTCTGTAAAGGGTTGCTTAGCAACTAGACGATCAGCCGCTACCCATTTTCATCGCACAAATAAAACTGACATCATGATGTCAACATACAGCAGGAATTGCCATCAAAGCATTTCTTGGGCAGTGTTTTTCCAGTTTTTCCACTTTCGTGACACCGAAGTGGCTTCAGGCTTTTTTGCGTGGCTCCATCCATCTCCATTTGCCGGTAACTTTTCATCACGAGGCCGACGAAAGCGCACCTTTAAATCATCCTTAATTAGCTATGTGTAGTCAATGAGCATCTCCCACCGTGTCGCACCACTGAGACTCACGGCTCTCACCTTCTGCTGCATTGCTACAAAAGCACGTCCGACTTTAATTTTCCACAAAATTGGCCAGTGTTATTCGCAAAACACAATCACATTTATCGAAAAAAATTTGCCCCCCGCTGGCCACCGCATAGCTCCGCCCCTGCCTCTCACAGTTTGGCTTTGCTGCCCGCCAAATGAAAGATCTGGAAAATTTTCCACTCAACTGAATAACAATGAGCTGCTTCCCTTTCAGAATTAGGAAGCGTATTTTCTAATGAGATTATCAACATATGCTTGTGCCAGTACAACGGCCTACCCATCAGCTTAATTGGCTCAATGAGGAATCTCGGATCTGGTGGCGTCCCCCCCTCCCGTCCCCATCCGAAAGACGGGAGGGGGGTGAGTGCGGAGGTGTGCTGTGATGAAAAAGATGCTTGCACACAGGAGACAATATTATGCATCTTACTCGTCTCACTGTGAGAACTTAGCGGGAAAAGACAGACATTTATAATATGCAAATCACAACAGCCGCAAGAGCGTTAAAAATACCGCGCATCGTAATTGGCTCCTGAACGAACAATCGAGAGGCTAAACAGACCCATTGTGCCCGTTGCGCATTGTACTTGCCTTTGTGAATCAATGTAAATTGCCGAGCCGACGAAGGCTAGACTTGCTGGGATGGGGGGGGGAGCGAAATGTGAATTGACAAAGTATGATTTATGCATTTTTCTCCGTGTAATCATTCTAACTGGCGCTGGATCTGGTCCAAGGTGGGTTGAGCGGAGACTGAGAAGAGGTTAAATTGCTCTAACCTCTTTCTGCTAAGGAGCTACTGGGAACAATTTGGAAGCAGGGCAAAATATTAATGCCATTCATCATCACGCCGCTCGCCACCCGCAGAGACGAGCTGGCAGACGCGTATCTGCATCTGTCCGTCTTTCTACGCCAACATGAGTCAATGTCTGCCACCGGATCATGTCCTACTCGACGGTATACCGAGTGGGCCGCCAGGAAAATAATTGGAGGGAAATTTTAATTCATTGACCGTCGTTGATTTAATAGGCGACAAGACACAGGTGTAATCTGGCTAATTTCATTAGCTCGTGAGTCAAGTTCATGCAACCAGTCGGGCACAAAATGGAGAAGACAATCCAAGATTGTGAAATAACAAAGCCAGATTTTCTATAAAAGAAAACGCCAGCACGTTAGGTCCAGAATTTTATCCAACAAGAGATCAAAACTAGCCATAGTGATAATTTTTTGTACATTAGCCTTCCCACATGAGTGCAGCTGGAAAATATGGTGTGTTGGCCTAGCGATTTATTCCCACCAACAAAACACGTTCTTCACAGATGGCCTTTCATTGTCCGTCTCTGGCAAAGTACCTGCAAAACATGTCCACACGTCCCCTAAGCTTTCATTGCCCGGATAATGAGAATGTATAGCCAGATATGCTATCACGTTAGCCCAAAGATGTAGCTTTCGTGCCAAGCGTGTCGCGTGAGAGCGCTTTACGAGCCATCATGAGCCACCTGCCAGTATTGACAAAGACGTGATGAGGATAAATCAAAATTGTTAACTGCCTTCTAATGTGTCATGATTTTTTTATTTTTTTATTTATTTTTTTATGGCACATAATGCCAGGATCTGGCACGGCACTGCGTTGCGATCACACAAAGGATAAATGTGTTTATGTGTGAAAGGACTTTATAATGAATTCATGGTTAAGCATAAGAAATATACTATACTCATAATTATATATTGTTTCTATTTTTTTGGGGATTATTGTTCTTCATGCTTCTGTGCATTACTCTTGTCCCGTTATGTTCTCCCGATTAATTGCTGCCTTACATCTTGGAAGGGGGGGGGGGGGCAATGTATGTGATGAAACTTCCCCGCTGAGTCGCCTACAGGCAGAAATATCACGTGCCGTCCCTACGGTTTTGCTTTTCCCTTGCTTTACCTGTTTAGTTACGGAAGAAGGATTCAGGGTCACATCTCATTTTAATGAGACGTCACTGACTCTTGATTGATTGCTAATTCAAGGGTGGAAAAGAAATCATTTCTTTCACTTTATTGAATTGATATGATTTTGAGCTGCTGTGATGTATGGAGGTAGATAAAAGAGCATTTGATATGTTGTGGGTGACATCACCTTTTGACACTTGACTCCTGATTGGTTGGTGTTTCCAACGCTAGCGTGTGTGGGATGCCAATAGCTGCATGAGTTCTGTAAATAGTGGAAATCATCACAGCAGGACGGTGTGTAACTCGCCAGGGGGGGGGGAAAAGATGTACGGTACCACATACCGCCTGAGTTCTAAATCTTCTCTCCGTCTACACCCACTGCGCTTTTATTTTCTCGCTTCTGTGCTGTCACGGAGTTGGTCTTGGGGGTGAGAAAAAAAAAAAGAAAAATGGATTTCAAAAGTCATGATAAATGTGTTGTAAAGAAAGAAGCCATTTATATGGCTTATTCGGTTCAGGGTTTCGAAACCAGTAAAAAGTCAAACTTCACTTCACTGTCAATATTATGTGAACTGTGAAGGAAATGTTTCACACAGTGCGGAAAGGACAAAAACCAGTAGCGACTAAAACAAGACGGGCACTCCAATTTAGTCATTTGTCACATCTTGTTTTCGTTTCGACTGAGAGAATTTCTTTCAGTGAATTTCTTTCCAGCACGGTTGTTGTAAACACAAACGCCCAGCCTGCTTCCAGCGGGTTGAACTCGACGAGACTATGATGAGACGATTCTGCGCCAGTCCCGCTTATGCATACAAATGTTCACAGCTTGGCCAAAGCCTGATAATGAGCTGGTAAGCGGCGGAATTCTCTTCGGACAGCTAGCCGGAGATGAATCCCTGGACAAACTGGATAAACCTGCCCTTGTCGAGATCGCCCACTCACATCTGTACCATCTGGAAATCCCTGACAGCCAGCCCCCCCTCCCCCGACCACCGGCCCCCGCATCCATGCACCTAAACTCTCCTAGCACTTAATCGCACCGATAATGTCTGAACCTTAAATGTCACACCTTTCACAGTTGCATCTTGAGGGCAGATACAGATGTGCCTTTCATAAACACACACACACACAGAGAAATCTGTCCTCCCTTAGACTTATCATGTTCCGCAGCGCCGATGCAGCTACTTTTACTGGGAAAAATGAAACACCAGGCGACCTTTTAATCCGCTGACCGCGTTTCAACCCTCAGTCTCCTATAAAAAATAGTGTCATTAGATTCTAGACACAAACAGGGGCTTCGTAGCATGAATATTTATAAACTATATTTAAGAGGGAATTCGACTGACAATGCGACACCGAAGAGAATTGGATTCCAGAGTGGATTAAAATGTGATGATGTGGGAGCTATAAAGGCAGGAGAAATGGTTAAGTTGTGGTGGAAGCAGGTGGACACAGATAATGACTGTCTGGGCCGCTATTGACCTAATTCTGAACCGACAAAAACATTTCGGCGACAATAGAGTGAGAACCCAATGGTAGACTGCAGATTTTATTGTGTTGTGGTTATTTTGTTGTGTAACTTTTATTGTACATATGTGGTGTTTAAGCGTTGGTAATTACTTCAATTATTTTTGTACATTTCAGTCAATACACCAACATGGAGTCAATCCAGGGCTTACTTGCGCTAGCTACGTGTGTCGCTATTTCATTTATTTCTGCTAAAAATAAAAAAAAATGTACTTCATGTTAAACAGCACATGAACTTGATTTCTAATATATAAGGGTAAAGTTGGCAAGAACTGGCGATTAATTAAAATAAAAGAACGCGTGAGAACACATCATAGACAGCTAGCTATTTCAACAGCTAGCTGGCTAGCAATAGCATCTTAGTACATCACCAGTTAAGCGAAACAACACCATTTGTTGGCAACCAAAATGACTGTTGACAGACTCTTATTTCTCGAGTTGTACTAATAATGGAAGCAGTACAAGTATTTTTGTCTGCAATGCCAAATAACTTGTATTGAGTATTTACTCAGAAATTGCCTGCGGCTTCATGCCAAGAACCAAACTCCAGGAAGTAAATTGCTTAATTCCAAACAAATATGACCAGACAGAGACTAAACTAAGTTATCGACATTTCCCAAACAATTAAGGTGATCCGAGGTTAAGATCATCCAGTCCTAGTGTGCAATTCTTTCTCAACTCTTCTGTAGCACCTCTACACAACTCGCACAATCATCATCCCAGGCGGCTAGCATGAATTCACAGGTGATGATAGGATAGCCAACGAGATGAATTTATGTGCGGGCATGCTCGCAGTATTTGGAGAATACGAGCGCTGGAAAAAAAGCCGGCGAGGAATATCTGCCGATGGAGGCAGATGTGCCTTTGTTTACATTTTGAAATTGTCTCGCGCACACACCTCATTGCGCTCAACGTCGCGGCGTACGTCTGTCTCTGTTTCCTTGTCGAGGCGGGAAAACAAATTAAAAAAAAAGGCTTCAAAGACATCCAACCTTGGATTGCTTTGATACATGCTTGTCAAATGAACAGCGACAAGAGCTATTGTGGCCTTCTATCATTCTTATATGCTCGACAGCATGAGTTAACATGCATTGAAAGGTTTTTTTTTTTTTTTATCTGTTTTCTTTGGCTGTTTATGAAAGGAAGTGAGAATGAGCGCCAAGAAATTATCCCCGGAGTGTGTAAATGAGTGATTGAAGTTCATCCATCAAATGTGTTACACTGCTGCATGAGGAGGTCTAAAGGTTTAACTGGTTAGCAGCCAGAGGATGACAAAAAAAAAATGAGCTGAATTGACTGTTGAAATGATGAGGGATGTGTCCTTGCCGTGTGTCTTTAAGATATCTAAAAATGCAAATAAATAGTCAATGTTTCGTCAAATCAATTTGATTCAAAGAAATAACAAGGTGCTGAAATCTGTTTCATCATCTTCCTAGAAGTGTTAAATATTTCATTATGTTACACAATTAATAAACGTCACGTCGCAATAAGACGACACCACCTGCTGGTCTCGAACCGATGATGACATCTACTCATCGTTAAAGCAACTAGTTTACTAGTGTTCCAAATCCTTGTATTGCTTCAACTTTATCCTCATGGAATCTGTTAGTGAAGGAGGTAGACGTTGTATGAGGTGGATGTGATCCACTTAGCAATGAAAATCTGCGTTAAATTTAGAGAAAATACAGCGAAGGAAAAGTAAGTAGATGATGAACAAAAGTGGTTCAAAAGGGGAACCCTGTGGACCACCACGAGTGACAGGAAATGGATGGGGATTTTAAGCTACTCAATGTCCGCTCGTTTGGATGTTAAATGGTCGAAAAGTGAACAATTCATCAAGCGGCATCGTAGAACAAATGATTCCTCTGCATCGTGATTTGACAGAGCTGTGGGATTGAACCTTGACTTTGTCATTTGCCTTTCAACATTTGACTCACTTATGGAAAGTTTTCCAAACAGGCTCATTTTCATCACCACTCCTCAAACAATGGTATAGCACAACAATAATGCATCTGTTCATTAATATGCAGAGTAAATCCGGCAAGTACCGGATTTGCATCACAAATGGCAGGCAACTGCGCAGCTTCCCTCGGGTGGCCACGCATTCAGTGCGAGCAAGTAGATCAAGGGTTGAACGGGCTGTAATGGCCACACGGGACCGAGCAGACGGCGAACAATGGGAGGTGTGTGGAAGTGAAATTGTTTTCCCACATTTGTAAACCGCCGGAGCATCTTGTAAGCAGCTTCGGCTCGGACCAAACGATTCCAAACAACCCGGCTCATGAGACGCACACTCCCGGCGGCTAAACGTTAGCTTATATGCTGTATCATTTTGTTTAGTTTCGAATGGAGCCAAAGCGTTTCTAAGCAAGACTCATGTTTGTGGGCCTTAAAGGTACATCAGGGTATCTCCGAGCTGCGGTGGTTGTCCGCAAGGGAGAGAGAAAAGCGTTGTGCGGCGTAGGCGAGGCTATAACGATGAACTTCATCAACATAAGCGCTAAGGTAATCCTCGCCTGCGACCAAGCACACAGCTAACAGATGAAGCAAATGCCACCAAGGAGGCAAACATGGAGCACCCCGCCTTTCCTTCTGCACTCCGCTTGTGTCTTATCAGTCGCAGGAAAATCAGAGCCGAACAATCTCATCTCCCCCCTCGGGAGCCGAACTTGCGGCCCCTCAAAGACTCTTATGATGAGGCACACCTCCGGCACTGCCCCACTTGGTCCTCCACTCCTAACTACTTTGTTCTGTTATCACATGAAAAATCAGCCAGGTTTTTGAAACCTTTCCTGTCATGGCAGTATCGGGGACCTCACTAATATAGCCCAGAAGCCCGACGCTTGTTAGCTAGAGACATTTTCTTTAACGAAGACAAGAAGAGATAGTTCAGGCATATCGCTAAACATAGGGCTATCAACAACTCATTTTTAAAGTTCGTCAAGAAGGCTTCAAGTTGTCTCATCATACTCTTCGTTGAAGTTTACCATCAAACAAAACGTAGAACAAATAATATGGATAATATGTTTATCTTTATGCTAACAAGCAAAAAAAAAAACCTGATAGCTTTGGCATTGTTAGTCATGACAGTATCAATACTCTTTGTTACAATATTTGCTACTACATGAGGAATCACAACAATGTGACATACAACATTGTGATTTTTTTTGTGTCACGCCCACAGCGGAGTGTTTTTATAGATCGGCGAGTGGACTCTAGTTCTCCGGCAGATAAAAGGAAGGAAAGTCTCCCTCCCATGTATCATAAGTGTGTCCCTTCCAATGAGAGCTGAATCCATCATGTCAAATGGCAGTGCCCCCCCTCTTTCCTCACTTCCTCTTTGATATGATTGTTTCTCTCTCCTCGGACCAAATCAATTTGCAGCCCACAGATGATGGGGGAAATGTGTCGGCGTGCGGTCCAGTCGTGATGCTTAGATGTCAGCCTATATGGGAGCCATTACATGCACAGCGGCACACTTCCGGCTATGAATAAATCTGTAAGTAATCCCTCAAATTGTGAGGGAGGGAATTACCGCGTTTACATGCGTGCAATAAGGTAGCGGCGTGGAAAACCAGAGGCTCGGGGGCCATATTTGGCCTGTTACGTCATTATATGGGCCACGATTGAAGAATTCAAATTGTTTCATGTTTTTATGCTAAAATCACGCCAAAATATTCAATTGTCGAAGGCTTTAATAGCAATGTCACTGTGATGCCATTTTTATTCAAATACTCACAGGTATATATTCTTTATCCTCTGAAGAGGATGAATAATAATACTTTGATAGCTCCTTTACCATTTTGGTATGGTGATATGATTTTAGTAGGTTTGTGTTCCAAGCATGTTCATGGAACCATGGAATGATTTTGACAACCCTGTTGGAGTGAAGTAGCAAGAAATGTGTGAATGTGAACGTCTCGCACCTCGGTCGTGTTGCACGAAGCTGCCACGTGTCCTTTATGGGAAATAAGTGCCATCAAAAAGATAACCATTCTGTTTTTAGCCATCAAAACCTTTGCCGGCGCTTTCCTTGTGTTCAAATCTGCCCTTGAAACTTGTGCCAATATTTATTTATCCCGCTTTCTCAAAATCCTGATTGTGATAACAGAGAATATGGAAGGAGGGGAAACTATAACAGAAAGAGCCAACTGAGCCAAGCCGGCAATCTCCTCGAAATAGGTCAGTTTTGAAAGCACAAAGAATTTTCATACAGCCTTTTTAAAAGAAACGCTTTTTAGGACTGAGGATTGTGCTGGAGAAGTGCCACTGTGGATCCCTCACACACACGTACACACACACAAAGCTAAGGCAGACCATACAAGGAAGGCACTGAAGATTACTAGTGCCCCCCGATGTTCTGGACTGGTATTACACATCCTTCCCTCTTGGGCTCCCATCTAGATACTCAATCAACAATCGTGTGGGTGGGTTCTCTTTCCTCATATAGCCGTCACGACGGCTGCTCGAGAGAAGATCTGGGCTTCCATAAACGTGCAGCGGATACGCTGGTGACCTTTCTCCCCCCTCACATGACCTGTCTCTATACCAAGCAGAGCGCAAATCCTCCACAAACGTGAGTTCGAAGGAGGAATCAATGAAGACGTGCCACATGGGGCTCCCTCTCCGTCTTAGCATGGTTGGCGCTCTAAGCTGCCGACTCACGCTCAGCACGACGCGAGTTTGTGTAGGAATAGGGAGGAGGCGCTTTGTGATTCACCTTGCCGCAAATAGAACACACAATTATTTCGATCCTGTTTGGAGGCGGATCAAATGAGTTCATACCGCTGACCCGGCTCTCTTTTCGCCTCTCACCTATTCTCCACTTTATTAAATACATCGGCCAAGGGTTCTCTATTGTCGTACAGAGAGCTCGGAGAGATTCCTTCAACTCTCCCTTGAGTTCAGATCCTTAACTGGACAGGTCACGTAAAGGTCGATCGGTTCGTCAAATTGTAATTTGCATGAGCTGTATTATTGCGCTCATTTATTTTGTGCTGTTTTTTTTCAACCACGTGATTCATTTTCACACTCATTGCTTCTTTATTAAAGTACAGTGGCCAGATGGCGAGCGACACAGCAGAGCTGAAAAGGCCAAACGCTATCAATTCCGTCACACTGCTCGATTTCCACATTGTTCCGATTCTGAAACAATTCTTCGGAACTAATGAAAGGCAAACTTTATGATACGGTTCTTTAAGCTTTCGAAGCGCCCGTAGATTCAGGTATAACAGAATTTACAGTATTATTAGTGTCTAAAATACTTTATTTGTCTTTCATGTTTGGATTGTGCCTTATCAACCAATCGGCTCCTTCTTGTTCCTCCTCCCTGCTGTTTCTTGGGATCCAGCTAGACCGTGTCAGTCTTCTACGAACACATTAATTCACAAGAATACGAGTTCCTGCACGTTGTCAATCAATCAGTGGGCCAAGGTGTCCAGTTGCAAGATGTTGTTATTTTTCTTCGCAAAACAACAGGTGGCCATCATATAGCAGTCATTTTTCACCGCTGCGCCACTCCGTGAGTCCAAACTAATGACCAAAACACTGAGCCACTCCAAATCATCTCTCAAACCCAAGAGACGGACGGACATGATAAATGGCAGAAGAATCAATGCATGTGTTTGAAGCTGGTCTAGACTAGTGTGGACTCTATGATTGTGTACCTTTTTTCTGACTTTTATTTTTTTCATAAGAAAAAAAAAAACATGACAGTCACCAGGAAAAAATGTGAACGGTAATAATCAAAAGAAGTTCCTGTTTTTCTCAAGTACCGTTAAAAAGACAAACATTAACACAATGGTGTTGTGTGTTTCACGACTCAGGTGTTGGATTGAGACGGCTTCTTTTCGACACGTTTTCTCAACTCTGCTCTCTGTGGTTGCACGCACACACAAACGTCGTTCTTCTTTTCGCAGTTCGAGGCTAATTCGTGCTGAGCCGATTGCTTTGAAAGGAAAAACAGCATGCATCTCAAAGAGAGGAGATGAAAGTGGTCTAATGATCTATAATACATGGACGCCACTCATCAGCACAGAAAAGTGGGCTTAGGTGTCGAGTGGTGGTGGCGGCGGGGGGGAGCGTGAGACATGAAGAGTTTGTCATAGATGTGCCATGTAAGAATGATGTAAACGTTTGACACAGCTAACGTTTAATTACTCGTTGAAACTCGACATGTACTGTACACTTACTTTCCTCGACCAAATCATATTCTTTACACTCCAAAAATCAAAACACCCCATGATGAGTCGTAGGCTCAGTTAGCTAACTGTAAGCTAGCGTGCTGACTAAGTGCCGCTACAATATCAAGACAGTTTTCTTGTCTTATTAATCATAGAACCTTTTGACCACTATATTTAATTTACTTTTGGACACAAAAATTGATGTTCAAAATGAATGGACAAGAACCTTCCTTTATTCGACTTAAAGGGGGATGTAGCCTTGTCGACTGTCATTGCTACTTAAGTCCTTCCCCGCTAATTACCTTTATAAGGCGTCCAAGCTCATTAAAACAACAAAGTGAGGAGCTGCCCACAACTTTAGTACAGAATTGCTCCTTGACAGCTTCACTCTCAGCGAAAAGTCGTTCCTTTAAAGCAAACTTTCCAGTAATGATGACTGCCTGGAAAAGAATCAAAGTGTGTCGATGATTTGAATAACTTTGAAGCAGTGAAGATGATTGAAGATGATTGAGTCCACTGTGTGAAATACACACATTTTCACTCACACACTTTGCATTCCACCCTTCCGTGGCGTTTTATTATTCGTGGTATGTTGCGCCTTTCGGCGCAGGCCGGTGAGATTAGTCATCGTCTGTCCCATCTGTTGTGTTTACTCCCAGGACTTATTTGTTTACTCGCCGGCTCACATCAGATTGCCGTGCGGCCGGGGGGATTCCTTGGGTACAGATGTGGTCATATCCTCTCGTTTGGGTGACTGATTCATCACATTTATTATTAAAAGCTTCAATGAAGAACATCATTTCTTAAAATATAATGGGGAAATGGTGGGTTGATTTATTTATTTATTTTTAAATCGGACTGAATGTATTTAGGTCAACCTGTTCCACAAACGTTAGTTCAGCACAAAAATATTAGCTTGACTTTCTCGTTGTCCTTTCTTTTGTGTAACTGTTGATAAGAAAATCATCGGTGACTGATGATTATTCTATTCCATGTACACACAAAAAAGGCAGTTGCTAGTTCTACACAAACTTTCCGAGTCTATTTCGCGTCATGCTAACAAACAGCAAAAGCCATAGACAGTTTAATGATTAGCATCGGCGTCAAAGTGTTCAAACCCTTTGGCGGTTTGAATGCAAGCAAGACATCGGTTGACAAATAAATATTTGCAGGCATATATTCTTTATCCTTTGTGCAAACAACCAAGGTACATTACTGAAGTTTACTGAGGACCAGCTTCTTTTACACTACACTTCTTAGCACAAAGAATACATACAAAACCCCAAACTTGGGATTCGAACCATGAATCTTAGAGCTACGAGACAGATGTCCTAATCACCAAGCACAGTGTTGAATAAAATCAATAAATGTAATATGTCATCTCATTCACCCTGTTCTGCTGCTGAAAGAAAATACCAAACATTCCCTGCGTTGTTGTTATTGTTAGTGTGTGTCTGCATTGTGGCACACAAACAAGTTGTTGAATCCAAATGGCGACGTGTAAATTCATCAGATTTGCTCTGGTCTTTTCAATTGTTCAGTCCATTTCACATCAGGGCAGGTTTTTTTTTTTTTTGCAGATCAAGTCGTGTGTGAATTAAAAAAAAGGAAAATGCTGTGGATGATTTTGCTGTTCCAAGGGCACGGTCCAACGAACACAACTATGTGGAGCCATGCGTCGTCAAGTGAAGGAACCCAAAAAAAAAAAAGTTGTATAACGCAAGGTCGCCAACATTCATTATGTAAAGTAAATTAGCTTTGGCCGACTCGCGTGCTTTAATGCAGGGAGAATTTGCTGAGCCCACGCTGCTTTGACTGAGTCTCCCGACTTGTGGCCTTTCCCACACAAAATTATCTTCCTAACTGAAAACTGCAGCTGTCTGTAAGAAGGAATTTGTTGGCCAATGAATGGCCAAAAGGCACGTCTTGCATCAAAAAAGAACACGATTCTTAATTAAACCAATAGAATACAGCAAGACTGGAAGCTCCAAAACTTAGCAGCTTCTCAAGTTGGCGTATAAGTGTCGATGTTAGCAAAATTATTTAGAAATATATATCGTGTGTGTGTGTGTGTGTGTGTGTGTGTGTGTGTGTGTGTGTGTGTGTGTGTGTGTGTGTGTGTGTGTGTGTGTGTGTGTGTGTGTGTGTGTGTGTGTGTGTGTGTGTGTGAAAGACAAAATAAAGGGCATTTATTTGAAGTCCTGCATTATTTTTATTCAAATAGACGATATAGCCGAGTCTGTTTTGAGCTGAGCTCACTATTAGAGCTAACCCAAAATAATGAGATCCCATACAAGACCATGAAGCGTATCAAGAATTCTGCCTCTGCAACGTTAATAAGGATTCGTTACCGAGAGTGAGATTTACTTTCGGCAATTATATTAGAACGGTGACTTTTATTTATTTATTTCAACTGCAGCATCGCAACACAACCTGCATTGGCATTCTAACAACAATAAATGGATGTAAAATAATAAAACACAAGTTTGTGCATGTGTATTGTCTTGGGCCAAGATGAAAAGGAGCACGCAGACTTACAGGGATTTGTATAAAAAAATAAGATTCTCTCTCTGAGTACCGAGCACAAGGCACAAATCAACATTAGCGATGTAATGAGGACACATTGGCTCGTGAAAAGGCTTAAAACACAGATATACATCTGAGTGTCCATTATTTTAAAAAATGGATGAACAATACACATAATGCATTTATTAGCATTTAAATAAAACCTCTTAGTTGTGCGCATTGTTGTCCTTGTGCGTGATGAATAGGTGCGTGAAAAGGAACGACCGCCCAGGACTTGTTGACATTTTCACGAGTCCAGTCGGAGCACTTAAGATGCCCACTTGATTGATACGAGTGCTTTGCAGACAAAAGGAGGGCGAAATGAAGAATGGACATAAATGTAAATGGGGATGGAGCATGTGGGAAACATCAGCAAGTGATGGGGCTGTCACAGCATTGGGAGAAATAAAAGGATGAAATACACGACAGAGAAATAGAAAGACAGGAAGGAGACGGCAAGAGAAGAAAACTTGACACTAGTTCTTTTTTTTTTACTGCTTTCAGTATAGCGGCTGATAGAGAAGCTCCCTGGAGGCCAATCTGCGTTTGAGTTCCTTCCACAACAGCTCTCTTTCCTTTTGAGCACCTTTCATGAAGCCTCGGTTCTCCTGGGCTCTCCGACTCAGGTAGGGCATCACTTCGTTCACTGGGCCGTAGGGGACGTACTTGTAGACTGGGAAACCCGCCTGGCCTGGGGTTGCAAGTCAAATGGAGAAATGTAAGGTACGGCTATTTTTTTTTTTTTGTCCACTAGAGGTCACCATCCGTAGTATCTGTGATTGAATGCGTGTGACTTGAAAAGGCTTGGCTGGCTGTTAAGTGGCTAATCCGTTAGCCACTTTGAGGTCACGTTCAGACTAGTGAGGCTCATAGAACATAACGTTTTTATTTTTTATCTTTTTAAAAGCCTGCCTGCAACGGTTGCTTTGTTCGTGCGGAAAAATCACAAAAGAAGCTTATACCAATGCGAGACCCTTTTCGAGTAGAACAGCGTGATTGACAAACGAAAACCGACAGCGGCGACTCACAGAGACAACTCGTCAATGCCGAGGTGTCTCACTTTATATGTCCCCGTGTGGGCCTGCGATCCGCTGTCACCGTCAGACAGCCAATTCTCACCGAGGCAGAATTTGGACTTGAATGTGTCGTAAGGTTAGCTGTGACTTCGTGTGTGTATGTGTGTGTTTTGCTCACCTAGCGGGAAGCTGATCTGATCACACATGCCCAGGAGCTGGCCAAAGAAAACTTTGTTTTCTCGGGGCAATAATGCTAGCTCGTTCATTCTGAAGGCCAGATAGTAAAAAAAAAAAAAAAATCTGAGATAAGCGTTACTCAAGATTCACACGAGGCAAAGTTAGAATGTACCTTTGCAAAGTGTGTTTCACTGTGTCCTCATTGTGAGAAGCCACCATGACATTGGCGTTCCTGTGGCGGGCAATCTCATCTAGTACGTAATCCAAACATCTGAACAGAAGAACATTTAAATAAAAAAAACGGTAAACACTTTATGATAATCAGTTTTACAAAAAGATAAAGCTAGTCAAGCTTATGAAATCAGAACATGTTCAAGATGTTTCCTTTTACTTTCACGCTTACCTGTGATACATTGCGTTGGTCGTCTCGTAATCAGGGTTGATGGGGTCCTCGTAATCAAATTCTAACGCCCTCTCCCGCTCCTGGTGCATGTAGGCCCCTCGCACCAGCTTGGCGGCAAAATGCCAGCCCTCGCGTCGAGATAACTCAACCGCCAACGTTAGGTTGTCAAAAGCGTCCTGCGCACAAACGCTGAAGATAACTCCAGTTCTTACGGCAACTTTACAACTGCAAAAGATTGTAATTGTGCTTTGGGACCTTCAAGTAGCATTGGTAGGTGTTGAAGATGACCGGCTTGTCTTTGTTGTAAACATTTTGCATTTGCAATGTTAGTCTGTTGATGGCCGGCTGCATGTAGGTCTGTTCTGCATCCACCATCAAGCGGACGCCATTCTTTACAGCGTGCTGCGTGAAAAAACAACAACAACAAAGTCACTACCGTCTTTTCCGGACTATAAGGCGCACCGGACTATAAGGCGCACCTTCAATGAATGGCCCATTTTAAAACGCTGTCCTTATATAAGGCGCACCGGGCTATAAGGCGCACCATTAATGCATCATGTCAGATTTTTAATCCAAATCAAATCATTCTCCATTTTATCTTTTTTATTTCAACTTCAGACACAAGAAATTACTTTAGAATCACAAAATAATGATCCATAGTCTTTTTGATTCATGATTCATAGTCTTCAGCAGGCCACTTATGATTGATTTCATGACACAATGCTTTGGGTCAGTTTAAATTTAGGAATTTGGCCCATATATAAGGCGCGCCAGACTATAAGGCTGGATTTGAGAAAATTTTAGGTTTTCAGGTGCGCCTTACAGTCCGGAAAATACGGTACTTGTCACCACTATGTTTGACACAAAGTAATCATATAGTGTCAGGCTTTGACAGATTACCTCGGCTAAGGTCTCCATACGCTGCAATATCCTCGTTATTTGTCCCTCCTCCTCTGCAGTGAAGTCTTTTAGCAGCGGCTCCAGTTGACCAAGCTGAGCAAACAAGCAAGAAGAAGAGCATTAGATACTAATGGCTCCTAATGGAATGACAAAGACAAGGTAGTAATTGAACTCCTTATCATTCGCTAACACAAAGTGTGATTCCATTAGTATAATTACCTCCGCCGAAGGCACAAAGGCAACAGGTGCGGTTTTATCGATTGGTTTGTCAGGGTCAGCTCGGTAGAAAACACACGACGGATTTGCATTTTGGTGATCGTCTAAATGAGGGTGTTATCTAATTTTGGATTTGATGAGATTTAAGTCATTATAGAATTTCACTTCAGAGCTCAGCCACAAATTTGCGAATATTGTGTGTGGATGTCACAAGATGGCGGCATGGTGAGGATCATAAAGTACCAACAGCATGCAGCTAGCGTGTACACAATTATGAATAGTTAAACGACTCAATACAAACAAACCACCATCACATGAGGCTTATTGATAGTATTAGCTAGCATACTAGCCAAAATAACGTGCTAGCACCAACTAATAGAAACTAAACCACCTTCACATGAGGCTCATTGATAATATCAGCTAGCATACTAGCCAAAATAACATGCTAGCACAAATTATTGTCTTGTCATTAAACTCGCCTTACACAAATGATTTTCTGGTAATGTATGGAAATTGGAATGACTACATAGTAGACTCCACAGGCTACTAGCTCCGTTAGAGAGAAGCAAATACATGTCCAAAGTTTGCGCTCCGCTGAGTTTTGACTTCTGTATTTCAGCTTGACTGACCTGAACATTGGGGACAACGAGCAGGTCCGCCAGGTTTGCTCTGTCATCAAAGAGACGCTCCCAGTCGAGGAGGTCAATAGTTCTGCCAAAACAGAACATCAACAATATGACAAGCATCCATAAAAAAAAGTGGTTTTTCAGCCGTTTATGGTTTAGCTCCTAGATATCTGTGTCGTGCAGAACATAAATTGCAAATATTAGATCCTGTTGGAGTTTTGTGTGTGGTTAGGATCTCACCCTTACCCTGAAGTATCTTCGCTCCGTGCAGTCAACGCATTGTAGAAGTCATCGTTTGCACCCACACTGCTGAAAAATTCCTTAATGGATACGTCGGCATTAAAAATATATCAACGTAATAAGCTAAATGAGAGAATCATCAAGTCACCTGCATCTGTTTAAGATCCAACTTTTGCTCCAAGACATCTACGCTATCTTTACACTGCTTGGATGCCAAGAAGGTGAAAAATCGGCGCCATTTCACGAGGATCTCAGAGAGCTGGAGCTTGAAGAACAAACATACCAGGTCAGCATAAAAATACAACAAGAAGGGTGATTATTTTGACGCATTTGATATTCTGGAGCTGAAACATCTCACCAGAAATTGAGGTCGGCCCAGGGCGGTCATTTTGATGGCAGAGAAGCCATCCATTGAGCTCCCTCCTATGTTGGATAGACTTCATTGTAGTATTTTCACAGCATTTTGTTTAAAAAAATAAATAAATCCAATAGCTATGTCTTAGCTTAATGCTAACAAATAACTTTGCTTACCAGATGCCTGGATACATTTCAGGAATGTTTCCATATGTTGGTCGCATTTGCTTTCATCTGCATAGAAATATGTTTGGGATCCACCAATCGTGTTTTTGTGGTTCTCGCCTGACGGTGACAAAAAATATTTTTTTTTTTATTATTTTCAGTCAAACCGATTCAAGGCTCAATTTTAATCAACCTTGTTAAGTATTATTATATCATGAAAGCTGCCCGTTTAGTTTTTTTTTTCTATTCTTTCAACCCAAAAAGCTATTTTTGCCAGATAAAAAAAAAATAAAAAAAGAACAACAAAATGTATGAGACAGAGAATGTGCTTTTTATGGAACGACATTTTAAAGCAATCGTACGTAATGAAGACGGCAGTGTACTATAAACTGTGTGCAAGACAATTAAGTGTGAGGTGACTGACCTTTCTCTCCACTGGCTGCATTTGAGCTAAATAAAAAGAAATAAGAGGATTAATCAGTTCAACCATTCGCAGTTGACGTGCAACATTTTATCTACACTTCTTCACCTTATTTTTTTGTAAGCAGCAACACAGAAAACGTATGCAACCAATTATTTATTATTTTTAACACTCATTTATTCCATGTAAATATTCTAGGCAAGTACAATTGCACAAATTCTCGTGATAAAATCGAGCCTTAGCCGTGAATTTTTGAGAATTGTAATTTTTTTTTTTTTTTTAAGGACACCCTGGCATGCCCCCCCCCCCCCCCCAGGAAAAAAAAACCTAGCTACGCCAGTGGTGGTGGCAGCATCATGCTTTGGGGCTTTTTTTTTCTTCATCTTAAACTGCGGCCTTAGTCAAAGTGAACGATTCCAAATAGCAGCCAGCGTTAGCACAAAACTTGCTCAAGAGCTCATTGATCTAACTGAAGTTTTTCTGTCATGCTTGGAACGTTTGAACTTGAAGTCAGCTGTTAGCCTACATCAGCGTCACCTCAACACTTCTTTAATTTTGACCTCCATGAAACATTTGAAATGTTAAAAGGTCGACGTTATAAGAGAATTTGGCATTGTTCTAAGTCGGTGCTACGTGACTTCTGAAGGGCTCCAAGTCCAAATGGAGCGTCCTTGCTGCTGCCTTCTGGATGCAGCACTCACATGTTAGCCATGTGACAAAATTCCTAACAAGTGCGACATGTCCTGTATATTTAAATGTCGTTATGTTTTATATTTGACTTTGCAGTGCAAGTTGTCATAGGGATACATCATTATTTTTTGGAATTAGTTCAGCTTGGGAGCCCAAGATCAGGGGATACTTTGAGAATAATTGTCAATTGATTGTCTATGTGAAGCCCTTTGAGACTGCTTGTGATTTAGGGCTATACAAATAAACTTGACTTGACTTGACTTGACTTCAGCTGCTCCTAAGATAATAATGCCAGCGAATCAAATTTCCCAGACCCAAATCGACTGTTCCCCGAAAAAAAGCTGTTCCTAATATTTTGAGCAAATAGTGCAACTTTCTTACTGCATCTGTGGCTCCTCCTCCTGGCTGACGTCCTCCTCCACACTGTAGTCCAGTACGGAGCCAACACCGAAAGCCAGGTTCTTCTGAATGAGCGGCCTAATGGCTTTGTGATCCTCGCCGGCCACAAACTGACCGTAAAACGTCATTTTCATCAGCTGATCAAAGGCTTTCTGACCCAACACCTTCTTCCCGAAATCCATTATCTGAGCAGAGATACAGGATGATGTAACCTGAGAGCTTTCATGAATCATTTAAAAACATTCAGTCTGGCGAGTTGGAAAGAACCACTGCGGATCCGTTTTTTTTTTTTTTTGGGCTTAGCTTCACAGTTAATTGAATATTCTAACATTGCGGTACCGGTGACTCCTCATCAGGAGTGTTTGACAATACTTGGATGATGGGGAGACGCTTCGGCGCTCACGTCACTCACAATGTCCCTGCAGCGACTGGTTGCGTCTCGACCTGTTTCGAAGGCGTCAGTCTTGCCTGACAAAAGTGGTTGCCGAAGACTTTTAAAGCAGCCACACAAACCTTAATGAGAAGGAGAAGCTTTTTTTTTGCGAGGTAGAAATTCTTCTAAAACAAGGACACGTAAAAATACGTAACCCCTTTAAAGTCATCCAGTAAAGTGAGAGGTGGTAAGAACTAAAGGGGAACCTTTTGAAAGCACTGTAATCTATTATATATATATATAGCTCATGAATATAAAATAATACAGCCTGCAAACGAAAAGATTCCGGGATTGTCTCCAAGTTCACTGTGAACCTGAACAGAATGAAAAGTGCAGCGACACTTCAGAAATCAAACGCGGTACATTCTGTGATGCTGTTTTTTGAATTTGCACTTTTCTTTTTTTTTTTAACTCGCTGTCGGCTCAGTTAAAATAGATCTGTGACGTCTATAGCCGTCTTTGGCAGTGAATGAGTCAAAAGATGCAACAAAGTGAATTCAAAGAATTGCTTTTAAATATATGATACATGTTGAAAGTTCTCCAGTGTAGAAAATTAAAATGTTCCGCCGTGGCTAGTCTTGACCGGATAACTCTGACGAGAGGGTGAAGCTAAATGAAAGTAGCGTGTGCACAAACGGGGACGCCGACCTGCCTGGAAAAACAAGTTGTAATTTGAGAGGTGGGTTTTACATGCTTGCCTGAGGTTCGCACGCAACTTGAAGTTGTTTTGCTCGTCTCACGTTTGAAAACAAATCGTAAAATAGCTAAGAATAAGGCCTTGTGATAAATTACATTTGCTTTTGTTGTCATTTCTGAGGAAGTGTTGTGTCAGCGATTATGCAATTGTCTTGTAAGTGCCAACTTAAAGTATGGTGCAGTTATCAGACTGTTCATTAGGTACACCAGCTAGTGAGAACCAATAGAGGAGCTGTGTAAAATGAAAGCTAAAAAAAGTTTGGTTTGATTTCAATATTACTCTTTTATAATAAAAATAATAATAATAATAATAATTTATAATTGTCTATTATGTCATCATATCATGTGATGCATGCATACCACAACAGCGCTGTCTCACTTTGTTTGTTAAAAAAAGAAGAAAACTGTAGTTGCAAAATTGTTGTCTCAAATTTTAGGGCCTGTCTGAAGTTCCGGCTAATTTGATATAGTAAATATCTATTGTTCAGGTGTACCTAATCTGCTGTCTCGTAAGGGTACAGAATGTTCTCACTGTGGATGATTGATGTTTCTTTTGTAATGCTGCTTTGTGTTTCGGCACCCACTGTATAGCAAGCTCGATAATTGATTTCTATTTCCTATTTAAAGGAATGTTCCCTATCAATTGAAATGTTCACTATGTTGTGGATGATTCATATTAGTTTCCTAATTTGACTTCCTGTTTCAGCACTTTGTACAGTACAGCATATTATATATGTTATTTTTTTTAAGACAATAAATAAATCAATAAATAATATATATACAGTGATCCCTCCTACTTCGCGGGGGTTACGTTCCAGACCCAACCGCGAAATGGGAATTTCCGCGAAATAGAAACTAGATTTTTTTGAGCTATTCTTGGAAGATATTCTATTTTTATCGCTGACATCAACCAGCTCGCTGCTAGGGGACTTTCATATCAATGGACTGTGCGCTCCGCATTCATGCCTTAGCGACGAGACTAACAGTGTATTGCTATGTCCAGATGAAGGCCTCCGCCGGTGGAGAGTGTTATATCTTTACTATTTTCCAGGTTCTGATGTAGCAAGCATGGTTCGGACAACGACGTGATGGGTACTGCTTTATTCCTTTCATCACAGTCAGTTCACTGGCCGTACATCGCGACACTGAACGTCCCCGAAGCTCCCCCTCCCACATCCGGGGTTTTCCCACTACGGAACATGAGTTAGTCCAAAATATACAACAGCGAGAACGCCCTGAAGTCACATGTGACGATAAAGTATACTGTACTGACTCTTTAATTTATTCATTTCACTTTTAAACGTAAGCTATCATTATTAAAGGAAAATGAAGAAACTCAAGTGGCCGCGAAACCTCGTGAAATGATGAAATTTCTGCGATAAAATAATTCATTTCCGCATTTTTGAAAACCCGCGATATAGCGAAGCCGCGATAGTTGAAGCCGCGAAGTAGGAGGGATTACTGTACATATATATATATATATATATATATATATATATATATATATATATATATATATATATATATATATATATATATATATATATATATATATATATATATATAACATGAAAAAAAGTTTGCATTAGGGGCCAGGGTAAAACTTTACCTCTTGATTCTTATCAACCAGGAAGTCAAAGGAGCACATTTTGAGAACCAGCAGACTTCTCAGGAGCTCCAACGAGTCCTTGCTCTTATAAGCCTCTCTGGTCTGCTCAAAGTCCACAGATATCATCCCACTGCTGGCCCGTCCCCAACTGGCACCACGTCCATTTAGACGATCACCCACGTCCACCTGCGTGACCCCCGCCACGCTTATGGAGATCCATGGTCTTCGGCTGGTGAGTAGCCGCCTGAGGGGCGCCTCAGCCCGGGCTCGCGTGACAGCTACAGCCGGTAACATTAGAGAACACCACTGGAACGAGCTCCGGCGTGTTTTGACAGAACACGGAGGAGGCTCGCCCTCTCGTTTGCATCAGTGGGAGTGGCAAAGTTGCTTTTGTTTAGTTTTGGGCTTGACGCACACACATGCAGTAAGTACTGTTATTGGAGAATGATATAAAATCAAAAGTAGTTCTCAAAATGATTGCGCAACAGGGGTAGAGAGAAGGTTTTTTATTTTAATCGGAAAGAACGTAATAGAGAAAGAATTGGCCCCAAAACTCACTTCAACTAAAATAATAATCGATCATATGGTTGTAAAAGAATGTACAACATCTGTGAGTGCACTGTTAAGGTTGGGAGTAGTGCAGGGGCGTGCAAAGGCCAATGGGGTGGGACGCCGGCCTCCCCCCCCTAAAATAAATCACTTCAAAATAGACTCGGTGGTAGTTTTCAGCTTGTTTTGCTTCTTTGTATCTGTACAGTCTTCCTATTTTTAAAATGTCATTAAAACAACAACACTTGTGATGGTGACCTTTTAATTCCCACCCGACTGTACATAATGAAGCAGCACATGATCACATTATGCTTTGCAACGGGTTCATTTAAAAATCCATCTGGGAGGTATATCTTGTTTTAAGACATTTTGCGGGGGATCATTACCTCCGCCAAGGAGGGTAATGATGTGTGTCTGTAAGCACTAAGTACTTAAATCACTGTAGGCTTGTCCCCCCCCCCACCACCACCACAAAAAAAAGCCCATTAAAGCCAAAAGTGTGAGGCTGTGTTAAGACAACATTGGGCAGTGACTCTCAAAGTGTGGTATGAGTCCCCCTACTGATACATTAAAAAACATAATTCCAAAATGACCGTATTGCATTGAATCTCTATCATTTATTTTTAAACATGCATTCATGATTATTTCACTTCATTGTGCAATACAGTTGAATTAAATTGTTATTCAAGTTCAGTTTTTTTTTCTTTTCCGATATTGAATGTTCGTAATGTCAGAGCGTTTTGAACTTTTTGGTGCATTGATTGAGTACAGGACATTTTAAAAAAATTATATATTTGTTAGGGGTTTTTTTTGGGGGGGGGGGGTAAAAGTTTGAAAGTCACTGCCTCAGTGTCATCAGTAGGGGAGGCTATTGCCTAACCCCAAGATGTGTCAGTGATGCACAACAGCACTTAGAAACTACAAAAAATGTTCCACATCATAATAACATTGGTCAATCCGGTGTAATCTTTTTATGAACAGAAGGCTCGAATTACATTACGATGCTTTGTTTTATAACTTTCAAGTCACGTGTTGCACTTTTGCGTCCATAAGTTAGAGGGCAGATCAGATCATGTGGCGCGCAAGCTATGTAAATTTGGTGGCGCACACAGCCAAAAGACAGAGTAACAAATCAGGAATTTCCCTCCTGCCACTCCTGAGAGCTCAAGAGAGGACAAAAAAAGTCAAGTAGCTCTCCTCGGAGAACCACGGCCAAAGCTGGACCTTTTTACTTTTTGTACTTGATTTGACTTTCCCACCTCGGTTCGTCATAAGGGAAGTGTGATTTTTTCTTTTTTTCTTTCTTACCTCAAAGTTTTGCACGCCGCCCTCATTTAGTTCATGGAAGTAACGGTGCAGCATACGAGGAGGAAAAGTGACTTCTTTGATTTGGTCAAGTTTGGAATCATTGTGGATGTCGTTGTAGGACTTTGGAAGAATTCATTTGGAGAAAGATTTGGATTAAGTGCGCAAAAAGCAAAGTTTGTGTGTGGAATAAAAAGAAGAGGCGTCTAGAAGGATGCTGCTGCTTGTACGATGGAAGTGAAGAACTTTTTTGCTTTTGTGGCGGTGGTTTGTCTCGTTTTTAGCTTCGCTCAGGGCCAAAAACTGCGTCTCAAAGGCAGAAATGTGTGCAAAGTTCCTGGGTAAGAGCTTAACGGGTCATTTGAATGATGACGAAAATCAACGCTTTTTTTTTATTTTTTCTATTTTACGTTTCGATCAACTTCCCTTCTCTGTGTTTTGTCATGGCTTCTCAAAACTATCAATTTGCATAACAATTATACTTTGTGGCGCAAATGTCCTTTTTTTTTTTTTAACTGCACATGGCTCACTTCACTTTCTTTAACTCCAACACTCACTCATTTGAAACCAGGAAATCTCCGCAACACTTTTAATTGGCTGTATTTTATTTCAAGAACTTTATTTCGAGCACTTTATTTTTATTTTTTTTCCACAGTCCATTTCATCGCCGCAGCAGGAGGAGGAGTCCGTTGCTTGCAGCGGTTTTTACGGACAGATGTGTACATCTGCGTGGAGCAGTCTTTTCCTTATCCGACAGGGGGCGCTGTTGTTAACCCAGCGAGAAATACGATACCATATTTCTTTTTTTTTTTTACAAGTGTTGCAATGACGCCAAATAATTTAACATCCCTCCAACTTTACCCACTAAACATTTGACACGTGCTCGACACAAAGTGTTATAAAAACCGTACTGCTGTTTAATGACGTAAAGATTGATTGTGATTACTCACCAAGCTTGACCTTTTGGCCCACATATTTTAGTCATCACTATTTTGGGTTACTTTGTGTATATTTCCAGCACAGGCCTGTCCCACTTCATCACCTCTCTCTTGTTTGTCATCTTACCCTTTCATTCGATATCTGCGCCCGCCACTCTCCGCTAACTTATTTTCCCCACTGCGCCCATTATAGTATGTTCTTTATTTGCTCTGACCGCAGTCTAATGAATGGGGGGAAGCAGTTAAGCGTTTATCATCACATGTCAGCATTTCCAGGGGCACGTCTTTGCGTTACAAAGTCAACTGTTTGAATGTCAATGATGCCTTCAACGCTCGCCGGATTCCCTCGTTTCGATATGTGACGAGTGAAACATCGATATAGGAAAAGACGTTTGTTTTTGAAATCACTAAAACAGCCATGAAGGGTGTTTTATTTTCACAAATTGTCTTTTCACTCTAAGCCAAGATAAAAAATACATACACCAAAATGGCAGACTATAGAATAGCACCCAGGGTCGATTAAAAGGTCAACAAGGGTCAACTGTGTACACCTTTGTCTTAGTTTGTCGTGATTTGGAATAGCGCACTTGCACGGAATAAGTTGAATCCAGCCACCACGCGTAATAAAGTCAGAAAGGCATGGTTCCAAAAACTCCTCTTTCAGAGGTTGATCTTTACCACGCGCCTATTTGTCAGAATTCAAATTAAAACAGCGTCACTCCCTTGCACACTGACGCTGAAGCCAGCTGCCATCTTCAAACACTTTTGGGGCAGCTGATGCGTTGCAGAGGCTCCGCGAAGGTCATTGTCGTGGGAGGAAAATGAGACAGATTTGTCCTTTCCTGACAGAGCCAAAAAAAAAAACGGCAGCAAAGTGTTATATATTTAGACTCCCTCACTGTTTTCGCTCCAAAAGGCTGGCAAAGGTTAAAGAGGATGATAAACACAGAGAGAATTCCAATTGGGAGGGTTTTTGAATGTGCTGTACTGATTCGGAGATGCACTCTAAAATCAGATGGCTCAAAAATAACCGCATATGGGTCCAAATAAAGGGGCGGAGCCAAATTGTTGAATCACAAATGATTGACCCACAAATAATTTTTGTGGGTTATTCTTTTTATTATTTTTGGCCCAAAAAATGTCTCATGTCCTTTTTCAACCATATTGGGTTAAAATCAGGTTCTTTTTTTTTTTTTTTTTTTTTGCACTGCATGATTCATATAATTAGACCACCATGTGCTCAGCATGTGCAACACGCTGATAATGTCTTCAAGTATTTGATCTCTCCAGATGTGACCAAACCAGTTGGGTGTGGTTGCAGCAACTTTGAAATGTCTGTATGTTTCACAACAGGTGCCTCATTAACCTCCGACCCTGATCCAACCCCCCTCGCTCTTATTTACACTTTGGGAATTCTTTTCTAGGTCTCCGGGGTTGGTGTGCTGCAGCGGCTGGGCTCAGCTAGGAGATGAATGTCTCAAACGTATGTAACACGCATGCAGCACGATTATTCAGACCACGCAATGACATTTATTTATTTATTATTTATATATCAGACAAGCGTGTTGTTAATGATCCTGCTAAATTTGAATGATTAAAAAAAAAAAATTCACATGTATATAAAATGAGGCTGACAAATGAATTATACTTGTAGCAATTTTTTTTTTTTTTCATGACTCAACATCCCTGCGTTTCTGTTTACAGTTTTATTATGAAAATATATGGCAGGCCAATAAAAACGTGCTACAAATAATCTCGAACCCGACCAAAGTTTGGACACCTCTACCGTTGATACAATTGGGAAGTGTTTGAATAATGCGGCCGCTTTTGGTTTTCTCCAAGCTCTCTGCGAAGGCAACTTCACCTGTAAGGAAAACGAAGTGTGTGTCAGGCCTAACGAATGCCGCTGTCGTCATGGGTACTTTGGAGCGAGCTGTGACACAAGTAAGTCACTCTACCCTACCTTATCAATATTTTCTTAATTTAAATTAATTCTGTATAAAAGTCTTTGGCCACTTTCAGCTTTGTGGTTTTAACTTTGAAGTCAGTAGTTAGTTAGCTTAGCTTAGCTTGCTAATTGGTAGGATTATGCAATCAATTCTTCTTCAAAAAAAAAAGGCTTCAAACAGTTAATGGCCTCTCCCACTTGAAGTTTATTGTCAAAACAAACACAAAACAAACAGAATGGCGTATTTAAAAGAACCTCATAAGAAAGTTTGTTTAGCTTAATGCTAACAAACAATGCAAAACAGCAAAGACGGGCTAGCAAACTGTATCGGTGTCGCTCAAGTTACCTCCATGATTCTTCTTTTGCACAGAACTGGACAGTCAAGTTGTCAACTGATGTTTTGTCTCCAAACAGAATGTCCGGCCCAGTTTTGGGGTCCAGACTGCAAGGGTAAATGTAACTGTCACCCCAACGGTCAGTGCGACGACTTGACCGGCAAATGCACGTGCAACCACAACCGCTGGGGGCCCAACTGCGAGAACTCCTGCATGTGCCAAAAGGGCAAATGCGACCAGGACACGGGCTTTTGCACGTGTCACCCGGGGGTCTGGGGTCCTCAGTGCAACAACAACTGCTACTGCAGCGTCAACTCAATGTGCGACCCGATGACGGGACGCTGCCTGTGCAATCCCGGTTGGACGGGGCGGAATTGTGCCATCCAGTGTAACTGCAACAACTCGCCGTGCGACCAGTTCACCCAGCGCTGCCAGTGCCGAGAGAGAATGTGGGGCCCCAGATGCGACCGGTACTGCCAGTGCGTCCACGGCAAATGCAACCTGGCGGACGGCTCGTGTACCTGCACGCCGGGCTACCGTGGCAAGTTTTGCAGAGAGCCGTGCCCGGCTGGCTTCTATGGACAAAACTGCAGGAATAAGTAAGGAACCCTAATTGTAATGAAAGATTGTTATTATCAAATATTTTTTGTTGTCATCGATTAATCGGATACTAAAAATCTCCCAAAATCCAAGAGCAATGTAAAAAGAGAATAGACTAGAATATTGAAGTGGCAGTCCAAATTATTTTCCTACATTGTGAGGTGTATCAGATTTAACGACATAAAGACCTAAAACGTAGCGATGAAAAGACCAATATAAACAAAACAAAAAAAAAGTTTTACTTTGAATTCATTTAAGTGCAGCATTCAAGATAAATTTAGTGTTCTCCTCGCTAAGAGCTGCCTCAATTATACACTACATAAAAATACAGCCTTGAGCCGTGTCAAATGGTTTATATTATTTAAAAAGGGTAAAGCCATCCAATTAAAGTTGAGTGCACAGTGACGACGGCAGCACTGATTATAACAAAACCATTTCCGTATTCTAAAAAGCATCGGCTAAATCACTATCGTATATACCGCGGGAGGTCGTCATAAAAACTAGCTCATACTGGCAGTAGCAAAGTAAAACATAAAACAGACTTTAGTAATGAAAAGAACAATCCGAAAAAATCTATCGAATCCAAATTCCGTTAAGTACGTGGTGGCAACAGCCAAGAGGCTAAATCAAGTGCATGGAACGTTCCGTTTTACAGATGCTAAACGTTCGCGTAGCTTATGCGCCGCATGATTGCTTGTACTTTTATAGTTTCAGTAAGATGTGAAGATATACGGCGCAGCTGATAACCCTTAAAACAGACTTAATGGTGCTGCCGTAAAGATTTGGGAATCGGTGTTCGCATTATCCCGTAACCATTAAGCCGAGACGTAAAAGCCATTTCGGGGCCTTAAGTGATTTACCTTTCATGGACTCCGCACCTCGTACGATTTAGACGCTATAAACCCAAAAAGAATCAAGTTACAATTCAATGTTATTCGTCTCATTAAACGATCATCAGCGCAACGCGGCTTTAAATCAACCTTGTGACCATCTGCTTCATTATAACTGGCTCATCGAAGAGGAATCAAATTTTGAGGAATTCCAACTCATTGTTCTTCAGGTGCGGCCACTGCAAAGGCCAGCAGCCGTGCAAGGTGACGGAGGGACGTTGCGTCACGT